>NC_090265.1:1754549381-1755749381 GCF_040414725.1 Anabrus simplex
TTTCTACGTGAGTCTCCAATAACCGTTCCGTTTATTTAGGGCTGCAAAATATCTGTCAAGTCCACAGCTGAACTGGTTATTGAATGATGATCCTGATTTCGACAAAGCAGATGACTGTGAAAATGAGGAAGACAATTCTGAAATTGAAAATGAGGAAATAATTTTCAGTGAGCATAACTCAGAAAGTGAACAGGATTATGACTCGGGGACAAGTGATGAAAGTTCTGGTGAAGTTGTGTTAGCCAAAAGTGATTGATTCATAGGAAGAACAAAGTTTGTGTATGGAAGAAACAACGTTCTAGTGGATCCTAAAGAAAAAAATATTGTCAAAATATTTTCAGGACCAAAGGGTGAAGCTCGGGGTGTAACAAGTGAACTGTCTCCTTTTCACAAAATTATTGACGTAAATATGATTGACAATATTGTAAACTTCACGAATTTGTACATAGCTACTAGGTTGGGATAACAATATTATATTGTAATGTAATTAGGGAGGTAAAATAAAGACTAATATTATGAAAAATATTTCAAGAATTAATTTATGAACGATAAAACATAGAATATAGGCTCTGAATTTACTTAACTTCGATGAAAACATTAACATACTTAATGGAGCACTCAGTGCGTCACGCTGTAACGGTTCAAATCCCGTTACAAGATGATATCTGTATTTTTATTATTGTATGATTTTATCCGTATTTTATTATTATTATTATTATTATTATTATTATTATTATTATTATTATTATTATTATTATGTCAGTATTATTATTTTATCTGTGATATTGTTACTATTATTGTAATTATCCGTTTTATTCAATTCGATTTTGCAATTGCCTGTTGCTTGCAAGATTGTACTTGGATGTATACATATATACGTATGTGTAGAATACCACTAAACACCTGTACACCGGGCGAGTTGGCCGTGCGCGTAGAGGCGCGCGGCTGTGAGCTTGCATCCGGGAGATAGTAGGTTCGAATCCCACTATCGGCAGCCCTGAAGATGGTTTTCCGTGGTTTCCCATTTTCACTCCAGGCAAATGCTGGGGCTGTACCTTAATTAAGGCCACGGCCGCTTCCTTCCAACTCCTAGGCCTTTCCTATCCCATCGTCGCCATAAGACCTATCTGTGTCGGTGTGACGTAAAGCCCCTAGCAAAAAAAAAAAAAACACCTGTACAGTGAGAATTGTTGTATATATCAGAGATTGGGTGTGACGTTGGTGCATTGTGCAATATTGTTGGCGATTCTGCCAAGTCATCGCCACTCCATGGCTACGTCATCGTATTTATTTAGATATGCGCTCAG
This sequence comes from Anabrus simplex, assembly GCF_040414725.1. Classification (NCBI taxonomy): domain Eukaryota; kingdom Metazoa; phylum Arthropoda; class Insecta; order Orthoptera; family Tettigoniidae; genus Anabrus; species Anabrus simplex. The sequence goes on from NC_090265.1 coordinate 1,754,550,689, forward strand.
AGAGTCATCCGCCCCCGGGCTATTTCACCACTGTAATATCTGTCGCGTAGGTGGGAGTATGTCATTGTTATTTCTGGAGATTACGTAGCTGTGTCAACCAACGTCTATAAAAGGTGGGTGCATATTGTAGCGTCAGTCATTAGTTATACGGATGCAGTACAGTGAAGAAGTCTACTAGATCAAGAGGCCTTAGTTGGTCAGTGAACGAGTGTGAACGAGAGATGATGAGCCATTAATTATTGGTCATTGAGAGAGTGAGACCAAAAGGTTGGTCGCTCACTCAGTTGAAGACACGGACGCAAGGGCTTACCATGAAGTCAGAGAGGGCAACCCTGGACCTACCAAGAGGTAATACCATATTGACTTACAAAGAAGTCAGATGATATGGAGAAGAAGCAGTCACAAGGATGTGTCATCAAGTTAGGCGTGACACATCTACAGTAAACACCAGATCAAAGGAATACGTCGTAATTACACTAAAAGTGTTGAAGGTACAGTCAAGTGAATCAGTGAGGGAAATATTTCGTATAAATTGTTAAATGTCCGGTCAAGAAGAATTCAAATTCATGTCTAGTCTCTTTCAGTTGCAATGTCATAATTTCATATTCTCATCTGTTTTATCGCAACAAGACTCACTATTTTTTGATATATTATTTAAAGAATATATATTGTTCTATCAAACGAATTCATAGTTTCATTTCATTGACAGTAAAATATCTTAACCTCAAAATTAATGGGGAGACCGAACGCCAATCTCCTTTTCCCAGAACTTATATGGTATGTTGTCAAAAGTAAGCTTATTACCCCACACCCTAGAGATAGTCAAGAGTCTCATTCTATTATTGCTGTACTGAGTGACAGCTGGCGCCCTTCAAATAACGTATGTGTAAGTAAGCAGGTAACAAGTAAGTGTGAGTACAAGGTCCGAAGAGTGTGTATTTTATTTAATGAATGTTAATTTTCAGATTTTCCATTTTAAATGCAGATATTTCAGATTTTTCAAGTTAAATGCAGTTTTATATGTTCGTAAAGTCAGTAAGAGAGTCAGGAACAATGTTCACAACGCGAGTGTTCGAGTGTTAAGTCCAGCGGACATAGAGCCCAAAATATGTTTTACGTATAGCACATTCCTTATCTATATAAATAAATTCGTAACGACCGTGTGTCATTACATTTACCTTTTTGGCTAAATTTTCGTACAGCTATCTGTTCCAAGTGTAATAATGACAATCTGCATATTTGTGCTGCCAGTTGCTACCTACGGTCTGGAAACGATGACTCTGACGAAGGAAAGTGCTCGCAAGCTTCAGCGAACACAACGAGCCATGGAGCGACAGATGCTAGGGATCAGCCTTAGGGATAAGATCCGTTCAGAGGACATCAGGAGAAGAACTAATTTAACATACATCCTAGAGAGAGTAGCAAGACTAAAATGGCAATGGGTAGGACACGTAGCTCTACAAGACTACAACAGGTCGACCTCTAGGATTGTTCACTGGAGACCATGGGAACATAAGAGAGGCATTGGAAGACCCCAAAAGAGATGGCTCCACGACATAAAGCTGTTGGCTGGAACACGCTGGTTCCAAGTGGCTCAAGACCGAAGACGATGGAAGCATACGGAAGAGGCCTATATCCAGCAGTGGATTGAAATAGGCTAGAAAAGAAGAATAAGAAGTAGTTTCCTGATAGTCCTCATTTTACCCCCCCCCCCCCGCCCAACCACGATTGAGGCACAATCTGCCAGACGAGCTAGAAAATTAAAATTTGGCGAAGTTATATGCCTTAACCTGTAATCGACTAATCGACGGAAAGCTTCCAAGATCTTTAAATATTTCATTTTTTAACTCCGAAAAATATTTAGGCAATTAATTGTAATGACGGTGCAGACCTTCGTTTCGCGGTATTTCGCAGCTAAACCGTAAGTCGTATCACAAAACGGATGGCACAAGCTCAATTAAATTTGGGAGTGATCTACTACTTTGGTCCTAAGACGTTTCGTCGTATCTCTATTCCTTATTTGTTACATTTGTCTCTATTTCCCAATTATACCTACATATTGCTCTTTGTACACGTATAATTCGTAGTTCGAATCACTTACACGAAAGGTAGAATAATGTAAAACCACAAGAGCATGGTCCACACAGTATCCATACGTGAGCCAAATTCTATGTTTGTAGCTGCCATATTAGTACGCAAAAGTAATACATTGTGAGAAATCCGTACCCAAATTTCATCCTATTCAACGTTTCTAACTCAATTTTACCCGTAAAAAGATAGGACAAGAGAAAATATCGTAAGACCAGCCATTTAGACCGCTAAATGACGCGTCTTATAGTACAATCCGTTTGCCGATATGATGTACCGTTAGGAGCAATTAATCTGTAAATGAACGTTTGCAATATTGTCAATATGCATATACTTCGTAGCCGATCAATATATATTCATTGAAGTCGATTTATAGTGATGTACAAATGGTGTGTTTGCCATTATAATTAATATTTTACATCGATAATGTCTCTCAGCACGAGGGCGTCTGCTATTGTAATCATTACTCTCACCATGGACTTTGACTGGCAGTAGGAATGGGATCCTTTTCCAACTCCTCTTTATCTAGCATTAGTAACGAGGGTCTACCATTGTAAACATTATTTCACTTCTCGATTTGACTGCCAGAAGTAAAGGGAGCATGCATTTTTTTCAAAACTCCCCTAAACGATTGCGTTTCGGAGTAAGCAAGTGGGCCCTCCATTATAAAGAAATTCACCCATCTAAAAAGGGGCTGGCATTAGGCATAGTGTTCTTGTTATTATAATGGAAACTCACCAACTCGGTGTGACTGTCATTAAGAAAAGGGGCCTATCATCATAATGATAACAGCACAACTCAATTTTGAATGGCAGTAGGGAAGGTGCCTGATTTTATAATAACTCCTCAAGTGTAATCTGTCTGGAAGTAGGAAAGGGCGCCTGCTATTGAACGAAAACTCTCAAAATCGATTGTGACAGCGCAGTAGGTAATGGAACCTCCAATTATAATGAAAACCTTCTAACTCTACTGTGAAGGGCAGTAGGCAAGTGAGCCTGCCGTTAACATCACAACTCCGCAACCAGCATTTTACATTGGAAACAACGTATGAGAACCTCCCCGTGCTGTTTCTGAATAACGCTAAGTGGTATGCAAATTAAAGAAAATCTCATTCACTCCATGTACAGTAATTTACTTCGATATCCGTATACAATGTAGAATACCGTAGCGAAGCACGGGTACATTTGCTAGTTGTAACATAAAACTACACAAATGTAAGTTCAGAAACTAGCTTGTTAAAAACTGAGGTAGGTTTGATTTGATTTATCATCAACAGCGTTATTCATTCTCCAATTACAAATTATATAATAAACTAGCATGATACCCGTGCTTCGCTACGGTATTTTACTGAAATTTATAATTGAATGTTTAACATTTTCGGTAGTTGGCTGTCGGTTGGGCTCATAAAATATATCCTCAGTTTGTACATCAAACGGTTTTGGAGGAATGATTATTTAATTTCGGATGTAAAACTAATATTAATACCATAGAATAGGAATGATTAAAACCCTATGTTAGTTGAAATCTAGGACGCCGAAGTGATCAACCTGCGCAATTGTGATTTGTACGTCGAACACTATTAGAGGTGTAGAATGTTTTCTTAGATAACATCTAGCACATAGAAGACCAACCTCCATATTCAACTTAAAGTTCGTACGTGAAACAGTTTTGGAAGAATGAATATTGTGCCATTTTAGAGTAAGTCCCTATCTAAACTACTTAGGGGAGAGATTTTTTTTGAAGTATACGATAATTGACACTTAGAACATAAAAACAACCTTCGTGTAAAATTACAACATTGTAGGTCAAACTTTTTAGAGAAATTAACAATTTCGTTTACCCCTTAGGGGTGGAATGTTTTCAAATATCTCCTATTTCACACCTGGGATTGAAAATATATTCCGCCACTTCCAATTTTATCTTCGTACATTGAACGTTTCTGGAGGAATGAATATAGTGTTGAGGATATTAAGCCCCATTTAACTCCCTGAGGGGTTATTTTTTCAAACCTCATGTTACTTAATACCTACGATATAATTTAAAATGTTTACTTCGTAAGTCAAGTGGTTTCAGAGAAATGAATATTTTTGTCATCAAACCTCACCCCACCTCCGCCAGTGAAAACCCCTCAGGTTTGTATTGTTTTAAAACCACCTCTTACTTGAAGTCTAAGACATATAGGAGCAACCATCGTGTGAAATTGCAGCCTCGTACGTCAAGCGGTTTCAGAGGAATATTTACTTGTATTTTGCCTGGGCGTTGATTGACAATCAGTGGATTTAGTCATTTGATAAAAGTAATCGTTCCTCGGCACTGCACTAAGACATTATCTGAAAATTCCCGAAGTGTAAAAACCCACCGAAAAATTGAGTTTCATCTACCCCAGTACCTCCTTGTAAACCACGTTTGTCGTGTTACCTTTTGGGGCTAATATGACCAGGCTACTGGCAGAGCTAACTCTGGAACATGCGACATACAACTGTCCATGTGAGAAACAGTCCTCTCTCAAGTCGATGCCGGCCAATCTCAGTGACTGCCCTTGAGATTTATTAATAGTCATGGCAAAGCACACCTTGAGAGGGAACTGTATTCTTTTAAACTCGAACGGATATTCCGTTGGGATTAAAGGTATTCTTGGGATGAAAACTGCCTCCCCCCGAGCAGACCCAGTGATTATTGTGGCTTCTACAATGTTTTTATGCAATGCTTTTACTTGTAGCCTAGTTCCATTGCACAATTTAGGCGGATTAAGATTTCTTAGTAACATTACAGGTGCTCCGAGTTTAAGAATGAGTTTATGTGACGGAAGAGCAGAAGGATTAAGAGTATTAAGAAATTCTACGGGGTAATGGATGGCGTCGTCCGTTTGGATCACTGAGTCAAAAGACCTGTATTCAACGTCTTGTTCTTTGATGACCTTTAATAGGAAGTCATTAATTGCGGCTGCTTTATCGTTCTTCGGAGTTAAGATGGCACGCTCGTACAACCATTCTATGGGCTTCTCCTTGATGTCACTTATATCAGGATATACTCTAGAAATTAGCTCAGGTAGGGAGCTAACCACTGTACCCAAATCTGAGGGGATGGTGACTTTACCTTCGACTGAAGGGTAATTTCCATCGCCTATTTTCAGTAATATCTCAGCGAAAAGCCCAGCAGATATATCACCTCTTAAATGGACCCTCATATTTCTATGAAGTGTAAGTTTCCTGATATGTTGCCACAAATATGAAGCCTTTAGGCACGATTTGACTTCATCTGCCCGTGTACCCCTAGGTATGACGGGTAATGTTTGGCGAAAATCTCCAGCTAAGAGCACGGTAACCCCTCCCATCAAGCTATTGTTTTCTCTTATATCTTGTAAGGTTCTACTGAGAGCCTCGAATCCGCCCTTGTGTGCCATTGTGCATTCATCCCAAATTATTAGCTTACACTCTCTCAAAACTTGCGCCATGTTACTCTGTTTGGAAATATTACACATAGGTGTCTCTACTCGCATCATGTTCAAGGGCAGTTTGAAAGCAGAGTGAGCTGTTTTACCTCCTTCCAGCAGCGTAGCAGCAATGCCTGAAGAAGCAACAGCCAAGGCTATCCCACGATCTTTTCGTATTCTTGCCAATAAAAGATTTATGACAAATGTCTTACCAGTGCCCCCTGGAGCGTCTAAGAAAAATGTCTGACCTATATCTCTTTCGATGCTTTCTAAAATTTGGTCATAAACATAGGACTGTTCATCGTTTAACGAATTTTCGTTAGCACTTACAAACTGTGCTAAAATATTTGCATCGTAGCTGATCTCCCGGAGGTAGTCTGTGTTTTGTAAGACTGCTTCACATCTTGATGGCTGAGGTAAACCATACTGTTGTAGGCACTGACCTCCCAAATATAGCACTGTATCTTCAAGACAAACCAAGCATTTATTGTATGCTTCACTTAAAATTAGGTGAACATATCCATGTTTTAATTCTGACTCCATTCGATGCCGTATGTCTTCAGAAAGGCTATCCTTGTATTTCTCCCAAAGATTTAAAGCATCTGACATCTGACAAAATATCAACATTACTGCAAAAAGTTCACGTAATCTAAATGGAAGACGACAAAGCGCAGCTTCTTCCATAGTTGCATCCCAGTGTCTTTCGTCTTCTAGTAAGCCTCGAGCCTTACATGCTGACTGATATGTAGGTTGAATCGTGCCATTAACAGTCTTCAAATCCAAGAAAGATGTGGGGCCTCGGACTTCATGAAGTAAAAGGCGAAGATAATAACACTCTGTATTATTAGGGTGGATAGTATACACCCTGCCTAAAGCCCGATCTTTCTTTATTCCCGGCCAGCCATTGACGTCATTTCCACGTTTTCTTCTCTCAAATCTATTATTTTTCCATATATAATAAGAGGGAACTTCAACATAAAGAAGTGTTTTTGCAAAATCATCTGTTTTGCATAAGTCAAAAAATGCTAAAAGTGTAGTTTTGGGTGGATTATTGATCATATTTATCAAGTTATTGGAGTCATTTGGATTAAAATAGACACGCTGTCCATTTTCTAAATGCACAGCGAGATGGAAGACAGTCGGGAACCTTTCATGAATGGGAAAAGCCAGAATTCTCCATACAGCCTCAGAGCTGCTTATATATCGACCATTCTCATAGAATTTAACTTCATCCTTTTCATTTTCAAGACTAAATGTTGCCTGATCACTCCCTTTATTAACATATTTACATATGTATTTGATGGATTTCACGGAGTTACAGTATTCCACATTAATATGAGCACCGAAAGTACGTGAAAGAACAGGGTTATATGGCACTACCCATCGGTTATCAAGGGTCATACCATTAACTTCAACAGTGAAACCACCATCTCCTGGAGCCCTTCGTCGATATTGTGGGTATCCGTCTTCTGCCGTTTGAGTTTCTTGGATGAGAGGTCGAGGAAACTTCTTGCTGCAGCTACCTGCTTTCATACAGGGTGATCTGGTATTTAAATGACCACAAGGCCCGTGGATCATATTCGCCTTGATAATTTCATGAAGGAGAGGATCTTCTGCAGGGTCTGGTATCTCTGCACAAATAACACTGTCTAATTTATCTGGAGAAATGCGTTGTTGTAGCCACAACAAAATGTGTATATGAGGCAGACCCCGTTTCTGCCATTCAACGGAATATATAAAACAACGCACTTCCCCAAACAAATTCCCCTTTGTTAGCAATGCCAAAAACACCTTAACTTTTAAGTGAGATACCCTAGCTGTGATATCATGACGGTCGTGAGGCTGTTGTCCAGATAGTAATTCACTTGCAATTTCTTTCCATCGAGGATTACATGTAAATGTAATGAATAGATCAGGACGACCGTAATGGCGAACGTATGTCATGGCGTCCTGAGTCTTTTCATGCATATACCGTGGTGACCCAGTGAAAGATGACGGAAGTACTATCATCTGACCAAGCTGAGCGACGTCGGTATCTTGTCTACCTATAGCATCTCTAAGGTGTATGTAATTATCAACTCTGATTTGCTCCTGGTTGCTTCTAATGAAATTTAGTCGCTCTGTCTCAATTTTCGCGTACATATCAACTAAGTATTGACTAAAAAGAGATCGGCAGTACAATAAATGGTTGGTTTCCATATGTCTGATCATTATACGGTAAGAATAAAAGTTTAACGCAGAAACTGTTTTTCGAAGGGGTAATTTCGTTTGCGGGTCAACCTGAGGGATGTCAATAGAGTAACCATCTTCACCACGAGGGAAAAGTAGTGGATACTGCAACGCATCATACGAACGGTGCACTTCACTGATGCGTTGCAATTTGTTACCATGACTTTGTAATACAATATCTCGTTTTTCAAACTGTTGTCCAACTATGACCAGTGCTACTTCGCTTGCTGTCGGTACATTAAATTGTCCTCTATGAGCATTGGCTGGTTTTCTATCAGCGTGTATTACAACTTCAAAGTCTTTAAAATTTTGAGGTACTTTCTCGAGAGTAGTTTTTAAGTCCTTTATGTATGGGTTATTATGGTGAAACATCGCCTGCAATTGTTTTACCAGGCCTTGCTTTACATCGGGGAAGTTGGTGCACCTTAAGCGCGCCTCCCTCTCATCCTCTCCAACAAAATAAATCTGTAGGAACTGAGGGTCTTTTTCAGGCAGAGGTTGCAGACTACCAATTAAGTGATACACTTGACCTTGCACTTTGAAAGTTGGCATAAACCCATCTTCCATAACTTTTTTTGCTCCAAAAGAAGTCATTTGAAAGCAGCCATTGTATATTCTAATGCGGTCCATGAAATGTATGTGCTCAGGATGCATACCCATGATCAAACTATAGAGCGGCTCAGGAAGGGGCAATAAAGCCGGAAGCTGTACTTTACCAGCGCTACAGCACATACCAGGCGACTCTTCTTTAAACTTAAGGGCGTTACAGTATACGCATTTATGACTCATAGTACCCAGGGATACGGCTGTATCGGTTTCATAAGCTATCTCCGAGTCATATTTCATCCCAGAAAAAGCTTTCGTCTTCCATGGAAGAGATCGCCTTTCCAATCGTCGTCCTGGATTATTCTGCGCATGTCTACGAACAACTGCTCTGTGAACCTCCGGATGTTTTTGCTGGTAATTAGCTGCAGCTGCTCTGTGAACCTCCGGATGATTCTGCTGGTAATTAGCTGCTGCTGCTCTGTGAACCTCCGGATGATTCTGCTGGTAATTAGCTGCAGCTGTTCTGTGAACCTCCGGATGATTCTGCTCGTAATTAGCTGCAGCTGTTCTGTGAACCTCCGGATGATTCTGCTGGTAATTAGCTGCAGCTGTTCTGTGAACCTCCGGATGATTCTGCTGGTAATTAGCTGCAGCTGTTCTGTGAATTTCTCGGTTTTTTTGTTGATATTTAGTAGAAGATTGTAAGAGCTGTTTTTTCCTAATGGCGTCGGTAAATCTAGCACGACGTTTTCTAGTATATTCCTTAAAGGTAAGCATGCTATTAGAGCTGCCACGTACAGAAATAGATGTAGTCGACCCATCTTCATGAGGCACATACACATCAAAATGTCCATGAGACAGGTCTTGCATAGAAGTAAAACGCAGTCTCTTCACGGGGTTCCCTTCTACACCAAATTTCTCATGCAGCTCTCCATTGAGATAGACCTCGAACATTGTGAAATATATTTGTGCGGCAGCCACTAACTCGCATAAACCTCCATAAGTATGAAACTGCGACATATCAGTGAAGTAGTCGGCAGAACAGCTGTAATTATTTCCATCTCTATCATGTGACATTATACAAAAATCTTCCCAGTGACTCACCACGTGAGCCACTATCTCGTCACGAACCTCTCGGGCCATGACTTGAGTGTCATACAAAATAAAGGATATTGCCCTAAACAGGCAAGCTCCGTCACCAATAATTGGAACGATAGAATGGGGCATCATGCAGCCATTTATATTCAAATATTCAACGGCCATACTAAATGTATTAGAATGCCTGAAATGTTATCAGTTGAATACACAACTGTATTCTGATTTACAATGCGTACAGAAAACAATGAACGCTAAACCAGAAAGTTATGAACTTGCGCTTGTGATGTCGTGTCTCAAGGCCACAGTCCCCACCGGACGATCCAACGCCCTAGAGAAATATCCCTTGAAGTGTATAAGTAAATATACAAACGTAAAACACTTATTTTATTAATTTAAAATAATGTGTTTATGACACCGTTTAATTCTAGGTATTCCGTGTTGCAACTCCGCTATTGTACGAACAAAGACAGATAGCTCAGAGCAATGAACACGAAGTGAAACGAAGTGCTGTTGGTGTCAGTTCCATAGTTCACGCGCATGTCAGGCAACAAACACTACACTCTCCCACCCCTACCTTCCCCCACGGACCCCTTCCGTACAATCTTACAAACGCTAGCAGGTCACGTGATTGGGAAGAGGTGGGTCTTACTCATCGATGTTCGGGGATCTAAATAAAATGCACCCTACTATTTTTGTAAGGTATGAAAACACAAAATGATACTATAGAAGGCCTCCTTTAAGAATGAGTTCAGGACGGAAGATCCAGTATGAAAGAAATACCCACAGAATAACATCTTCGGTTTTAGAGATATACGTATCGGTATCGTCATTAAACATTGTAGAAGTTTTTCACTTCTTTTTAGCTCCATTCGGTGGATTTTCGGAAAACGTTGAAATACGTGTTTATTTTTAAAGGAGATTCCAACTACCAATTTTCACGCCTGTAGCATGTAGATACATTTTAAAAATTCATCCCCCTTAAGTGGATTTTCCGTAAACAAAAAATACATGTTTCTTTATTTTTATTATTCTTATTTCTTCTATTTGTTTTACGTCGCACCGACACAGATAGGTCTTATGGTGTCGATGGGATAGAAATGGCCTGGGAATGGGAAGAAAGCGGCCGTGGCCTTAATTAAGGTACAACCTCAGCATTTGCCTGGTGTGAAAATGGGAAACCACGGAAAACCATCTTCAGGGCTGCGGACAGTGGGGTTCGAACCCACTATCTCCCGGATGCAAGTTCACAGCTGCGTGCTCCTAACCACACGGCCAACTCGCCCGATGTTTATTTTTAAAGAAGATTCCAAATACCAATGTTCATGTCTGTAACATCTTCAAATAAATGGCGTATAACTTTTAGTGCCGGGAGTATCCGAGGACATGTTCGGCTCGCCAGTTGCAAGTCTTTCGATTTGACCCCCATAGGCGACCTGCGCGTCGTGATGAGGATGAAGACAACACACACACCCAGCCCCCGAGCCAGCGAAATTAACTAAAGATGGTTAAATTTCCCGACCCTGCCGGGAATCGAACTGGGGACACCTGTGACCAAAGGCCAGCACGCTAACCGGTTAGCCATGGAGCCGGACACTAACATCTTCAGTATTTGATATATGAGTATCTTCATAAAAATAATTCAACTCTTTCTTCACTTCTTTTCAACCTCCCCCCCCCCCCCTTGCATAAGTGGATTTTCCAAAAAAAATGTGTTTCTTCATTTTTTAAGAAGATAGAGATAAAAAATACCATCTTTCACTTCTGTAACATGTTACGTTATACTGTAGAAATGTTCATTTTAAAAATTCACCCCCCTTTTCACCCACCCATTAAATGGATTTTCCAAAAACAAAAAAATACGTGTTTCTTTATTTTTAAAAGAGATCAAAAGTACAAATTTTCAGTTCTGTAATATCTTCAGTTTCTGAGATATATGTATCCTCATTAGAGGCATTCAACCCATTATTCACCCTTTTACACCCCTCCTATTGGGATTTAGAGACAGCAAAGAAACATGTGTTCCTTTATTTTTAAGGGAGATTCTAAACACCAATTTTTACATCCGTAAACGTTTAAAGTTCTGAGATGTAGACACACTCATTTTAAAAATTCACCCCTCTTTTAACCCCCCATTATCTGGATTTTCCAAAAACGAAAAAATACCTGTTTCTTTACTTTTAAAGTAGATCCCAAATACCTATTTTCAGGTCTGTAATATCGTCTGGTTCTGAAATATAAGTAGCCTCATTAAAGGTATTCAACCTCTTTTCCACCCTTTTCCACCCTTCCTATTAGGATTTTCCAAAAACAAAAAATACGTGTTTCTTTATTTTTAAAGGAGATTCTAAATACCAAATTTTACATCTATAAACTTTAAAAGTTTTGAGATATAGATACACTCATTTTAAACATTTCATCCCCCTTTTCACCCCCCCCCCATTATTTGGATTTTCCCAAAACGAAAAAATACCTGTTTCTTTATTTTTAAAGTAGATCCCAAATACCAATTTTCAGGTCTGTAATATATTCAGTTTCTAAGATATAAGTATTCTCTTTAAAGGCATTCAACCCAATTTTCACCCCCTTTTCACCCCTCCTATTGGGATTTTCCGAAAACAAAAAACTACGTGTTCCTTGATTTATAATGAAGATTCTAAATACCAATTTTTACATCTCTAAACTTTAAAACTTTTGAGATATAGATGCACTCATTCTAAAAATTCACCCCCCTTTTCACCCTCGCATTAATTGGATTTTCCAAAAACAAAAAATATGTGTTTCTTTATTTTTGAAAGCGATCAAAAGTACCAATTTTGAGGTCTGTAATATCTTCAGTTTCTGAGATATAAGTATTCTCTTTAAAGGCATTCAATCAATTTTTCACCCCTTTTTACCCCTCCTATTGGGATTTTCCGAAAACAAAAAAATACGTGTTCCTTTATTTTTAATGAAGATTCTAAATACCAATTTTTACATCTCTAAACTTTAAAAGTTTTGAGATATAGAAGCACTCATTTTAAAAATTCACCCCCCTTTCACCTTCGCATTAATTGGATTTTCCAAAAACAAAAAAATATGTGTTTCTTTCTTTTTGACAGCGATCGAAAGTACCAATTTTGAGGTCTGTAATATCTTCAGTTTCTGAGATATAAGTAGCGGTATCCTGATTAAAGGCATTCAACCCCTTTTTCACCCCTCCTGTTGGGATTGTCTGAAAACAAAAAAATACGTGTTTCCTTATTTTTAAAGAAGATTCTAAATACCAATTTTCACATCTGTAACCTTTTAAAGTTTTGAGATATAGACACACTCATTTTAAAATTTCACCCCCCTTTTCACCCCCTTAGCGACGGAATATCCAAAAATCCTCTCTTAGCGAGCACCTACATTATAATATGAATATATCCCCAAAATTTCATTTCTTTATGTCCAGTAGTTTTGGCTCGGCGATGATGAATCAGTCAGTCAGTCAGTCAGTCAGTCAGGACAAGCTACTTTATATATATAGATAACAGCACTTACTACTACTAGTACTAATTATAACTAAGCAATATATAACACATACACTGACTGGCAGTGACAATGCAACACCAAGGAGGAGTGGTTCGAAAGGGATGAAAGTTGGGGAAAAAACAGAGACGGCACGGATGAATAATTGATGTTTATTTCAAACCGATATGCAGGTTACACAATGCGCACGGCATCGACTCAGTAGGATGTAGGACCACCGCGAGCGGCGATGCACGCAGAAACACGTCGAGGTACAGAGTCAATAAGAGTGCGGATGGTGTCCTGAGGGATGCTTCTCCATTCTCTGTCAACCATTTGCCACAGTTGGTCGTCCGTACGAGGCTGGGGCAGAGTTTGCAAACGGCGTCCAATGAGATCCCACACGTGTTCGATTGGTGAGAGATCCGGAGAGTACGCTGGCCACGGAAGCATCTGTACACCTCGTAGAGCCTGTTGGGAGAAGCGAGCAGTGTGTGGGCGGCATTATCCTGCTGAAACAGAGCATTGGGCAGCCCCTGAAGGTACGGGAGTGCCACCGGCCGCAGCACATGCTGCACGTAGCGGTGGGCATTTAACGTGCCTTGAATACGCACTAGAGGTGACGTGGAATCATACGCAATAGCGCCCCAAACCATGATGCCGCGTTGTCTAGCGGTAGGGCGCTCCACAGTTACTGCCGGATTTGACCTTTCTCCACGCCGACGCCACACTCGTCTGCGGTGACTATCACTGACAGAACAGAAGCGGGACTCATCGGAGAACACGACGTTCCGCCATTCCCTCATCCAAGTCGCTCTAGCCCGGCACCATGCCAGGCGTGCACGTCTATGCTGTGGAGTCTTCTGAGCGGACGCCGGGAGTGCAGGCCTCCTTCAACCAATCGACGGCAAATTGTTCTGGTCGATATTGGAACAGCCAGGGTGTCTTGCACATGCTGAAGAATGGCGGTTGACGTGGCGTGCGGGGCTGCCACCGCTTGGCGGCGGATGCGCCGATCCTCGCGTGCTGACGTCACTTGGGCTGCGCCTGGACCCCTCGCACGTGCCACATGTCCCTGCGCCAACCATCTTCGCCACAGGCGCTGCACCGTGGACACATCCCTATGGGTATCGGCTGCGATTTGACGAAGCGACCAACCTGCCCTTCTCAGCCCAATCACCATACCCCTCGTAAAGTCGTCTGTCTGCTGGAAATGCCTCCGTTGACGGCGGCCTGGCATTCTTAGCTATACACGTGTCCTGTGGCACACGACAACACGTTCTACAATGACTGTCGGCTGAGAAATCACGGTACGAAGTGGGCCATTCGCCAACGCCGTGTCCCATTTATCGTTCGCTACGTGCGCAGCACAGCGGCGCATTTCACATCATGAGCATACCTCAGTGACGTCAGTCTACCCTGCAATTGGCATAAAGTTCTGACCACTCCTTCTTGGTGTTGCATTTGCTCTGTCAGTCAGTGTACATACTTACAAAACACATAAGGAAAACACATGAAAATAGAAAAGTGTGTATGAATTTGAAATGACCGAAGGAAATAACTTTCAGTTACCAAATGCGCAGAACAAGATACAAGGAACACTCTGTCCATGAAGCGTCCATAAGATGTCTGCGAATTTCACTAGCTGACGAGTGAAATACATCCTCCATCCCGCTAATTTCGTTCAGGGATCTTAGGGCCTGCATAAACCAAGAGTTCCTGTGTGATTCCGTTCTGCACCTGGGTAAGTGAAAGGTGACAGCGTAACCGGTGTTGCGGGAAGGAACATGAATTGGTAGCAACTGGAGTAAACTGGGACAATCAAGGAAATTAAGATACACTTATGTGCGAAACGAGACTCAATGCGCATGGTTTTCAAAACAAATCATAATCTATCGATGACAGCTTGATACCCAAACACTTTTTACTGATCCATTTTGAGAATCTGATCTGTACTCGCTCTAAGGCATTAACTAAGTATTGCTGTGAAGGGATCTACACTTCAGAGCAGTACTCTAGACTAGATCGTATAAGCGAGAAATACAGGGTTTTCAATGGGACAACAGATTAAAACTCTTGCAATTTCTTTTGGGGAAGCGTTAAGGTTAATTTTACCGAATTGTCATTTTCCGTTGTGGTATTGTGACGAAACCATACTAGCCTATGGCTGCGCGGTTTGGTTCACGTAGGTGTCAGCTTGGGTTCGAACCCCACTGTCGGAAGCTCTAAAGATGGCTTTTCGTGTTTTCCCGCTAGCGTTCGAAGCAGAAGCTGGCCGAACCATCTGAATCAGTCTAAGAGGGCCACATAACATACGACATTGACAGGTGTATGCCATTGACATAAGCCTGGAATGAAACGTCTGGCGATGAGGAACGTCCGGGGAGCCATCTGGTGACGAATGAACGTACCATTTCCACTTCTATTATAACGTCTAAATTCCAAAAAAGTTATTGTTTAAGAAGCCTTTCTCGTGGACAGTCGAGATTTTCTTCTGATGACGCAGATCACAGTTCTCTGCGAAACGTAAAGAATTTCACGTTATTTTCTTGACACGACATAAGCCCAAAATCCTATACAGTATCATGTCTATAAGTACGGGCCGTGAAAGCATCAATGGCAAAGTAAAAATAACCTGGCATTAAATAATTATGATTATCAGAGACGCAAGGGCGTTTGGAAAACCGTTCCTATGAAGTTACTGTCAGCGCTGATCAAACAATTAAATGCCATATATTGGGGTGGGATTACATCGTGCACACTTCAACGCAGTTAAATTAGAGTTAATTAATTGTTTTCCTTGATTAGGAAAAGCTAGTATAGCCAGAATGTTTAACCACAGAATCATCATACAGTTCCCGAGGAAATGGAGTTGGGAGTGGCCTCTGAGTGCGTAACGTCGCAAGCCACACCTCCTGGAAGACGAACACATGTGACGTTGTCTTGGATACTTCTTCATCCTTAGCGTTGGCCAAAATCTTCGCCCAAACGCTACCTGTTTCCTTTTCCACCCGGTATCGCGATTGTACATTCCCTCTTGAATTACTTCGGTGAAGTTTTTGTGGTACGTTATTACTCACCCCTGAGTCACGAATTATTTGACCTTATGTATAGTATTCAGGACTTTTGAATGGTAGGTTTTGCAAAGCTTCTATAATTTGATCTTTCAGCCCCATTCTATGCCCATATACAGTAGTTAGAGCTGGACGCATTAGGTCAGGCATCACAGGTGATCAAACGCTTAAAAGTTCCAGACGTCCTTGTTGTAGTGTAACGAAGTAACAAAATGTGTGACGGAAGTGTAACCTAGCAACGTCGCAGGCTGTGTTGTAAAGTATGGATGGATGGTCAGATAATGTTACCTGGCAACCGTGCAGGCTATGTCTTATGGCTGACCGTCATCTAATACATGGTCATGACCGAGAGATATATAAGACATTTATGATCATTCGATTTTCCCATGGGGAAATTTGACACAATCTTACTTCTACATGCTACGAAAAGAAACGACATAGTTATACTACCCTTCAAAGAAATGCGCACTCCTCTAGCCTTTGATTTATGTCCTTATCCAGGTAAATAAATATAATGTTCTGGACATTTATGGCCTAACAGAATAGAATATAAAGACTGTCAGCCACGTGTTCCTGTGTTTGATTTCTTACGCTGCCTCAGGACTTTTCCAGTAGATGGGGGTCTGTTATGGGGATGATTCAGGCTTATGAGAACAAATAAGCAGCTGTCTGTCGTTTGAGGTAGATAACCTAATCACCAAGCTTGTCATGACTACCAGTATTGTCCTAAAGAAGACCGGCAGCCTGACTGAAGGCTTATCTGATGATTTGCGTATATTTACAGCCAAGTAAAGTTTCAGGAATAATAATAATATCTACCTCCGCGGTGTAGTGGTTAGTGTGATTAGCTGCCACCCCCACAGGCTCGGGTTCGATTTCCGGCTCCGCCACGAAATTTGAAAAGTGGTAGGAGGACTGAAGCGCTGTCCACTCAGCCCCGGGATGTCAACTGAGTAGAGGGGGTTTGATTCCCTCCTCAGCCATCCTCGGAGTGGTTTTTCGTGGTTTCCCCACTTCTCCTCCAGGCAAATGCTGGGATGGTACCTAACTTCAGGCCATTCTAAATTCTGCAAGTACTTTTTAACAAACACGGAATTCCTTTTTTAAGTTATGTTAATATAAAAATACAGGCACTGAGCGAGTTGGCCGGGCGGTTAGCGGCGCGCAGCTAAGAGCTTGCATTCGGGAGATTGTGGGTTCGAATCCCACTGTCGGCAGCCCTGAAGATGGTTTTCCGCGGTTTAACATTTTGACTAGGGCTGTGCATTAATTAATTAAGGCCACGTCCGCTTCCTTCCCACTGCTTTTTTTTTTTTTTTTTTTTTTTTTTGCTAGCTGCTTTTCGTCGCACCGACACAGATAGGTCTTATGGCGACGATGGGACAGGAGAGGGATAGGAATAGGAAGGAAGCGGCCGTGGCCTTAATTAAGGTACAGCCCCAGCATTTGCCTGGTGTGAAAATGGGAAACCACGGAAAACCATTTTCAGGGCTGCCGACAGTGGGGTTCGAACCTACTATCTCCCGAATACTGGATACTGGCCGCGCTTAAGCGACTGCAGTTATCGAGCTCGGTCCTTCCCACTGCTAGCCCTTTCCTGTCCCATAGTCGCCGTAAGACCTATCTGTGTCGTGCGACGTAAAGCAACTTGTAAATATATAGGCTATAATGTCTAAAAGAAGAAATACTTCACTCATACATTTTTGCACTGTTTGTTGCATACCACCAGAATTTTATATTTTAAAACATTATATTCCTTCATTAAATAAGTAATTTAAACTAAAATTATGAGTAAGTTTGGATCGTATTTTTACATTTTTTTTTGCCAGATTTAGGTCCTTTTTTGGATCCATACTTTGGATCTTCTTTAGACAATTTATAGATCTTCAACTTTCGAGCCCTAGTCATCACTATCCACCGCCATTTCAAAAAAATTACAAAAAATTAAAGAGAGACACGTCCATGTCGATGCGCTTCGCGCTACAGAATGGCCACGGACTGGTATCTGGTTGTCCGGAAGGTACACCCGGAACGCTTTTCCAAAAATGCTAAAACCTGTTGCTTTGCACTTTCAAAGATCGTACTGTTGGCAGCGGTTATGCTATATTTAGTTGAAGCTAGATGCATGAGAGTTGCGTATTGTGAAAATTCGTACCGATGGCAATAACACGAAAATTCCTTCAGATTGAAAACGAAACAATCGCGAGACATTTGCAAAATACAGTAGAACCTTGATATCTCGAATCTCGAATCACATCGGGAGCTAAATTTTATTTCGAGTTTCCGAAATTTCAAGATACAGAGAATACCGTTTTTGAGCATGTATTGCACAGAGTTCAATCATTATGTATCTACGGGCAGATACGTAATACATTATTTTTAACAATATTTAAAAATATACAGACATACTCTATTTTACGGCGTCACTTTAATTATAACCCTTATTACAGTAACTTTTTAGAAGAGAGAATACAGTACATACAGTACCTAGTGAAACAAGAAACAAACCTCGGTTAACACCTTTGGAAAAAATCCGTTAGTCTCTTCTGTTTATTACGGTCAACCTTTCCTCCCTTCGCGCTGAAACTTCTCGCCAATACCACCCAGGAGAGATTCGAAACTGGAGCTTGTCATCCGCGGATTCGGGGTGCAGTGCCAGCCGAGTGGTCGCCGTGCTGAACAGGGGCCATGTTGAGGGATGGGAAGATTGGAAGGGATAACCAAGGAAGAGGGAAGGAAGCGACAGTGGCCTTAAGTTAGGTATCATCCCGGCATTTGCCTGGAGGAGAATTGGGAAAGCACGGAAAACTACTTCGCTAAGGTGGGAATCGAACCCCCTCCCTACTCAGTTGACCTCCAGAGGCTGAGTGGACACCGTATCAGTACCGTACCCTGGCCGATCGAACACACTATATTGGGCATTATTAGGAGCTACCACTTTAAACACTCTACCGGCAACACCACAATAGTCCTATAGCCTATCATTTTATTTAGTTAAATAAAGCAAAGGAACATAGCGTTCTTCTTCTTGACGAAGTTAAGTAGGGATGTAACTCTATTAGGATAATAAACATTTATTTCACACAGTTACAGACTCCTTTCACCGCAGGTGATTTTAACTTGGTGAGAAACACAATGGGCACGCTTCAAGCTGGCCGAACGTCTGCACTTTGCGGTTCCCAACAGGTGGCTTTGGTTGCCGTTCGCGGGCGGGCTATTTGTAGCCCTCTCATTGTGTGTAGCCGCCAGGAGATCTACTTAATGAATACTGCAGGTCGTCTGCCACGCGATAACTTGCCTCTTTCTTCTTTTTTATTTTATCTCCCGACCAGTCTTTCCGTACCTTGTCACTGGGAAGTCAGGGGTTCTGACTCAATACTAGAGTTCGATTGTTAATTAGAACTCACGGAGTTCCATGCTACAGATAAAACCTACATTGCTGACTTCAAGAAAAGAAAGCACGGAGAAAGTATCGAAGAGATTTTATAGATAGTTATGTTTATTCATTTGCACTGTTCTTAGTATAAGAATTTTATTGAACAGTGATGACTGATGAATGATTCGGGAAGTAACAGACGTACGATTTTATTCCTGATTTGTTTTTACAAGAGACTAACGCTGTAGGCTCTAGTATGCGATACTCCAGTAGCCGTCTCATTGGTTCCGAAGATGTTCAGTTTTGCCACAAAGTTAACCAAGTCGAAAGCTTCATGTATTCAGTACATTGGCTCTGCCTTAGGATTTGCTTTAGAGAATGATATGGATTATCAGAACCCCTAAAGTTATGCAACAGGCGTAGGGTAGGAGAGAGAGACAGCGCTATAGTTCAAACTCGAGGAGTGGGGGTTGCACTCTGGTGCACATAGGGAAATCGTCTTTTGCACCTTGCGCCGTGCAATGCATCGGCGAATGCCCGCTGAGAGGCCATGATTTAAGGCATTAAGGATCAAAACGAAATACTCGGAAAGAAAAATATTTTACTAAAATATCAAAAGTGAAATTGAACCGAGCGGACTGGTCGCGTATTAACGCCAAGCTCTGTATTCGGGAGACGCGTGGGTTCGAACTCCACCGTGGGCTGCCCTGTGGTTTCTGTGGTTTCCCATTCTCACTTCAAAACAAATGTTGGGGCAGTTCCTATTCACATGCTATAATCTGTACCTCCCGTCTCCTTACCCAGTTTCATTAACCATCGTTAATTCCATTTTTATTAATTAAGGGGCGGACATACATTAATGATGAAATTGATTAAAAAAGAAATAATATTAATTGACCTTTGTTTTTTTGCTAGGGGCTTTACGTCGCACCGACACAGATAGGTCTTATGGCGACGATGGGATAGGAAAGGTCTAGGAGTTGGAAGGAAGCGGCCGTGGCCTTAATTAAGGTACAGCCCCAGCATTTGCCTGGTGTGAAAATGGGAAACCACGGAAAACCATCTTCAGGGCTGCCAATAATGGGATTCGAACCTACTATCTCCCGGATGCAAGCTCACAGCCGCGCGCCTCTACGCGCATGGCCAACTCGCCCGGTAATTGACCTTTGTTGGAACAACATTTGGTCATCCTCCATGTACAAGGAACACTCACAGCACACATACAAAAATATAAATAGTCAGTGCAAAGTACATACAAGAATGAAAACCAAATCGTCCACAGTCTTCAAGTAGAGAACACTACACTGAAGCTCTCTTCCGGAAGAAGAGGGGGAGAACAAACAAAACACAAAACACAACGCAAACCACAACAAAACACAAAGCACTGGCAACAATGCGAAGGGCACAAAGTCAAATTCTTATTTCCGCGGTTCTTAAAACGTCCGTCACAGCATTGAGAACTGAATTGTTTTCACCGTGCAACACCAATGCACCGCTGGTCGGGAACGGCACTTGTAGATCAGATAGTTCAGATAAAAAGCGGCTTCGCGAAGCATTATAAAGGCCATACTTAAAGAAATGCGGTTGAGATCGCCATCCTCCGCATACTGACATCGACAGCGCGTTGAAGCGAGACTCCTATGCGATGCGATTGGATCGCATTCGGATTACTGAAACCGTTAGACCTCGTGACCGATGATACTTATAACACCATGGCTTCGGAGGGATATTGGGTTGTACGAGAGCATAAGCGCTACCTTTGTGCAGCAGAGATATTTCCCATTCTGTAGACCATTTGTGACGAATTTGTTGTCGAATAGTGGGAATAAAATCCATCCATGGGAGTTGCAGCGCTGTAAGGAGCCCTTCCGATGCACCACGTTTGGCTAGTACGTCAGCATTTTCATTGCCGAAAATTCCACTATGTCCTTTGACCCAAAGAAATGCTATGGAGCAACATGAAAAGTAGATGTTAAAAGATCGCTCCGCGATGTCATACAAGTAACCAGGCAATTGGAGATTCTACTGGTGTAACGGTTCAAATCCCGTTACAAGGTGATATCTGTATTATTATTATTATTATTATTATTATTATTATTATTATTATTATTATTATTATTATTATTATTATTATTATTATTATTATGTCCATACTATTATTATTTTATCTGTAAGATTACTATTATTGTGTTATAATTATTATTCAGTTCAATTCTGCAATGCTTGTCGCTTGCGTGATTGTAGTTAAATGTATGCGTATATATGTGTGTGTAAATTAACACTAAATACATTTACAGTAAAGTGTTGCTGTATGTCAGATGTGGATATGACATTGCTACATTGTGCAATGCTGCTGGCGTTACTGCTAAGTCATAGCTACGTCATCGTGAGCATTTAGCGATGAGCTCAGTTTCTTTGAGTTACCCAGGCCGCTCCGGGATATTTCACCATTGTAGGTAACATTTGTCGCGAGGTGGGAGTCGATCACAGTTATTTCTGGAGATTACGTAGGTGCGTCAACCTAACGTCTATATAGGGTGGCTGCATATTGTAGCGTCAGTCATTATTCTACTGGAAGGAGAGGCCACAGTTGACAATTAAGTGAACGAGATGGAGTGGTCTCAGTCAGTCAACGGGAGTCATTAGTTAAACGGAAGGTGAAGAGAGAAGAAGTGGATGGTGAACAGTGATGGAGTCATAGAAGGATACACTTGCAATGAACTCATACCATACAGGCTTACAAAGAAGTCATACGATATGGAGAAGAAGCAGTCACATGGATACATCACCACATTAGGCGTGACACATCTACTGTAAACACCAGATCTAAGGAATAAGTCGTAATTACACTCAAAGTGTTGAAGGTACAGTCAAGTGAACCAGTGAGGGATATATTTCGTATATATTGTTGAATGTCCGGTCAGGAATAATTCAAATTCATGCCTAGTTTCTTTCAGTTGCAATGTCATAATTTAATATTCTCATCTATTTTACCGCAACAAGACTTACTATTTTTATATACAATTTCAAGAATATATTTTGTTCTATCAAATTAATCTTTCGTTTCATTAATACAGTAAAATTTCTTAACCTCAAATGTAATGGGGAAACCGAACGGCAATCTCCTTTTCCCAGAACTTATATGGTATGTTGTCAAAAGTAAGCTTATTACCCCACACCCTAGAGACAAACTTTGTGGTTGGAGACTTCAACAGCCATAACAGTGCATGGCGATATACAGATCATGATAATAATGGAGAAGCTGTGTTAGAATGGGCTGATGATTACCAATTACAACTTATTCATGACCCCAAACTACCTCCATCCTTTAACAGCAGTAGATGGCGACGAGGCTTCAACCCAGGCCTGATATTTGTGAGTGAACACGTGGCACAGCAATGTGTGAAATCAATGTGCAATCCCATTCCAAATACCCAGCATCGGCCCATAATGTGTCAAATTTTCTCTGCAATTCAATCAATGAAGGTTCCGTTTCGAAGGAGATATAATTTCAAAAAAGCAGACTGGGAGAAGTTCAGCTCAACCCTTGATAAAATAATATCAGATATCCACCCAACACTAGAGTTTTATGATCAGTTTGTTGAAGCTGTGAAGAAAGCTTCCCGCGCTTCCATACCACGAGGATGCAGAGTTAACTATATACAAGGTCTAACTTCAGACACAGCTGCCCAAATGAACACATATATTTCACTGTTTCAGGAAGATCCACTAAGTGAAGACACTATCTCAGCTGGAAGGAAACTGCTTTCCTCAATTGCAGAGGCAAAGAAAGATGCTTGAATTAAACTTATGGAGGAAACAGACATGTCAAGGGATAGCCGAAAGGCTTGGAAGCTTCTCAAACGACTTAGCAACGATCCAACCAAGGGACCAGTCCATGCAAATGTTACGGCAAACCAAATCGCAAATCAGCTTGTCATCAATGGGAAAACAAATCACCCAATAAGGAAGATGGAACATAATATCCTAAAAAGCGAGGTAATGAAGTCCAGTAACCTATCCCGGCCATTTGAAATAACGGAATTACAGAAAGCGATTCAATGTACCAAAAATGGTAAAGCGGCAGGATTAGATGATATCACAATAGAACAAATAAAACACTTCAGTTCAACCACACAGGCATGGCTTTTAAAATTCTTCAACAACTGCTTTACTTCCCTAAAAATTCCAAAAATATGGAGAAAATCCAAGGTGATCGCATTTCTGAAACCTGGAAAGGAACCTCCGAACCCCAAAAATTTCAGACCAATCTCCTTATTCTGCCACCTATACAAAATAATGGAAAGAATGTTGCTCAATCGCTTAATGGGAGTAGTAGAGCAAGTCCTAATCCCTCAGCAATGTGGCTTCCGCCCAGGAAAGTGTTGCACATCACAGGTTTTACATCTAACCCAACACATCGAGGACGGGTTTGAAATGAAAAAGATTACTGGTGTGGTTTTTTATGGATCTCTCAGCCGCCTACGATACAGTAAGTCACAGGATATTATTACACAAATTTTATAGAATGATTACAGACATCAAGGTAACCAAGATGATAGCTACTCTCCTGGAAAATCGTCGCTTTTTTGTCGAATTACATGGACGACGAGGCAGATGGAGGAATCAAACGAATGGACTACCTCAAGGCAGTGTACTGGCTCCTATTCTTTTCAACATCTACACTAATGACCAACCATTACCAGAAAATACTAAAAGCTTTATCTATGCCGATGACCTTGCACTTACTACTCAAACTGATACCTTTGATGAAGCAGAGATCTCTTTAACTGCTGCATTAGAAAAGCTAGGTACCTATTATGAGAAAAACCAACTCAAACTAAATCCAGCTAAGACTCAAATTTGTGCGTTCCATCTGCGGCATGCACAGGCCTCTCAGAAACTCAAAGTAGTTCATACACAGAACTTCATTCAGGCTCTGACTCGCTCCATGCGGCCCAATAGTACTTATATCTTCACGGATGGTTCCAAATTCGACGGTTGAGGCGCTGGCCTTCCGATCCCAAGTTGGCAGGTTCGATCCTAGCTCAGTCCGGCGATATTTGAAGGTGCTTAAATACGTCAGCCTCGTGTCGGTAGATTTACTGGCAAGTAAGAGAACTCATGCGGGACTACAGGAGCCGTAAAAATAGTTAGTGGGACGTAAGTCAATAAAAAACATTACTCTATCTCCCCTAGTGCACCGTCCCTTCACTGTTGTAGAAAGTACTGTAGGCTCACAGTAGTGTCTCAACGGGGCTAACTAACAGCGTCCTGGAAAGGTGTGGCAATCAGACTGACGAGCCTGCTGCTACGTTTGGGCGAAACGCTGGTAATTTTATGATCGAAAAGGCCTAACTTATATTCAGATATGTTTTTTTCGGAAATATTTAATTTAAGTGCAGATTCCTCTTCACAATCGAGTTAATATTTCCTCTAAATATTCTTCAAATGAAAACTGCCTTCCAGGTATCAAAAGCCACGAAAATGTTCCCTTTTCTGTTATCGTCTAACAGATGTCTTCTTCATAATCTGTTTACCCTCCAGGGTTGGTTTTTCCCTCGGACTCAGCGAGGGATCCCACTTCTACCGCCTCAAGGACAGTGTCCTGGAGCGTGAGACTTTAGGTCGGGTATACAACTGGGGAGAAGGACAAGTACCTTTCCCAGAATGCCTCACCTGCTATGCTGAACAGGGGCGTTGTGCGAGGATGGGAAGATTGGGAAGGAAGCCGCTGTGGCCTTAAGTTAGGTACCATCCCGGCATTTGCCTGGAGGAGAAGTGAGAAACCACTTCGAGGATGGGGGTGGGAATCGAATCCACCTCTACTCACTTGACCTCCTGAGGCTGAGTGGACCCCGTTTCAGCCCTCGTACCACTTTTCAAATTTCGTGGCAGAGCCAAGGGGGTGGTAGCTAATCACGCTAACCACTACACCTCAGAGGCGGACGTAACAGATGTCAAGCAGACATATTTATCGAACATATCATTGATTGTTTTTTCGGATAACATGCTATAATCTACGTCAAATGGGAATCTGTTTCCGTTTTGATTGTTACTATGAAGTAAACATAGCCTATTTTGGCCTAAAACAAATGATATTTAACTCAGCGAAATTTTCCGCGGAACGCTGTGCATTTAGTAGATGGAATAACCCGAGAACTTAGCAGCCGCTTGGTTCGATAATTGAGTAGCTTTTCCAGTCCTGAACCCTTCCCATCTGACAAACACTATACAGGAAATTCAGCTCAGCCCACGAGGTGGAGTGCTCAGAGGTTGGATTTAAATTCTGTTGTCCGGCTGCCATTATTTTAAAAGAATGTCGCATCCTACACGAGTGCCAACAGTGGTTAACAAGATAAGAGAATTTCACAATTCGGAACTGGAGAGAGTCATGGCGCCAGAACGGAGGGACGGATGTTGCTACAAGCTCGGTGCAAAGGGCAGGGTCACATTCCTAGTGTCTGTGTGAATGTGCACGTCTACTTGTCCCATGAATGACCAGTTCAGTAAACACTTGTGATTCTTGTCTGATTTCCATAGTAGCGAAGTGGAGCCGTCCCCAGACAGGATATATACGCCTTGCAAGAAGTGGAAGGTGAAGGCTGCTTGATGATGATGCTTGTTTAAAGGGGCCAAACATCAAGGTCATCGGCCCGAAGACGTTGAAGGCTTCCTCTATTTGTAACGTCCCTAGGGTGACCAACCATCTCGCATTTTAAGGTACAGTCGAACCTCGATATCTCGAACTTCCATTACTCGAATGTTTAGTATCTCGAATTAACTTAAATTTCCCGGCCGTTCGTCCTGTTTCTCTATTACTCGAAATTCGGTTACACGAATTTCTCGATTCTCGAAGCAAACATTTCCTCTCTTGAAGCAAAAAATACTCTGTAACTCCAATTGTGTACAACGCTAACTGTGCAATACGGCATTTGTGGTTTGTTAGGAACATTAAAACCGAGCTCGATAGCTGCAGTCGCTTAAGTATTCGAGAGATAGTAGGTTCGAACCCCACTATCGGCAGCCCTGAAGATGGTTTTCCGTGGTTTCCCATTTTCACACCAGGCAAATGCTGGGGCTGTACCTTAATTAAGGCCACGGCCGCTTCCTTCCCACTCCTAGCCCTTCCCTGTCTCATCGTCGCCATAAGACTTATCTGTGTCGGTGCGGCGTAAAGCAAATAGCAGGAACATTACAGTCATTAATCTCATTTTTGGTCCGTATTGACAACAGTGATTCAATTTTACAAAGTACACATTTATTATTTACTTATTCAATACCTACAATACCACCTTTTGTGGTTACATAATCATAAAAGATTAAAAAGTTGTGGACATGTTTCGCCCTTCTTATTGGGCATCATCAGCACTTTAGGGCTTTTTAATCTTTTACGATTATGTAACCACAAAACGTGGTATTGTAGGTATTGAATAGGTGAATACTAAATGTATACTTTGTAAAACTGAATGTGATTGTTAGGAACAGTTAACAAGTGAAGAAAGATTTACAGTGATGCTGGGAGCTAATATGACGGGAACTGGAAAACTAAAACTTCTAATGATCGGAAAATCGGCGAAGCCTTGTTGTTCCTCGGATATGAATTAATAACCAGTCACTACCTTCTAACTCCCCTATTACGTTGCGGGCCTGAAATATTTAACTAAAATATATTCGCCTTTTAGTGTTCTATCACCTCCACCTGGTCCCAAGCGGATCCTGCCTCAAGACATTTGACTTCAATGTTTTCGAAAACGAAAGTGTATTGACCTAAAACTTTATACACGAGTTACTGCCGAGTGTCCCCCAACAGGTACAGAACATTGAATCTCGATTAAATCGGATGGGTGCAGGGTCTGGTCTCTCCTTGTTAGAAAGGCTAATTTTCATCTCGAACTCATTGCACCTATTTTCAAGTTCCAAGATATTATACTGCAGGCTTCCGGCACAATCTGCCATTGAGACTAAGCCGTCAGCATAGGCCAGACTGCCTACGAAATAAATATGAAATTTAACACAAAAAAAGTAAGAGCACTGAAAAAAGTGCAATAATATGAACATACACACATACATTATCATTATAGACTGTTATGCCTTTCAGCGTTCAGTCTGCAAGCCTCTGTGAATTTACTAAACGTCGCCACAATCCTCGATTTGAAAGTAATGCTGTGGCCTCATTTAGTTCTATACCTCTTATCTTTAAATCGTTAGAAACTGAGTCTAACCATCGTCGTCTTGGTCTCTCTCGACTTCTCTTACCCTCCATAACAGATTCTATTATTCTCCTAGGTAACCTATCCTCCTCCATTCGCCTCACATGACCCCACCACCGAATCCGGTTTATGCGTACAGCTTCATCCATCGAGTTAATTCCTAAATTAGCCTTTATCTCCTCATTCCGAGTACCCTCCTGCCATTGTTCCCACATGTTTGTACCAGCAATCATTCTCGCTACTTTCATGTCTGTTACTTCTAATGAATCAGATATCCTGAGTCCACCCAGCTTTCGCTCCCATAAAGCAAAGTTGGTCTGAAAACAGGCTGATGTAAAGATAATTTCGTCTGGGAGCTGACTTCCTTCTTACAGAATACTGCTGATCGCTACTGCGAACTCACTGCATTAGTTTTGCTACACCTTGATTCAATCTCACTATATTACCATCCTGGGAGGACACACAACCTAAATACTTGAAATTATCTACCTGTTCTAGCTTTGTATCACCAATCTGACATTCAATTCTGTTGAATTTCTTACCTACAGACATCAATTTAGTCTTCGAAAGGCTAATTTTCATACCATACTCATTGCACCTATTTTCAAGTTGCAAGATATTAGACTGCAGGTTTTCGGCACAATTTGGCATTAAGACCAAGTCGTCAGCATAGGCCATAACATGAACAATATGATGGGAATAAATATTAAATTCAGCAAAAAAGGGGGAGTGCTGGACAAAGGGCAATATTATTAACGGAATAAATGTAAATATATTTATATTTTACCGTTGCGTAAGCTTCTTAACTTGCCCTCCAGAGCCATCCCAAGCTGCTAGAAGTGATAAAATAACTATTTCCTGCAGGCTGTTCACCTGACCAGTGTTTGGCACTGCTGAGTGTTGGCTCTTTAAGAAGCATCAGGCTTGAGGATTACCAGCTGGCACGGCACAAGTCAGTCCCGAAACTTTAAAAGAACTAGCCGCTGCGTCAAACGATTGAAAGTCCCCAGCCGGCTTTCAGAATGAATAATTCCACTGTTTAAGGTTCGCTCGTTCGCTGCTCGTCTGTTTAACCTTGTTCTGCTGTCCGTGCCACAGTTTCTATACCGGCTACAGTTCTTGCGCCTGCTGAGAGCTGATGCCATCTCCACTTGGTCAAGCACAGTTTCTTTAATCGAAGAGACGATACACAGGGTTCTTTCTCTAAAGTAGTACTAGTAGTGGTAGAGATTAGGGATGTGCATTTCTCAATGAACATACTACGAGTAATATTAGGTTTACACACGCTTTAATACTACTACTACTACCGCTAATAATAATTTCGTGTGGCTATTTCTAGCCGGGTGCAGCCCTTGTAAGGTAGAACCTCCGATGACGGTGGAAGGCATCTACCATGTGTAGGTAACTGCGTGTTGTTGTGGTGAGGATAGTGTTATATGTGGTGTGTGGGTTGCAGGGATGTTGGGGACAGCACAAACACCGCGAGCCTCCGAGCCATTGGACTTAACCAATTAAGGTTAAAATCCCCGACCCAGCCGGGAATCGAACACGGGATCCTCTGAACCAAAGGCCAGTACGCTGACTATTCAGCCAGCGAGTCGGACATGATAATACTAATAACGATAAATAAACGGGTAGCGCGATTTAAGTATCTTGGTGAAACAGTTAAGGAAAATGGACTCGAAACAAATGCCAATGGAATAAGATGCCAATAGCTGGAAACTGCAATTCGACTAATCCAAAATATCTATAACAAAAATGTATCTCCAAGCACACAAAACTAAGTCATTACAATACAGTCATTAAAACAGAATGTGCCGAGCTCGATAGCTGCAGTCGCTTAAGTGCGGCCAGTATCCGGTATTCGGGAGATAGTAGGTTCGAACCTCACTGTCGGCACCCCTGAAAATGGTTTTCCGTGGTTTCCCATTTTCACACCAGGCAAATGCTGGGGCTGTACCTTAATTAAGGCCACGGCCGCTTCCTTCTCACTCCTAGCCCTTCCCTGTCCCATCGTCGCCATAAGACCTATCTGTGTCGGTGCGACGCAAAAAAAAAAAGAATGTCTTTATGGATCAGATACGCTAATTTGAACAGGAAAGCAGACATTGAAAACATTGAGAAAAAGGAACGCAAAATCATTAGAAATATTCTAAGCCCAAAACTCACCGACGGAGGCAGACAGGAAATCAAGCAATACACAAATATTCACAGTGACATTGGAAAACGCAGGCTAAGATTCTATAGGCATATTAAAAGAATCCATCCAGACAGACTTACCAAATAAATAGTCAAATTCTATGAAAATAGGAATGAAGCTAAAACAGACACAATGAAATGGATTGGCGAAATCAAAAAAAATTTGAAACAGGCAGGAATTACACCAACAGATGTCCAAAACCGGGTAATCTTCAGATCCAAAATTCACAAATGGCAAGTTGACCAAGAGGAAGGACCAAAGAAGACGGGATCAACCTGGTCTGAAGAGAGAAAGGAAGCCCACAGTAAAAGAATGAAATAAATATGGGCACAGAGGAAGGCAAATGCTCGCCTCTAAGTACTCTGCGTAGTTATAATGGGCTTGTTCGCACATGTATATAATAATGATAAATAACTTCTTGCTCAATGGTGCCGAAATATAAATATTATATGCCAGAAAACTTAATCTTAATGAGGCTCATTATAGTTCAAGTTTCATTATGATACAGGTTCTCCACCAATCAGAGTTCAGATTTTCATTATGATACAGATTCTCGACCAATCAGAGTTCAGATTTCCATTATGATACAATTGTTTGACCAATGAGGTAAGGATAGCATCGCACGTGCGCTCAACGCACTAGCTTCGCACTTGTTTCCAAAATCAAATATGTCGGACAAACATATTAACATCAATGCAATATTCCACAACCACATGGCACATTCCCGCAAATTCACTTCACCAACTGTAAAATTAATAATTTGTATTTGAAATAAAGCTAGGTTATGATAACATTCTATCAAAGCTTTGAAAAATATGACATTGTCAAGGTCTCAGATCCACTCACGGAAAATCAATAACTCAGCTCATGCGCTCTGCGCTCTGTCAAGTGACATCTCGACAGAAATTTATGAATATTAAAAAAAAAGAGTTATAATTATCGTCGAGCATAAACAGTCACCTGCAACTCGCCTATAATGGTAATTAAGACATTCGTATGAAATTTATAAAACCCTTTCGCTCGTTTTATAAACACAATCGTGTCTTAATTATTGCCGTTATAGGCTGGTTGCATAATGTACCATTCCGTGAAAACAAAAACCCAACACTACAACACTGTCATAAAACTGGAATGCCTCCAGCAGAATCTTGAACTAAAAAGGAGAAATGTAAGAATTGGACAAAAAGGAAAGTACAGTGAAGCCTGTCCTCAGCGGAAACCCAAGGGACCGGGGTTTCCCCTCACTATATACAGGATTATGGCTTATAAAGCTGTTTAAAAATAAAATAAAAACCATAAGTACATTAGATAAAAAGCAAGAGATGTATATGATTTTGAGCGGTAATACATACAATGTCCGCCTCTGTGGTGTAGTGGTTAGTGTGATTCGCTGCCACCCCCCCAGAAGCCCGGCTCTGCCACGAAATCTGAAAAGTGGTACGAGGGCTGTAACGGGGTCCACTCAGCCTCGGGAGGTCAAATGAGTAGAGGTGGGTTCAATTCCTCAGCTATCTTGGAAGTGGTTTTCCGTGGTTTCCCAATACTCCTCCAGGCAAATGCCGGGATGGTACCTAACTTAAGGCCACGGGCGCTTCCTTCTCCCTTCTTTGTCTATCCGTTCCGATGGACAAGGAAGAGGGAAGGAAGCGAACGTGGCCTTAAGTTAGGTGTCATCCCGGCATTTGCCTAGAGGAAAATTGGAAACCACGGAAAACCACTTCGAGGATGGCTGAGATGGGAATCGAACCCACCGGTACTCAGTTCTCTCAGTTGGTCTCCCGAGGCTGAGTGGACCCGGTTCCAACCCTCGTACCACTTTTCAAATTTCGTGGCAGAGCCGGGAATCGAAGCCAGCCCTCCGGGGATGGCAGCTAAACGCACTAACTACTACCCCATAGAGGCGGATTCTTCTTCTTCTTCTTCTTCTTATTATTATTATTTAGTGAAAACACTTACGGTCCAGTTTTCGTGTCATGTCTCATTTCACCATATCTCGGTCACTTAAAGGCGGTATGGTAGCGGTACATAACGAGATTGTAGAATTGTATTCAGAATTTAATAAGATGCACTACAGACTCGATATTTTAGGACAAAGTGCGATCACGGACCATTGCAGATTGCATCCATCGAATTCTCTAACATTCACCTCGTGTTATTGTATCTAATTATTAGTGCTGGGCGGCTCTGTATCATACGCGGACGTTATCTTGTTTGCATGGCACAGTAATGTTACATCCCGTGTATGAACTGTCTAATGTACGAGAATTGCTCGATCACAACACAGTCCATGGGCTTTGTTTTCTATCGGACTATTAGCATTATAATTGTATTATACTGCACAATCTCTTCAAAGGTCGCGCTTCAGTGCCTGTGTTTAGCGGATAATCTTCTTCCACAGGTCGTGTTCACGCAGGTAAATCGTATGATTTAGCAGTTGTCAGTATGCCGTTCGCTGCATGTAACATGTAACCTGCTGGGGTGTGAGTACGGATGGATTTCTGTTATTCCTCCGAAAAGCAGTACAGTTTAAAGCATTATTTGGTTGTTTGCCATCAACATTGTACTTCAAAATGTAACAAAGTTATGATATGGCATAGAATAGTCTACATCAGGTAAAGGCTTGCGATACCACTCACATTAGAAGTATACTGTACTAGCTGTCATACCCGTCGTAGGACAGGACAATCATATCGAATGTGCAAAGTTATCTAATAACTTACAACACCTACCTCCCGGGCTGTTTTACTGGGGGCGGAGCAGTAATCCCATCTATCGGAGATGAGTGGCAGCAGAAGAGACAAATCACATTACAAAAATCCACAGTTGTAGCCCTTCAGGCAAGCAACTCAATGTTGAAAACATTACGATCAAGGAACAACATCTTACAGCTGTGTGGAACCACCTGGGGATCATTAGCATCTACCCTTCGGCTTCAGCTCTTGGTCTTGTGTACTCTGCTGCAGAATACTGCTCATCGATATGCCTGAACAGCAGTCACACCAAATGAATTGACACTCAGCTGAATCATACTACGCGTATGATATCAGGGACAATTAGATCTGCTCCCACTTTCTGGCTCCCTGTTCTATCCCATATTCCACCACCTCACCTCCGTCGGGAAATGCTGTCCTACGAGATTATAAGACAATAACTAACAACAGTCAGTTGACAATCCATGGTGACATGAATGATGCTCTTATTAACAGGCTAAAATCTAGACACCCACCTGTTAGAACAGCCAGAAACCTAGCAGACGATAACTTTAATCTGCTTTAGGCCTGGAAGCAAGTAGGGATATCCAGTGCTGCATCAGAATATCACAATCTACCATGGCTGAAAAACAAACCACAGGGTTTTGATCTTCCACGGAAGACCTGGGCAACCATCAACAGGATTCGCACTGGCCATGGCAGATGTGCCGACTCCCTCCATAAATGGGGAATACTTAATTCTGCAGCGTGCTTTTGTGGTTGGTTGTGGTGCTGTGAAACAAACAGTTCGGCACATAGTGGAGTAGTGTCCTCTCACTGCCTACCAGAGAAACCCGAGAGACTTTTTTCTGCTTTCACCCTTGTGTGTTGACTATGCAAATAATTTGTAAGTGGCTTTACGTCGCACCGACACTAATAGGTCTTATGGCGACGATGCGATACGAAAGGCCTAAGAATGGGAAGGAAGCAGCCGTGGCCTTAACTAAGGTACAGCCCCAGCATTTGCCTGGTGTGAAAATGGGAAACCACGGAAAACCATCTTCAGGGCTTCCGACAGTGGGGTTCGAGCCCACTATCTCCCGGATGCAAAGCTCACAGCTGCGTGCCCCTAACCGTACGGTCAACTCACTCGGTGCAAATGATTTGAACCTGTAAAATAGTTCAAACTGTAAATTATATGTTTTACAGCTGCATTTATATGTAATGTGATGTGTTAGCCATTCGCTAAATAAATAAATAAATAAATAAATAAATTAAATAAATAAATAAATAAATAAATAAATAAATAAAAGAAAACGAGTAAAGAAACAAGCGATTTTAGGCTGTTTTTCTAGAACTGTATTTAGATCGGAAGTGATTTTTCGAAATTTGCTAATTTTTTTAGTTTGATAGATCTTGATAGATCTATCCAAGAATCACAATTTGATATCTTGGGGGCCCTTTAGCTCTTCCACTTTCGGCACAACTGAGAAAATTGCTACTTTGTCTGCTAAGGACATTAAAATGGTCAATGTAATGTTATTTTTTTATCAGTTTTAAGAGATTTCGATATTGTAGACATTCACATTTAGTTTTCTTACGACTCTTGTGATATTTGGGCATCTAATATATCCGTCCTTCCTTCTTGTCTTATTCTTCGAGCGATCGTTCCTTTGCGATTTTTTTCCCCACTTTTATAATCATCTTCACAATTTTATTCGTCGATATGGACCGATTACCACGTGGTTTTACAACTTAAGACAATCATGACAAAAACTATCGCCAGGTAACACAATTGAACCATATCTCCATGTTACCAATGCTTGGCGTTGATATGGGCTTAGTAATAAAAGTCTAAATTCACGAATTTCATTATCATGGTCCGTAAATTGTATAAGACATAAATGATAGGATATTTAATCCTTTTTACATTTGTTTTACGTCCCGCAGACACAGATAGGACTTCTGCTGACGATGGGATGGGAAAGGCCTTGGAGTGTGAATGAAGCGGCCGTGGCCTTAATTGCTTGGTGTGAAAATGAGAAACCACGGGAAACCATCTTCAGGGCTGTCGACAGTGGGGTTCGAACCCACTATCACCCGAATGCAAGCTCAC
Source organism: Anabrus simplex (assembly GCF_040414725.1). Taxonomy (NCBI): domain Eukaryota; kingdom Metazoa; phylum Arthropoda; class Insecta; order Orthoptera; family Tettigoniidae; genus Anabrus; species Anabrus simplex. The sequence goes on from NC_090265.1 coordinate 1,754,585,241, forward strand.
AGCTGCGCGCCCCTAACCATAAGGCCAACTCGCCCGGTAAATTTAATTTTATATAACTTTAGTTATATAATATTTATTGATAGGATCACTAATAACATAGATTTTTGAGAATTATATTTTAGGCCTTCCCTTAAACTACCATTTTACTCAGCGTGAATACAATTATTTATAGGCTAGATTGTAGTGCGACTTTGGATACCGATTTTCATTAAATTCTCTTCAGGCATTTTCTCGTAATGCGCGTACATGTAGACAGACAGACATGACGGAAATTCTAAAAGTTCATTGCCTTGTTACTGTGGACATGACCGATACAGAAATACCATTCTTTAAAAATTGTGAAAATGTACACACAAAACTCTTATTTTATGTATATAGATGTAATTGGTGATACCGCGCCCGTTAGAAATATTCTGTATATAATTGGAAAAAAATTCACTGTTGCTACTATCAGTGATGTTATTTTTTAACTGAGTGAACTTCACAGACATGCAATTTTTTCCTTCTTTGCATTTTTAAAGTGCTGAAGAAGCGTTTTCCACAGTATCTCCACCCCTGGTTGCGTGTTATCGCGCAGTGTTAGGAGATGATATTTCTCAAAAAGTACTACACACTTACTATGGTGTGATAATATCATTGAAATAATTATGCTTGAAAGTTATAAAAAGAATGATGAATGAGTGAGGTACCTGATAAAAGTACTTAAAAATCATAAACAAATCATAAAAAGAATGATGAATGAGTGAGTTACCTGACAAAAGTACTCTAGTTTGTTTTGTTTGTTTGTTTGTTTGTTTGTTTGTTTGCAAAGGGACCAAAAAGTGCACACTTGTCTTTACAAATCGAACAACTTTCTTGCTACTTGTCGAACAGGCACTTTTTCAACTTTCACGGCATGCATTGTCCTGTCCAACTCGTCCGTCCTGTGTCCACGAAGCCTATTGCTTTCACGGGGACCGTGCTGTGTCCGAATGATAATTGTGCGATAAAACTTCATTATTTCTCACGTATTTAAATTAAAAAATAATAATGTCGTCTGCTTTACGTTACACTAACTAATTTTTTACGCTTTACGAAGACGCCGATGTGCCGGACTTCAGTCCCACAGGAGTTCTTTTACGTGCCATTACACGAGGCTGACGTATCTGAGCACCTTCAAATACCACCGGACTGAGCCAGGATCGAACCTGCCAAGCTGGGGTCTGAGCCACTCAGCCCGGCACTCTTACTTCTCTTCTGGTTAGTGTTAAGAGAGATAGGTTGTAGTGTTGCCACATCTTAAAAAATTGGAAGATAGAACTCAACATTTCGGAAGATACTCAAGAATATGCGAATTTGTATTATTTTATTGAAAAAATGAAATGATCATACAATTAATATTCAGCGATACAAATTACTAACCTTCAGCCATTCACCTGAGGGTCTTCCTCCTTCTGATGATAACAATGATGACAGGTTCGAAGTGTTAACAGGGTTTTACTCTTGGATTACTCCTAGGATTTGTGTTTATATTCCAGACCAGTCTGTTGTCATTTTTAAGGGTGCTTATATGCGAGAAACCCATACCATACCACGTTAAAGAACTCATTTGTAAGGTAATATATAAGACGTGATTGAAAAGTTTCCGTTTGAGGGCGTTACTGCAGCGGACATGCAACGTAGTACGATTCCGATGCGGATATATAAGCACGGACAAGCAGGCGAAGGGATTAGTGTCGCAGTTGTGTCGTGCCGAGGTGCTTGCGTTAAATGCGGCCACGTGAATTATGACGACGTTGTTACCAAATGCGTCCAAACAGGACCAACGTGCTGTTACTCTGTTCTTGGCTGCTGAAGGACAAACATCGGTGGATATCCATCGGTGAATGAAGACTATGTCTGGGGTATCACATCTGTTGAAAACCACCGTTGTGGAATGGTGCACCAAGTTCCGTGTGTGTCACGTTTCGATGGAAGACCTCAGTCGATCTGGGAGACCAACAAGCGGGCGGTAGATGAGACGATGAGGCCCTATAGTCCTGATCTCTCCCCATGCGATGATCACGCCTTCGGTTCCCTAAAGAGGGCCTTCTTCACGCAGCAGGACACGGTGCTTCACCACACGGGGGTCTTCAACCTGGTGCGTCGGTGGGATGTGTGCCTGAATTCTCAGGGCGATTTTGTCTGATCAGCATCCCGTTTCAGGACTGTACGGCCGTCCAACGGAAACTTTTTGATCACCCCTTATAATATCAGTCATCATCATCAATCAATTCACTCATTGCTGAGCGTCGTGACCTCATTTCTTCACTTCATTAGTAACTGCATCCTTAACGAGTTTTTTCCATCCTGAGCGGTCTTCAGCTCTTCTTAAGATATTGTCGAGAGGTATACCGGTAATATTCTTTGCTTGGTCTAACCATCTACTTGTTGTTCTGCCTTTTGGTTGGTGCCTTCAATTTTGCCATGCAGAATGGCCTTTTCTAAATTGTCAAAACCCATAGTAAAATAGTTGAATGTGCAGCCGTAAAAAATACTTCTGCCTAGTAGTGTGTATCTATAAAGCGATGTCGGAAGAAAAATAAGATTTCCATCTAATTTCGTACGTTTTTAATATTCTTAAAAATCGGAAAGATCCGATTGACGCAGAGAAGAATTATCTTGTGTAAAGTTATCCTCCATTACACGGGACGTGTTAGGACTTAAAATTATAAGCAAGTAGTCAATTAGTAGAGAACCATGTTTCATGCAGCAGTTGACAGGGTGAGGGCTGGGTACGCTCTCACACCAACAAGTTAAACTTTTAATCCAAATGGTCCCTCCAGGCTGGCGGCTCCTGCCGGAGGGGAAAACTGATTTACGACCGCCCAGAGCAATGATTGGAAAGGGGTGAGAGATTGGCATGGTCACGAGGGATGATTACCCTGCCTGCACGCAATAACTGGGGACCGCTAAAAGAAGTGACAGCGTGGGCAATGGAATCCTCTTCCCACCACCTCACACCCTGCTTCACTCAAATTAGAATACTGTGAGAGTGCTCATAGACAGGGCCAGCTTCCACTCGCTCAGTGTGTTTTTAAAAGGTTCCATGTTGTTTCAATGAATTATGCACAAATTGTGAAATAACACTCGCATAATCATCCGCCCTCAGATGTTAAAAAAAGAGAGCCCAAAATACGAAGATCAGTTGGCCATCCAATTCCAGTACGGGGGTAGTAGGCCCTAATTGTTGTTTGAAGGATAAATATGCTACAGTTAGATTATCAACCCCATACACTAATCGAAGAGAAAACTATACGTAGAGACATGACCTTTTCGTATTAACGATGAACGCGACAAAAATGATTTTGAAGCAATTTTTAAATATCTTAGCGAATTATATGTTTATGGTTAAGAAATTCGTGATTTCGTTTTCGCGAATTACAGCGAATTAAAGCGATAAGGCTACTTTAAAGCGAAACTTACTTATTTTCCGATAAGTGCGAAACGGTAACGAAATTCATAGAAAATAACGAGGTGAAATTTTATTCCAATATGAAGAGAAATGAAAGGCAGAATAAGGATTTCTCAGTTCGACAGAAATTAATATTCTAGGAAATCATTTGCTAGGGGCTTTACGTCGCACCGACACAGATAGGTCTTATGGCGACGATGGGATAGGAAAGGCCTAGGAGTTGGAAGGAAGCGGCCGTGGCCTTAATTAAGGTACAGCCCCAGCATTTGCCTGGTGTGAAAATGGGAAACCACGGAAAACCATCTTCAGGGCTGCCGATAGTGGGATTCGAACCTACTATCTCCCGGATGCAAGCTCACAGCCGCGCGCCTCTACGCGCACGGCCAACTCGCCCGGTCTAGGAAATCATAGCATGAAAGGGTAATTTGTTATGTAATCTTGATTAGAGTTATATTATAGTCCTAATAAAGAACACATAGGGATTAATGAATGATTACCAATATTGTATTTCACATAAATAATTCACAAATCACAAAAATGGGGCTTTATGTGAACAATTTTAGAAAATGATTACAGCGAAATTCAAGCGATGGGTCAATACCTATTTCGCGAATTCGTACATAAAGTAATGCAAAAAATCAATCAATCAATCAATCAATCAATCAATCAATCAATCAATCAATCAATCAATCAATCAATCAATCAATGTTTAATAATTGTTAATGTTATTTGCTTTACGTCCCACTTACTACTTTTAGGGTTTTCGGAGACGCGGAGGTGCCGTAATTTAGTCCCGCAGGAGTTCTTTTACGTACCAGTAAATCTACCGACACGGGGCTGACGTATTTGAGCACCTACAAATACCATCGGACTGAGCCAGGATTGAACCTGACAAGTTGGAGTCAGAAGGTCAGCGCCTCAACTGTCTGATCCACTCAGCCCAGCAATCAGTATTTATTGATCTGCATTTAGGACTGTCGCACAGGTAGCAGATTACCTATCAATTTTTTATTTAGTCCTTTCTTAAATGATGTCAAAGAACTTGGTAATTTATGGAACATTTCCCTTGATAAATTGCCGTCTCTGCGATGTAGAGGTAGCGTGGCTGCCTCTTATCCGGAGGTCCCGAGTTCGATTCCCGGTCAGATCAGCGATTCTTATCTGCATCTGAGGGCTGGTTCCATGTCACTCAGCCTACGTGATTACAATTGAGGAACTATCTGACGGTGAGATGGCGGCCCCGGTCCAGAAAGCCAATAATAACAGCCGTGATGATTTGTCGTAATGACCACACGGCACCTCGTAATATGTAGGCCTTCGGGCTGAGCAGCGGTCGCTCGGTAGGCCAAGGTCCTTCGGGGCTGTTGCGTTATGGGGTTCGGCTTTCCCTTGATGCATTATTCCAATCCCTAATTCATCTTCTTCCTATAAATGAACATTTGCCCCAGTTCGTCCTCTTCAATTCCAGTGTCATCTTCATTTATTATGATCACGCCTACCTTTAAAAGCTCCATCAAGCTTATTCGTCTACTACTGTCATTCCACGTCATCTCTTCAGTCACAGATATAGTTATGAATGAACAATGTATATGTTACAAACCCAATGGGCATTTTTGCTTTCATAGCGGCAAAATATGTTTCCTTTTTTTACACTATAATAATGGACCGATAGAGTGAGAAATGGGAGCCTCCGTGGCTCAGAAGGCAGCGCGTCGGCCTCCCACGGCTGGATACCGTGGTTCAAATCTCGGTCACTCCATGTGAGATTTGTGCTGGACAAAGCGGAGGCGGGACAGGTTCATCTTTCATTCCAGCAACACTCTCCATTCCCATTTCATAGCATCTATCAGTCATTAATAAATCACTTTGGGAGTGGCGACCCCATCGTACTAATAGCCTATATCTGTTTCATTCATTACATTCCTGACCCGGTCAATGACTGGAAAACAGGTTGTAGGTTTTCATTTTCAGAGTGAGAAGTGAGGTGGTGCTGAGCAGGGTAGGAGAGAAGGGGAACTTCTTGGTGATGATACAGAAGAGGGAAACATCTTGGATTGGTCACATATTACGTAGAAGTAGTCTACTAAAGAGAATCATGGAGGGAAAAGTTGAACGAAAAAGAGGGAGAGGAAGAAGAAAGTTTGAAGGAAGAAGTTACAAGCAAATGAAGGAGGATGCTTAGGACAGGGAGAAATAGAGGACATCCAGAAAGAAGAAGAATAATTGCGTATGGCTTCCGGAGAGACTTGGTGCAGGTCTTTCGAGTGGACGCCTTATAAGCAATCTGCGTGTCTATGAAAATGGGAAACCACGGAAAACCATCTTCGGGACTGCCGACAGTGGGCTTCGTAACTCACTATCTCCCGATTACTGGATATTGGCCGCACTTAAGCGACTGCAACTATCGAGCTCAGTCGTCTGTGAAGATGTGGCCGTACTTATGATGATTTCTAATTATGAGGATGGCACACACCCAGCCCCCGAGCCATCGGAAATCAATAAAGGTTAAACCCTCGGCCCAGCCGGGAATCGAACCCGCGAGTTCGTGAGAGCATGCCGACAGATTAGCCATGAAGCCGGATTTTTTTAACGCTGCAGTCGATGAAGTCTTATTTCTATGACTGTAGATAATTTGATCCGATCTATAGCTGCAGAGATTCGAGCACTCGTGGCAAGAGTTCAACTGGCTAGACACCACTACACCAGTAACCCCTCCCCTTTATGTTGATAAATTACATACCTTTTCACTACAGACTGTTATGCTTTCCAGGGTTTAGTTTGCAAAAGCACTTGCTGGTAGGATGCAGGGATTACAGTGCACTATGTCTTCTGGTATAGAAAATGAATGAAAACCTACAACCTGTTTTCCAGTCAATGACCGGGTCAGGGATGGGATGAATGAAGCCCTCAACTTGCGGCGAGGATATGAATTGTTCCGGCTGCCGAAGCCTGTCGCACTCCTCTGGGATAATGATTAATGACTGACAGATGAAATGAAATTATATTGGAGAGTGTCCCTGGAATGAAAGACGACAGGGAAAACCGGAGTACTCAGAGAAAAACCTGTCCGCGGTGAGAACGCCGGCGCGCTGCCGCCTGAGCCACGGAGGCTCCCTATGTCTTCTGGTACAAGTTTGTTACCTCAATGACCTGTCTCAGTCTCTTACTTGGATTAGACAATATGAAAGCGAGGTACTGAGGTATGAGCAATACTAGTAATACCATTCCTTATGCAGCCAGTCCCTGCTATGAATGGTGTGAAAATGTTGCTCATAGGGTCGGTCAGTCTAAGTATACTTGTTAAACTGATATATAATAACAACAACAACTTCTGGCTCGGTGAGGAAAGCAATGGGAAACTAGCTCTTTATAATAGTAACGTCTGTCCGGCGAGGAAAGCAATGGGAAACTAGCTCATTTCTCATTTCCCTACATAATACAGACTACATGTTTTTGGTCCGGGGGAGGGCAAGCGAAATAGGTGACGTCATCCTATTGCCTCAGAGTATCAGGTGTGGTTACGTACGCCCACCATTTTGCACATTAGCTCCTCCACAATCTCTATTTGAAACTAGTTCTGTGCCCTCGTACAACTCCACACCACTTACCTTCTTCTTCTTCATCATCATCATCTGCTTACCCTCCAGGGTCGGTTTTTCCCTCGGACTCAACAAGCGATCCCACCTGTGCAGCCTTAAGGGCAGTGTCCTGGAGCCTCAGACTCTGGGTCGGGAGATACAACTGGGGAGGATGACCAGTACCTCGCCCAGGCGGCCTCACCTGCTGCCGTGCCCCTAAGTTAGGTACCGTTGCGGCATTTGCCTGGAGGAGAAGTGGTAAACCACGGAAAACCACTTTCAGGACGGTTGAGGTAGTAATCGAACCCCCCTCTACTCAGTTGACCACCCGAAGTTGAGAGGACCCCGTTCCAGCCCTCGTACCACTTTTCAAATTTCATGCCAGAGCCGGGAATCGAACCCGGGCCTCCGGGGGTGGCAGCTAATAACACTAACCACTACACCACAGAGTCGGACCCACTTACCTTTAGATCATTAAAATCTGTGTCTAAACATCGTTACTTTGGTCTCTTTTACCCTTCATGTTCGTGTCCATTATTCTCGCAGGTAACTTGTCTTTCTATATTCACCTCACATGACTTGACCACAGATTTATATGTGCAGCTTTATCCATATTTATTCCTAACTATGCTTTTGTCCCTCATTCTGAGTACCCTAAAGCCATTCTATCAAACCCGTTTATACCAACAATCATTCTCTATACTTTCATGCCGGTTAATTCTAACTTACGAATAAGATATCCTAAGTCCACCCAACCCTCACTCCCGTACAGTAAAGTCGGTCTGAAAACAAGAACTGGACTTCTCCCTTATACAATACGTTTATTAAAACTGTGAACTGAAAGAAAAACACATTCTTTGGTGTAAAACTAAACTGTTCTAAGTCCTTTCTATTAGTTATGAAGCTCGGCGAATGCTCCATGTCCAGAGGTATGCTGTGAATGACAGGGAGGGAGGAGATCCATTTGAAACACCCGATATCAACAGAACCGTTTTGTTCTATGTCCATATTGATCCATACCGTTTCATGGTGAACGAGATAATATTTAACGTATCAGGAACGCTGTACCGGGCGTCGAAATTGGAAAGGAGCGAAAGGTAGCTTGGAGCTCGATGGGGGGAGAGGAAATATTAGGTAAATTGTGATTTTTTACGTGATGTTCCAACTTTTGTATTGTTATTTATTTGTTTACCGACCTAGTAAGGTACAATACTTCCTATTAATTTCCGGACATTACAATTCCATGTCCAAGAATTACAGTACCAACGTAACATCTGACACAACATGTCCATTGCCTTAGTTAACATTTTGGAAAGAGGCAACCATAAAATAAAAATTATACAACATGAATACCAAGAACCTTGTCATAGTTATGTTCAAGAGATCCGTTCAGTGCATGCAGTTAACACATTAGGAATATGGAACTCCACAGTCCATCGTCTGTGTTCAGGGTTATTCTGAACTGTAGGTCAAATGAGAAATTCAAAATTAGCCAAAAGGTGCAAAGTATGCTTTTGATTTTGATTTTAAATCAGTTGCTCAATGTAAACAAAGTGCCATACTCAAAATTAATAAATATAAAATATGAAAAATGTAGTAGTTCAGTGAAATACAAATGCTCATAGTGATTATAAGGAAATTAACATATTACTGTACACTAAGACCAGGTCTAATTCTACAGTAAGTTTACCAGAACCAAAACTAATTAGCACTGCAAGCCCTAACACTGCAGCAAAAGAGATAACGGACATTAAGTCACTTTACGAGTATATTCCATTAGAAGACAAAGAGGTATCGTGAAGTGAAACTTGTATCAATGATGTCAGAAACTGAGAATAATAGTGTATTAAAAGTATTTTTAAAGCGAATTTCACTAATATGAATGTCCTACGTCCTTCACCTCTAAAATAAATCTAATTTTGTAAGCCACTTTGTTCTATATCCATCACTATCACCTCCCTGTAGACTATTAATGGTCAATGTTTGCAATCGTTGTTCATTAATCGTCTTCTTCTTAATCTGTTTACTCTCCAGGTTCGGTTCTTCCCTCGGAATCAGCGAGGGATCCCACCTCTACCGCCTCAAGGGCAGTGTCCTGGAGCTTCAGACTTTGGGTCGGGGCATACAACTGGGGAGAATGACCAGTACCTCGCCCAGGCAGCCTCACCTGCTATGCTGAACAGGGGCCTTGTGGAGGGATGGGAAGATTGGATGGGGCAGTCAAGGAAGGGGGAAGGAAGCGGCCATGGCCTTAAGTTAGGTACCATCCCGGCATTTGCCTGGAGGAGAAGTGGAAAACCACGGAAAACCACTTCCCGGGTGGTTGAGGTGGGAATAGAACCCTCCTCTACTCAGCTGACCTCCCGAAGCTTAGTGGACCCCGTTCCAGCCCTCGTACCACTTTTCAAATTTCGTGGCAGAGCCGGGAATCGAACCCGGACCTCGGGGGTGGCAGCTAATCACGCTAACCACTACATCACAGAGGCGGACTGGTTCATTAATACAAGGTATAAATCGCTTCTACTGTAAAATGAGATAACTTGGGAATTGGAACAACATGGCTTTAGACAAGAGTTTTCCACATGGGCTTTAATCATAGCTCATTCAAAAATGTATTAACTTTTACACTCTTTATATACCCAAGTCAAATTAATGCATTCTTTCATATTATTTCCTGTTTTTAAGTATTTACTTAGATTATTTTTATCCAAAAAATTCAAATACTGACTACGGCGGAAAATGAGTTCTCACAGATGCCAGTGCTGGGTCTTAACCGTTGTAAATATGGCAATGGGATTTATACAAATTCTTGAACTCCCTGTCAGCCTCATGTGGGCATTTTTATGCAACGTAGCATGCAATGAATACCAAGAAATACTTTAATTGCCATTGGGTAAGAAGCCCTTTCAGATCTTCGTTCGTAATTTTCAGGGAAGTACTCCTGGAAGTATATTGCTGGGATTTCAGGCTCTTACAACTCCATGTCATTGTTCCCTTCACACTGCTTCCATTAAATTGTGCTGCTTTAAGTTTTATTTTGACTATATTATTCATTTCACTTTGTCTTTAGGCGTTTTCTTTCTATTTTATTTACTTTTTGTCATTTCTCGAATAATTCAAATGAACTGTCACTGCTGGGTGCTTTTTCTCCAAATTCAATTGTCCTGGGTATAACGCTGTTAATGTTTAATTTCACTCTCTTATGCAATTTTAAAATAGTGTTTAAAGCAATTGACATTATTAAATCGTTTCAATTGGGCTATGCACATTATTACATACTATTACCCCTGTTCTTCTTCTTCTTCTTCTTCTTCTTCTTCTTCTTCTCCTGCTTCTTTAACGGTTTACCTTCCAGGGTCGGTTTTTCCGTCGAACTCAGGGAGGGATCCCACCTCTACCGCCTCAAGGGCAGTGTCCTGGAGCTTCAGACTCTGGGTTGGGATATAACTGGGGAGGCTGCCAGTACCTCGCCCAGACGGCGTCACTTGGTATGCTGAACAGGGGCCTTGCGTGGGGATGGGGAGATTGGAAGGGATAGACATGGAAGAGGGAAGGAACAGGCCGTGGCCTTAAGTTAGGTGCCATCCCGGCATTTGCGTGGAGGAGAAGTGGCAAAACCACGGAAAACCACTTCGAGGATGGCTGACGTGGGAATCGAACCCACCTCTACTCAGTTGACCTCCCGAGCCTGAGTGGACGCCGTTCCAGCCCTCGTACCACTTTTCAAATTTCGTGGCAGAGCCGGGAAGCGAACCCGGACCTCTGGGGGTGGCAGCTAATTACACTAATTACTGCACCACAGAGGCGGTGTACCTCTGTTCTATTTGCAGAATTTTGTGAAAATTGGGCTATTTTTAAAGTGCTGTCCGCGATCGTGCCTAAGGTTACCAACGTGGCCCTCGGGCCCTTACAAATTGGAAACCCCTGTTCTAGACCATCGAGTTATTATTTTATTCTAACTAGACAGTACAGAAATCCACAGAGCGAACATTAAAAGAAATGTTGATTCCAGATTAAAAATTCAGTAATGGTAATCGTCGAATTTAACAGTATTTAGTGCGACCCAGATGCATTACGAGCCACAATGAGAATACTGTCTCCAGCACCATGTGCTAATGACTTACTCCTCGACGTAAGCGCGCGGTCATTCATTATTCTCTCGCTAATTAATTCCGCCCTCTAATTGGCCAGGCTGTGAGATTGCCCCATATCGAGTGGCTGGGCGCAATTGCTACGCCGAACAGGAAACTATTTAGCCAGGACACCAACCCGTCTACCAACCCCTGGCTTGGAGGAAAAATTTGCCTACAATTCAGATAGATTTTTCCGCCGCCAGTGTAGTGAATTGATATTTTCCGAGTCATCGAGTACTCCTAGGAAACAGATTAGTAAAAGTTCAAAGTTTTTGCCCTGGGAGTCTCCACTATTCGACCCTCTCCCCGCCGAAAAAAGACGAAGAGTGTTCACGAATCACCGCTCTCTGCGGCCTGATCATTCCAGCTCTGGAACTTTGGACTGTTAGATCGGCAGTGTAGTCCTGTTCGTTAAAAGCGAGAAAATATGTGGTGTTTCATTTGATCGAGTATTTCATAATATGAAAGCATTGCTTTTAATCGCGCCATTCCTACTGACGTCATTGTAATGTATGTTCATTTCAGTTCGGAAAACCACTAAGACAGTCTTTCTGAGGATGTAAAAAGGCAGGTTGAGAGTGAGTGTCTACCATTATAATGAAAACTCCCGAACCTGATTGTGACTGATGGTATGCAAGCGGGTCTACCATTACAGTGAAAATTCGCTAACTCAGTCTTCATATGTTTGGTGACTTCCCCGTCGCGTTGGTGAGGGTGATGTAGTAGTAGTAGTAGTAGTAGTAGTAGTAGTAGTAGTACGGCCTGGTCTAGAATAACAATTTAGGCCTATTCCAAATTATAGCACCATAGTTCAGTAAATAACTAAAAATTCAACCCTGAAAAGCCCGTGCCATTGGAATTAACCAATTAAGGTTAAAATCCCCGACCCGGCCGGGAATCGAACCCGGGACCCTCTGAACCGAAGGCCAGTAAGCTGACCGTTCAGCCAACGAGTCGGACATCCTTCATAGTTGTATTCCCCGACTGAAAGTCTTGCACTCCAGGACACTGGCCTTGAGGCGGTAGAGGTGGGACGCCTCGCTGAGTCCGAGAGGAAAACCAACCCTGGAGGGTAAACAGATTAAGAAAGAAATTTCCACTAATATTGTGAATATACCGGGCGAGTTGGCCGTGCGCGTAGAGGCGCGCGGCTGTGAGCTTGCATCCGGGAGATAGTAGGTTCGAATCCCACTATCGGCAGCCCTGAAGATGGTTTTCCGTGGTTTCCCGTTTTCACACCAGGCAAATGCTGGGGCTGTACCTTAATTAAGGCCACGGCCGCTTCCTTCCAACTCCTAGGCCTTTCCTATCCCATCGTCGCCATAAGACCTATCTGTGTCGGTGCGACGTAAAGCCCCTAGGAAGAAGAATATTGTGAATGTTTGTCCAACCCTTGTCCCGTTTCCCTACGGGGTCGGGTATGAGGTGAGATGAATTTGTCGTGGCGGTTTTTTATGACCGGATGCCCTTCCTGACGTCAACCTCATCAGAGGAGTTAATGGGAGATGAAATGAATGACGTGATATATGATAGTAGGGAGAGGGTGAAACCCGGTGCCGGCACATAGCCTACTCCTGTCGAATAGCACCAAGGGGTCTGCTCAAGGCTTAACGTCCCCATCCGACGGACGAATCACCATCAACAGCGTCATATGCCCTCACTCCATATGAGCACTGCGGAGAGGTTTGGAATTTAATCCAGGCTTTTGGCACGCAATCTAGTGATTAGAAATTGTATACCAACACCTCCCCTACCCTGCCGGCCAACATTCTGATGGTGAAAATTTTTTCGACCAACGGGACTCGAACCGGCTAACCTCGGTGTTAGAACGTTTTAGACTTCAGCGCCTTAACGATCATGACCACCAGGCGGGCTAGGAAGAATATTGTGAATAATTAAGTAAATTAAACGAAAGAATAACCTGAAAAGACAACAAGGCTTGTAAATACACATAGCTTTTTTTTATTTACAATTCCTAGTTTCCGCTGGCTAAAATGGAAAAAAATGTTAGGTTTTCTCCTCAAAGTGGGGGTGGGGGCGACTGCCCCCTCGCCCTCCTTAATCGCTGCTACTGGAGGGGACAACAGCGAGGTGTACCTGTCGATTCCCTTCACGGTCACGTGAACCACGGAGTATAAACCGCGGTGTGTCTGCGTTGACGTCATTAATAAGAGAACCAACAAGAACTGCATTCAGTCGTTGTCCTCTCAGGATAAGAATTCTTATCGAAGAGCTGAGCTGCCAACTGCAGTTTGGCTCACGCTCAACTATTTACAGGACTTTATTAAAAGGGAAAGTTCACTGATGAACGTTTATTCACTCCCTGAACGGTGGTACGATCGTTCTCATCAATGAATACTCAGACCCAGTCTGATTGTCATCTACCTAATGCTGTTACCACGCCCAAATGAACACCTTGGGCCCTCGGCGAGGAAAGGATTGTGTGTCCTCCGATTTAATAATATGCATACGTACAGACAGGGTGATCGGAAACAACGTGAGCTGGGTTTATGAGCGTTAAAGAGTTGGTCATACTGATAAGTAATTTGAAAAAAAAAAGTCGATATTTCGTGCCGGTGTCATTTTGTCAGCTGCTGAAGTTAGTCAATGAGATAGTTCCGCGGGCGATTTCATATGGGCTTTGTGAGGCGGTGTTGCTAAATTTCCACTTGATTTATAACCGGCTTTGGAGCGCCGATAGAAGAAATAAACTTCTCCAAAGGAGAAATTTGAACAAGGACCTCCTTCGGCCCACAGCAAGCATGCCCCAGGGGCTCTAATCTTTGGAGAGTGGGTTGGCGACCACGGGGCCCTCAGCTGGGTCCTGGCATTGCTTCCACTTACTTGTGCCAGGCTCCTCACTTCATCTATCCTATCCGACCTCTCTTGGTCAACTCTTGTTCTTTTTCGACCTCGACGCTATTAGGTTTGCGAGGGCTAGCGAGTCTTTAATTTTCACGCCCTTCGTGGCCCTTGTCTTTCTTTGACCGATATCTTCATTTTTCGAAGTGTCAGATCCCTTCCATTTTTCCCTCTGATTAGTGTTATACAGAGGATGGTTGCCTAGTTGTACTTCCTCTTAAAACAATAATCACCACCACCACCACAGCAAGCACACTACAGTGGCACTGGTTGAAATCTACGGTGTGTTAGTGTTTGATGCTCATTTCTGGGCATGGAGAGATGGCGTGGAATGACATCAGTAGACGAATAAGTTTGGGTGATGTCTTTAAAAGTGCATATTTGGCAACACCGCATTGTAAAACCCATTTGAATTCGCCCGCGAAGCGATCTGATTGGCTAACTTCAGCAGCTGATTAAAAGACAACGGCGCGGGATATTAACGTTCTTTTTTTTTCAAATTATCTATCAGTATGGCCAACTCTCTAACGCTCATATACCCTGTTCACCTTGTTTCCGACCACCCTGTGTATATATATCATGATATGCAGATGCTATGATGATGGTGAAATTTCAGAAGACTTCATCAAAAGCAAAACGGTTGTGATACCAAAGAAGGGAAGAAGTGTAGTGTAGAATGTTCCTATCATAGAACCCTGCTGTCCCATACATCCAAAATAATATTATCAAATTTAAAAATGATAAATAATAAATTAAATTGATAATGACCAGTTCGGCTTTAGGACAGGGATGGAAACTATATTAGACAGGAGGTTGGAGATGAACAGGAACACCTACAGTAATTAGAGTTTGTAGATATTGAAAAGGGATAACGTGGGTTGGGACAAAATGTTTAAAATTCTTAAAGTTACAGGTTTGGACTTGAAAGACAGGAGGCTGATACTGCCACTCCATGAAGGACAGACCACGATGGTAGACATCGGAGGAAGTATCCAGACAGCAAAAATCAAGAAAGGTGTAAGGCAGGACTGTTCTCTCTTACCGTACCTTTTTAACATATTCATTGAAGTTTAAGGCAAATACTGAGGGAGTAAATATAAGTGGTCAACATATCCTATGCATTCGATTTGCAGATGACATAGCACTTGTAACAAATTCCGAGAAAGAGTTTTCCAAGATGCAGAATGTACTGTCAACAGCATTGTCAGATTCACGCTTAGACATTAATTTTAAGAAGAGCAAGGTATTAGTTGTGAGTAAACATCCCGAACGAATTTACACCAACATCAAACTTACTGACAAGATAGTAGAATGAATCACCAGTGTCCCTTACCTATGAAGCCTGATCAACATTGGCAACAGGTGCAGCAAAGAGATCAAAAGGCGAATAGCAGTTGCCAAACAGATATTTTTAGTAATAACAGAAATATTTTAATCAGTGAAAAATGAGATTTTGGAAGTGGGAAGAAATTTGTGATTTCTTTTGTATGGAGTGTGCTATTGTATGGCTGTGAATCTTGGACAATCAGAAATCAGGACTGGAAACGACTGGAAGCGTTCGAGGTGTGGGTCTGGAAACGAATGCTACGGATTAAATGGATTGAAAAGAGAACAAACAAGAGCGTTCTGCAAGAAATTCAAAGAAAGACAGAACTGATGCTAACAATACAGAGAAGATGAGCTAAGTTCACTGGCCACATCTTGCGACATAATACCTTTCTTACCAATCTGCTGGAAGGGAAAATCACGGCGAAGAAAAGCCGAGGACGACCGAGGAAAAAATCCCTTCAGGACTTGGCAGAGAGTCTTCCTTATTGTTCCTGTTATGAAATGAAACGAGGAGCTGAGAACAGAAAACATTGGTAGCAAAGTACTATGGTCGTCTGACGAGAAGTCGCGTCGATGCGGGGTAAACGGTTCGAAGGGTAAGAATGGCTTCGCGCAAGCGCCTACCTCAATTCTTAAGGCCTGACGATAAACACCCATTCCGTCCGCGGTGACTCTTGCGAACTGAGGTGGTGTTATAAAGTTTAAAAGTGGTAGAGCAATTGTGCCTTAGTTACAAATTTAATATATATACACACTGACTGACAGAGCAAATACAACACCAAGAAGGAGTGGTCAGAACTTTATGCCAATTGCAGGGTAGACTGACGTCACTGAGTTATGCTCATGATGTGAAATGCGCCGCTGTGCTGCGCACGTAGCGAACGATAAATGGGACACGACGTTGGCGAATGGCCCACTTCGTACCGTGATTTCTCAGCCAACAGTCATTGTAGAACGTGTTGTCGTGTGCCACAGGACACGTGTATAGCTAAGAATGCCAGGCCGCCGTCAACGGAGGCATTTCCAGCAGACAGACGACTTTACGAGGGGTATGGTGATCGGGCTGAGAAGGGCAGGTTGGTCGCTTCGTCAAATCGCAGCCGATACCCATAGGGATGTGTCCACGGTGCAGCGCCTGTGGCGAAGATGGTTGGCGCATGGACATGTGGCACGTGCGAGGGGTCCAGGCGCAGCCCGAGTGACGTCAGCACGCGAGGATCGGCGCATCCGCCGCCAAGCGGTGGCAGCCCCGCACGCCACGTCAACCGCCATTCTTCAGCATGTGCAAGACACCCTGGCTGTTCCAATATCGACCAGAACAATTTCCCGTCGATTGGTTGAAGGAGGCCTGCACTCCCGGCGTCCGCTCAGAAGACTACCATTGACTCCACAGCATAGACGTGCACGCCTGGCATGGTGCCGGGCTAGAGCGACTTGGATGAGGGAATGGCGGAACGTCGTGTTCTCCGATGAGTCACGCTTCTGTTCTGTCAGTGATAGTCACCGCAGACGAGTGTGGCGTCGGCGTGGAGAAATGTCAAATCCGGCAGTAACTGTGGAACGCCCTACCGCTAGACAACGCGGCATCATGGTTTGGGCCGCTATTGCGTATGATTCCACGTCACCTCTAGTGCGTATTCAAGGCACGTTAAATGCCCACCGCTACGTGCAGCATGTGCTGCGGCCGGTGGCACTCCCGTACCTTCAGGGGCTGCCCAATGCTCTGTTTCAGCAGGATAATGCCCGCCCACACACTGCTCGCATCTCCCAACAGGCTCTACGAGGTGTACAGATGCTTCCGTGGCCAGCGTACTCTCCGGATCTCTCACCAATCGAACACGTGTGGGATCTCATTGGACGCCGTTTGCAAACTCTGCCCCAGCCTCGTACGGACGACCAACTGTGGCAAATGGTTGACAGAGAATGGAGAACCATCCCTCAGGACACCATCCGCACTCTTATTGACTCTGTACCTCGACGTGTTTCTGCGTGCATCGCCACTCGCGGTGGTCCTACATCCTACTGAGTCGATGCCGTGCGCATTGTGTAACCTGCATATCGGTTTGAAATAAACATCAATTATTCGTCCGTACCGTCTCTGTTTTTTCCCCCAACTTTCATCCCTTTCGAACCACTCCTTATTGGTGTTGCATTTGCTCTGTCAGTCAGTGTATATATGTGGTTTTTTTGCTATTGGCTTTACGTCGCACCGACACAGACATGTCTTATGGTGACGATGGGACAGGAAAGGGCTAGGACTGGGAAGGAAGTGGCCGTGGCCTTAATTAAGGTAGAGCCCCAGTATTTGCCTGTTGTGAAAATGGGAAACCACGGAACACCATTTTCAGGGCTTTCGAGAGTGGGGTTCGAACCCACCATCTCCCGAATACTGGATACTGGCCGCACTTAAGCGACTGCAGCTTTCGAGCTCGGTAAATTTAATATAAGTACTGCATAAAGAAGAGTTTGATTATAATGGCTGAAAAATAACGTAGCAGTTACTTTGTCATAGTCACATGCCTGTTACTGTTACAAATGTAACGAGGACAAAAAATATAACAGGTTACCGAGTAATGATAACAGAATAACGTACTAGTGAAAACAGTAACTGGGAAGTGGGAACTGTCACTAATAGCAGCTTACAGACATAGAATATGATCTTCAGAGTTCAGATAGTACGCATGTCTTCCAAGTGAGAGCGCTTTGGTAGGAGATTGCTTTAAGTCAAATACACTATGGTGTATAATATTCTCTATAGTGTATTTGTTTAAGTTGCTGCTGTCATCTGGTAACTAAAGTGTAAACTCTTGTTATGACATACTCAACTGCTCATGGGTAATTGGAGACTCAGACATCGCGCATGAATATCTACATTATAATATTATAAGTAGGGCCAGGATTTCTTAAAAATGCATATGCGCTAATGCAAATGCATATTTTCAAGGTTAGTGCATATTTTGAACGTAAGTGCATTTACAGATATATTTTTCTCTTATGTTGTGATCGATTATCCAAGATTTCTGAACGAAATTAAAAATCTAATGAACTCTATATGTCGCACATCCACTGACTGGCAACACAAGAAGCCTTTCCCGATCAAGGAAAGTGCTTTCAGTGTCGCAATACAAGCAGGTAAACGGATAATGACCCTTTTCACAACACCTATTTCCACCGGAACCTGTATTCACAAGATGGGGAACTTGGTTATCCGCAGTATCATTCTACGAGGAGAACTTCAATCAAGTAAAAGATGTAGTTAAAAGAATTGATGATAGTCATACTGCGTGTGTTTGTGAAGCAAAGTGCGCATTTCAATCTGAAACTGTATATAAAAATATGAGTTTCATCCATGTACATTATTTATCACTTTAGATGGCGATTAAGGGCCTAGAAACTCGCGGTGCACCTCTACACGAATCCCTTAAGTTAATTTCGAAACAGCATTAGTTCTTTAAATTGTTTCCCTGCTGAAACTGGAGAAAAAGTTAAAAGGAAACTCAGTGCGGTGTTGGACTCAAACCCAGGACTGACGAAATTAAGCAACTACATAAGTGGAGTCGGACAGTCTTTGAAATAATAACTTTCCGAGCAGTCAGTGCCAGTGTACAAGTGTTACCAGTTACGTCTGTCGAGGTATAACGATCATTTTCAACGTATAAATTAATTCCGTCCGACAACAGAAAGTCACTGACCCCTGAAAACATTGAGAAACTCTTGATAACCTGCTGGCATACATCATTTTACAAGTGATTAAACTTTTATTGATTTAACACTGAGTTAAAATTGAATAATGTGTTTGTAAGTGTATTTTGTTTTATTTTTAGTGCATATTATCGTGCATATTTTCAACATTTTAGTGCATATGTGCATGCATATTTTTGGAGTTTTTAGTGCATATGAATCCGGGCCCTAATTATAAGTTTCACCCAGGTTGGATGAAGCTGTACGCATAAACCGGCCTCGGTGGTGGGGTCATGTGAGGCGAATGGAGGAGGATAGGTTACCTAGGAGAATAATGGACTCTGCTATGGAGGGTAAGAGAAGTAGAGGGACACAAAGACGACGATGGTTCGACTCGGTTTCTAACGATTTAAAGATAAGAGGTATAGAACTAAATGAGGCCACAATACTAGTTGCAAATCGAGGATTGTGGCGACGTTTAGTAAATTCTCAGAGGCTTGCAGACTGAACGCTGAAAGGCATAATAGTCTATAATGATAATGTATGTATGTATGTATGTATGTATGTATGTATGTATGTATGTATGTATGTATGTATGCATGTATGTATGTATGTATGCATGTATGTATGTATGCATGTATGTATGTATGTATTTATGTATGTATGTATGTATGTATGTATGTATGTATGTATGTATGTATGTATGTATGTATGTATGTATGTATGTAAGTTTCACCCATATAAGTTTTCTTGTATGCTAACTTTTCGTATTGATATTATAGATAATAAAGCAATAATTTTACTTAATCGATCCTCTTGTACCGGTTTGTGTCGATGTTTGGCAGACTGATCATCATGTTTTCTTGTATTCTACAGTATCCTTGATCGGGACATTGTCAAACTTACTCTTCTAGATTTCAGAAAAGACGCTATGTTGTCTTCTCATTTAATCTACTGTATGCCTCTCGTTAACTTTATAGCAAATTGGAATGCGTGTTTTGCTGCACTGACTTTCAACAGTGTAGTGATGCGCGCGCGCGCATGTGCGAGTGAATGAATGGGACTTCGGAACACAGCTGTAAGGAGACAAGCTTGAAGTTGTGACCAATAAAAGGTGAGTAACGTTGGACGTTTCTTTTTAACTGTTACTTTTCACAGTTACTTTATAGCAGTGACAGGTGTAGCAGTTACACAAAACCGTTTGTCACACCTCTATTATGAATATGTATTGATTCAGAGAGAGCTCGCATTCGTCTGTCACGACTAATATTTGTAGCTAAGAGTGTAGTGTCTGTTACTCGTATCGTACCTACAAGCTCCTACGACTTCTCGTGAGGGATTGCCTTTAGACACTGAAAATGACAGATTTAAAATAATTTTGTCCGTATGTCTTTCACAGCGATATTGACAAAAGAAGAACATTTCAACAACTGAAATTGGTGTCAGATAAACGCTGTTATCTCTCCTTTACAAAAGCAGTACAATCAATCCCTCGCGACCGTGATTTTTGTACTCTTAAAAGAAAAATCAATTTATTTCATTGAAGTGATTGTCATATTCGCCGGGTTGGCGTGCACAGCTCCATCTATCGGCATGAGATCCAGCTACTTCCGCCCCTGAGATCTGACAGTGATACTCGGAGACATTCGGGCGATGTCGAATTCCGTATTCCTGGTTCTCTCTCAATAAAATGCCTCTCATTCTGCGAAGTGAGACGGTCATTTTGGTGAAATTAGCAACAATAACATCATCTAATGGCATACGACTGAACCATTTCATACTGATGGTTTGAAGGTTTCGCAATATAGAATCGATATCTAACAAATAGCGATCATTCAGTATAGGTGGTTGCGTGGTAAAAATCGACTCTATTTATTTGTACATCAATGACAGATTAATGCGTGAATTTGATCGTGAGATCAAGTTAATTTTTGTTACATGATATCCTGTCCATGGAAAGTTTACTCCAAAAGGGATTCTACAAAGTGCCTGTCAATCTACTGACACTAGTCACTGCAAATAATCATTCTTAAATGTACTAGAGAACATGCGACATTTACAACAAAAAATGCATGTCCACAAATATAAAGATCAGCACTACAATAACAGTGATCAAACCTGAAGTTTTACACGCGCGCGGAGAGCTGGTACTCATTAGAAAAGGGGATCTGGAGAACATTCTGAAGGGAGGACGCAAGATCATGAGGAAAATTGTTCGTCCAGAAAAAACTGAAGACGGATAGACTAAAATCGAAGAAACTGTCCAATCTGGCAGCGGATATTAGAACACGAAGATTGAAATTTTATGGACACGCTCAAAGATTCTCAACAAAAAGGCTAACGCATAAGATCATGACATAGCCTCTTACAGCAGAAAATTGAAGAGTCTAACATGGATCCAAGAAGTCAAAAAGGACCTCGAGAAAGCCCAGAAAGATATGTCAGAAATAATAGACAAAAATTGGTTCCGTAAAAAAAGTAAACAGATGGGTAGTACAGCCACAGAATGAAGATTCAAGAAGACCAGGAACCAAGCGTAATGAATAAAGGAAGAGTGTCCATGGAGAAAAAAATGGAAGCCGTATGGAAGGACAGAAAGGCGAATAATAAAAGCACTGACAAGTGAGTGATCTAATAGGGTGCATACACAAATAATAATAATAATAATAATAATAATAATAATAATAATAATAATAATAATAATAATAATAATAATAATAATAATAATAATAACACCTACCTGTGAACATGCAGTGCGGCAAGATCCCGTTGCGAGAGAACAGCATGTTGACTCTGCAAAGAGAAAGAAAATATTAGTAAAAAATAAACGCCTTGACACATAAACAGTAAAAACATTTTTCTATGCCAGACATACAAAAGTAATTGTTTTAAGGGAATACATAACTAAATAAATAAATACATAAATAAATAAACAAATAAATAAATAAATAAGAACAGTATTTTGGCATAGTCCACAAATTTTAAGTCCAGCTTCTAAAGGTCATCAGCGTGGCGTTAAGGGCGATGTACTCGTATTGCTTTGAGAAGTGAAACTACAATCTTATCATCCCCAATAATCAAGTTGTGTGGTCTCCGTTTGTGCTTGAGTTTGAGTGATTGAATTCCAAGGTAGTCGGTTTGCATTTCTTTAATTCCAAAGTGCCATAATAGTTCAAATACAGACAACTGTTCCTTAACCGAGATCGATAGCTGCAGTCGCTTAAGCGCGGCCAGTATCCAGTATTGGGAGATAGTAGGTTCGAACCCCACTGTCGGCAGCCCTGAAGATGGTTTTCCGTGGTTTCCCATTTTCACACCAGGCAAATGCTGAGGCTGTACCTTAATTAAGGCCACGGCCGCTTCCTTCCAACTCCCAGCCCTTCCCTGTCCCACCGTCGCCGTAAGACCTATCTGTGTCGGTGCGACGTAAAAAAAAAAAAAAAACCTGTTCCTTACGTTGCGGTTGCGCCCTCTTAATACCAACAACAACTGAAGGAACGTTAAGCATAAGTTATTACTATTATTATTATTACTTTATTTTTCTTCTTATATTATTATTATTATTACTTTCGTTTTCTTCTTCTTTTTCTTATTTCTTCGTTATGCCAATTCAAACAGCGCGTTTGAACTTGTTCGTTGGCCTAATGGTTTTCGCCTTCTTGTCCTCCCAAAATCTCTTCATGAATGCTCTTGTGCTTGGCTGCTATTGCACCAAAGGCTCCACAATATTCTATAATGTCGTCTGTGATATTCATTTCTTGCAGGTCCGCCTTAGCTTCTTCTAGCCAGTTTATTTTTACGTTCTTTGAGTTTATTACTTTGAATAACCTTTTGGTGAGTCTGTCGCTGTCCATTCTATAGATATGGCCGTAGCATTTCAGGCGTCTCTTGCGTACGGCATCAGTGAACCTGTCAGTTAAGGAGTAGAGATCCGCTGTTCTCCTCTTAGTCCACATTCCATTTTCTGTCATGGGACCACAAAGTTTTCTTTCTTACTTTTCAATTTATATTAGTAACATTATTATTATTATTATTATTATTATTATTATTATTATTATGATTATTATTATTATTATTGAAACCTTGAAGAGACCAAGTTTGGTTACCGTCGGGGTGTTGGCACCAGACAAGCTATAGGCTGCTTGAGAATCCCAGCAGAACGCAAGATTGTTTCATTGGCATAAACTGTTCCCTCTACTCTACAAGACAGGCGTGGAAGACCACTCATTTGGGATTTGTACCATGGTCAAAAATTTCTAGTATCCCTAAAGAATGGTCATTCGAATCCAGTACCCATCAAGAAGGGTCTGACAGGGATGCCCCCCCCCCACCCCAATCAGTACTGTTCAACGCGTTTGGAGAACTGATGATGAAAGAAGCACTAAAAGAATTAATCAGATGCGATTAAAATCCCAGAATCAGCCGAGAACGTAACCCGGGACCCTCTGAACCGAAGGCCTGAACGCTAACCAATCAGCAAAGGAGTCGGACATATCGAACATCTCCCTTGGTAAATTATTAGTATTGTTATTATTACTGTTATTATTCTATTCGGTTCGTTACGACCCCTGAGGATCACGAGTGACTGGTTCGGTACGTCTTCTTTCTTCCCAATACCTCTTCATTCTCTCACTCCTCCTCTTTCTCTCTGTTTCCGTGATCTGAATCTGGATCATGGTGTCCGTCCATCTGTGACCTTCCACGAGCTTTTAGTATTTGGACGTATCCTATTTTTCCTTTATGCCAATAGTCTCCCAATCTTCTCTGACTTCCTTCATCCACTTATTTCCAGTTAAGCAGGTTGCATTCCATATCTTCTTCGTCAGCCTACTGTCATTCATCCTCATGAGATGTCCAACAAATCCTAACCTTCTCTTTCTTATCACACTCGAGATTGGTTCTATACTCTCATGTAGTTCCTGCCTTGATCTGTGTACCCAGATTTCACCTTGCTCTTTCGTGCCCCATGTACAGTATGTCTCAAGATTCTTCTTTCCTCCTTCTCCAATTGTATGCATGCTCTCTTGCCCAATGTCAGCGTTTCAGTTGCATATAATGCAGCATTCCTGATGGTTGTCATATAGTGTCGCAGTTTGGCGTTCCTCGAGAGGTTCTTCTTTCCATATGTAGTCATCGCTGCATATCGTAGTTTCAGCAGCAGTTGAGCTCTGTCTGTGGTACTTTTGTTGCTTTGTACGTTACCCATGTTATTATTATTATTATTATTATTATTATTAGTAGTAGTAGTAGTAGTAGTAGTAGTAGTATTATTTACAAGTTGCCTTCGTCGCACCGACAGATAGGCCTTATGGAACGATGGACAGGAAAGGACTAGGAGTGGGGAGGAAGTGACCGTGGCCTTAGTTAAGGTAGTCCCAGCATTTTCCTGGTGTGAAAATGGGAAACCGCGGAAAAACATCCTCAGGGCTGCCGACCCACTATCTTCCGATTGCTAGCTCATAGCTGCGCGACCCTAACCGCACGGCAACTTGCTCGGACGTAAATTATTCTCACCCCTAATTCGTCTCCCTATAAACGAATATTTTCCCCAGTTTGCCTTCTTGAATAGCAACTTATCTTTATATTATGATCTTTCCTACTTTTAAAACAGCCGGGCTGAGTAGCTCAGACGGTTGAGGCGCTGGCCTTCTGACCCCAACTTGGCTCAGTCCATTGGTATTTGAAGGTGCTCAAATACGTCAGCCTCGTGTTAGTAGATTAACTGGCACGTAAAAGAAATCCTACGGGACTAAATTCCGGTACCTCGGCATCTCCGAAAACCGTAAAAGTATTTAGTGGGACGTAAAGCAAATAACATTATTTACTTTTAAAACACCCTCTCAAGCTTATTCGTCTATGAATCTCATCTCACAGTATGTCAGTGATCAAAATTCACCTGTCCCCTTACAATGACGGATACAACCGCTGTCAGTATTCAAATCGGAAATGCAGCAATTTCCAGATAAATGTTAGGTTCACGGGTATTGTATTTATTCAAAGTACGAATGCACTTGAGCGAGGCGGCGTTAGTGTGTGCGGCTACGAATGATATAAATACTGCTAAAATTCTCCTTCTTCTTCTTGTAATGCCTTTTCCATTGTTGTAAGCTGGCCACAATCCCAGCGAAGTCTAAAGGATGTTCGGTTGTCCTCATCAGTCTACTCGAATCTCGTCCTGTAAGTTCCTCAGCCAATAATCACTTTTAGCAAGCGTACTTATCATTCATTATAATATTCCCGAGGTAGGGCTGTCTTTCTTTTTTTTTTTTTTTTATACGGAGGTCGAGTCTTAAGTCATGGCAACTATTTTTTTCTCGCGAACAGGAGACAACACGGAAAATCTACGATATGCATTTGGAAACGTACGGTATGTACTTGCGTATGATGCCACAACAGTGTGGGTCTAAGCATGCCCCCAAGTTCAGTGTGTGAGTGAGAGCGTCACAAAATGGAAGTCAACACGCAGGAGCAACGATCGTATAATAAAATTGCAGTTTTCCGCGGCAGAAATGCACGCCAATGCCATGCAGATCTGCGGGAAGCATTAGGTGTGCATGCAATGCCCTATAGAACAGTGGCGAGGTGGGTGGAGATGTTCAAACGGGGTAGAGTATCAACTACCGATTTGCCTCGCCCAGGCTGTCCAGTGTTCATGGGGGTGGGAGCTTCTTCCACACCCGCCTTATTCGCCTGAGCTGAACTATGATCTAATCTCCAAAGTCAAGAAGCCATTACGTGGACAACGGTTTGCTAACAAAGAGGACATCGTAACAGCATTTCGGAGAGAGGTGTCACACGTTAGCGATACACATGCAGCGAATGGTATTCAGCGCCTGCTCCACCGCTGGCAACACACAGTGGAAACCTTGGGTGATTATTTCGATGGTCTATAACTAGTGGCGACCTGTCCTCTGTGCGTAGTCTTGTGTATTTGCTGTCTATGCCATAATAAGATGTTTACCAGTGGTCTGTGTTCTGTCACTTTCCTACGATAATCTCCTCAAGTCAGAATTTGTCTTCAGGCACTATGCATAAATACATGCCCTATATTTCCAAATGTATATCTTAGATTTTTCGTGTTGTTTCCTGTTCGCGAGAAAAAAAATAGTTGCCATGACTTATGATTCGACCCCCGTATGATGGATTTAGAATGATAAACTAGTAGTATTCCTTGTAATAATTTATTTCCATGGAATTGCTTGTTGTACTCTTGTTACTGTTGTTTTAGCAGTAATACTAGTTGTTGTTGTTGTTGTCGTTGTTGGGTAATTAAGTTTTAACTTTATTATCACACTACTATACGTGATGATGATGTCGTATGGCTCTGAGTGCCGGGATATCCCAGGACGGGTTCGGCTCGCCAGGTGCAGGTCTTTCTATTTGACTCCCGTAGGCGACCTGCGCCACTACTATAAGTGATCATTGCCAACGGGATATTTACCAATTGCAGTGTATTTGTTAATAATAAATTGATTGTTAACATTCGTTCCTTCCTCACGCACCTGAGAACAACAGCATTGGAGACAGACAGTCTACGAGATCCATAACATCCTTCGGAAAGCCCACATCCAGCAGACATTTATTCTCTTAATGGTGTTACATTTCTGAGTCCATTTTTCAGTGTCGTACAGAAGCACTGGATATATATAACATCTGATGAAGCTGTGACGCGTCTCAAAGCTGAGGCTCCTGTCACACAGAAAATTAATGAAATAAATACGTAAAAGAAAAGAAAATCAGAAATTATATTTACGTCACTATTTCTGAGAAAGTCAATTATCTACAAACCTTGATAACTGAGGAAGTAAAACAGGCATGCTTTTCGGAAGCGGAGTTTTGTGAACAACACTGATCGTGCTAAACTGTCTTCTGTGCAAACAAATAATGCACTATATGGTTTGTGGGAGCCTTTATTTTTTGCACTCTTGACCTGTATGGAATTGGCTTTAACTTTTTACTCACATTAAAGTGGTAAAATTCTATGTCGCTATGTTCTAGTAAGAATTCCCAGAAGTTAACACGATTATGTTTATCAAAGTACAAGAATCTGTTTGAATCAGCCTCACAAAACTTTCTCGCGCCTACAAATGCTTTTACACTCTCTCAGCGTGCGAAGCAAGATCTTTAGTAGGGGAACCCCCACAGAAATTATACAAGTTAGACGAGTAACAGTGATCGTATCTAATCCTTGTTAAAACACACAAGATATTCACTGTGGTTTAACATTCCGAGAAAGAGCAATTCCGGTGTGTATGAACAGCACAGCGAAAGGGGGAGTGGAGGGTAGATAGAGAGTAACTTTGTAAAATAAACGAAGGACGAACGGTATTAAGCTTTTAACTCGGCTGATGTAGATTAAAACTTGGAGCGTTTAGCATGTGGTTGGAATTCTCCCCTTGGAATGTGCAATCTACGCTTTATTGGAGCAAATGGGTACTCTCATTTGTTTAGCTCACTAGCTGTAATGGAGTTCTTTGCGCGCGTTTCTCCTTTAACGATGGTCTAAACTCGGTCAATACTCCACAAAGAGTTTGTAGTAACATGTGGTGAACTTCCTCTGGCTTGTACATGTTATCGTTCCAGCCCATTGCTTCTTTCCGGTTACATCTACTTCAGTTTGACTACTCTCCTGTGATTTGTTCCGTCTGCAAATGAAATTTTCCCATTTCCTACTGCCTCCCCTCACCTAGGGAGCAATTCAAGTACACAGAATTTCCAAGAGAAGTGAGATCATTTACGTAACTGGCCTGCTCCAAAGTTTCTCCCTCGGCAATCGTAAACCAATTAGGTACTCCGACAGTCTTCCTTCAGCCACTCCGTACGATTGCCAATAAACTCTTGAATATTTCACTTTACCGACCGCAGTTGATATTAGAGGTGTGTGTATGTGTACTGTGGATTCAAATAATAATAATAATAAATTTATTTATTTATTCTGGTGAAGTTAGGGATGTACTCCCTTTTTTACATTTCCCCAGTCTTAATCTAGAACTTGGAATATTACTACTATAACCTATGGATAGATTAAAGTGCCTCTACCTTCAATCCTCATTATTAAGAATCGTAATTTAACCTCGTAAATAAATTACAAACGCAGACGCTCTCATCCGTTCGATAATATTTTGTCCAAAGGAATTGGAACGGTAGTCATTGTATATCAGAACAGAATGAAACCGATAAATTTTTTTCTTTCTTCTTCCTCATTTATTAGACCTCTCTTTACAATTACATCTCCACAAATTAGATCATTTATTTTATTTTCGTGTAACTTTTTCTGCTCTGGGACTTGCCATGGTACTGCTGTCAATATTAGTGTGAGCAGAAATCGATATATAAAACAAAATAAAATAAAATAAAATAAAATAAAATTCAAAACAATAAAATAAAAATCTTAATTTTTAATGTCATTTCATTTGCTAGACCCTACATTTTAAGAGACTCCGGAATTAAGTAGCCTATAGTTCAGTTAGTTTCTTAGATCCTATTCCCCACCAGCTGCTGTGCATACGTACTGTACTTCCTTTTTTTTTTTTTTTTTTACTATTTGCTTTACGTCGCACCGACACAAATAGGTCTTATGGCGACGATGGGAGAGATAAAGCCTAGAAATGGGAAGGAAGCGGCCGTGGCCTTAATTAAGGTATAGCCAAGCATTTGCCTGGTGTGAAAATGGGAAACCACGGACAGCCATCTTCAGGACTGCCGACAGTGGGGTTCGAACCCACTATCTCCCGAATGCGAGCTCACAGCTGCGCACTCTTAACCGCACGGCCAACTCGATCGGTCGTACTTCTTTCAGGATAAATGTCGGTACACAAAAACCTCTAGAGAACAGTAGTAAAAGGGGACATTAGACGCATTATTATTATTATTATTATTATTATTATTATTATTATTATTATTATTATTATACTCGTTGGCTGAATGGTCAGTGTACTGGCCTTCGGTTCAGAGGGTCCCGGGTTCGATTCCCGGCCGGGACGGGGTTTTTAACCTTCATTGGTTAATTCCAATTGCTCGGGAGCTGGGTGTTTGTGCTGTCCCCAACATCCCTGCAACTCACACACCACACATAATACTATTCCCCACCACAATAACACGCGGTTACCTACACATGGCAGATGCCGCCCACCCTCGTCGGAGGATCTGCCTCACAAGGGCTGCACTCGGCTAACAATAGCCACACGAAATTATTATTATTATTATTATTATTATTATTATTATTATTATTATTATTATTATTATTAGCCGGCCCCGTGGTGTAGGGGTAGCGTACCTGCCTCTTACCCGGAGGCCCCGGGTTCGACTCCCGGCCAGGTCAGGGATTTTTACCTAGACCTGAGGGCTGTTTCGAGGTCCACTCAGCCTACGTGATTAGAATTGAGGAGCTATCTGACGGTGAGATGGCGGCCCCGGTCTAGAAAGCCAAGAATAACGGCCGAGAGGATTCGTCGTGCTGACCACACGACACCTCGTAATCTGCAGGCCTTCGGGCTGAGCAGCGGTCGCTTGGTAGGCCAAGGCCCTTCAAGGGCTGTAGTGCGATGGGGTTTGGTTTGGATTATTATTATTATTATTATTATTATTATTATTATTATTATTATTATTATTATTATTATTATTATTATTATTATTATTATTTGCTATGACAGAATGTCATCTCATTCAAACCACCGGTACCGGGCTGAGTAGCTCAAACGGTAGAGCGCTGGCCTTCTGAGCTTCAGTTGGTGGGTTCGATTCCAGCTCACACCGGTGGTATTTGAAGGTGCTCAAATAAATACGTCAGCCTTGTGTCGGTAGATTTAGTGGCACGTAAAAGAACTCCTGTGGGACAAAATTCCGACACCTTGGCGTCTCCGAAAACCTTAAAAGCAGTGAGTGGAACGTAAAACCAATAGCATTATTATCAAACTATTGAGTTACAGTGTTCTCACCATCCGTCAGTGTCATCTGTTTCAAACAGCATTGAGCATGTAACTAAGTAATGGTTTGAGAGTCTTCCCTCAGTAATTATGTCCACCAACAGGAGCCAGTTACCGGATATAAGGGAAGGACGGAAGGACGCTAGTTCCCCTCCATTTTAACCCTAAAAGCATTATTATTAGCAAATGAGTATTATTAAGCATCTCAGCGTCGTCCACTCTATCCTACATAGATATGAATGTCGCAGCATAGTGCATGCAATGCAATAATAATGATAATAAATATCTGTGAAATATCACGGACGTGGCGAGGAAGAGACGCCTAGCATTTTATCCATGGACACGTCTACAGGATGCATCCTGCCAAGTCTCGCTTCCCGGCAAAAGAGGAAGACCAATTCACTATGGTTGATGGAAGTACGCAAAGATCTGCAGGAACTGGGAAGGACAGAAAGAGACTTAAAAGACCGGATATCTCTCAGGAGTGGTGAAACAGGTGAGGAAGTACAACTAGGCAAGCATCCTCTATATAACAATAATCAGAGAGAAAAATGGGAGGGATCCGACACTTCGAAAAGTGAATGCATCGTCCTAAGAAAGACAAGGGCCACGAAGGGCGTAAAAATGAAAGACTCCCTGGGACTCGAGTGCTCTAATACTGTCGGGGTCTGAAAAGACAAGAGATGACCAAGGGAGGTCGATCAGGATAGATGAAAGTGAGGAGTATGGTACAAGAGGATGCCTACAAGTGAGGTTCCAGAACAAACCGCCAAAGACAGGTACACTCTGGAGAGGTAGGAACAGCACAACCGTAGGGTGCGCAATTACTGGGCGCACATTAATACCCACTAAAAACGCAACAGCTGAATGTCGTAGTACCTAGTCGGTCTACACGAAACAGCAACAACAAAACAACAACAACAACAACAATAATAATATTAATAATAATAATAATAATAATAATAATAATAATAATAATAATAATAATAATAATAATAATAAAGCCCGCCTCTGTGGTGTAGTGGTTAGCGTGATAAGCTGCCACCCCCGAAGGCCCGGGTTCGATTCCCGGCTCTGCCACGAAATTTGAAAAGTGGTACGAGGGCTGGAACGGGGTCCACTCAGCCTCGGGAGGTCAACTGAGTAGAGGTGGGTTCGATTCCCACCTCAGCCATCCTGGAAGTCGTTTTCCGTGGCTTCCCACTTCTCCTCCAGGCGAATGCCGGGATGGTACCTAACTTAAGGCCACGGCCGCTTCCTTCCCTCTTCCTTGCCTATCCCTTCCAATCTTCCCATCCCTCCACAAGGCCCCTGTTCAGCATAGCAGGTGAGGCCGCCTGGGCGAAGTACTGGTCATACTCCCCAGTTGTATCCCCCGACCAAGAGTCTGAAGCTCCAGGACACTGCCCTTGAGGCGGTAGAGGTGGGATCCGTCGCTAAGTCCGAGGGAAAAACCGAACCTGGAGGGTAAACAGATGATGATGATGATAATAATAATAATAATTTTAGACGTTTAACGTCCCTTTTAGTGCTAATGATCTTAAGATATTCGAATCTACCGAAAATTTTTCTTTGAAGAGGTCCTTTTTCGTATGAGAGCGAATGTTCTGACAAGTGCGTCTCACGTTGAAACACCCTTGAATAAAATATCAAAATATTAAATATTAAACTTTAATCCTGTTCCTTGTCTATGTCATAGCCTAATATTTTTATCCTTGCCTACATGCATATAACCTAATACTTCTAGAGAATACACAGTTAGAGGCAGTGTGTTTATGTCTAAATACGTTCATACCTTGGGTCTATCTCTAAGGTCGGATATAGATAATAAATCTTATGTGTAGGATATACTAGGCAATAATAATAATAATAATAATAATAATAATAATAATAATAATAATAATAATAATAATAATAATAATCTTTCTTTCTTTATTTCCTTTGTTCTTCTATTTACCTTCCGGTGTTGGTTTTTCACTCGGAATCAGCGAGGGATCCCACTTCCACCGACTGAAGGGCAGTGTCCTAGAGCGTGAGACTTTGGGTCGGCGGATACAACTGGGTTGGAGGACAGGTGGCCTCACCTGCTCTGCTGAACAGGGGCCTTGGGCGGGGATGGGAAGTTTGGAAATGATAGACAAGAAAGAGGGAAAGAAGCGACCGTGTTCGTAAGTTAGGTACCATGTTCCTGGAGGAGAAGTGGGAAACCACGGGAAAACGCTTCCAGGTTGGCTGAGGTGGAAATCGAACTTCCCTCTACTGACCTCCCGAGGCTGAGTGGACCCCGTTCCAGCCCTCGTGCCACTTTTCAAATTTTGTGGTAGAGCCGGGAATCAAACCCGAACCTCTGGGGGTGGCAGCTGATAATACTAACCACTACACTACAGAGGTGGACAAT
The DNA here is from genome assembly GCF_040414725.1 of Anabrus simplex. Lineage (NCBI taxonomy): Eukaryota > Metazoa > Arthropoda > Insecta > Orthoptera > Tettigoniidae > Anabrus > Anabrus simplex. The sequence goes on from NC_090265.1 coordinate 1,754,617,580, forward strand.
AACAATAATAATAATATTAATAATACTGGTATTGGTGTAGAGTGGTCAGGCAGCTATTTTCTAGAACCTTGTTCCTGACTGAGCCGGCCTCGTGGTGTAGGGGTAGCGTGCCTGCCTCTTACCCGGAGGCCCCGGGTTCGATTCCCGGCCAGGTCAGGAATTTTTACCTGGACCTTAGGGCTGGTTCGAAGTCCACTCAGCCTGCGTGATTAGAATTGAGGAGCTATCTGACGGTGAGATGGCGTCCTCGGTCTAGAAAGCCAAGAATAGCGGCCAAGAGGATCCTTCGTAATGACCACACGACACCTCGTAATCTGCAGGCCTTCGGGCTGAGCAGCGGTCGCTTGGTAGGCCAAGGTCCTTCAAGTGCTGTAGTGCCATGGGGTTTGGTTTGGTTTGGTTTGGTTTGTTCCTGAATAAATTACCGGCCATTATTGGTTAACAGTTTTTGACCAAAAAATCCATACATCACACGCCATATTGTTCCTGTCGGCAAGTGAAAGAAACCCTGGTGTTAACCGGACTGTACTTATCGACGTACTGATCCATCAATAAAGAGCCTCTGGTTTCCCTAAGACAGTTGTGTCGATTACAGAGATGGGATATGGAACAGAGAAGGAACCTTCAAAATCGGCACACCGACCGGTCTACTGGAATCACCCGTCTGGGCTACGCGACATTTCACTACAAATCTCACATTATTAGAGCGCATGTCCACGAGTGTATTCCTGGTGTGCGAACAGCTGCCTCCACGTGGTTGAGTCTATAGGAAGAACGAGAGCTATGGAAATAAATGTAAGCCATATACGGTAGTAATCAAAGAGGGGTACATTTTCAAACATGTGGCAATAATGAAATGAAATGAAATTCAAATTCTTTTTTGCCAAGCCCATTGCGCTCCATACTAACGCGAAATAAAATTTACACCCTGTGTATTAATACCCGTTATTATACTTCGTTTCTTGGACTTAGGTGCTGCTGCACCCGAGCATGCGGAAGTCATCTGTCCCAAACGTTTGTGCACACTAGACATCTGTTGTCAACTGGCAAACCACGCGACCACACATGCAAGGACAATTTACGCTCTGTTAAATAATTTCATTTTCATTTACGAACTGTTCTTAACTAAGTCACGAAGACCTATGCAGTGAAAAGAAAGGATTATCAAGAAAGTTGAAAAAATACAAATTCGATGAAATTCGAATCGATTCATTTAACCCGTGAAGTATAACCAATCGAGTTGGCTATGCCGTGTGGGCCATGCAGCTGTAAACTTGTAGTCCGGAGATGGTGGGTTCGAACCCAACCATGAGCAGTCCTGAAGATGGTTATTCGTGGTTTCCCCATTTTTCACACCGAGCAAATGCTGGGAATATACCTTAATTAGTGCAACGGCAGCTTTCATCTCATTGTCACCCAAAACGTTTCGTAGTACGACTTTAAAATCATATACAAAATTTAGTCCCGTTTCCTGATACGGGGATGAGATGAAATAAATTCATATGGCATGTTTTACGGCCGGATGTCCTTCCTGACGCCAATCTCAGTTGAGGAGCTAATGAAGAAGAAATGAAACATGATGAATGAAACTGGGTATAGAGGTGAAGGAATCCGCTGTGGCCTATGAACCGAAACTGTTAACACGCGCGGCCATTCCATTCGGTACAAACAACATTGAAATAAACTTATAAAATTGTTACTTAAAACCAATGTCTCTGTAGTGTAGTGGTTAATGAGATTCGCTGCCATCCCCGAAGGCCCAGGTTCGATTTCCGGCTCAGCCACGAAATTTGAAAAGTGGTACGAGGGCTGGAACGGGATCCACTCAGCCTCGGAACTGAGTAGAAGTGGGTTCGATTCCCACCTCAGCCATCCTGAAAGTCGTTTCCGTGGTTTCTCCACTTCTCCTCCAGGCAAATGCCGGGATGGTACCTAACTTAAAGCCACGGCCGCTTCCTTCCTCTTCCTTGTCTATCCCTTCCGATCTTCCCCTTCCCCCCACAAGGCCCCTGTTCAGCATAGCAAGTGAGGCCGTCTGTCGAGGTACTGGACCTCCTTCCCAGTTGTATCTCCCGATCCAAAATCTCCCGCTCCAGGCTGGAGGGTAACGGATTAAGAAAGAAAGAAAGAAAGAAAGAAAGAAAGAAAGAAAGAAAGAAAGAAAGAAAGAAAGAACAGTAATTTCGATTTGTGGAAAACAGAATCTAAGTAATCACAGCAGTGGACAAATAACAGAATTTATTGTCTTTTCTTACAAATTGACTTTACGTCGCATCGACACAGATAGGTCTTATGGCGACGATGGGGTAGGAAAGGGCTAGAAGTGGGTAGGAAGTGACCGTGGATTTAATTAAGGTACAGCCCCAGTATTTTCCTGGAGTGAAAATGAGAAACCACGAAAAACCATCTTCAGGGCTGCCTTCGGTAGGGTTTGATTGTTTTATCACCCGAATGCAAGCTCACAGCCACGCGACCCTAACCACACGCCCAACTCGCTAGAAATTTATTTATTTATTTATTTATTTATTTATTTATTTATTTATTTATAGTAGATGATGTTAGCGTTGCTACTTACTTCAGAATAATAATATCACTTCATTGAATGAGCGGAGTTAACAATTGTCTTTTGCCACCTATTGTTTTCAATACGTAAAACTTCAAAGCAGGCAATAGGAATTGACTCAGTCTTATGCCAATAGATGACGTCAATGTTATTACGTCAAGAAAATAACACAGTCTTATGCCAATAGATGACGTCAATGTTATTACGTCAAGAAAATAACAATCTCTCCTCGTTGAATGAGAGGCATTTTATTGAGAACCAAACATGCGATATTCCGTCTCATTAAAGTCATCTCTCTACCGTGGAAACACCTACAATGATGCATCCATGATCAAAATGTGATAGACGTCACTCCCCAGACTCAGCACAATGATTTCTCTCTCCTTGTTATAGGTGGAAATAATGTGGTTTCATTTCACTGAAAGATGGTTTTTATCACTAAACAGGTCAAGTATGATGGTCATAATTGCGATGTTCTGGTGCCAGTTTCAGCACCGGAGGAAGACAACAAAAGTCAGGATGTACGTAGTTCGAACTCATGCCGATAGATATAACTGTGCACGTCATCACGGCGAATATGAGACAAACTCATTGAAAGAAAGGTCTTTTTTTTAAGTACAAAAGTCTTGGTCGTGTGAGGTTCATTATATTTTTCTTGGTGAAACATTCTTGATTTATCAATTTCGCTTTGAATGACATGCAGAATACGGATTTTATAGATGTAAAAGTTGTGACTGGAAAGCAATGCTGATGATAATTTTCAGGATGTGGACTTGAATCCGGACATAGTCGGTTGGCATTTAGAGGTGCTCAAATGAGAGATGTCTATGGGACACAATTTACTGGCTCATCGACGAACTACATTTCACGGTAATATTCTGGTACACAGCGTTCTCGAAACTAGTTGATGTAGGGAAGTTCGAATGCACAAGTAATTATTATAAAGGGGGATAAAATACCGCTACATATTCATTAAACTCCAAGTGTAACTTAAAATGTTCAAATGCAGTACTCGTCCACAAGTTCTTGGCCTTCCTAGATAAGTGTTGGTAAGTCAGAACAGTCGATTATTCTTGTCTTAAGTCTTGTCAGTTTTCTAATCATTGACAATTAACCTGAATGTACCAGGTTCGAATTCCGAACATTTCGGTTGGGATTTTCAGAAGGACCAGGGCGTGGTGGCAGGATAGGCATCGGGTCTTGAACCAATAACGAAATCGAACTTGAGTGCTCCATCGATCTGAAATACATGTGGCCAGTATCCACTGTCGGCAGCCCTGAAGATGCTTTTCCGTGGTTTCCCATTTTCACACCAGGCAAATGCCTTAACCTGGATCCGCCCAAGATTGAATTTTTTGAGAATAAAATTGTAACTTTTAGCGTTGGATACAGTGCGCGCGGTTACAATACTAAGAGTCCAAGAAGACTGTGTAGTTTGCCGTGCCATATATGGCACGCTGGGCGGATTCAGGTTTTAAGGCCACGGCCGCTTCCTTCCACTTCCTAGACCGTTCCTATCCCATCGTCGCAATAAGACCTATCTGTGTCGATGCGACGTAAAGCAAAAAAAAAAAAGTGAGGAACGTCGCTTCATGATAACTGCGTCACGTTTCCTTTAAAACACCACCACCACATACGACTGTATCAAGTAAAATTCAGCCAACCGATCAGGTCCAATTCACTACCAATAATGGATTTACATTTTCTATTGACATTCAATTACAGAGTTCACAAGGATTACATAGCTAACTGCCTGTAAAGCAAATTAACATACTACCAATTACGAAAACAATGCAGTGTTTATTGGTTTGAAAGAGAGGACTCTGGTGCCATATTATGGACATCATGAGAATTTGGAAGCTATCATTAAAAAAAAAAATCTTCCGATTATGGAACAAATAAATTCACCGAGTTAGATTCACGAAAAGCTTAATCTAGTTTATTCCTTCGTCACCGAGCACTGCCTCAGCTGTCCGGTTGGACTTTGGTAACAGAGGTCCTGGGCTCGATTCCCGGTAGGATCGGAAGTTTTAAGCACAGTTGCTTAATTCCGCTGGCACGGGGGCTGATTGTATGTGTCGTCTTCATCATAATTTCATCCTCATCACGACGCGCAAGTCGCCTATGGGTGTCAAATCAAAAGACCTGCATTTAGCGAGCCGAACTTGTACTCGGACACTCCCGGCTCTAAAAGCCATATGCCATTTCATTTCATTTTACTGCCTCAGCCAACTGGAAAATCCTGAAACCAATGGTGCTGACGGAATCAGTTGTCTGGTAAGTTTCATAACCACGAGTAGATTCAGGTTCGATTATTATTATTATTATTATTATTATTATTATTATTATTATTATTATTATTATTATTATTGTTCGCTAGTTGCTTCACGTCGCACCGACACAGATTGGTCTTATGGTGACGATGGAACAGGAAAGGGCTAGGAGTGGGAAGGAAGTGCCCGTGGCCTTAATTAAGGTGTGGGAAACCACGGAAAACCATTTTCAGGGCTGCCGACAGTGGGGTTCGAACCGACTATCTCCCGAATACTGGATACTGGCCGCACTTAAGCGACTGCAGCTATCGAGCTCGGTCAGGTTCGATTCGCGAGCACATCTGGGTAGTATTCAATGTCCGAAAATTTCAGATTTAGAGAGACTCATAATTTGACACGAATCTCTAAAATATACACAGAATGCACATAAGTTTTCCACAGAACTTACTAGGAGTTCCTCTGTGTGTATTTCCAGAATACGGTTTGTTGATTCTTTGCCGGATGAAGTTAATTCACGGCTGTCCGCTCAGTAGGATGCTGCGAACGAAAAGCAGATAAACGATGATCATTACAAACAGGTGCCGTCATTAAAGGCAGCCGAAGTTGAATCCACCCTTATTCGTCTGTTTTTCTCTACGTTCAGAAACTGCTCTAGCTATTGAGTATGGTGACCCAACGAAGGTTTTAATAATAATAATGTTGTTGTTTGAGTCATCAGTCCATAGACTGGTTTGATGCAGCTCTCCATGCCACCCTATCCTGTGCTAACCTTTTCATTTCTACGTAACTATTGCATCCTACATCTGCTCTAATCTGTTTGTCATATTCATACCTTGGTCTACCCCTACCGTTCTTGCCACCTACACTTCCTTCAAAAACCAACTGAACAAGTCCTGGGTGTCTTAAGATGTGTCCTATAATAATAATAATAATAATAATAATAATAATAATAATAATAATAATAATAATAATAATAATAATAATAATAATAATAGTAATAATAATAATAATAATCTTCCATCATTTTCCTCACCCCTAGTGGGGTCACAGGTGTGAACTGTATCACATATGCGGACTTGACCATTGGCTTCGGACGGACCGGCGGGGAATCGAATCGGGGACCCTCTGAGTCGTATGCCTCGATTCTGAGCCAAGGAGCCAGAAAATAATAATAATAATAATAATAATAATAATAATAATAATAATAATAATAATAATAATAATAAGCGGTCGCGGAGGTGCAGAAGCGCTGCCATTTTTTTAAATCTTCCGTCCAGTCAATCAACTGATCTTTCCATTCCGAACCACACAGTATTAGATTTCCGATATCATTTCCCGCAATTTAATGATAACGCTCAATTTCGTAACCTTATATCTTCCTGGTTACCTCACAAGGGTTGCTATATTGTATCTTAGGACTTTAATCGTTTAGATTTTTTTAAATCGTACATAAAAGAACAAGTCTTTACACCATAACTATGCGAAACTGAATCGGAAGGCACTTTGTCTAAAAATCGCACACAGATTTCTTACATAAACTTATCACATTATTGTCATAAGATCTTCATTGCGGACTAGCCAATATTTTATGTGCTCCTTACTTCTACTATTCGGCAATTTATTAATCTACTCAGTTTTTATTTCGTCTCCTTGAACAAATACTTCTCACCGGGAGAGTTGTATACGCGGTTTGGTTACATAGTTGCGAGTTTGCATTCGAGGAAAAAAGTTACAAACTTACTGTAGGCAGCGTTATATATGATTTTCCATGGTTTCCCATTTTCACACAAGGTAAATGATGGGACTGTGTTAAGGCACATGTCTGTGAAGACCACGGTCAAGTAGTGGAAAATCACTATATCGCCATCATGATTTGGACATTAATATTTATCCTAGGTGGACAGCAATATCACGTGCAATGAATGAACATTGTAGATTGGTTACTTGTTACCCTTCACAGTTGACTTTTTAGGTCAGTTTATTTCTTGCGATTTTTTTCATGACTGCAAATTCTCTTCAAGCTGTCGGAACGGTAAATTCAAAATTTACTCATGCGACATGAACGATAATTTTACAGCTCCTACCCACACCATGTATAGCTGCTTCTTTTTCATAACGCTTGATTCTAATCACTGCATTTTGATTTTTTGTATACATTGTAGATAACTCATCTTTCTCATTGTTAGATGCGTACAACCTGGTGAGACCCCAACTAGAGTATGGTTCCAGTGTATGGGACCCTTACCAGGATTACTTGATTCAGGAACTGGAAAAAAATCCAAAGAAAAGCAGCTCGATTTGCTCTGGGTGATTTCCGACAAAAGAGTAGCGTTACAAAAATGTTGCAAAGTTTGGGCTGGGAAGACTTGGGAGAAAGGAGACGAGCTGCTCGACTAAGTGGTATGTTCCGAGCTGTCAGTGGAGAGATGGCCTGGGAGGACATCAGTAGACGAATAAGTTTGCATGGTGTCTTTAAAAGTAGGAAAGATCACAATATGAAGATAAAGTTGGAATTCAAGAGGACAAATTGGAGCAAATATTCGTTTATAGGAAGGGGAGTTAGGGATTGGAATAACTTACCAAGGGAGATGTTCAATAAATTTCCAATTTCTTTGCAATTATTTAAGAAAAGGCTAGGAAAACAACAGGTAGGGAATCTGCCACCTGGGCGACTGCCCTAAATACAGATCAGTAATGATTGATTGATTGATAAAATGTTCTCTGAGTTCCTAGAAGGTAGGACTGCCTCGTGCTGTTTTAGCATTTTCGCGAAGGCTGTAGGTGACCGCGAAAAAAGTACTTTACACGTTGCTTTGTACCCAGTACCGTTCTATGCTGAATTCTTCATTGTGGTCCTCGTCGAGGAAGACCCTTCTTCTTCTTGTTTTTCTTCTTCTCCTTCTCCTCGTTCTTCTTCTTCTTGTTATTATTATTATTACAAGCGAATGGACCGCTTAGGATCACGCTACAACTTCTTTTCCTTCTCTTTGTGCGGGTTTTTTGTGGGTGTCCAAAACTCCTTCATACGTTCGCTGGCCTGCTGCCGTTGTTCATCTTCCCAGGCTCTTCCGGTCTTCTCAGTTCTTCCTACAGCTTGAACCCCTTTCAAATTTTTCACTGTGTTACTAAATGTATTCCTTTCTAACAGGTAGACCTAAGAGATGTTTAAGCTTTCCATATCCTTCTCTGTTTCATTATTATTATTATTATTATTAGTAGTAGTAGTAGTAGTAGTAGTAGTAGTAGTAGTATTAGTAGTATTAGTATTATTATAGCTGCCTCTGTGGATCCGTAGTAGAGTGTCGGCCTCCGGATCCCAAGATAGCGGGTTCAAACCCGGCAGAGGTAGTCGGATTTTTGAAGGGCGGAAAAAAGTCCACTCGACACTCCATGTCGTACGATGTCGGCATGTAAAAGATCTCTGGTGATACATTTGGTATTTACCCGACAAAATTAATTAAATCTCAGCCACAGACGCCCATGAGAGATCTGGTTTACTCTGTCTGCCATCTAGTGGGCCTAGAGTAAAACGGAACGTCGAAATTGACGAGCAGACAGCCAGATGGCGTCAAATCGAAATGTCTGCACACGGTAGCTGAGGCCATACGATTATTATTATTATTATTATTATTATTATTATTATTATTATTATTATTATTATTATTATTGGCGTATGGCAACAAGTTAGATATATATATATATATAACATTTACAAATATACACAGACAAGAAACATGATTTATAGCAGAATGTCCAGTTGGGTGATCCACTGTATGGATTCCTCTGTTCGTTCCAAAAAGTCACTCGGGCTACTTGTGTAGGAACGCCATGTACATTCACTTATAATATGGGGGATCGTCTGCCGAGATGCACCACAGTCGCACTCTGGTGATGAAATATATTTCCACCTATAAAGGGCATCCCTGCATCGTCCGTGATTTGCTCTCACCCGATTCAGAGTGGTGCAAATCCTACGTGGTAGATGATGTCCACCAGGAAGATGTTCACCAGAAAAGATGCTGTGTAAAGAACTATCTGTGGCAACTTTCCAACGACTTCTCCATTCTTCTAAAGAGTGAAAATTCCCATCAGCCAATGTGAGAGCATCACGCAAAGATGGATGATGTGACTTTAGCCTCGTTTTTTTCCTCCAGATATCTGCTTGGTAAGTCTCTTTGCGACTGAGAAACGTCAGTCTCCCTTTCTGAATGCTCTCTGAGATTCTTTCCAGCTTCTGGTAGACTTCTTTGTTGCTCCGAAGTTTCCATCCGCTTTCAGTTTGGACAGCTCCGATAATTTTTCTAAGGATTCTCCTTTCCAAGACCTGTAGCTACTCTAGCTTGTAGTTCATGGACATTCAGTGGTATATAGACATTTTGTTTTGACCACGGTGTTGTAATGTTTTATTTTGGTATTCCAGGATAAGCACTTCATATTGTAAATGTGTTTTGGTCAGGTCATATGCTCTCTTAATTTTTTAGATCCGTTCTTCCATTGCAGCTTTTTCTAGTCCATTCTCCTCTATGGTCTTGCCAAGGTACTTGAACTTCCTGACCATTTCTATCTGTCCTATCTCTTTTTCCACGAAGTTTGGCCCATCATTGATGTTCGTCATGAATTTCATTTTTTTTTTTTTTGCTGAGATCTTCAGTCCTGTTTGGCTGGCTATTCTTTCCAAGAGGTTAATCTGGATTATTATTATTTGCTGATCTCAAACGTAGATTATGGATATTAGAAATATATTTTTGAAGACGTTAGTGCGGAACGTGGCATTGTATGTATGTAAAAGACAGACAATACCTAGGACCGAAAAAAAGGATAACAGAAACTCCATGACCCTCCTTGTAAGGCCAGCCAAGGAATGTTTATCCAGGAAGCTCGACATGGGTTTCTCTGCACCGCATGTTTCGTAACAGAAGACTTTCCACCCCAATAAGGCAGTAGCTGCGACATCGTGTCGTCCTTTAAAAGAGGACAAGACAGCCAGCTGGAGCAGTCAGCTGATTGACAGAGAGAGGTCTGGTGACATTCCCGCACGCATCACTGGCTAGCGCGTGGACCAAGGAATGCCACATCCCTCCATGTACCTTCACTGACTCAAATAAATCTTTACTAATAAGGAAAGGTTACAGAACACATCACGGTAAGGAATGCGATTGGTGGCTTGAGAAAATAAAGTAGCCTATGTTTGAACAAATCGAAACTCAAACACCTCAATGACTAGCCGACAGCGTAGCTCAGTCGATTAGATGCTCACGTTTTGTGGCTCTAGGTAGCGGAATAGAATTCCGGTAGAGTTGCCGTATAGTGGGATTGTTTGAATGTGAGAGGTCTGTGACAGCAGATTTCCAGGCACTTCAAAAATAAATACTTATCAGGACAAAATTGCTAAAACTGGTGCTTCCCAAGACCGACAGTGCTTGAAAGAATGTGGAATATCACGTCATTATTATTATTACGATTGAAAATTCACAGCCTGTTTCCAGTCATTCGACCGGGTCAGGAATGAAATGAATAAAGCCTCCATCTAGCGGCGAGGATAGAAATTGTGCCGGCTGCCGAAGCTTGTCGCACTCTTGTGGAGCAATGATTAATGAATGGCAGATGAAATTAAATTACATCGGAGGATGTTGCTAGAATGAAAGATGACATGGAAAACCCGAGTACCCGGAAAATAACCTGTCCTACCTCCACTTTGTCCAGCACAAATCTCATATGGAGTGGCCCGGATTTGAACCCCGCCTGAGCCACGGAGGCTCTCATAATAATAATAATAATAATAATAATAATAATAATAATAACAATAATAATAATAAATAGAGCCCTTTTGAGGAAACGAAATTGAAAATGGCGGTGAAGAAGATGCTAAGGTGGATAGTATATGTGGGCTACGAAGATGGATAAGGAACACATGATTCAGAGGATGTGATAAGGCGAGAGAAATATCAAAGGAAGTGCAGGAAATATATTTGCAGTGGTATAGACATAATACAAGAAGGATAATTTTTTTGCTAGTTGCTTTACGTCGCACTGACACAGATAGTTCTTATGGCGACAACGGTATAGGAAATACCTAGGCGTGGGAAGGAAGCGGCCGTGGTGAGAAAATGGGAAACCACGGAAAACCATCTTCAGGGCTTCCGACAGTGGGGTTCGAACCCGCTATCTCCCTGATGTAAGGTCACAGCTGCGCTCTCCAAACCGCACGGTCAACTCGCCCGGTCGAGAAGGATCAAAGTTACGCTGAGAATGGAGTATTTATGCGGACGATGACAAGAGAAGACCAAAGATTCGGTGGATGAACTGTGTGAGAGAAATGCGAAGAAGGATATTGACGGAAGATGGCGTTTGTGCAGAGCAAGGTCGAGGAGGCTCTCCGTTTGAACGGCAAAAGGCGAAATAGTAGTAGTAGTAGTAATAGGAGTAGTAGAAGAGGAAGAAGAAGATGAAGGCTATTTAACAGCCCGGTGGTGTAAAACTAGCGTGACTGTCTCTTAGCCGGATGTCATGGGTTCGATTCCCGGATTTTAATCCTGGACTGAGGGTTGGAATGGGATACAATCGGTCGCGCTGGAAAAACTGAGGAGTTATCTGATAGGAGAGGCAGCGAAGCCGGATTTTTGCTGTTTAACGTCGCACTAACGCATCTAATAATAGTAAAGTGATAGGACTGGGATGATAGCGGCCGCGGTCTTAATTAAGGTACAGCTCCAGCATTTGCCTGACGTGAGAAATGGGAAAACATACAAAACAATCTTCAGAGTTCGAACCCACTATCATCATAATGCAGGATCACAGCTGCGCGGCTCTGAAGGCCCAGTAACTGGAGTAAGTACACATTCGTTGTTCTATCGCCCAAGGGGAGAAAAGAAATAACAGTTAAACACTGAGTATTCCTGAAGCTTAAACTCCAATAGCTGTTATTTACTCAACAAGCAGCAATCAACTAAGTGTTCTCCCGCATGTCAATTAGAAAGGTTTCATCAATCATTATCTAATCAATATTAGTCTATTTTCACTATCCGAAGCGTCAATTAACATTTCCTAATAATAAACCTTGGTAAATATGCGACCTTGAATGTCGAAAATAACTCTGTTAAAGGATACCAAAATAAAACTACGTTGTGTTTCCCAGAATATAATGAAACCGGTCAGAGAGACGCGAGTTTAATCTGATATAATCTCCCTGTCATTATCTTCTCGTATTTCATAATTGTTTATCGATCTGGTAGGTGGCATTTCTGTCATGAACTGCTACTCTAATCGACCGGATAACGATGATTTTGAAAAGGATTGTTATTTTTAGGAAAAAATAACGAATATATTCTCATACTTACACGTATTTTATTTACCTAAAGTTCGTAGCTCATATTCCTAGGATTTGTTCAACATTGAGTTGCTTGCCTCAAGGGCTAGAAATGTAGATTTTGTCCAAAATGTTCTACATACCTTAACAATTCCGAACTGAGAAGCAGTAAAGTTAGGCACTGTACACTGAATGTTGTTCATTATAAAAGTTATGTGAAATGTCTACCGTATTCAGAGGAGGCATCACATTGACGTCGTTCTCATAGTAATACAGTATGTAGGGAGCGGATTTCCGTGCAGTAATGGGTTAGGTTTGACCGAGTCGAAGTGAGACATGTTCCTGAATTGCTGACTAAATTTACAAACATATTAATCTGGATTTTAACTTGAAAATCTGATTATCTTCATTTAAAATGGAAAATCTGAAAATTAACATTCATTAAATAAATTACACACTTGTCGAACCTTGTACTCACACTTACTTGTTACCTGCTTACTTACACATACGTTATTTGAAGGGCGCCAGCTGTCACTCAGTACAGCAATAATAGAATGAGACTCTTGACTATCTCTAGGGTGTGGGGTAATAAGCTTACTTTTGACAACATACCATATAAGTTCTGGGAAAAGGAGATTGGCGTTCGGTTTCCCCATTAATTTTGAGGTTAAGATATTTTACTGTCAATGAAATGAAACTATGAATTCGTTTGATAGAACAATATATATTCTTTAAAAATATATCAAAAATAGTGAGTCTTGTTGCGATAAAACAGATGAGAATATGAAATTATGACATTGCAATTGACAGAAACTAGGTATGAATTTGAATTCTTCTTGACCGGACATTTAACAATTTATACGAAATATTTCCCTCACTGATTCACTTGACTGTACCTTCAACACTTTGAGTGTAATTACGACGTAATCCATTGCTCTGGTGTTTACTGTAGATGTGTCACGCCTAACTTGGTGATACATCCTTGCGACTGCTTCTTCTCCATATCATCTAACTTCTTTGTAAGTCAATATGGTATGACCTCTTGGCAGGTCCAGGGTTGCCCTCTCTGACTCCTTGGTAAGCCTTGCGTCCGCGTCTTCCACTAAGTGACGGACCAACCATTTGGTCTCACTCTCTCAATGACCAATATTGGCTCACTGAGTCTTCACCATCTCTCGTTCACACTGGTTGACTGGCCACTTAAGGCCTCTTGATCTAGTAGACTACTTCACTGTACTGCATCCGTATAAGTAATGACTGACGCTACAATGTGCATCCACCTTATATAGACGTAGGTTGACACAACTACGTAATCTCCAGAAATAACAATGACATACTCCCACCTACGCGACAAATATTACATACAGTGGTGAAATAGCCCCGCGGCGATGACACCGTGCGCGCATATTCTAAATAAATACGATGACGTAGCCATGGCCTGGCGATGACTTGGCAGAATCGCCAACAATATTGCACAATGCACCAACGTCACATCCCATCCCTGATATATACAACAATTCTCACTGTACAGGTATTGAATGTTATACTACACATACGTATATATGTATACATCTAAGTGCAATCTTGCAAGCAACAGGCAATTGCAAAATTGAATAAAACGGATAATTACAATAATAGTACAATATCACAGATAAAATAATACTGACATAATAATAATAATAATAATAATAATAATAATAATAATAATAATAATAATAATAATAATAATACAGATAAAATCATACAATAATAAAAATACAGATATCATCTTGTAACGGGATTTGAACCGTTACAATTCGCCTCCCTCATAAATAAATCGAAGAACAAAGAATCGATTGATTTATGAACAAAATTATATATATAACACTGACACAGATAAACACTTTAAATGAGTATACAACAATAATTTTCTTTTTCAGCATCCATACATTTTATAATACATCACATATGAGAATTTTTCTCGCACATTGCCATCGTAGATAACTGTTCAGTGTCCCATTCTCATACAATTCACAAGAGCATAGCCCTTAATTTAACACACACAAATAATTTTAAATGATTACACTACATTCTTCTTTTTTTTTAACATATCAAAACATTTTGTGAAAATTCACTTAAATGAGAACTTTTCTCGCATATTGTTATCGTAGTTAACTGTCCAATGTCCTGTTCTCCACTTTGCCATATAAAACATGACAATGTAGCACTTATTCTTCCAATACACCAATACGACACTTGGTTCACACGCCAATCGCAGATGTTAGTTTTATTTTGCCAGTTTCTCACAAAAATTTAATCATCTTATTCTTATCTCAACAAATCTCACGTGAAATACTTCTTTACATACACGTATAATACTATAAACACCGACAATATCCCCTTCCTGATCTTATAAGAATATGCACACTCCCCGATACGGTTCACAATAGTGAAATACCCCTGATACAAAAATATAACTTCAACATATTTCCCGCCTCTGCAGATGATGAAATGGAACTCTGAGTAGCACTCTGTCACTCAAACTGAATCAATTTTGCCCTTATTAACTTACATCTTTCAATAGATCACATCCTCCTTGGCAACAATAATTAAAGAATCGACACTATGGCTACAAGATGGTTCAATTATTCCGTAATCCAGCATAATGTTTATTTGTTCTTAGACTTCACTAGCATTTTTAAGTTGAATAGGGTACTTACCTCCCATGAATGGTCATATACTACAAAGTTATGTTCATATACATGTGTTCTTCCTGGCTTATCACTAAATACATCTCGATGCTCACCTAACATCGAACACAACTGCTCCTCCTGTAATTCACTCAAATTACTTCTCGCCACTGTCTCATACAGACTATCCCTTGGATCCTGTCTTATGCACAAGTGACACACGTCAAAACATCTCCTCTCACTAGGAACACCTTCACTCACCTCCCTAATACCTTTACCAGAACACACGTTATCAACACTTACCTCAGACCCTTCATAATTCACACATACTTGTTTGCTAGTTTTCCCCCAGGACAAACACACACTACCCGAATCAAAGTCTAATCTAGCTCCATGATTTGTAAGCTAGTCAGCTCCTAAAATAACTGAATACACCAGATTTGGCACAACAAGGCATGGTTGAAAGTTACATTCATTTTCAATCGTAATTGGTACCGCTATCATTTTATCTACTTTCTGTGACTTGCTACCCACCGCTGTTATAATGAAGGTTTGCCTCACAGGAATCTCTGTTATATTCTGACTTTCTTTCAGAATTTCCTCGTAAAGCTTGGAGCTAATACATGACCTTTCACTACCAGAGTCTAATAATACCTTCACTTTTCTTCTCCATATAATAATTTCTATCGTCGGAGTCACTACCTCACTACTTATATCCTCAGTATTATAACTACTTATATCACTTAATAGATCACTCCTTATATCCAGATTAATACTACTATTTCTTACTTTATTATCTCTGACTACGTCATCACTTAAAACATTTGACTTATCACTACTTAGGTCACAATCACGTTGTTCTCTTAAATCTACTTTTACTACACAATTATCTACACTACCTACCTGTTTTTGACAACTTTTACCTTCGGACTGTCCACGTAACCTGTTTATGCAGTCCGCTGAGAGTTTAAATTGCGCTGGCTCAATGATGGATCCTGAATAACACTCGTGTTAGTCCTATTTTCATCTCTATGACTCAAATCCCCACGCCTCCCATTGTCGGATTGTCTCGGGTAACTCTGCTGACCTCTATCACTATTAAAATTCCTATTAGCCCTCGTCTGATCATAATTGTTTACTCTCCTCTGATAATTATCTGATCTGTTTCCCGCTCCCTCTACATTTCTACTTTGTGGTCGATTGCCACCTATGCTACTATTCAGAGCCTCAAAACTATCTAGCAATACCTCCATTTCTTTGATAGTACTGACTTTCTGCATACACGCAGCTTCCCTAATCCTATCAGAATAATGTTTTAACATAATCCTTACGATATCGACTTCTGAACCAATACTATTGAGATTTTTCCAGATAAGCACGTGTGCCAGAAAGTATTCTGTCATAGACACCCCCTCCTGTTGTCTATATTTACCAAACATAATCCGTTCTCTTTCACGACCCTGGACATTCTCATCCCAAAACTTATTAATAAACTTCTCTTTAAATTCTTCCAAATTAGACATATTATTACGGTACACTTGAAACCAGGTTTTACTTTCACCGACAAAGGAATTAGACAAGGTCTCTAACACGTATTCCCATTCGATAATATTATCCTTCAACTTATTTGCAAATCTTTTCTCAACTAATGTTACAAACTCCATAGGATTGAATTGTTTTCCAGTAAACTTAGGCAAATCTTGGTCCCTATTGTATAAACCACTCGTTACTACTATTTCTCTTGTAATCTGACCTTCTCTCATTTCTTGCCGTAGTACCCTCTGGCAATTCAAAACTTTTTCTTCCGCCACTCTCTCCGCATTCTCTTTCATTATTCTCAATTCTTCTTGCAGTTTTTCCTCTTTCTCTGTAACCTTCTGCGACAAAGTTTCTTGTTTATTCTTTAGTTCTCTGACCTGCCCAAGCTCTTTTTCAAACGTTTCTACCTTACTGACACATTCCTTCATATCTTGCCCCACTGCATTATGGATCTTGTCTAGTCTTTTATCTATGATCTCGTGAATTTCTTCCTGATTACTAGAAATCTTATTACTTAACTCTTTGATATTCTTTGTACAAGTTCCTTTGACATGTTCAATTTGAGTATGAAGATCGCTCCGATTCAACTCCATTTCACCTCTAAGGTCAACACACTCTTTATTTACCTTACTTTCTAACTTAGATATTTGACTAGTTACCTCTACTATCTTAGTATCTATTTTAGAATTTAGTGATTCACTTAACCCATCTATTTTCTCATTGGTCACATTAAAATTTTCTTTATTACTGCCAATTAACTCTTCCATTTTATTACTTAGAGAGTTAATCTGTTTATTACAATTTTCATTATTAGTACTAATTAATTCTTTCATCTCTTTCTTATTATTTTCACTACTACTACTAAATAATTCTTTCATCTCTTTCATCTCTTCCTTACTATTTTCAATCAGTTTCTTACAATTTTCATTATTAGTATTAATTAATTCTTTTATCTGTTTATTATTTTCACTACTACTACTACTAAAAAATTCTTTCATCTCTTTCTTATTATTTTCACTATTAGTATCAATCTTTTCCTCCATACGTTTCTGATTTTCATTACTGATCTCGGTAAATTTGGCCATCAGCAAATTTAGAAAATCTTGGTTCATTCCCCCCACGATTTCCTTTTGGGTTTCAGTGTGCTTCTCAATTTCTGCACTTTCCTGAATTATCCCAGAACCTTCCATCGTATTCACCTGCTCCCTACTCTGAATTTCACCTTGGATGTCCGCCGAAGCAATGACCTCGTCGTCACATGACTTGTTATTGTCTTCCTTGTCCATCTTCGGTTCACTATTGATAGTACGCGATCTCAAATTAATTTCCCTCTTCAAATCCCTTGACATATCCCCAAAATGTAAATATATATCACAAAATTATAGTCCTGAAATTTACCGGTAATAATTCCGTTGGCTGAAATGTGCATACTCTTCCCAAATGAACCTATGATATGCTGTCATTCAGAACAAATTCTGAATTTATTCGAGCACCACGTTGCGGGGCCAAAATGAGAACATTTAATACTAAAACTAACAGGGTGTGGGGTAATAAGCTTACTTTTGACAACATACCATATAAGTTCTGGGAAAAGGAGATTGGCGTTCGGTTTCCCCATTAATTTTGAGGTTAAGATATTTTACTGTCAATGAAATGAAACTATGAATTCGTTTGATAGAACAATATATATTCTTTAAAAATATATCAAAAATAGTGAGTCTTGTTGCGATAAAACAGATGAGAATATGAAATTATGACATTGCAATTGACAGAAACTAGGCATGAATTTGAATTCTTCTTGACCGGACATTTAACAATTTATACGAAATATTTCCCTCACTGATTCACTTGACTGTACCTTCAACACTTTGAGTGTAATTACGACGTAATCCATTGCTCTGGTGTTTACTGTAGATGTGTCACGCCTAACTTGGTGATACATCCTTGCGACTGCTTCTTCTCCATATCATCTAACTTCTTTGTAAGTCAATATGGTATGACCTCTTGGCAGGTCCAGGGTTGCCCTCTCTGACTCCTTGGTAAGCCTTGCGTCCGCGTCTTCCACTAAGTGACGGACCAACCATTTGGTCTCACTCTCTCAATGACCAATATTGGCTCACTGAGTCTTCACCATCTCTCGTTCACACTGGTTGACTGGCCACTTAAGGCCTCTTGATCTAGTAGACTACTTCACTGTACTGCATCCGTATAAGTAATGACTGACGCTACAATGTGCATCCACCTTATATAGACGTAGGTTGACACAACTACGTAATCTCCAGAAATAACAATGACATACTCCCACCTACGCGACAAATATTACATACAGTGGTGAAATAGCCCCGCGGCGATGACACCGTGCGCGCATATTCTAAATAAATACGATGACGTAGCCATGGCCTGGCGATGACTTGGCAGAATCGCCAACAATATTGCACAATGCACCAACGTCACATCCCATCCCTGATATATACAACAATTCTCACTGTACAGGTATTGAATGTTATACTACACATACGTATATATGTATACATCTAAGTGCAATCTTGCAAGCAACAGGCAATTGCAAAATTGAATAAAACGGATAATTACAATAATAGTACAATATCACAGATAAAATAATACTGACATAATAATAATAATAATAATAATAATAATAATAATAATAATAATAATAATAATAATAATAATAATAATACAGATAAAATCATACAATAATAAAAATACAGATATCATCTTGTAACGGGATTTGAACCGTTACAGAAGGTACCCCCTTTTCGCCACCTGGGACTCGCAATGTGGGAGTATCACCTCTCCCCCTGCTACGGCAGCGTAGTTTAGCATCGGAAAACAAACGGCCATAGTTTTAATTTAGGTACAGCCCCAACATTTGCCGGATGTGAAAATGTGAAACCACGGAAACCATCTTCAATGCTGCCGACACTATTTGAGTAGACTATCCTTCTCCTTCTCCGTAAAAAAAACAACACGTACGTGAGCGCCAATTTAAGATGACAGAAGACCTCAAAGAGTCTAGAAAGAAAGACATTACACCTACAGTCCTTACCTTCAAAACGTAGTTTAGCAAAATATTGACTTGTGTAACATTTTAGGTATAGTCAGTAGGAAACCTTGCATAAATATTAGGGGTTTTAAAGGGTCGTGTCCCTAATGTTTATGCAACTCTTTAAACGGAAGCGTTGTGCGGCCCCGAACAAGCATTCTACTCGCTGAAACCGTTCTCTAGTAATACGAAACCGTGACAACGGAAAGAAAAGTAACTTATTAGGAATACATATTTGACGAAAATAGTGTTTAGAGACGTGTTTGGAATGGAGTGTTTGGAGACGTCATCGTTAGGATAAATACATTTTAAGAATATGAATTTAGAAAAGCGTATCGAGAATGTAGTCTGGCATATAGAGGACGAACCAGAAGTCCGCTAACAGTTGACGAGACAATACTTCATTGAATATTGGAGATGGAGAGGTAAGAAGACGTCGCAAGTCTATCCCGATCGTCCGACCTCATTAGGGATGTAGAAGACAACATCAGACGGATATTTCTCACCATACCTACGGATATGCTGTACACTGCTGTCCTTCGACTACAGGTATTGTTGGTGAATGACGGCCGACATGTTGTTCAGCATGTGCTATAAAGAACATCGTCTTTGCAAAACCTCGATTGTTATGCTATTATTGCCTGTATATAGTATGAAGCGCCATCTGTTGGTCATTTTGTGTACTTTATTTCAGTCTCAATAAAACCACATGTCATGCCAATCATGTGTGTTAATTATTACCTTCCTAGTTCCAATAATCCTCGTCAAATGTTAACGTACTTTTGGGTCACACTGTACTGCTTTCCTCTATGGAGCCGAAACGTGGACTCTTTGTGCTAAAGACCTGAGGAAAACCCATTATTTTGAAATGTGGTGCAGGCAAAGAATGTTACGCATATCTTAGACAAAGTCTCACTCCAAATACTCCACTGAACACTGTGCGATATGGAAATGGATGCACTGAAAAACTAATCATCCCTGGAAATCAATCAATCAATCAATCAATCAATCAATCAATCAATCAATCAATCAATCAATCAATCAATCAATCAATCAATCAATCAATCAATCAATCAATCAATCAATCAATCAATCAATCACCACCGAACTGCATTTAGGGCAGTCGCCCAGGTGGCAAATTCCCTATCTCTTGTTTTCCTAGTCTTTCCTTAAATAATTTCAAAGAATTTGGAAATTTATTGAACATCTTTCTTGATAAATGATTTAAATCCCTAACTCCTCTTCCTATAAACGAATGTTTGTCTCAAGTTGTCCTCTTGAATTCCAACTTTATCATCATATTATTATCTTTCCTACTTTTAACAAGGCCGCTCAAATGTATTCGACTACTAATATCATTCCACGCCATTTCTCCACTGACAGCTCGGACATACCACTTAGTCGACTTCTTGGACTTCTTCCAAGTCTTCCCAGCCCAAATTTTGCAACATTTTCGTAACGCTACTCTTTTGTCGGAAATCACCCAGAACAAATCGAGCTGCTTTCCTCTGCATTTTTTTCAGTTCTCGAATCAAGTAATCCTGGTGAGGGTCCCATATACTGGAACCATACTCTATTTGGGGTCCTGCCAGTGACTTATATGTCCTGTCCTTTACATCCTTACTACAACCCCGAAACACCCTCATAACCATGTGCAGAGATCTGTGCCCTTTATTTACAATACCGTTTATGCGATTACCCCAATGAAGATCTTTCCTTATATTAACACCTACAGTAGGTACTTACAGTGATCCCCTTAAAAAAAACCTTCACTCCATCAACGCAGTCATTGTAACCGAGAGAACTTCTCCTATTAAGGTCTGCACACACCAACGCAGGATGCGAGAAGCGGGAACGGGAGTGCAACTTACTCGCTGCGAAGTTCGTTCAATACATTACGTCCTTCATGGCTATCTGTTTGAGGAAGTTCGTGATGGTTTCCTCGCGTTCTGTTGCTTCCAGGAGTGAATGTAGCAGGCGGGTGACGATACTTTTTTTAAAACATTCTAAAACGGCCTGATCCATAGGTTGAATCGATCTTGTTACGTTAGGGGGCAAAAATAAAGCTCACGAACCTGCTACGCAGGCGTAGCAGGGGGAGAGGTGATAATCCCACGTGGCGCGTCCCAGGTGGCGGATAGGGGGGTCCTAACCGGCTTGCCGGCGGACTTGAGGGAAATAAAATACCTCTCGCGGACCAAACACACTACCCCCAGCGGGTGGGGGACGCACATGTAGAATACACCCGTGGTATCCCCTGCCTGTCGTAAGAGGCGACTACAAGGGGCGACCAAGGGATGATTGAATTAGAATCATGAAACTACTCTTGATTCGTACCATCATGCGGGGAACACCATGGGTTGCATGTATTTGCGAGTAGTATCACTAAATTGGTACGAAATAGGTTTGTGATTAGTTGCAGTAAAAAGCCTGGCCGGGTGGATTCCAGTACCCGTGCGTCGTACCCATGTGAGCAACACCGCGGGTCTGGGCGTAGCCTGTGAGTTGTACCGCTATATGAGCGGCACCGTGGGTCGGCGTTGCCTGTGATTGGTGCCCACTATGTGAGGAACAGCACGGAAATACCGGCGCCCGTGGCTAGTACACCTAGGTGAGGAACCTTACCGGTTTGCGTTGGCTATGAGTGGCGCCATTGTGTGAGAAACACCATAGGTCTGCGTTCCCTGTACGAATTGCAATACTTGTGAGTAGTACCATCTTGTGTGGACCACCGTGAGTCTTCGCTACTTTGGATTAGTATCCCAACATGACAGATACCATGGTTCTACTTTACTCGCGACGTGTACCATTCTGTGGGGCCTTAGAAATGGATTTTGCACCCCTGTAGACATCAAGCATCATTGTGCTTTATAAATGGTCCCTTGGTCAGTAATACTCTAATTAACTACCTTCTTTTTGAGCCTGATCCACTGTTTTTTTTTGTTTTTTTTGTAGGGTTCATGTCCATCCATTCTTTCTTCATGACATTTTAAATTTTATTTTGGTCAGTGGATGAATTTGAACTTTTTGTTACTTCATTTCGTACCATTAGGGGCCGATGACCTCGATGTTAGGCCCCTTTAAACAACAAGCATCATCATCATCATCATCAAAAATAAAGCACGAATTCCATCACATACGAGTTCATGTTCATCTGGATGTGGCCCTGCGTTGCCCAGCAATAAAACTGCTTTAACAGGCAGGCGTGGTCTCAGTAGAGGAGACCCACAGTACGATGACATGGCGGAAATATGCAGGGAATGAAATGCTGTAGAAAAATACTTTTAAATTTACGGAAATAAAAATTGTTTTCATATATTGCTTTTTTATACTTCAAACGGCCGTAGCCGTGTTGAAATACCGGATCCCGTGAGATCTCCGAAGTTAAGCAACATTGGGCGTGGTCAGGAGTTGGATGGGTTGCCACGCGCTGTTAGTGTGGGGTAAGGGAATGGAGGAGCGAAAAGGAACTGGCCACCCTACCGCACGTAAACTCCGGCTCAGGAACACCTCTGCAGAGGTTCGGACCTGCCGTCGGGCAGTATAACCCTTACCTTACCTACCTTTCGTTATCATGAAATTCCTGGTTTTGTTATAATTTCTTCTAATGTCTTGCTTCCATAGAATTGCTTGTCGTTAGGTAATTTATGTTTTCATTTAACCTCGTTCTCATAGTATTGTAAGAATATATATCCATTGGGATATTTAATAACATTAATAATAATAATAATAATAATAATACATAACAACAGTGTATAGTTAGTTTTAGTATACACCTTACATGTATCTGGAATTTCACGAACGGAGAAATGTGTGCAAAAAAGTCGCAAACAGTGATAAAATTAATGAACTGATACTTACCAGGTATACACAGTTCTTTTCTTATTTCATCTCACAACATATATTTCTTCCTTACATTCTTGTAATCTTCGTTACTCATGTCTTAAAGCATTGGATGTTTCTTAACGCACTCTGTCAACAATTCAGTCGCCTGTCACAATGAATGCGGGACGCGGGAAAACGCTGCATGCTGCGAACTGAAAATGGTTCGCAGCAATCGCGTCATGTAGGCGGGAAAGTGACGCACGAGTGTGAATGGATCCATATCCCGCTGTACTCATAATAGTTCGCGACGGGATCGTTCCCGCTCCCGCTCCCGCGTCCCGCGTTGGTGTTTGCAGACCTTTAGTGAAGCTCACAGTTCCCGGGAGGAGTTCCCATTCGATGGTCGAACATTAGCTAGTATTTAACCGGACTGAACCACCCTGGTTCAGTACGTCTGGTCGAGAACCGCAAATGATGGACAAAAACTGAACAATAGCCTCCTCGGAGATCACGAACAGTAGAATTGAGGGAACGATGAGGGAGAGAAATGTCGTTCCTGACATTCTCAGGTTTGTCCGAACGCATGGTTCCGGACCAGACTATGCTTGAAAAATCTTTGGAATGAGCCACCGTCACCGAACTTGCACTCCTCTCGTAGTACAGGCTTTGCTCAATAGATCGCGTAACGGTTACGTGTTACAGATTGACAATTATCGCTTACTGGCGTCTTATATTTGAGGTTACAGTCACCATCCGAACTGGCAAGTAAGTGTTGTGAAAAATGCAGAAAAAATGACCCTGTGATTTTTCATTTTTCGACTTTAGAAAAAATTAAGTAGCCATAATACCTGCTATAGTTCGGTGAACGGGATGGCATTTACACCCAAAAGTGACCTGCATTTATAGGTTTTCAAAATGTTTAAAAAAATATAACTCATAACCGGGCCAGAGAGAAGGCGCTCCCTTCTAGGTGGCCCGCCCCACCCAATCAGGTTGGGAATGAAAACGTTAGTAGACATATAGATAACTCGTATCGGTAGGTGGAGAGCGCGTCTCGGCGCACAAGTGACCACGGCTGGTCCGTGGTCCAACAGCTCTGGACTCTGACCGGCCAACCAAGCAGAGGAGGGGTGGCCACGGCTCTGCCGTGGCTCTCCGTCTCTGCATTCGGGTGACGAGACAGGGCTGGACCTCATGGCTGGCCCCAACCGTCGGCTGTCCTGAGAATGGTTTTCCGTGTTTTTCCATTCTCCTAGTATAGGCCACGGCCGCCCACCCCCTCACCTTCTCCGAGCATCTCCTTCACCGTAACAAATCTCCCGGCCTGAGAGACGGCGTCACCGTCTAAGAGGCTCGCCTTCCCCTTCAGGGGAGGAATGAAAACGTTTTAATAGTAGTAAGTCATAAACTTCATTCGATATATCAACGGTTCTTTTTCATAACTTCTATGTCAGCACAGATAAGCCGAAAACTGTTTGCATACCAATTCATATCATAAATGTAAGACCAGGAGTTCATTAACTGATTTTCTCTGATGCTCTTAAATGTTGTTAGGTACTGTGTATATATTCCAAATATATCCGGAAATTAGAGTATAAAACAAATTAGTTTTGAGATTACCGGCAGCTTGAAAGAAACAGCAAATTCTGTTATGAAATTAGTAAGTGGCTTACCTTGGCGTGGCAATTAGTGCAGCCAACTAACAGAACGAACAAGAAAAACAGAATTAGTTCCAGCCACGCCTTTTAAACAGTCGATTGCAACGAGAATGATAGACACACAGTTCATATGACAGAGATTAGGTTTCTTCTGCCAATCAAGAACCGGTTCTAATTGAGTTCCACCGGAGCACTTAAGGTGAAAAAGAAAACTAACTTTTCTATATGAGTTTTGTTCAGTATCAGAATTTTTAAAAGTAACGTAAGAGTTATTTACGACAACATATTAGATGTTTTTATGGTAATCATGTCAATCGTGACTAATGCTACTACATGATTTCTAACGCTTAGCTGACACCCTCCTTAGGGTTTGTCAAATCGTTTTCAGTGCAGTATAGTGTATTTAGTAAGTAGGATATCGAAAAACAACCAAAACAATTATATATGCAGTACAGGGTGGTTCAAATAAAAATGTTGTAAGTTTGTACAAAATATGAAGTAGGGGAAGTCCGAGTAATATGGACCTGCGTGTAATTTGGACCGATAATATTTTTGGTATTTGGAAGTTTGATCTCCCTCTGTCTGAGACAAGGTGAACAACACAGTCGAGGGTAGCTTTCTTCCTGGAAGTTGTTTTGCAAATGGACTGAAGGTTGAAGGGGAAAGAGGAAAACTTAATACTCACATTCCATGTAAGCTAATCCCTTGACAAGTAAGTATACTGTTAAGTAGATGTTTCAGCCAAGAGGGTGTTTAGCTTTTACAAGTACCGATGAAATATCTAAGTAAGTTTTAACGTAGTCTCATTCATAAATTTTAAATGCTTTGATTCAAACGAACTTGTTTGATAATTTGAGGCCGGCCTAACGGTGTAGGGATAGCATGTCTGCCTCTTAACCGGAGGCTCCGGGTTCGATTCCCGGACAGGCACGGATTTGAGGGCTGGTTGGAGGTCCACTCTGCCTACGTGATTACAATTGAGGAGGTATCTGAAATCACTGTATGTAACAAGTATTATGATGACGTTTAGGTTCAATGCAGTGGTTGCAAAAGCTCATGGGCTCACGAAAACTGCATAAAAATGCAGGATGAATTGTTTTATCATTGTTCTATACGCTACCTCAATAGTCATAATGTTCTATTTTATTGCTTAGTATTTCATAATAAATACATTAAATAAGTGTTAACTGTTTGTCCGACTCATTGGCAGAATGGTCAGCATTGAGGCCTTCGGTTTACAGGGTCCCGGGTTCGATTACCGGCGAGGTCAGGGATTTTAATCGTTTGATTAATTTGAAAAAGGGAAAAGATGTTCGCTATACTGGGGGACTATGGAATTAAAGGTAGATTATTAAAATCAATCAAAGGCATTTATGTTGACAATTGGGCTTCAGTGAGAATTGATGGTAGAATGAGTTCTTGGTTCAGGGTACTTACAGGAGTTAGACAAGGCTGTAATCTTTCACCTTTGCTGTTTGTAGTTTACATGGATCATATGCTGAAAGGTATAAAATGGCAGGGAGGGATTCAGTTAGGTGGAAATGTAGTAAGCAGCCTGGCCTATGCTAACGACTTGGTCTTAATGGCAGGCTGTGCCGAAAGCCTGCAGTCTAATATCTTGGAACTTGAAAATAGGTGCAATGAGTATGGTATGAAAATTAGCCTCTCGAAGACTAAATTGATGTCAGTAGGTAAGAAATCCAACAGAATTGAATGTCAGATTGGTGATACAAAGCTAGAACAGGTCGATAATTTAAAGTATTTAGGTTGTGTGTTCTCCCAGGATGGTAATATAGTAAGTGAGATTGAATCAAGGTGTAGTAAAGCTAATGCAGTGAGCTCGCAGTTGCGATCAGCAGTATTCTGTAAGAAGGAAGTCAGCTCCCAGACGAAACTATCTTTACATCGGTCTGTTTTCAGACCAACTTTGCTTTACGGGAGCGAAAGCTGGGTGGACTCAGGATATCTTATTCATAAGTTAGAAGTAACAGACATGAAAGTAGCAAGAATGATTGCTGGTACAAACAGGTGGGAACAATGGCAGGAGGGTACTCGGAATGAGGAGATAAAGGCTAATTTAGGAATGAACTCGATGGATGAAGCTGTACGCATAAACCGGCTTCGGTGGTGGGGTCATGTGAGGCGAATGGAGGAGGATAGGTTACCTAGGAGAATAATGGACTCTGTTATGGAGGGTAAGAGAAGTAGAGGGAGACCAAGACGACGATGGTTAGACTCTATTTCTAACGATTTAAAGATAAGAGGTATAGAACTAAATGAGGCCACAACACTAGTTGCAAATCGAGGATTGTGGCGACGTTTAGTAAATTCTCAGAGGCTTGCAGACTGAACGCTGAAAGGCATAACAGTCTATAATGATAATGTATGTATGTATGTATTCTTCTGGCTCGGGAACTGAGTTTAAATGCTTTTCCCAACACTTTCCTCTTCATGTTCAGACAATACACTGCACTACCAACCACCACAGAAACACGCAACAGTGATTACATCCTTCCACATAAGGTTGGCGTCAGGCAGGGCATCCGGTCGTAAAAACAGGGCCAAATCCACATGTGCGACATAGTTCGCACCGGCGACCGCACTTGTGTGGAAAGAGTGGTAGTAGAAGAAGAAGAACTGGTAACTGTTTATATTATTATCAGTCGAAATTACACGATCACTTGGTCCAAGTGACACGCTATCGGTCCAAATTACATGATAACAAATTTTAGAATAAATAGTATGTTTAAATAAAACCTAAAGATAATATTAACATTTAATTTAACCATATCATTTGATACATTGTGCTAATTATCGTGTATAAACTTTGAGCTTTGTTAAAGGTCAACATAGTTATGAACGTATAGAGTTAAGTGGTCCTAATTATACGGACTTTCCTAGTTCTTCTCCTTATCGAAAATCCACAGCCTGTGTCCAGTCATTCGACTGGGTCAGGAATGAAATGAATGAAGCCCCATCTAGCGGCGAGGATGAATGACAGATGAAATGAAATGAAATGATATTGGAGAATGTTGCTGGAATGAAATATGACAGGGAAAACCGGAGTACCCGGAGAAAAATCTGTCCCACCACCGCTTTGTCCAGCACAAATCTCACATGGACCGACCGGGATTTGAACCACGGAACCCAGCGGTGAGAGGCCGGTGCGCTGCCGCCTGAGCCACGGTGGTCCTTCTATTTCTTCTTCTTCTTCTTCTTAATATTATTCATTCTCTGGGTCCATCGAGAATCGCGTTAAATCTTCTTACATTTGGCAGTGAACTTTGCTTTCTTTTGAGCCCAGAATTCTCTCATTCTTTCTGAGTGGGCCTGGTTGCGTTTCTCTGTCTAAGGGACACCGCGTCTTCTTTTGGTTGTTCCGTTCGTCATTATCATTTTTCGGTAAAGATCTCTGTCACAGGCGTCTTCCGGTTTGATTTGTAGCCCTTGAAGGTCTTCTTTGGTGTTTCTAAACCAAGGCATCGTGGCTTTACGTTCTGAAGCAAACCTGTTTCCGTCCATTCGTTTGAGGTGATCGTATTTTGCGGTTCATGTCTGTAATTTTCTCTATTTTGTTATATACTTCCTCGTTGGATCTATTTGGTGGATGTCATTCTTGTAGTTGGATCCCATGATTCCCCTAATTATTCTGCACTCCTTTTTCTCCAATTCTTCGAGGAGTCCTTTATTGGCATTGAAGGATAGGTTTTCGGCTGCGTACATAACTACGTGCTTCAGAATCGTTTCAGTATGACATATTTTAGTGTCATTATTGGGACGCCGTATCCATTGGCGATTAAATTGATTATGATTACTCCGGAAACAGCGACTTCAAAGATGTCAACAGAGGTACGTCCACACCAGGGGAGCAAATCTTTAAGGCACAAATTTCTCCGTCTTCCCACAGATCTTTGTCCTTCAATTTTCCCCTCGATGATGAGTCATTTCACCTCTGATGATGTGCCTGATATAGGCATTACCCGAGTTCTTGCTCCTTGATGGTTGTTGCAAACTTTATTTTGTTATTATCAAGCTGAGTACTCCTTCACTGGTCTTCCTTTCCACCAAGGATATTTGGAGCATTCTTATGTACATTTAGAAAGCTTCAATCTGCATCTTCAACAAAGGGCTAAGCGTTCAGCCTTCAAAACCATAGTATAAAGACAGGGAAAACACAGCATCGCAACATCCGGATTCGGAGCTGAAAGTTGAGATCTCCATTGGTGAACCTTAGAGAGATCGAAATACAAACATTTTCGAGTAAGAATCTATAACCTAGGACTAAACACTGCGTAAATAATTTTTTTCAAAACTGCTGTACATTTATAAGCAATTCGGAAGTGACCCTCAATGAAGAAATAGTCGTTTGTGCACACAGCGAAGTTAAACTCTGGACTCTGAGGATACCTGTAGGATGGTGGACTACAGTTCGAACAGCTTTTGTAAACAATTTGAATTGTCCAATATATTAACTTCACAGTTCAATGGTTAGCGTGTTGGCCTTCAGTCCAGAGTTCGATTCCCGGAGAAATCTGGAATTTTAACCTTCACTTGTTAATTCTGATGGCTCGGGGTGCTGGGTGTGTGTGTACCGTCTGCAGAATTAGAATTCATCATAATCCTCAGATCACCTACAGGCGTT
The DNA here is from genome assembly GCF_040414725.1 of Anabrus simplex. Lineage (NCBI taxonomy): Eukaryota > Metazoa > Arthropoda > Insecta > Orthoptera > Tettigoniidae > Anabrus > Anabrus simplex. Next base: position 1,754,647,119 of record NC_090265.1, read on the forward strand.
ACCTCGAAATATTTGCACCAGACCTCTCTTGATGCCATACACCACTATTATTATTATTATTATTATTATTATTATTATTATTATTATTATTATTATTATTATTATTATTATCCCGCTGAAGATTTTTGGCGACGTAAGGCTACAATTGGGAAGCTATAGCGACAAGTGAGGATTACGAAAAGACAAACCATTATGAAAGAGAATATACCAGTGACGATTTCTACACTGTCACTGCCGCAACATTCTTCAGAAATGAGAAAAGGGTAGAGCTCTAAAAATAACTCGCAGAATTATGTCGTTGATGGATTGAATTAGCTCAACATTTTGGTATCCAAGCCAGATGTTCAATGATTACCTCATCATCCTCTTGTTAAATGCCAATGACAGAGGAGAGAAAATTCTAAGATTTTTTAAAAACTGGCCGAAAGCCTGCAGTCTAATATCTTGGAACTTGATAATAGGTGCAATGAGTATGGTGTGAAAATGAGCCTTTCGAAGACTAAACTGATCTTAGTAGGTAAGAAATCAAAGAGAATTGAATGTCAGATTGGTGATACAAAGCTGGAACAGGTAGATAATCCAGGATGGTAGTATAGTAACTAGGATTGAATCAAGGTGCAGTAAAGCTAATGCAGTGAGCGCGCAGCTGCGATCAACAGTATTCTGTAAGAAGGAAGTCAGCACGTGGACGAAACTATCTTTACATCGGTCTGCTTTCAGACCAACTTTGCTTTACGGGAGCGAAAGCTGCGTGGACTCAGGATATCTTATTCATTAGTTAGAATTAACAGACATAAAAGTAGCGAGAATGATTGCTGGTACAAATACGTGGAAACAATGGCAGGATGGTACTCGGTATGAGGAGATAAAGACTAAGTTAGGAATGAACTCGATGGATGAAGCTGTACGCATAAACTGGCTTCCGTGGTGGGATCATGTGAGGCGAATGGAGGAGGATAGGTTACCTAGGAGAATAATGCACTCTGTTATGGAGGATAAGAAATGTATAGGGAGACCAAGACTACGATGGTTAGAATCAGTGTTTAACGATTTAAAGATAAGAGGTATAGACCTAAATGAGGCCATAGCACTAGTTCCAAATAGAGGATTGTGGTGACGCTTAGTAAATTCATAGAGACATGCAGACTGAACGCTGAAAGGCATAACGGTATATAATGATGTATGTATGTATGTATGTGTCAGTCTTTCTGAAACACTTTACTATATCTACCGTTCATATTACGTCAGTGTGGTCAAATATTTCCTAACCGAAATCAAATTTCAACCTATTAGGTCGTGTTATGTACATTTAGTACATGTTGAAGAGATGTTAAGTACAGAACAAAAATGGCCCACCGGACACCAGTGGGATCTGAACCCACAACCTCCCGATTTCGCGTCGGTTGCTCTACCAATTGAGCTATCGTGGCCTAGGTCATCTTTGTTCTGTTGGAAAGGATCTAAGCTGCAGGTCTGGCACTACTCCCATCACACTGTAGAGTGCGTTTAAGTCGCCCGTTGAAGGCCAAGTCAATGAATATTGAATTTTCACGACCGCATTGTAATCGAAATCAACTTTCAACCTATTAGGTCGTGTGACGTTCCAACATGCAGACAGGGCTGCTGATCACCACAACACACGACGAGTGTTCCTTGCCTCGACCCCAGACAAGTCCAGTTACTCACACAATCAACATAGTCAATTCATGTGGGTGCTCCACACAGTGAACTACTGAATACCGATAACTAAAAACAGCGGTCACCTAACAACAACAACAACAACAACAATAAATCAAAAGTGCTAACCTCACAACAATGACAATTAACACTGCACCAGGTGTTCCATACACAGACTCCACGCCCAAGGCAGTATACACACATTACTCCATCATGATACTATGGTTCTTACTCCGGTGGTGCAATGACGGCAGCCAGCAATACAGACATCCCACTCCCGTTACTCACTCGACACTCCGCCACAACCACTCCTCGGTCGCCGTGGCCGTGTATGCAGTATATATCTCGGGTGATGAAGAACTGGAATCTTCGAGGAACGACTAGAGAGAGGGAATATTCTCCTTCCAACTTCCAGAATGTCTGGGGAGAAACCAGACGAAAGCAATACAACAATACGTCATGGGGCCGGCTGGGAAATGCCCGGCCTAATTTACTCATCCCTTCCAGGTAATAACGATGCCTTCCACAGGACTGGGATTTCCTGAGCACGTAACAGTATAATTACTGTATATGACACTTAACTATGGTGAATACGTGCTGGTTCTTTCCCCTCGTTGTAGTTCATACAATTAGTGGAATAAACAGTGTATTTAACAAATTGAACAATTCTATCCTATTTCAGTGCAAAAAAGGGTTGCTCCAACATTTTTTTGAATTTTAAACATGTAAATGCATGTTTGATAAACTACTATTATGTTGCAATAAGACGTCAACTTAACACTTTAGTCAATTTTGCATTTTCTGGGAAGTTTCTTGTTCTTTTCCACTATTTTATATAAATGTTGCCACTCCGTTTTTGCAAAGGAATGTTCAATTTTGCCGCTAACTACCTCCTCAGAAAGTTTCATGATGTTGTACATTCTGTACGATCAGCGTCGTTTCACTTGATACAATCAGCTGGTATCTAATATACCTCAAATCATAGAGACAGTGCAATGGCTAAAGTGTCAGAACAATGCCCTGAAAACCTACTCATCTTTCTAACGTATCCTTAAATGATAACAAAATCGGGCTAGCAATCGAGCTCTGATCACATGTTATAAGCTATCGGACTAAGCCATACCGTGATAGTACTATACATACATCAAACTCCCGCATTATATTAATAATGCATCTATTCTGCGTTCAATTATTAAGTTCATATGTACCGAGATCGATAGCTGCAGTCGCTTAAGTGCGGCCAGTATCCAGTATTCGGGAGATCGTGGGTTCGAGCCCCACTGTCGGCAGCCCTGAAGATGTTTTTCCGTGGTTTCCCATTTTCACACTAGGCAAATGCTGGGGCTGTACCTTAATTAAGGCCACGGCCGCTTCCTTCCCATTCCTAGGCCTCTCCTATCCCATCGTCGCCATAAGACCTATCTGTGTCGGTGCGACGTAAAAGCAAAATAGCAAAAAAAAGTTCATATGTTAAATATAGAAGATTGAAAGTTGCCCATAATACATACTATTCGTATATATTTGTAAAGTACATGAGGAAATCAAGTCTTACTATTACCGGGAACGTTTGGTGAAGCATCAGTGACAACACTGGGAAATTGAGATGTGCCATATGCTCATGCGGAGACGAGGTCACTGACTAGAGGACAATATAAAGCCACATTCTCCGGGATCCCATACTAGGTATCAGGGACCCCAAGGGAACCAGGCTGTGCAACAGGTTTTAGGATTTCTCGCGGAATAGCATAGCAGCACATAGAAGGACTGATTCCCCCCCCCCCCCCCCGAATAACTGGACTGGCTTGGACTAATAATTTTACCTGTACCTTTCCAGCCCACGTCGTTGCATGTGCTATCTACAACTAGTCAGCTTTTTACATAGTTAAGAAGGGAATTCTTGAGTGACAATATTGTAAGTACTTCTTAAATTTCTGAGTTTAAAAATATGACATATTTACACCTCTCTATTGGGTTTTGGATTTCATAATAGGCCTATTACAATTTAGCTTGGTTGTAAACGTTCGTGTTATTATCTCCATCACCATACAGGTAATACGATAATATTAATACATACGTGGCTACGAATCACGATATGTATTAATATTATCTTATTACCTGTATATTTATTGTGACGGAGCTATAGCACGAACAATTACAATCAAGCTAAACTGTAATAGGTCTATTATGAAATCCAAAACCCAATAAATAGGAGTAAATAAGTCATATTTTTACACTCAGATATTTAAGAATTACAATATCGTCACTCACAAATTTCCTTTTTTACTATACATATTTATAGAAAACAATCCCGTCTCTAAGGTAATGCAATACATATTCCAGACTGCTGGTGACGTATCATAAAACTGTGGCGTAAATATACAGCGCAAAGTAGATTATTAACTCACTTAATTTTCACTTCTTGTCTTTTTGTAGGCTATTAGCTATCAGGTCATTTCAATTAATTACGCAAGTTGTTTATCGTATCCAGAGTACATGAAATGACTTATGTTGATACTAGCCTTAATGAAGGCAGCACACCCATGCCTGCGGCTATCGGCAGACATAGATAGTAGGGGATTCTAGTATACAATATGACACAAAGATATCCTAACGGGATTCTTCCAATCTCCCTTCAATATCTGAAGTCCTCTACCGTTCAATGACCTTTCATTTGAAAATAAGTATGAAGTCCATCTTATAAGGGGATAATCAGTTCTTGATTGCTTTCATTATAGTAAATTCTCTCTGTTCTGAAAAGGGAGGTATCACGCCCTTCGTGCCCAAATCTACAGAAGATCAGACTACATACAAAAAAAATTAGCTGCCTGTTTCCTCCGCAAGACCCCGAAATCAAAGATGTTTCCTACGTGGCTAGACGATAATGCGGAGCAGTAGGGCGTCCTTAACTCACTGGCTAGCTGTATGGAGCGATTTTCTGCCCTCCGATACACTGCTGGCTTCAGTACAGTGAGGGTTGTACATTCCAACATGTAGCGACTCGAATCACTTTCCTAATTTGTAATAGACAGGGCGAGTTGGCCGTGCGCGTAGAGGCGCGCGGCTGTGAACTTGCATCCGGGAGATAGTACTGTAGGTTCGAATCCCACTATCGGCAGCCCTGAAGATGGTTTTCCGTGGTTTCCCATTTTCACACCAGGCAATTGCTGGGGCTGTACCTAAATTAAGGCCACGGCCGCTTCCTTCTAACTCCTAGGCCTTTCCTATCCCATCGTCGCCATAAGACCTATCTGTGTCGGTGTGACGTAAAGCCCCTAGCAAAAAAAAAATTGTAATTCAGTGGCAGTGTTGCCAGATCCTCCGAAACACCGGAATATCTTCCGATGTTTAAAAATATTCCACAAAATATGAAATAAAATGAATATCTTCCACCTTTTCCATCCTAAATTTATAGACAAACATTACAACGTACAAGTACTGTGCATTAGACGGCTGTGCATCAATACAATATTATGTGTTTAACTTCTCTTCAACTGCTATCAATTTTAAGAGAATTGGGGGGGGGGGGGAGTTGGTGGCCGCATAAGAGCGTACCTGAATGCCCGAGGGGGAAATTGATGTTCACGGCCTTCAGCCCTTCCTTTTTTTTTTTTTTTTTTTTTTTTTTTTTACAAATTTCTTAATTCTTTGAAGGATTGGACCTTGTCAATATCCACTCTGATTAGTATTAATAGAGGGATGGTTGCCTAGTTGTACAAGGGGCCACCAAAATATAAGTGGTGTGAGAAATGTTAGAAATGTTAGATTAGGAAATGAAGTCTTATAGGAAGTAAATGAATATTGTTAATTGGATAGTACAGCAGAATAACTAAATGGGAAAAGTAAGGAGGATATCAAATACAGACTAGCACAACAATGAAAAGAAATTTGCTCACTTCGAATATTAATATTGGAATTAGAAAGATGTTATTGAATACTTTTGTCTGGAGCGTGGCGTCGTATGAAAGTAACTGGCTCTGAAAGGAGGAGAACAGAAGCTTTTGAAATGTAGTGTTACAAAATAATGCTGAAGGTGATATGGGTACATCAAATCACGAATGAAGGGATACTGAGTCGAATTTAGAGGGAGCAGAACTATCTGGCGAAATTTGACGAGAAGAGGAGATAGCATGACAGACCACATCTTTAGGCACCCAAGAGTTGTGCAGTTAGCTTTCGAGGGAAGTATAAGCGAAAGGAATGGCAGCAGTAGACCAAGGCATGAGTATGTAAGACAAATTAGAGTAGATGTAGGATGTGTTAAAAGTTTAATAAAGGATAGGGTGGGATTGAAGGTTCCATCAAACCAGTTTATGGACTGACGACTCAAACAACAAAAACAACAATAATAACATCTCCATGATTTATGTTACAGTAACTGCGTTTACAATAAGCCTGATAAGACATGAACACCAGAACTCGATACGGATGAATATTTATTTATTTATTTATTTATTTATTTATTTATTTATTTATTTATTTATTTCTTCCTCTTAATCTGCTTACCCTCCAGGGTTGGTCTTTCCCTCGAACTCAGCTAGGGATCTCACCTCTGCTGCCTCAAGGGCAGTGTCCTGGAGCGTGAGACATTGGGTCAGGGGATACAACTGGGGAGAATGACCAGTACCTCGCCCAACCGGCCTCACCTGCTATGCTGAACAAAGGACTTGGTGGGGGATGGGAAGATTGTAAGGGATAGACAAGGAAGAGGGAAGGAAGCGGCCGTGGCCTTAATAGAGGTACCATCCCAGCATTTTCCTGGAAGTGGGAAACCACGGAAAACCACTTCCAGGATGGCTGAGGTGAGAATCGAACCCATCTCTACTCAGTTGACCTCCCGAGGCTGAGTGGACCCCGTTCCGGCCCTCGTACCACTTTTCAAATTTCGTGACAGAGCTGGGAATCGAACCCGGGCCTCTGGGGGTGGCAGCTAATCACACTAACCACTACTCCACAAAGGCGGACAAAATTCACTGCCTTCAGTGTGGATTGAACTAACGACCACTGGTTTACGAGATCACTGCTCTACCACTGAGCTAGGAAGGCGTATTTATTTATTTATTTATTTATTTATTTATTTAATAGTAAGATGATGGCGTAGATAATGTCAGAGATAATTCCAGATACGTATAGTTCAGAGGATCCCTTGCGCTATCATCGATGATCGCAGGTGAGCTCGATCAAACTTTCCAAACGTCGTGAACGATTTAAAAGTGCGTGTCATATCAAGCTATTTGGCACTATAGTAGCATTTTCCTCCGAGAGCCAGTGTCGAGCAACAAGGATACACATGTACTATAAGAAAAGCTCTAAGACATCTGTATTCTAGTGAATTTCCTCCCATGTTAGACTGGAGGGAAATAAAATAGCAGATTCATTAGCTAAGAAAGATACCAACATACACACTAAAAAGACTCCACCTCACACACATTCGCTGAAAAACATCTAGGTTCAAAAGTCAACAGTGATATAGGTGAAAGTAGTTACCGTAAATCAGACAAGAAAAAAACAACAAAAAACCCCAGAAAATATTCATAAAAAATGAAAAACCAACTTGTAACCTCAGGAAAGGCCACGATTGCCTTGGCGGTGCATTTAGGAAGAATTGGCGATTATCACTCTAGTCCGTGCACATTATGCCAGGATCCCAATTCCAAAATGGGTCAGGAACATCTAAACTAGTGCACAGAACTTGACAAACGATCAGCAATGGTTCAGAAAAATTTCCAAACATGACTGAGGGCCGATTTTTTATGATGAGATGGCTTCTCTACATTTGCCAAAGAAAAAAAAAAAAACAACCATAACAACATACTTCTGCTGTTGGATTTTCTTAAAATTGTTGGCAAAATATAACCGAAAAAATAACCTCGGTATTGATGTAACAGCATACAACTTATGGGTGGGTGAGTAAGTGTCGTAAAGGACAGGGAACAGGCCTGCAGAGAGGCATTTCGCCCCGCCTATGAACAAGAAAATGCTAGAATTCGGCGGAATCAGGAGTAGGATCTGAAATATACCAACCCACATGAGATATAACGTACCGGGTGGAACTGCAAACTACCCGAAACTTGGGGCATAGTTGAGTACTTGAATTTTAGATAACAGAAACGCTGAATTTATAGTGATATTGATTATGGATTCTACGTCCCACGAACTACGTTTGTGGCTTTGGGAAACTCCGGGATGCCGGAACTTTATTCCGCAGAAGACTTTTACTTCCTGGAAAATCTATCGTCGCGAGGCTGCCGTACTTGTATACCCTCCAATATAACCGGACTTAGCTGGAATCGAACCCGCAACCTTGGGCTCAGAATGTCAGTGTTCTGCTGTCTGTGCCACTCAGTTGGGCTGTGCAGTACAAAGATATCATTGAAATAATAATATTCATAATAATAATGTCCGCCTCTGTGTTGTAGTGATTAGTGTGATTAACTGTCACTCCGGGGGCTCGGGTTCGATTCCCGGCACTGCCACGAAATTTGAAAAGAGGTACGGGGACTGCAACGGGTCCATTCAGACTCGGGAGGTCAACTGAATAGAGGGGGTTCGGTTCCCACCTCAGCTATCCTCGAAGTGGCTTTCTGTGGTTTCCCCACTTCTTCTCTAGGCAAATGCTGGGATGGTACCTAATGTAAGGTCACGGCTACTCCCTTCCCTCTTCCTTGTCTATCCCCTCCAATCTTCCCATCCCCCACAAGGCCCCTTTTCAGCACAGTAGGTGCGGACACCTGGGTGGGGTACCGGTCACCCTTCCCAGTTGTATTCCCGACCAAAATGTCTCACGCTTCAGGACACTGCCCTTGAGGCGGTAGTGGTGGAATCTCTTGCTGAGTCCGAGGGAGAAATCGAACCTGGACGGTAAACCGACTAAGAAAGAAACAAAGTAATAATAATAATAATAATAATAATAATAATAATAATTAGTGATTATAATCTGTTATGTAGAGGTTAGTGTGATTAGCTGCCACGAACGGAAACCCGGGTTCGATTTCCGGCTCTGCCACGAAATTTTAAAACAGGTACGAGGACTGGAACAGGGTCCGCACAGCTTCGGGAGGTCAACTGAGTAGAGGGGGTTCGATTCCCACCTCAGCCATCCTCGAAATGGTTTTCGGTGGTTTCCCACTTCCAGGCAAATGCCGGGATTGTACCTAATTTAAAGCCACTGCTACTTCCATCCTTTGTCCTTACCTATCCCCCCACAAGACTCCTGTTCAACATAGTAGGTGAAGCCACCTGAGCGAGTTACTCGTCCTCCTTCCCAGTTGTATTTTCGACCATATGTCTCACGCTCCAGGACACTGCCCTTGAGGCGGTAGAGGTGGAATCTCTTGCTGAGTCAGAGGGAAAAACCAAACCTAGATGGTGAACGGACAAAGAAAGAAAGAAAGAAAGAAAGAAAGAAGGAAAGAATAATCATAATATTAATAATACTGTTATTAGTTTAACGATCAACTAACTACTTTTACGGTTTTCGGAGACGCCGAGTTTACGGAATTTCGTCCCACAGGAGTTATTTTTCTTTAAGGTAAATCTATCGACACGAGGCTGGCGTATTTGAGCATCTTAAATAATACCACCTGTCTGAGCCGGGATGGCACCTCTCACTTGAACTCAGCAGACCAGTGCTCTAGTAGCCTGTACGACCTACTCAGCCCGGCTGTCCATGATGTATGTATTTACAGTCGTATCATTTCCTTTCATACCATAAGTTATATCTTATCATCTCCGTTCTTCCGGTAATATCTTTCCAACTTCAAGTGAAGATAAACATCATTAATTAAATAAGTCACCCAAATGTATGTTAATTGTGTTGACAATAAGACACATACACCAGAGCACGATAAGGATGTCTATTTTTTGTTGTTTAGTGGGAAGATGGTGGCGTAGAGAAGCACTGACGTCATCGACTTCAGGGGGCTCTTTAATTGGTCCGTCTCACAAAGAAAAACGCACAAGTTATACAAATGAAGTGACGTCATGTGTTATTAAAGTAAATTAAAGAATTATTACCAGTTATTATTGGTGTAATTAAAACAGATTTCCGGGGCACCATTTCCGCGGCCCCATAAGCTGATGTTGATAGTGGATTCAATACCCGGTTATTAATGCGTGTTCAGTTTAATTCTACGGGATGAAAGGTTTAAATAAATTGGTTCGGATATGAATATAAATGTGAAATACGGTTGGGATGATTCTCTCTTTTATCTTCATTAAAGCGTTTACAGAAGAGGTCATAAAAGTACATGCAGGGCCTTATTTTTATATTTATTGTACTGGACTGAGTGGCTCAGACGGTTGAGAGAACTTGGCAGGTTCGATCCTGGCTCAGGACGGTGGTATTTGAAGGTGCTCATATAAAGAGTGATCCAAAAGTCCGTCAACACTTGACGAGGCAATACTTCACGGAATAATGGAGGTAGAGAGGTAATAATTGACACACATGAATGGCATCACACGGGATTTTGTTGACACCAAAATAGAGTACACAAAATGACCAACAGATGGCGCTGGACAGCAACACGTCAGGTCCAACTGGTCACATATACTTGACATGACATGGGTTTTATTGACACTTAACAACGAGTGCAGCAGAAACAGGACACCAGATGACGTGAGTGATGCCGCATGAGACACATGTACGATATAAAAGGAGCTGTCGTGAGAGAGGGTGTCAGATGCGCCTGCAGCAGCGGCATGTTGACGTTACGAGGAAAGACACTTTATTTACTTTGTTTTGGTGTCAATAAAAGCCCCTGTCATGACAATCATGTGTGTCACTTATCACCTCTTTAACTCCAATATTCCGTGAAATATTGTCACGTCAAATGTTAACGGGTCCACCTCTGTGGTGTAGTGGTTAGCGTGATTAGCTGCCACCCCCGGAGGTCCGGGTTCGATTCCCGGCTCTGCCACGAAATTCGAAAAGTGGTACGAGGGCTGGAACGGGGTCCACTCAGCCTCGGGAGGTCAACTGAGTAGAGGTGGGTTCAATTCCCACCTCAGCCATCCTGGAAGTGGTTTTCCGTGGTTTCCTACTTCTCCTCCAGGCAAATGCCGGGATGGTACCTAACTTGAAGCCACGGCCACTTCCTTCACTTTTCCTTGCCTGTCCCATCCAATCTTCCCATCCCTCTACAAGGCCCCTATTCACCATAGCAGGTGAGGCCGCCTGAGCGAGGTACTGTTCATTCTCCCCAGTTGTATCCCCAGACCCAACAGTCTGAAGCTGCAGGACACTGCCCTTGAGCCGGTAGAGGTGGGATCCCTCGCTGAGTCCGAGGGAAAAACCGACCGTGGAGGGTGAACAGTTTAAGAATAATAATAAAATGAAGAAGAAATGTTAACGGACTTTTGGGTCGCTCTGTACGTCAGACGTGTCAGTAGATTTATTTGCAAGTAAAGGAACTCCTGCGGTAGAAAATTCCGGTACTCGGCATCTCCAAAAACCGTCGAAAGGTAGTTAGTAAGATATAGAAACATTATTATTATTATTATTATTATTATTATTATTATTATTATTATTATTATTATTATTATTATTATTATTATTATTATTATTATTATTATTATTATTATTATTATTATTATTATTATTATTATTATTATTGATTCGTTGTGCCCAAGCGCGTGTGAACTTACTTAGCACAACGTTTGTTCTTGTCTTCCCCAAATCTCTTCATCCTTTCGCTGTGCTTCTTTTTGCGTTCATCCTGTAGCTTGTCTTTTAGGTTGATCAGCAAATTTGTGTTTGTTTATGAGATTTCTGATTTTTTTCTGTCTTGCTTGATTTCTTCATTTATACCAATTTCCTGAAGATCTTTGTTTAATTCGGTAAGTCAGTTGTGATTTTTTAGAGATATTGCGAGATTTTCTTTGTTAACCTATTGTTATCTATCCTGATCAGGTGACCATAGAATTTTAATCCTCTTGTTTTTTCTAATGGTGTCTGTGATTTTTTTATTTCCTATGATTTCCTTGTCATCCAAATGCCATTTTCGCATTTAGGTCATATAATTTTCCTGATAATTTTCCTCTCTTTTTTATGCTTTTTACTTATGATCTGCCACCAATTACCAGAGTTTCTGATGCATAAAGGGCTTCTGGTTTGACAACTGTGTTGTAGTGTCGTAATTTTGCGTTTTGGGATATAGATTTTTTGTTGTATCTCTTCCAGACAATTTTGTATGCTTTTGGTAATTTTGTAATTTTTTCTTTGCTTGCTGATTTATCCCGTTTGGTTGTATAATTTCGCCTAGGTATTTGAATTTATCTACTTGGGAGATTTTCCCATATCTAGTGATTAGAGGATGGTTGTTAAATCATGATTTTGTACCTTCCATATACTTTGTCTTTTCATATGAAATTTGCAGACCTGTTCTTGCCGCCATTTCTACGGACTGTAGTGCTTCTTGTTTTTTGTCGGAGAGGATTGCCAAGTCATCTGCAAAGGCGAGGCAATCAAGGTGAATTTTCTTTTTGAGAAATCTACCAATTTTGATCACTTTAGTTTCATTTTTCCATTCTCGAACCACTTTTCCCAGAACTGGATTGAATAGTAGTGGTGATAATCCATCGCCTTGTCTGACCCCTGTTGTAATTTCGAATGGCTCTGAAATGTCTGCTAAAAATTTAACTTTCGCTGTTGTGCCTGTTAGAGTTTGCTTGATCATTGTTTTTCTGTCGACTTGAAATTCCTAAAGTATGTTGAATAGAATCTGTCGGTCTATTGAATCATAAGCTTTTTTTGAAGTCAACAAAGGTAATTATTGTTTGTTTTCTTTTACGAATGTGTAAAACAGTTTTTAGGTTTAGGATGTGTTCTGGGCATGATCATCCTTTTCGGAAACCTGCCTAATATTCTCCAATGAGGTGGTCGGTTTGTTTCCTAATCTATTCGATAGGGCTTTAGAGAAAATTTTGTAGACGACTGATAGTAAGGAAATCCCTCTGTAATTATTTATATCTGATTTATTCCCTTACTTATGGAGTGAGTGAATTAGTGCACATTTCCAGCCTTCTGAAATTTTCTCAGTATTCCAAATGTTCTTTACGACTTCTTGAATTCTGTAAGCCATTTTCTGACCACCTGTTATCAACATTTCAGCAATTATCCCATTTTCTCATGGTGCTGTATTATCTTTCAATTCTTGAATTATTTGCTTGATTTCTTTTAGAATGGTAGGTTCTGAGTCTGGATTTGGTATAGGTTTCTCAACGGTTAATTGGTTTTTTTGGACTTTCGCAATTTAAAGTAGTCTGCGAGAAGTTAGCAGTTTTCTTTGGTATTTGTTTCTAATGACCCGTCTGGTCGTTTCAAGCAAAGACTGGGTTCTTGGTAATTGTTGGAGTTTTTCTTTAAAATTCTTGCAGTAGTTTCTAGAGTTGTTTTTCTGGGAGTCTTGGTCTATTTCCTTCAGACGGGTTTGATTTTGTTTTCGTTTTTCTGCTCTAATAATTTTGGATGTTTCCTTCTGAACTTTAAGGAATTCTTACCATTTGATTTCAGATTTATGAGAGTTCCATATTTGCCATGTTCTAATTCTTAGTTCTATTGCTTTGTCACATGTGTCATTCCACCATCTGTGTTTCCGTTTTCTAGACGGTGTGCCAATTTTCTGGGATGCCTTGCATACTATATTCTTTCGATTATTCCAGTGTGAGGGGAATTTAATTTTAAAAGTTCTGGGTCAACTTTTGGCGTCCTCAATGTTCTCATTTTGGACCTGTTAGGCTGAAACTTCAGTTTTTCTACGGACAAGTAATGATCTGAATCGATAAATCATTTTTTACCTTAAAATGCATAGATTCTTTTATGTTTTGCCTGGTGATGGCTACATGATCATTTGAAAATCGCCTAGATACTGACTGGGGGATGTCCAGGTCATTTTCCTTCTGGGTAGGGCCAAAACGTGTGTTGACATTAGTTTTCTTTTTACTATTGGCTTTACGTCGCACCGACACAGATATGTTTTATGGCGACGATGGGATAAGAAAGGCCTAGGAATGGGAAGGAAGCGGCCGTGTCCTTAATTAAGGTACAGCCCCAGCATTTGTCTGGTGTGAAAATGCGGAACCACGGAAAACCAACTTCAGGGCTGCCACTATCTCCCGATTACTGGATACTGGCCGCACTTAAGCGACTGCAGTTATCGAACTCGGTGACATTAGTTTTAAACTGAAGATTTTGCAGAAGTCTATTAATCTTTCTCCATTTCTGTTTGTTCTGTTATGAGCTGGATGTAATCCTACTGTGCTCCTAAATTTCTTTTCTTTTCCAGTTTGTGAGTTGAAGTCTCCTAACAGTATCTTGACATGGTGTTTCGGTACCTTATTTGAAACTTCCACCAGCAGTTCCCAGAATTCATCTACTTTTCTTAAATCTTTCAAATTGTGATTATTTGTGGGAGCATGGACATTGATTAATGTGTACGTTATGTGTCCCGATTTGATCGAAAGGAGTGAGATTCTTTGGGAAGGAGACGTGAAATTTAATACCCAATTGGTAAGGCTTTTCTTGACTCCAAAGACTGTGCCGAAGTGCAATGAAGTTTTAGGGAAGGATATTGATGACTTCCGTTTATAAATTCTGTAGTTCCCCGATTCCATGTGATTGCATATCGAGTTTCTAGTATTGCAATAATTCGAATATCAAATGTGCCTAATATGTCTGTTAGTTTTTTAATTTGTCAGTTTTAAGTAATGTGTTGATGTTTAAAGTAGCTATGAAGTGTTTTCGCTTTGGTGGAAGAGATTTGGGAAGCTCCGATTCGTTCCCCCATGATGTTCTCGGTCCCCCAGAAACCGATGACCCGAGATAAAATAGTACTCGTACTAGGGCCTGTCAACTGACATTTTCAACATGCTAACAAGTTGAAGATAGTGGGGAGATCGACCGAAGTCGGTCTCAGAGATACAACTAAGGTATTGAGCCTTAGAGGTCACCTCAAGATGTTTCCTGGCTGTTATTTTACGGCCTTAAGCCAACACCCCTCCTTTATCCGAGCTTGGGACCGGCAACAGCAACTACTGAGCTGTTAAATCCACCCCACTCAACTCAGTTGACCTCCCCAGGCTGAGCAGATCCCGTTCCAGCCGTCGTACCACGTTTTCAAATTTCGTGGGAAAGCCGAGAATCGAACCCGGGCCTCCGGGGGTGGCAGCTAATCACACTAACCACAACACCACAGAGGCGGAGTCATTATTTTATAATTATATATTTTAAACAGTATTCCACACCTTGCCTGTGCTGCCAGTCTAAGATTGTGCATGAATTTCACAAGATCAAAACACCAGACTATAAACATGAAAGAAGTGGACCCTGCCCACAAGTTATTTTTAGGTGGAATTATCGGAAATTATTACAAAGAATACTTTTATCGCATAGCTGTAACGGTTTGTTTCTGCTTCTAATTGATAATGTTTTAAGGTTGTATGTTCAATGAGTTACTGAATTATAAATTTGATTCATTTGATATTGTTTTCAGTTTCTCATTATTGTAAAAAACAGCTATGATAATTTGAGAGGGTAGTTTTGCAATATTACATACAGCAAACATTAATATTATGCAGTATTATGTCCAATCATCCTATGATAATAAAACCGAGCGAGTTGACTACGTGGTCTTACTCACGTAACTGTTAGCTTGCATTCAGGAAATAGTGGGTTCGAATACCACTGTCGGCAGCCCTATAAATGGTTTTAAAGAAAAGGTTCCACTCTCGGAGCCAAATTTTTCGGGTTCGATTCCCGCTACTGCCAGAATGTCAGGAGGGCTGGTATATAGTTAATCTTGTACATGCAGGTTACCTCCATGGGGGGTGTGCCTAAAAAGAGCTGCACCACCTCGGGATGAGGACACGAGTTTGCTTGGTCCGGCTCCTTGGCAGAATGGTCAACGCAGTTCGGTTCAGAGGGCCCCGGGTTAGTCTCCCGGCCAGGTCGGAGATTTTAACCTTAAAATGGTTAATTCCCTTGGCTCAGTGACTGGGTGTTTGTGCTGTCCCCAACATCCCTGCGACTCACACATAACACTATCCTCCACCACAGTCACAAGCAGTAACATGGCAGATGCCGCTCACCCTCATCGGAGGGTCTGCCTTACAAGGGCTGTACCCGGCTACAAATAGCCACACGAAATGATTGTCACTAACTTAATGATCTTCGTTCCCAGAATTAGCCATTCGACTACTAGTGCCTGAATAACACAACACTTCCCGCACGTATTGTGTAGTAATACTAAGTTGATCATTATTAATCGGGTTCGATGTGAGTGTGATGAATGTAACAGGACATCCGTTGTATTGAATGGCGCCTGTGCTACTAGCTACGAGCATCAGCGATTGTCTTGC
This sequence comes from Anabrus simplex, assembly GCF_040414725.1. Lineage (NCBI taxonomy): Eukaryota > Metazoa > Arthropoda > Insecta > Orthoptera > Tettigoniidae > Anabrus > Anabrus simplex. The sequence goes on from NC_090265.1 coordinate 1,754,663,148, forward strand.
CGGAAGTTGGCTTGTTCTGCCTGGAGGATTTGTGGAGCCCTGGTAGGCTTGCTGGGAATATTGAGTAGCCACTCATGTCGGATGCGGTAGCTGCCTAGAATTAAACGTTGTCCTTTGAATTATAGAGCTATTGAAATTGACATCTCTCTTCCTTCCATAGTTTCAACCAATCGCTGAAGATTTCAACATTCGTTCTGCAGACCAGAACACTACATTGTTTTTTCTCTCTTAGATATTCGATCAGCCGCACCTGTCAGATTTAACTTTGCTTACGTAGCATGTTTCTATTCTTTACCCTGATGGGGTAAGGTGGGCCACCCAGAGGGTTACGCCCTCTCTCTGGCCTTTCCATGAAGATAATAAATCATTACTGAAGTTACTTTAATGAGTTGTGGAAATGAATTAATATTCACAGCCTGTTTGCAGTCATGCGACGGGGTCAGGAATGGAATGAATGAAGCCCACCTCTAGTGGCGAGCATAGGAACTATGCCGGCTGCCGAAGCCTGTCGCATTCCTGCGGGGCAATGATGAATGATGAAATGATATTGGAGAGTGTTGTTGAAATGAAAGTTGTCAGGGATAACCGGAGTACCCCGAAAAATCCTGTCTCGCCTCCGCTTTTTCAACACAAATCTCACATGGAGTGACTGGGATTTGAATCACGGGACCCACCGGTGAGAGGCCGGCGGGCTGCCGCCTGAGCCACGGATGACCTAGTTTTAGAACCTATTTTTTCTACTTCGTCGCAGCGCTTGCATATGGTGGTTGTTTGTCTAACACATTCGTGTGTCATGTCTTTGCTCAGTGACGTTGTTTGAATTAATTGGTGTCTTTTTTTTCATGTTGCTCATTCGTTTTGTGCCCTAACTCATTCATTAAGTGATATATTTATTGGTCCAGGGATCATGCTATTTTCCTGATTGAACTGCCCGCGCTAGGCATATGGACAATGATAATACGAATTCACAGGTAGGTAGCACTCCCATTCGTCGGAGCTAGTCCTGGAACTCAAAACAGAAACAGAAGGCGACACGAGCACAGAATGTAACATAAGGGAGTCCAGTCTACAGCCCGAAAGTACGTGTAGATATTTCTCTAGTAACGGCGGTATTTCTTAATTTACCGCAGATTTTACACTTTATTTAAGTAAAAGCAATTATTATCTTATTACAGTGAAATTTCGTGGATACGTAACCGAGTAAGGTTTATTTTTGCTTAATCTTGTAAAATTTGTATAAATAAATAAATAAATAAATAAATAAATAAATAAATAAATAAATAAATAAATAAATAAATAAATAAATGCGGGAATAGAATTAGTTGAGACACACTTCTTTATTAAAGTGTAATGTTAAAAATATGCTATGTTACTAGGTTTTCGACCTATTTATTACATGTTATAGATCTTAAAATATCTGGTACGTTGTATAACGTGCTACTCAAGTCGTGTTCGCGTGTCAACTAGTGGGAATGGCAGTATTTCCATTTAAAAAAAAGTAAAATTCAGGTTAATCATTAAGCGAAAAGTAATATAATTGCATAATGTAACAATTATTTTGTACAGCAGTGTTAATATAATTGCATAATGCAACAATTAGTTTGTACAATAGTGTTAATATAATTGCATAACGCAACAATTAGTTTGTACAGTAGTGTTAATATAATTGCATAATGCAACAATTAGTTTGTACAGTAGTGTTAATATAGTTGCATAATGCAACAATTAGTTTGTACAGTAATGTCAATATAATTGCATAATGCAACAATTAATTTGTACAGTAGTGTTAATATAATTGCATAATGCAACAATTAGTTTGTACAGTAGTGTTAATATAATTGCATAATGCAACAATTAGTTTGTACAGTAGTGTTAATATAATTGCATAATGCAACAATTAATTTGTACAGTAGTGTAGTGTTGTGAGTTTCCCCGTTCACTGAATTTCTGAAGATAGTATTTAAATGTTAAGAGGTGTCCGGTGATACTAGCGAGCCTCTAAATGGTGAGGGGGAGTTTCATCACGACTGAGAACATACAGTAGATATTTACTATCCAAGATTAAAGTACAACAACAATGCAAATGTAACTGGCAGATAGATGTACAATATGCCTTCAAGTGATTTTTATTCCCGGTAAGCATGATTGGATTGTTGGTGAGTTTCTTTCTTAATCTGTTTACCCGCCAGGGTGGTTTTTCCCTCGGACTCAGCGAGGGATCCCTTCTCTAACGGCTTCTGGAGCCTGAGACTTTGGATCGGGGATACAACCGGTGAGGAGGATCAGTACCTCGCCTCACCTGCTATGCTGAACAGGGGCCTTGTGATGAGGGATAGGAAGATTAGAACGGATAGTCAAGGAATGAAGCGGCCGTGGCCTTAGGTTATGCACCATCAAGGCATTTGCCTGGAGGAGAAGTGGGAAACGACTTCGAGGATGGCTGAGGTGGGAATCGAACCCACCTCTACTCAGTTGACCTCCTGAGGCTGAGTGGACCCCATTCCAGCCCTCGTACCACTTTTCAAATTTAGTGGCAGAGGCGGGAATCGAACCCGGACCTCCGGGGGTGGCAGGTAATCACGTTAACCACTACAACACTGAGGCGGACGGTGAGTTTATCAGACAATTTAAACCCATACAAACACAAGCCACAGCTTATCCACCTTAACTCCGTATTGTATTACAACTGTTTCTAAGTACCTCTTAAAATGTAATAGTGAAAATTATAATTCATTACGTACATTATAAAAATATTTGAGGTTCTATGCCTAACTCTTTATTGTACCCGGTCAATATATATAAACTGCTATGAACATAAATAACTTATTTCTTACAACGTAAACTGAGAATGACGTGCAATTCTGCCCTCTTTCTATCATTATTTTCTGCCTCCATTTGAAACTCGTGTATCACCGCAGTGATCGAGAGTGACTGGGAGAACTTCGCCCAACCTTCACGGCCTGTGACGTAGCCACAACGTCACTGTGCTTGAACAGCATGCGCTCATCGCCTACCAGCGCGCACAGTTACCGTGCTGGGCGCCCGCGGGACGGAGCCACGAGTAAATGGGTGAACATAATTTAATGAAAATCATATGTACAGTCTGGACTATTTATTCACGCCGGATAAAATGGTAATTTGGGGGAAGGAGCCTAAAATTTAACTTCTAAATACCTATGTTAATGTGCAACTTAATCCAATCTTATTCACAACGAGTACATGACTTCATCTGGAATTACGTATACAATGTAGAATTCCGTAGCGAAGCACGGGTACACCTGTTAGTAAACTTATATAATTAGCATTAGTAGTAGGCCAAGTATTTAGGGGCTGTCTGACCAAGGCGGTAAGGACGAAGGTTCGATTCCCCGTCAGAAAGTCGTAAAATGTTTCTTAAATTTTACGACTTCCACTTCCACTTCCGGAGGTGCATATGGCCCTGAGGTTCACTCAGCCTACACCCAAAATAAGTACCAGGTTTTTTTTCCTGGGGGCAAAGGTGGCCGGGCGTTGAGCTAACAGCTTCACCCCATCAAATGCCGAGGTTACGGATAGTGGAAGCCTTTACCTTCCACCACTCCAAGGGCCTTCATGGCCTGTACGGAGATTGCTTTTCATTTTTGTTTCGTTTTTAGTAGCAGTATTTACAGGTGGCGCTAGACCTCATTATTGCCATTGGTCTGTCAACACGACTTCTGCCCAACTAGATGGCCCGCAGGTATCGGAAATCCACGTGTTCAACGCACCACATGCTCAGTCGTACTGCATGGCTACCGCGACCGCATCCACTGTCTCTCATAGAAGCCAGTTCCTCAGATGAACCCACGAGGCTGAGTGAACCTGTTCCAGGACATCCTTATACTGTCCGGAAATCGAACCCAGGGCCAATGGATAAGAAGCAGGTACGCTATCCCCACAGTGCAGGGCTTTACGTCTTACTAACTACTTTAACGGTTTTCGGAGACGTCGAGGTGCCGGAATCTAATCCTGCCAACGCAGTAAATCTACAGACACGAAGGCTGACGTATCTGAGAACCTTCAAATACCACCGAACTGAGGGAGGATCGAACCCGCCAAGTTGGAATCAGAAGGCCAGCGCTCCAACCGTCTGAGCCACTCAGCTATTAGTTTTTCTCCGGGTACTCCGGTTTTCATTCCGGCAACACTCTCCAATAGCATTTCATTTCATCTCTCATTCATTAACCATTGCCCCAGAGGAGTGGGACAGGCTTCGGCAGCCGGCACAGTTCCTATCCTCGCCGCTAGATGGAGGCTTCATTCATTCCATTCCTGACCCGGTCAGATGACTGGAAACCGGCTGAGGATTTTCATTTCCACTATTATTATTCCTTTTTTGGCAGACTCATGAATTTTGATTTAATGTTCAATGCGACTAAGTTATAAGCCTGTTCTAAAGTCTGGTTTAGTCGGAGTATCTTAAAGAAAGCGAAGAATCAAGAAATACAAAAATAAAACACTTTCTAGGCATCTTATAGAACTGAGGATGGCCAAGGTAAAAATAATATGAAAAAGAGGAGCTTCGCAACGTGTACGGGGAAGCAGTACCAGAATCCGAATTAGTTGACCCTTTTCGCTTTACTTTTCGCTTTTTTTTGCGTATTAGGATGTAAATTAAACTGTCAAAAACCAAGCGAATTGGCTTCCTTCTTTTTATTATTATTATTATTATTATTATTATTATTATTATTATTATTATTTGTTGTTGTTGTTGTTGTTGTTGTTGTTACAACGGGTAAATTCAGGGGCCGTATCTTAATTCAGGATTTCAGCCGCTAAATTATTATAGATAGCATGCTCATTAACCGCGATTACATAATTTGCGAACTTGTCAGTGGGATGAGCCGATCTCCTTCCCATGTATCATTTGCATGGCTACTTTGAGACTTCCGAGGTTCGGATACCTCCTCATCGGTAATATTCAGTTCTTCACTGTGGTTTGGTGCAGCACAAAATAATTAGCCTTGATCCTGGCGCCCTTCAGAATGCCAGACAAGTGATTATACCGTCGAGATTCTTGGCAAAGCCTGTCCCGATGGTGGCGTCAAGTGATTTAGCGTCACGACCTTTACAGCTGGCGTCCGTCGACAAGAGAGGGTCATTATGCCGGTAATCGTTAATGAAGCCTGGGAAGTGGCTTATGGAAGAGTTGATAGAATGAGTTTGTTTATTGTATGACAGACACTCTAGACGTTATTTTGAAATATTTGGATGTAGTTTCTCCTTATATCGATATCAAATGTTAACTTTTCTTATATATATATTTGCGGTTAATGTCTATTTACCGAGCTCGATAGCTGCAGTCGCTTCAGTGCGGCCAGTATCCAGTAATCGGGGATAGTGGGTTCGAGCCCCACAGTCGGCAGCCCTGAATATGGTTTTTCGTGGTTTCCCACTTTCACACCAGGCAAATGCCGGGGCTGTACCCTAATTAAGGCCACGGCCGCTTCTTTCCAGTTCCTAGGCCTATCCCACCATCGCCATAAGACCTATCTGTGTCGGCGCGACGTAAAGCAAATAGCACAAAAAAATGTCTATATAAAACCATCCTTCTCTCTTTATTCTTTCAACATTAACCTGACGCTTGGTTTTTACAGGCTGTATCGGGACTATACCGACAAAAAATCTTCGTGTTATGTCAAGAACAATGGTGCAGTCGGATTGGCGGAGAAAATGTTTCTTTTCGACAAAATGAGGTTTCCGGGCGAGTTGGCCGTGTAGTTAGGGGTGCGTACCGGGTATTACCTCTGCCTTCCACTTCCCCTCCCTCCTCTGACGCACAGCAATTCGTAGTAGTTTCATAGGCCCTGACTCAGTTTCTACCTATTGATACACTGAATCTTAAACTTGTCGACTCCATATTCCATACAGAAGTCTCTCGAAACAGAGTCGTTAGATGAAAATAAACGATTTGACATCAATTTGAGTTTAATTTTTTCAAAGTCGTATTTATGATCATTTTATTTTCCCAAAGGGAAATTTGACACCTCTGTTTTTAATACATTTAATATGGCTTTCCCCATAGTTCAAGGATGCCTAGACTGAAACTGTAATAATGCAGGGATTGTATGCTGCAATAGAGACAAAGCAGGACTTCAAACACTACTGATCTCCATTTAGGGCAGTAGCCCAGGTGGCAGATTCCCTATCTGTTGGTACACGAGTTTTTTATATATCGAACCTGATCTGGGTTTACAGTAGCCTCATTATGTGTCTCAGACATTGGTCTACAGTGCAGGTTAGAGGTACCCTAATATACCGCCTGGTTCACCAGCCCCATAATTTTTCGGAGATAGGCAGCCCAAATAGCGCGTATAACCTAAAAATCCCTATAATTTACAGTAGTTTTACTAACATCAAATCAATCACTCACTTCATTAAGGTAAGTTCTTAATTTCAAATTCGCAGGTGTTTGGACGGAAATAAACATGCATATTTCCAAATATTGAGTGTGACTTAATAGAATCTGATGATGTTCTTTTAAGATTGAAACATGTATTGTTTGTATAATGGTGTGTATATTTATTCCTTGTTTAATAGTGTTTTTGTACAGGTGTGTTGTGGTGTAGTCCGTCTCTGTGGTGTAGTGGTTTGTGTGATTAGCTGCTACCCCCGCAGGCCCGTGTTGGATTCTCGGCTCTGCCTCGAAATTTGAAAAGTAGTACGAGGGCTGGAACGGGGTCCACTCAGCCTCGGGAGGTCAAATAAATAGAAGGAGGTTCGATTCCCACCTCAGCATCCTCGAAGTGGTTTATCCACTTCTCCTCCAGGCAAATGCTGGGATGGTACCTCACTTAAGGCCACGGCCACTTCCTTCCCTCTTCCTTGTCCATCCCTGCCAATCTTACCATCCCCCCACAAGGCTCCTGTTCAGCATACCAGGTGAGGTCGCCTGGGCAAGGTACTGGTCCTCTTCCTCAGTTATATCTCCTTGACCCAAAGTCTCACGCTCCAGGACACTGCCCTTGAGGCGGTAGAGGTGGGTGCTGAGTCTGAGGGAAAAAAGAACCTTGGAGGGTAAACATATTAAGAAAGAAAGAAAAAAAGGAAAACGTTTCCAGTCCAGACTTGTAATTGTTAGCCAAGATTCGCATTGTTCTATAATTTCTATGCATATATAAAGTATGGTATAAGTTAAATTAAACTTTAAGGGAAAGAATATATTAGTCCTATATTATACGAATAAAATCAAACGTAGTAACGTTAAAAAATTATGTTCTTTTGCTTACTGAATAAATTCATTATTATGTTCTATGTCTAGATGGTCCTTGGACTTGGATGCTATATGCTGAGGGGGCCTCAGAAACAAAAAGTTTGTGAAACCCTGATCTAGAGATTAGATCTCTCTTGTCTCTAAGAAACGAAATGAAAGGTGAAGAAGCGTGGAAGAGTCACATTAGCAGCAGCGAAGCCACCTCACACTCATTGAAGAAAGATGGAATATATTTGTAGGGGTGTCATAAATACTGCATTTGTCTTTGTTTTTGTGCTGCGCGAGTAAAGGTTTTTCTGGGAACTTTTGAATGTATGTATGTTGTGATACGAACCTTGCAGTCCATACAAAAGTACGCTGTCACTCTCCACAATAGTTTGTATTCCGCATCTGTTTCTCTCATGAAGGACGATGAATTCTTCCGTCCATGAAGCAGAATAGTCCGCACCGTGCCTTGAAGAAATTGTTGGATCTTCATTGAAGATAGCAGACACAACGTGCCAAGGCGAGAATGTCCTCTCTGCCCACTTGAATCTAAAGTACACCCATCTCGTCTTCTTCATGTGTGACAGACATTCCTGTCACATGGCTACACCCACGCGTGGTCCAGCGGGGAAGCTAGGCTGATTTCATCTCGTGTGACAACCAACAGACTCAACCATTAATTACTGTTCCGTCCGTCTGTGTGTGTGTGTGTGAGCACCATATGGGGCCCGCTAGAACATGGCCGAGCTCGAATTTATTATTCACCTACCAGCGGGGGAGAAGCATTCCGCCAGCCCCAAGATGAGATAAAGGAGGCTTATATGGCGCGACTACGAGGAAACATTTCAAGTCTCGCTTGTGTTCATCCTTCGCTCGATAATCACATTCGCATTCAATTTATACACTATATCTAGCGCTCGTCTCAGTTTTTATTATTTTGCCCAAGAGGCAGAAAATTCAACCTTATCATGACCGTCCCGATACGTGCTTCTGGAAACAGGGTTGTATTTCATGAAACTGATTGCCAAAACTTGAAAAAATATCCCAAATATTAACCAGGAAAGTCGCGTGACAGATGTAAATAAGTTAATTTGGCTAGGAGTAAAGAAACAAGGCTGTTTTTCCGAAACTGCATTTAGGTTGGAAGTGACTTTTAAAATGTGTGTGTGTTTTTTAGTTTGATAGAGCTATCCTAGGCTCACAATTCGAAACCTTTCCGGGACCTTTAGCCCTTCAACTTTCGGCACAATTGGTCTGCTTAGTAATGTTTTCGCCGGGCTCAGTGGCTCAGACGGTTAAGGCGCTGGCCTTCTAACCCCAACTTGGCAGGTTCAATCCTGGCTCAGTCCGGTGGTATTTGAAGGCGCTCAAATACGCCAGCCTCGTGTCGGTAGATTTACTGGCACGTAAAAAGAACTCCTGCGGGACTAAATTCCGGCACCTCGGCGTCTCGAAGACCGTAAAAGTAGTTAGTGGGACGTAAATCAAATAACATTAGTAATGTGTTCAACATGAAAATTCGCGACGGGTTTTGAACCCGGTACACTTTGCGTACGCCACTTTCTATAGCTATAATTGTCTTATTGTGTTGTTTAGTTAATTATTTGGCATGCCCCTTGTGACATTGTCTTGTTAGTAGTATTTCTAGTTTCATTTACCTAAAGCAATTTTTTGATATTTGCCGGAAAAATTAAAACTTAACGTTGTTTAATTAGATGAAAAGAGGCTGTCTGGACGAGGCGGTAAAGGCGTGCTCGGTTCGCCCGGCAGGATGTGGGTTCGAATCCCCGCCAGGAAGTCGTAAAATTTAAGAAATGAGATTTCCACTTCCGGAGGTGCATATGACCTTGAGGTTCACTCAGCCTACACCAAAAATGAATACCAGGTTAATTCCTGGGGGCAAAGGCGGCCGGGCGTAGAGCTAACCACTGTACCCCATCACGTGCCGAGGTTAACAATGGTGGAAGCCTTTACCTTCCACTCCTCCAAGGGGCTTCATGGCCTGAACGGAGGTGACTTTGTCTTTTTTGTTAATTATATGACAAATGGATACATCGCCTATCCATGCGTATTACTCATTGCATTTGTCAACGTAAGCTGAGTACTGGCAAAATTATTGATGGAAATAAATTCTCAAGGTACTTCCAGTTCGGCCTACTATAATCGGCTATTTTGTTTTACGTCTCAGGCCTTGTCTCTAGCAGGTGTTGGTTTGATTCTCGACTTATTAAATGATTTCAAATCTGCCCAAAGGTATAGAATATGATTCATTCATCGTCGTGATCAGTTTTGGAGCTATTTAACGTGAACGTAGCCCAGATCCATATCTGGTAAGAGAAGGAACAAATCTATTACTGTTATTGATTGATCTGTCCCAATCACACACCCTTGACATTAAGGTATTAGCAATGCTAGTAACACATTATTTGGATGCAGCCAACCCCTAAAACGAATTATGTCAAAGTGTCTCTCATAGGACCATTTGGTGCTTGCGTTCGGTGGGCTTGGCAGTCTCATATGTATAAGTTTCTGTTCGACGGGATGAATCGGGATGCCAATTAGGCAAAATCACCCTGAGAATTTAGGCACTCATCCAACCGACGCACCATGTTGAAAATTCCGTGTGATAAAACACCGTGTCCAGCTGCGTGAAGAAGTCTGTAACTGCCTGCTGCACATCCTCGTCTGACAGGAAGCATCGACCCTGCAAGGCCTTTCTGAGGGGACCGAAGGCGCGATAATCGCATGGGGAGAGGTCAGGACTATAGGGCGGAAGCTTCAGTGTCTCCCACTTGAGTTGTCCGTAATGGATCGACCGGCGTCTTGGGTCGAAAGGCGGCTCCCACGAAACTTGGTACACCATTCCATAACGGTGGTTATCGACAGACATGCTGCCCCATACACAGTCGTCATTCTCCGATGGATGTCCACCGGCGTTTGCCATTCGGCAACCAAGAATAGAATAACAGCACGTTGGTCCTGTTTGGACGCATTTGGTAATAACGTCGCCATAGTTCACGTGACCGCATGTAACGCACGATACGACTGCCACATTAATCCCTTTGTTCGTGCTTATATACGCGCATCGCAATCGCGCCACGTTGCATATCCGCTGCAGCAACGCCCTCAAACGGAAACTTTTCATCACGCCTTATAGTAACATACGCCTCATTGAGGAAGGCAACGGGAAACTACCTAGTAAGCCTCTTCAGTGCCGCCTCTGCTGTATATAGTAGCTGAGTGGGACCCAACATAATGCGACAGACAGCGAACCTGGCTGAGGAAGATGCCATGCTGACTATATCATTTTGATAGGGCCAAAATCTTGCATGGGCTGTATGGGTCATGACATGAGGGATTCAACAATGCTGAGCAAGAGTTCGGCAATCGTTGAAAATGGGGGAAGACAACGGCCAACATTTTATGAAGTCTAACAGCTAGATTTTATCCCACCATTCTACTTTTGAAGGGACTGCCTGGCCGAGGCGGTAAAGGCGTGCTCGGTTCACCCGGAAAGACGTGGGCTCGAATCCCAGTCAGGAAGTCGTAAACAATTTAAGAAATGAGATTACCACTTCCGGAGGTGCATATGGCCCTGAGGTTCACTCAGCCTACACCAAAAATGAGTACCTACCCCGTCAAGTGCCGAGGTTACGGATAGTGGAAGCCTTTACCTTCCACCCCTCCAAGGGCCTTCATGGCCTGTACGGAGAAGACTTTACTTCATTCTACTTTTACCTGAGGCGGAGTGGATCGTACAAACCTGTCTTATATTCTAGGAATAGCTGGGAATGGAATCCGGGCCAGCCAAGTAGGTAGCAACTAAATCTTCGGTTCTAAAGTATACTTGCAAACTCATTGTGGTATGCGCCAGGTTCGATCGTGGACTACTCACAGAAAGTCAGCGCTGAACTGTTATTTGACCTCAAAGTATTCTTACTACGTCCACTTGCAAGCCGGTCGCAAGCCAGGACAAGAGCAACTTCTTTATCAATAAAATTGTATCTGCTTTTGAAGTCACGCTCTCCACAATATGTGCCATGAACACGAGTTTGGCCAACACTCACGCGGAACTTTCATGCCCTTGCGGCAAACTTTTGTTATTGTTCCTAGGACCACTTCACGGGGCTAGGACGACCTTGGTCATTAACCCCGTGCTCTTCTGTGAATAGAAACAGTCTGATAGCGGGGGTTCCCCCAGAAGCTCACAACTAGTGATGAGTGTCCGGTGTCCACGTGGCCCAGTACTTAATTTCTACTTAGGTGGCGGAACTCATACCAACATATTCCCCCCTCCCCCCTCTTTCTCCTTTACGTCGCTGCCCCCTCCTCCCCAGTAAAAGTCGCAAGTTTCGATATTTTGAAAACTTGTGATGAAACTTACAATGAGAAATCATTTGTTTACAAAATATTTTTCTGATATTTAGGTTTTTAAAACATATTTTCCTCCACCTGTTTGGTGCACTGGTTATTGTGATTAGGTGCCAACCCTGGAGGCCGGAGTTCGATTCTCGGTTGTGCCACGAAATTTGTAAAGTGGTACGAGGGTTGTAACTGGGTCCACTCAGCCTCGGGAGGTCAACTGAGTAGAGAGGGGTTCGATACCCACCTCAGCCATCCTCGAAGTGGTTTCATGTGCTTTCTCACGTCTCCTCCAGGCAAATTGGCGAGATGGTACCTAACATAAGTCAACGGCCGCTTCTTTCCCTCTTTACTGTCTATCCCTTCCGATCTTCCTATCCCCTCTACAATGCACCTGCTCAGCATAGCAGGTGAGGCCACTTGGGCGAGGTACTGGTCCTCCTTCCCAGTTTTATTCTCCCGACCCAAAGTCTGACGCTCCAAGACACTGGCCTTGAGGTGGTAGAAGCGGGATCCCTCGTTGATTCAAAGGGAAAAACTAACTCTGGACGGTAAACGTATGAAGAAAGAAAGAAAGAAAGAAAGAAAAAAGAAGGAAAGAACAGTTAGGTTCGTATAATTCATATTCGATGTAAAAGTCCGGTGTTTTATAATTGCTAGATCAAATATCACTTTAAATTACAATCTTGCTTGCCATACAATATCCTCTCCTTATAAGCATGACAAAAAGATAGATAATATTTTCCAGAACTAAGTCTACACTACAATATGACCTTAAGATTGCTCCACATGCGCAAACTCACCAAGGAAGGCTTGCACGAGCGAGGTTCGAGCCAGACCTGTTTAGATCTCATCTCACATGCAATAAAGCAAGCCCAGCCTCTCGGTCGTAATGTCCACCCGAGTAAATATGGAAATGAATTCTAAAAGCAGGGAGTGCAATTTCTAGCAACAACAATTATATGGCTGCATTTAAAGGAACTGAACGTTTATAGTCTTCAATGCAGAACTTCACCCACTGTAACCAAATAGCCACGCATTCAATAGTAAGTAATAGTGAAGCAATGAAAGAAGAGGATACGGTTGCCAACCCTGGAAATGAAACCATTTTTCTTCCACCCCAAAGCGTGGTAAATATAGCAGGATTTACCGAACGAGCTGACGATGTGGTTAGAGTCGCGTAGCTGCGAGTTTATATTCGGAAGATGGTGGGTTCGAATCCCACCGTCGGCAGTCCCAAACATGTTTTTCCGTGGTTCCCCATTTTTCACAAAATGAAAAATATTGGCGCTGTATCTTAATGAAGGCCACGGCCGCTGTCTACCCAGATTTAGCCCTTTTCATCCTTGGGTCGCCGAAGGATTTCTTCTGTTACCCAAAAAATAAGGATGGGACAGGGGAAGGATTGTCCCACTGGGTTTTCAACTACATCGTCCGGCGCAAATCTGACTTAGGGTGAAATGAAAGACACGTTTAGATAAGTCATTTCCATATAATTCTATTTACAAGCGATAGATAATAATAATAATTCTATGGACATCTGAGAAGAATGGGACCGGAACGTCTAACAAATAAGGTCCTCATCTTCCAGGAAAGAAGAAAGACCCAAGTACTCGTACCATGGCTGAAAGAGGATCATCAGGATCTTAAAAAACGTGGCATTGAGAAGGGAGATATTACAAACAGAACAGTGTTCAGAAGGAAAATTGCTGGGGTGACGGATCTGTTCGTAGAGGAACCCAAGAGAACAAGAAGGGTGTTCTCGGATGAGGAACGAGCAAAAGCGAGCCACAGAATGGAGTATTGGCGTAAAAAGAAAGAACATCAATAGTCAAGGAAGTTGTGTAATCGTAACCCATAGGTGGTTGAAACGATCCTAAATAATAATAATAATAATAATAATAATAATAATAATAATAATAATAATAATAATAATAATAATAATAATAATAATAATAATAATAAATAATAATAATAATACATAGGTAGCGGGTGTTGTTGAAATGAAACCTTTCTAATTTCTGTCATGAACGCAGAAAGAATTTCTATACTACTGTACATTTTGAATTTTTTAAATTCTTTGCCGAATTTGCCTAATAAGTCATTATTTCACCTTTTAAGATCGTTTTAGGTCAATATACAGAATTTTGAAGAATTTCTAGGACTGTTTTTCGAAGTCTGTCTGAATTCCTCATTGTCAGATTGATAAAAATCCATAAGTGATAATATAATAAGGCCGCCTCTGTGGTGTAGTGGTTAGCGTGATTACCTGCCTTCCACGGAGGCCCGGGTTCGATTCTCTGCTTTGCTATGAAACTTGAAAAGTAGTACGAGAGATGGAGCAGGATTCACTCAGCCTCGGGAGATCGATTAAATGGAGGAGGGTTCGATTCCCTTCTCGGCCATCCTCGAAGTGGTTTTCCGTGGTTTCCCACTTCTCCAGGGAAATGCCCGGATGGTAACTAAAGGCCACGGATGCTTCCTTCTTCCTTATCTACCCCTTTCAAACTTCCCATCCCCCCACAAGTCCCCTGTTCAGCATAGCAGGTGAGGCCGCCTGGGCGTGGTACGGGCCCTCCTTCCCAGTTGTATCCCCATGACCCAAAGTCTGACGCTCCAGGACATTGCCCTTGAGGCGGTAGAGGTGGGATCCCTCGCTGAGTCCGAGGGAAAGACCAACCCTGGAGGGTAAACGGATTAAGAAAGAAAGAAAGAAAGAAAGAAAGAAAGAAAGAAAGAAAGAAAGAAAGTCAATATATATAATTATATATTTTTCTTTCAAATGGTTAAAGTTTGCTAACTATGAAGGTTCGGAAGGGATCTAAATTATGCCCACGTTCCAAGCAAATTAGGAGATTATTATTTCTGTAAAGACAATTTCTGTTCATTGAATCGAAGAGGGATATATTTATTGTATTACCGCTGTTACGCAGTCACCAGAGTACCGTTTCGTTACTATTTTGCCAGTTTTTTTTCCTTTTAGCGACAGAGATAGGTCTTAGGATTGACGATGGGATAGGAAAGGGTTAGGAGCGGTAAGGAAGTGGCGGTGGCTTTGTTTAAGCCACAGCCCCAGCATTTGCCTGGTGTGAAAATGGGAATACCATTTTAGGGATGCCGACGATGAGACGTGACCCCACCGTCTCCAGAATGCAAGCTCACAACTACCCGATCCTAATAGCATAACCAATTTGCCAACTTGGACAAATATTTTAAGGTCATTTTTCACTTATTCTATAGCAATTTCCCATTAAATTAAGGGCATTTTTACCATATCCAGTGATTTTTAAGTCAACAACATCCGTCCCCTACAAAACTAAACCTTTCCTAACATCCCTTACATCAGCTTGCCACAAAGGAGCCGGGAATTGGTCAGAGGAGCGGAGGAAATAATTCAGCTATAAAATGAAGGAATACTGGGCCGACAGGAAGGCTCAAGAGGCCACTAAGAACACAATCCAGTACGCTAAAAGGGGCAGACAACGACAAAAACACCGCTAGAACACAAGCACCGTGGTCCACAGATGGCCTAAATGCAAAGAAAATAATAATAATAATAGTAACCTATGGCCTCCGTAGGGACCTGGTGCTGGTCTTTCTCTTGTAGACGGCCTATAGGCGACCTGCCTGTCTCTGAGGATGGGGCCTAACCTAAGACGATTTCTAATGGGGGAAACGGCACGCACACATCTCGGTCCGAGTCAGACGAATTAACCAATTTAAGATTATCGGGAAACGAACCCGAGACTCCCCTGACCAAATGCCAGAACGCTAGCCATTTAGCCATACATTCGGACAAGTGACAGTTGATAACTATAGAGAAAGGCCACGGCATCGTAGAGGGCAATTGTCACGTCAATCTCTCTATATAAAAGGCTAACTCCGACTGACTGTAATCAGCGCCCAGCCAAAACTACGCGACATGAAGAAATGACATTTTGGGGATACATGTATATTACAGTGTAGGTGTTCCCTAAGGGAGGATTTTTTGATATTCCGTCACTAACGGGGTGAAAAGAGGATGAAAAGTAGTTGAATACCTTTTATACTTATTGTTACCGTGGTTTGGTGGATCAGCAGAGGTGAAAGAAGGTGCTGGGATGAATAGGTCTCAATATACGAAATTAAAGTTAATTTAAAATTTAACAAGGTTATATTTTCTTTTCAAGATCAAGAAATAACAAATATAACAGGTACTCAGTCGCCTAGCAACAAATCAAGAATGTACAATTACGGTTGTTACAGGATTTGGGCTCCGAGACCCAGACACACAATTCTTGAGCAATTAGCCCAACTTTACCCAAATACAAGGTTTGACAAAGGGGCAGAAAACCCCAATCATGCCCAGGAGCACTTGCTCCCTATTACTCAGTAAAGCCTGCTCGAGGCACACAGAAACCAAATTTAAGAAAGAGCAACCCGCTCTCAAAGTTCAAGCCTATCAAAGGCCACACCAAACTCCACCTTCAAGCTGTCCTCCAAGCACATGAAAACAGGGGTAAAAATACCCAACCCACTGAGGCCTATCCAATAAAGAAACAGGACAATTATATGGCCCCCAAAATACCAACTTGAGAGGAGGCGTAACTGCACTCCTAATACACTTCTTTAAAACCTATTTGGCACTAGGCCGCTTATGCAAGGGCTAATCCCATGCTACGAAGGTGACACGATTGAAAAATGTTATGACATTACGAGTAGAAGGGAAACTGTTATAAAAACGTAGTCACCTCAAAACAAAATGAATGGGAGCTCAAGAGGGTTAGGCACTCTCTATCCCAATTTGTAGTTAAAGAAACAGAATTTATACCAAGTGTCTTTTACATTTTAAATACAGGTTACATGAGAAAAATTTCGAACCCGCCCCGAGGGTTAAACTGCTGAGCTAGCAAGAAAATAAGTTATAAAACGGCCATTACCTGATGGTTGAACTGCTGCCCGAAGAAAGAGGCGCTTCCCGCCGCCTGCTACATAATTACACAATGAGAGATGTTACTGAAGTGGCGCGGAGACCCAAAAATCAGCAGTTTATATACCCTCGTGGAACATTCGAAACCTTTCATGAATGATAACACCCGCCCACAAGCTTTTTATTGGACGGCCAAAAGATTACATGTCAAAACTGGAGAAGAAAACCAGGATTCGTTGAAAATTAATTACAGAAATTTGCGATTGGCCAATTTCAAAACTGGCGGAAAGAAAGGATTAACATTGCCAACTTAAACAATGGCTGAAATAAATTTTATAAAGAACAAACTTATAAATACTAAATTTCTTCAAGAAAGGTTCCTTCACTTCGCACTAGGGTGTACAATTGTAGTTCTTAAGAGGTGCCATCTAGAAGAGAATGTTCACACTTCTTACTACAGAGCAAACAAATACACATCGAAACTGACATAGTTCAGAACACTTCAAAATTTACAGTAGAGACATCTTCCGAGAACTCAGAGAATTAAAGTGGAAGTTAAAGTTCCGGCTTCCTCCAGTAGAGGAGTTTCAACTGGCGCAATGTTTGAATTAGCGGAGCGGAGGTGTACCACCCGGTACACTTATATCTCAAAAACTGAAGATGTTACATACAAACAAACTGGTATTTGGAATCTCCTCTAAAAATAAAGAAACGAGCATTTTCCTGTTTTCAGAAAATCCACTAAACGGGGGGTGAAAAGGAGTGAAGAATGGGTGAATTTTTATAATGAGGATATGAGGATTACATTTTCTAAATGTAACATTCTACAAACGTGGAACCTGGTATTTAGAATATCCTGTAAAAGCAAAGAAACACGCATAATTTGTTTATGGAAGATCCACTTAAGGGGAAGTGAGAAAGCGGGTGAATTTTTAAAATGAGCATATCTACAATATATCTCAAAAACTTAACATGTTACAGACGTGAAAATTGGTATTATTAATCTCTTTTAAAAATAAAAAAACACGTATTTTCTTGTAAAATAAATAAATAAATAAATAGAAACTAATTAACCCATGTTATATTTACGGCTGGCATGTTAATTATTGTACCAGTGTTGCCAGAACTAAAAAGAATTCGGAAGAAAGGATCGAAAATTTCGGATTTAGTCAAATTTCGGAAAATACTTACTGATAATTATCATAACATTGAGCGATAGAAATTAATAACATTCAGTCATTTATCTGAGAATCTTATTCTCTCTGATGATGATTGTTGTATATAAGAAGTTAACACATACAACATCGCCCCATTCTTCTCTTTCCCCTTACATAGATGTGGTTCCTCGTCAGACAAAGAAACACCGTATCAGTACGAAATATTAACAGGATTTTACTCTTAGACTACCCTTAGAAATTATTGGTAGGTCATGTACTGGTACCTGAGCTGAGTCAGCTGTCATGTAAGAGTGCTTACACGACACGTTAAAGGAGTCATTCTCAAGGGAGTATATCAGCATCGCACCCCTTATAACTGATGGCAATTGAAGAGAAGTTAAATGCATAATTGTATTGATGAGCAAACAAACAAATAAACACAACCCATGGCACTACATCCCTTGAAGGGCCTTGGCCTACCAAGCGACCGCTGCTCAGCCCGAAGGCCTGCAGATTACAAGGTGTTGTGTGGTCAGCACGACGAATCCTCTCGGCCGTTAATCTTGGCTTTCTAGACCGGGGCCGCTATCTTACCGTCAGACAGCTCCTCAATTCTAATCACGTAGGCTGAGTGGACCTCGAACCAGTCCACAGGTCCACTAAAAATCCCTGACCTGGCCGGGAATCGAACCCGGGCCTTCCGGGTATTGATGAGCAGCCGTCTAAAATACGTCTGCCTACTATCGTGGAAAAAAGTACTGATACCAAAGTTTAGCTTATTTTATTCTAGGTTTAATTATGTGGCGTAGACATTTTTATGGTACCCAATTAAAATTTTAACGCAGCTTGAACAAAAAATGTGCCAGTAATTTTTCCATTTCCAACGGAGAAATGGATATTGTCTATACGGTGGAATCTACTTTAAATATAAAGAAACAAGTGAACAGGAGTGAAAATGGGAGAATTTTTAAAACGAGGAGATCAATATTATATTTAAAAACTAGCAAATGTACCCGTGCTTCGCTACGGTATTCTACATTGTACACGGATATCGAAGTAAATTACTGTACATGCAATGAATAACATTTTTTAAATATAGCATGTCTCTTAGCGTCATATGAGAAACAGAATGGGGAGGTCCCCATACATTGTTTCCAATGTAAAGTAAGAATTGCGGAGTTGTGATGATAACGGCAGGCTCACTTGCCTACTGCCATTCACAATCGAGTTGGGAAGTTTACATTATAATGGCAGGCCCCATTGCCTAATGCGGGGTCACAATGGATTTCGAAAGTTTTCGTTACAATCGCAGGCCCCCATTCCTACTTCCAGACAGATTAGAGTTGAGGAATTTTTATTATAATGGCGGACAACTTCCCTACTGCCAGTCAAAACTGAGTTGTACTGTTATCATAATGACGTGCCCCTTTTCCTAATGCCAACCAGCTTACTGCCAGTCACACCGAGTTGATGAGTTTCCATTAAAATAGCAGACTACTATGCCTAATGCCAGTCACATTTTAGATGGGTACATTTGTTCATAATGGCGGGCGCCCTTGCACACAGCCAAACACAATCGGGTAGGGGAGTTTTGAACAAAATTGCACGCTCCCTTGCCTTCTGCAAGTAAAATCGAGAAAGGAATTATTCTTTAGAATGGTGGGCCCTCCGTACTAATGCCACTTACACACGAGTTGGAAGATGACTCCATGCCTACTGCCATTCAAAATCGATGTGGGGAGTACTGATTACAATAGCAAACACACCTTTTCTTGATCGCTACAAATCGACATCAGCATATATATATTTATACAAAAGTATAAGCATATTTAAAATATTGCAGACCTTCATTTACAGATTAACTGCTGCTAATGATAAACGGTACGTCATATCGACAAACGGGTTGCACCATAAGATGCCGTATTTAGCGGTATAAATGCCTGGTCCTATGACATTTTCTCATATCTCATCTATTCATTGGTCAGATTGAGTTAGAAACGGTGAATAGGGTGAAATTTGGGAAAGATTGTCTCACAGTGCATTACTTTTCGGATTATTATGTGACAGCTGCAAACATAGCATTTGGCTCACATATAGCTACTCTGTGGGCCAATGATGGTGTAGAATTTGATGATTCTATCTTTCCTATAAGTGATTCAAAGTATGAATTATGCGTGTAAAAATGCAAAATTTACTTACAATTGAGAAATAGAGACAAATCTAACATATAAGGGATAGAGATACGACAAAAAGTCCTAGGAACAAAGGTGTAGATCACTCCAATTTGAACTGAGATTGTGCCATCCGTTTTGTAATAGAACTTACCGTTTAGCCACGAAGTATCTAGAAACGAAGGTCTGCACCGTCATTAGAATTGCCTCGATATTTCAATATTCTTCGAGGATAAAAAGTGAAAAAATTAAAGATCTTGGAAGTTTTCCGTCGGTTACAGGCTGAAACGTACAAATTTGCCAAATTCCAATTTTCTAGCTCGTCTGGCAGATTGTGCCGCATTCTTAATTTTGGGGAAGGGCGGTAAAATTTTGGACTTTCAGGAAACTGAAGCCAAAAAATATGCAGATGATCATAATTACCCTTTAAACCGATAACTGTATGAAAATTTCACCAAAATAGTCAATGTACAGACACACGGTCGTTACGATTTTATTTATATAGATAGATAAGGAATCTGCTCCATGTACAACACATTTGGGCTGTGTCCGCTGGATGTAGCCTGAAAAACTGGCCGTTTGCGATATCTCCCTTATTAATCCTCCTATCGAAATGATGCTCATGGGTAAAAAGATTTAGAAATTAATTTCCATTAAAGACGGTAGATTTCCATTAATTTTGGATGTGCATATTTTGCGGGACTGCAAATTCATGGTTTCGGTTTCGAATAAACCCCCAGTAAATTTAGGTATTCAGAAATAATATTGGCCCTAAAACCTATCCAAAGACAGGTGGATTCTAAATATCAAGTTTGATAGAAATATATCTACAGTAGTAGTTTTCAAGTTGTAAGAACTCAGATAAACATTTTTTTTTTGCTAGTTGCGTAACGTCGCACCGACAAAGATAGGTACAGCCCCAGCATTTGCCTGGTGTGAAAATGGGAAACCACGGAAAACCATTTTCAGGGCTGCCGGCAGTGGGGTTCGAACCTACTATCTCCCGAATACTGGATACTGGCCGCACTTAAGCGACTGCAGCTATCGAGCTCGGTCTCAGATAAACAATCAGACATGCTGACATACAGACACCAAAGCTAAAAAAAAAATATGCAGATGGTCATTATTACACCTGAAACGGATAACTATTGGGAAATTTCGCCAAAATAGTCAATGCACAGACGATTTTATTTATAGAGATTTATATATTTATGTAGATGTAACATTCTACAGATGTGATAAAAGGTATTTGGAAATTCATAACTTTAAATGTATTGATCTGACCGTTACCAAACTTCAATATGTCTTAAAGTAGCTTATTATCGACCTGTGTACCAAGTTTTTATTTCATCTGATAATTTTGAAAAAGGTTGTTGTAAATTTTGTGAAGCAACATTTTCTCTTTACTGGGTGATCATAGCCGTAAAAAATAAAGTAATAATCATAATATTATTTGCTTTACGTAATACAAACGACTTTTATGGCTTTTGGAGGCGTCGAGTTGGCGGAATTTAGTCTCTCAGGAGTTGTTTTACTTGCCAGTAAATCTACCTTCAAATACCACCGGACTGAGCCAGGATCGAGCCTGTCAAGGTGGGGTCAGAAGGCCAGCGGCTCAATCGTCTGAACCACTCAGCCCGGCCCGTAACAAGTTCAGCTTCTTATGAAGCTCATGAAAATGACAGGATAAAGTTAAAACTGCTTTTTGCATGCATAAAATTATTGATTTTATATTGATTTATATTTAATTGAATGGTTTTGAGACAAGAAAGCAGCATATCAGCCGAGCGGCGTTGCCCAGCTGGCCTATTTGCCGCGCCAACTGAACTCCGTCACTGCTCTGTGTCAGCTTTGAGTCATGTAGAACTACTTTCCAATGAATGTGTTATGTTGTGGGGTGAGAAAGTGGAATTGGGGAATAACATGCTAGATGACGAAGACTTGTTCTTCCCCCTATGAGCCGGAACTTTAAATAGAAGTTTAAAAAATTTAACGCATCCCGCCATTACTATTGATATCTTGTCCGACTCGTCAGCTGAACGGTCAGCGTACTGGCCTTCGGTTCAGAGGGTCCCGGGTTCGATTCCCGGCCGGGTCGAGGAATTTAACCTTAATTGGTTAATTTCAATGGCACGGGGGCTGGGTGTATGTGTTGTCTTCATCATCATTTCATCCTCATCACGACGCGCAGGTCACCTACGGGTGTCAAATAGAAAGACCTGCACCTGGCGAGCCGAACCCGTCCTGGGATATCCCGGCACTAAAAGCCATACGGCATTTCATTGATATCTTGAAGAGAGGATGTACTTCGAATAAGCCGTATCACCTAGCCCCACGTGAAGATAAATTTCAATGACCTGGCTAGTAATCGAACTCGGGGCCCACGTGTTTCTTAAAAAATGAGAGAATATACTGTTTTCGCCCTTTACCGTATTGAATTACGCGCGAGCTACGAAAGTTAGCTGTGGAGGGAATGCTACTGTGATTCGCGCACTCAACTGACCGGAGTTGTTAGAGACTGTGTCTGAAAAGTGAAAACGTAGAGATCGGAATATTTCCATCTAATGGAATAGTTTAAAAAATCCGAAAATATTCGGAAATTTCTAATGATCTGGCAACATTGTCTAGCCTGAGAATATAATTCATATCGGGATTAGAGAGAGATTTGTAATGGTTCCCCTACATAAACTCAGCAAGCTCTCCAACTTAATATCTAGAGTATATCTTTTCATGTAAAATATTGTCGGCGTATAATACTGGTGACAACAATTTAAGCAACACTTAAATCTTACACTTCCACACAATTTTATAGCCATAAGGTTCTGTCTCCCATATTGTTGCGCCACCGTTCACGCCGTCGCGAACACATTAACCTAAATTTCACCTGATTTCTTATAATTCATTTGATCGGACTCCCGATAGGACAATATAATCATTTTTAACGTTCGAGGCTTATTTTTAACCAGATAAGAATACTTTTCTCAAGAAACATATGCTCATAGCAGGATCGTCACAGTTCATTGCCCGATATCACATCAAACAGACGATGTACTCTTCCCACCAGGCCCGAGTACGACCTCTCACAGAAACTCGCACATTAATTCACCCAGACTCGCAATTAATCTTCGTTCGGCTTCACTAAATATTAGCTTGTCAATGAAGCCACTCACATAATTCATACCATGACAGTCTTCATATCTCACTATTACCTTTGACCTGACGCTAGAAACAGTGAGCAATATTTCCCCTTCGCGAATTCCAGTAGTTGGAAATAGAGAATTACCTCCGTGATTTAACAGGCTCGACTTACACATACCTTGTTTTAAAATCAATATATTACTGTGGAGACACTTATCATTATGAAGACATATTTTGTAATGCATATTGAGCAATATTCAGCTTTAAACTCACAGTGAGTGCTCCCGATCCCAATCTCAAGAATACCTAATAAAAGAAATAGATAGTGTGCAGAGGAAAGCAGCAAGATTTGTAACAGGGGATTTCAAGGGAAAGAGTAGTGTATCAGAAATGGTAAAGGAACTTGGGTGGGAAACTTTAAGTAAGAGAAGGGAGAAAACTAGACTTATAGGATTATATAGAGCCTATACAGGAGAAGAAGCATGGGGAGATATCCGTGAGAGGATTCAGTTGGAAAATAATTATATCGGCAGGACTGACCACAAATATAAAATTAGAAGGAATTTTAGGAGAAGCGATTGGGGTAAATTTTCATTCATTGGGAAGGGTGTGAAGGCGTGGAACAGTTTACCAGGGGTAGTATTTGATCCTTTTCCAAAATCTGTACAGATATTCAACAAGAGAATAAATAGCAACAGAGAAAATAAATAAAATATTAGAGGGCATTCGACCAGTGCACGTTAATGTAAATAAAAAATGTGTGTGAATAAATTAATTCCATCCCCTGGTCTAAGGAGTTTGGACAGCCAAATTAGGGGACTGCCTGTAGGGGTGAAGTACAGTAGGGACTTCGAGGGCCCTGGGACCGCTACGGTAGCTGTGAAGGCCCTTCAGGAACTCTGAAAATTGGTAGCAAAAGGGGCTACTTAGGTTCCAGAATGGGTAAAAAAAAAGTAAATAAATGCAATGTAAATTTTAATCTTATACCAGTTGCATAGTATCATTCGAAGTAATTCCACATACTGTATATCAGTTGATTATATTTGTACAGGAGATATTATAAGTAGAATTTTTTAAACAATATAAATTTATTAAGGATGAGCTGTGTGTTTAATAGAAAAATTGTTAGCGTAAATTGTAATAATATTTCATTATAGGAAAATTTTCTTCTCTTGTTAATTTAATATTTAGTGCACCGGGCGAGTTGGCCGTGCGCGTAGAGGCGCGCGGCTGTGAGCTTGCATCCGGGAGATAGTAGGTTCGAATCCCACTATCGGCAGCCCTGAAAATGGTTTTCCGTGGTTTCCCATTTTCACACCAGGCAAATGCTGGGGCTGTACCTTAATTAAGGCCACGGCCGCTTCCTTCCAACTCCTAGGCCTTTCCCATCCCATCGTCGCCATAAGACCTATCTGTGTCGGTGCGACGTAAAGCCCCTAGCAAAAAAAAATAATTAGTGCTTGACAATAATGTATTTTAGTGTACCATTTGCCACCGAGGTAGACACCTCATTTGCAAATAAAGAGATTTTGATTTGATTTTGATGTTCAAACCTGTATGGTATATGGAAGTGAAGCATGGGTGTTGGCTAATGCAGTGACCAAAAAACTTAAGGAGCTAAGATTATTATTACTAGGGAACCCGTGCTTTTGCGCAGCATTCGTTATAAATGGGTCAGATAACTCGTCTTGATATGCCTGTCGTAGTAATATTGTTTTGCCTGCTATTTTCAAAGGTTTTATGTACATTTAACCCTCAAGCACACGCGCCAAATTTTAGGACGCAGACACACGCGTGGGGGTGCTTTTCACCCCACATATAATTGTATTGTAAAATATGAATTACTGTATTATTTGGAGATTTTATTTTATATAAGAATCACTCTGTCTGCGGGGATCCAGCCAGAAAGATATAAGAGCGGGGAGAGCACAGGAGAGTTATTTGTACATTGAACTAGGAAATAAAATGACCTGGGGTGGATTCCACCCCATACGCGTGTGTTTGAGGGTTAATAAGACGCGCGTTATGGTATACCACAGTTCGTAGTCAGAATTCATCCATTCTGACGATCGTCATCATGCCGTCTGTTTGGTAAAAATCTACCCATATATTCGTTCTTTATCCTGCTTTGTATTGTGCAATAGATGGCAATGGTATTTTAATCGCAGTTATTCTATACAGAACGGTTGTCTTGAGAACTCATAGGTTAGTGCTCATAGGTTAGTCTCGAAGGAGCGTTTTTTCCAGGCAAAGAACTTTTTAAAGATACATGGTCTTCACTCTGTCTCATGTAGTTAGGTTATCCTTCGATAGGTGTTCCCAGATAATGTCTAAGGCGTATGTCATGGTGGGGGTCTGTTTGTACGTAGACTTTTCTCTGTCACCAGCATGTTAAGTTATTACGAACGCTCTGCCATTATTTGGAAGCTCGGAAAGGTGAGAAAACTCAAAGAGTATCTGGCAGGGAATAGTATTCTTCTGTGTTCAGAGGAAGTGTATACTCTCTGGCTTGACAGGTAGTAATCAAACATATTGCATGCAATGACATTACTAAGGATGAAAATCACAAATATCAGAATACTAATGAAAGTGTTGGTCGCTTAGCAACCTGCTAAGTAGAGACTGTATTGCGGGTAGGGTAAGCCTTTGCCTGCAATTATTGTAGTGATCATTTAATGATTTGATTTTATGATTACTCAAAGTTGGCTTAACTTAGGGGCCTATCAATGTCTCATAATTCACTGGCAGTGAAATGAAATGAAATGTCGTATGGCTTTTTGTGCCGGGATATCCCAGGGCGGGTTCGGCTCGCCAGGTGCAGGTCTTTCTATTTGACTCCCATGGGCGACCTGCGCGTCGTGATGAGGATGAAATGATGATGAAGACAACACATACACCCAGCCCCCGTGCCATTGGAATTAACCAATTAACGTTAAAATCCCCGACCCGGCCGGGAATCGAACCCGGGACCCTCTGAACCGAAGGCCAGTACGCTGACCGTTCAGCCAACGAGTCGGACACTGGCAGTTAATTCCGGAGAGAATAAAACAAAAATGAAGCAAATTGGTCCAGTAGAACGGATGGACGGATTTGTCAAAGCTGTATTTAGTAAACTTTTAATTATTATTATTATTATTATTATTAATATTATTATTATTAGTAGTAGTAGTATTAGTAGTAGTATTATAACTGTATTGTCCCATAGGTAAAATGTTTAAGACCTTACGAATTTCTGCCAACTAGGCTGCCTCCTTACAAATTTCGGCATTCCAATTGTGGTGCTAAATAAGAAGGAAAGCGGAATTTTCTGGACATATGCTATGACTTTTAATTTTGTTGAGTGGCACTCAGTGCATCACCAGAGATCTTAACCATGTAAACAACAATGACATGAAATGCCGGGATTTCTGACCGTCCTTCAACTGCCTCATCCGGGATCAAACTCATGAACTTCGGATCAAGAGTCGGACCACTCTACCACCGATCCACAGAGGTAGCTTTTGGACCCATAATAGAAGGGGATACGTGGAGAATTAGAAATAATGAAGAAGTTAAGAGCTTCAACAAAACAAAATCAAGCCAAAAAATAAACCCCATGGCACTACAGCCCTTGAAGGGCCTTGGCCTACCAAGCGACCGCTACTCAGCCCGAAGGCCTGCAGATTACGAGGTGACGTGTGATCAGCACGACGAATACTCTCGGCCGTTATTCTTGGCTTTCTAGACCGGGGCCGCTATTTCACCGTCAGATAGCTCCTCAATTATAATCACGTAGCCTGAGTGGACCTCGAACCATCCCTCAGGTCCAGGTAAAAATCCCTGACCTGGCCGGGAATCGAACCCGGGGCCTCCGGGTAAGAGGCAGGCACGCTACCCCTACACCACGGGAAACAAAATAAAATAAAATATTCAGTTACCATCATCAGCGTCTTACAGTATCTGGGCGAATAGATTCCTAAGGTTCGCTCAGCGGGTAGGCTAATTATTATTATAATTATTTAATCCATTTCCATTCCAGGGTTGGTTTTTCCCTCGAACATAGCGAGGGATCCCTCCTCTACTGCCTCAAGGTCAGTGTCCTGGAGCGTGAGTCATATGGTCCGGGATACAACTGGGAAGGAGAATCAGTACCTCGCCCAAGCTGCCTTACCTGATATGCTGAACAGGGGGCTTGTGGGGGATGCGAAGATTGGAAATAATATGCAAGGAAGAGGGAAGGAAGCGGCCTTGGCCTTAAGTTAGGTACCATCCCGGAATTTGCCTGGAGGAGATGTGGGAAAGCACGGAAAATCACATCGAGGATATCTGAAGCGGGAATCGAACCCCCTCTACTCAGTTAATCTCCTGAGACTGAGTGGACCCCTTCCAGTCCTCGTACCACTTTTCAAATTTCGTGGTAGAGCTGGGAATCGAAGCTGACAACTACACCACAGAGGCGGACACATATCTTAGTAATAGTACATATTTTTACACATTATGTAAAAAATGTAACATTTTTGAACATATCTAGGTAATTATCAAGAATTTTTAAAGTTGCGTCAGCTCGTTTAATTTTCAGGCTATAGTAAAGTAATTTTCTCACATATAGAATGTATTTCAGTTGGTAAAGATAAAATTCATCCACGCAGGTAGAAGATAATATAGATACAATGGAAGTAAATTATCGATCCAGTCACGGCACGAGAGAAGTATTATTTCTACCGGAAAGGAAATGAAAACGAAGCTTTCGAGGACGTGAGACCACAAGAAGGTTCAGTCGGTATGGTAATGTAATAAGCTTAACGGGCGGTGCCTTACTCGCCTTAGTAATGCACAATGTGTTCACTGCGAACTTCTCGGGACAAGCACTCCCCAGTGAGAAGACAACAGAGTACGGAAGTTCTTTAGTACCAAAGAAACGCTACTTCAAATCTGTACCTGAGGTCTAAACCAACGTAAGTCACAATTTATGAAACGTAAGTCCACTGTCATTTTATTTTTATCGCAATAAAATAACAAATAACCATTTAAGTGTAAATTACCGTATATCAGTAAATGTGCTCAGTGGCTAAAATGACACAAAATACCAGGTGTGTGCATAAGTATTTCCTGGTTTCACTAAGAGATGGCGCCAGCGAACAGTACGCTGCGTATGAATTTGACGCATATGTCAGTTTGTTCGTCTGACATTAACCTACCAACATAGTGAAGTTGAGTCCGCCAAACACTAGCGTCTGTGTTGTATCGTTCAGTGATTGTGTCGACGTTTGTGACTGCAAAAGAACATTTGCGACATGCATTGCTTTTCTTATTTATTTAAAAAAAATGGTTGTGGAAAGTCATCGTTTGCTGGTAGAAACATATGGTGAACACACTCCATCGATCAGAACATGTCAGACATGGTTTCGACAATTTAGACTTAGTGATTTCTGTGTGAAAGGCAGTGCGCACTCTGTTAGACCACACAAGTGCGAAGACGAGCAATTGCAGGCGAAACCGTTAATGCACAATGTTGTCGCCAACAAATAATTAATTTCAATCACGCACTGATCGAAAGATGGCCGGAATGAGGCCGAAGACATGGCAAAGTGATTTTGTTATCGACAATGCGCCGTCTTACACAGCTAAACCACTGAAAGACACATTGAAATCGATTAGATGGGACATCCTAACACACCCGCCGTACTGCCCCGACCTGGCGCCATCTGACGATCACCTCTTCGCTTCAATGGGGCACGCGCTCGCAGAGCAGCACTTCAGCAATATCGAGGAAGTTGAAAAATGGCTCGATGAATGTTTTGCCGCAAAAGACAAGCGGTTTTTCTGCCACAGTATTCATAACTTACCTGAAAGATGGGCGAAGTGTGTAGAAGCCGATGGCCAATATTTTGAATAAACAAAAAATGAATTTCCCTTGAAAATTGCGTGTTATCTTTTACACAAAAACCGGCAAAATCTTATGCATACACCTGGTATATCAAGAACAATGGTGAACATTTATTGCCTAAGTCATAATGCAGGAAAAATGCTCCTTAACTGAGGGTTCTCCTCTCTTCGGCCATTAAGGCTGCTTCCTTCCCACTCCTAGCCGTTTCCTGTCCATCGTCGCCTTAAGACCTATCTGAGTCGGTTCAATGTAACACGCCGGACTCAACTATCGCCGCTTCGCCATCGATATCTTCGCCAGCCAACACCGCAGCAGCCTCCGTACAGACATCATCGACCCAGTCATCTTCACAGTCCAGCTGTGTATAGCTGTGTACTACGTGGAATTCCACCTGAAATTTCCGACAGGGACGTTCTACAAGAACTTCGTGCAGCGGGCATTCCGGTCCGACGTGCTATCCGGATTCGGAACGCCCATGGCCCAGCATTTCTGGTTCGGCTCCAACTGTCTACATCTGAGGCCGTCCTCCAGCTTATCACCACCGGTGTCAGTGTCCACGGCCAACATTATCGAGTGGAACCCTCTCATTCCCCACCCTCACCCGGTCGCCAACCCCCTGATCAAACGTCTCGTCGCCCCCGGCCAGTTCCTCCTCCTGTTTACCTATCTCCACCAGTGTGTCCACCCCTTCCTCCAACTGGATTCATCCCTCCACCCCTCCCAACATTTGAACTCCTTCGTCTTCTCATCGCTTCCCTCAATCATATGACAGTCACCCTCCATCTCCTCACCTTGCACCTTTACCCCGGCACTTCCTTCCAAGCTTCATCTCTCCCCCTTGAACAACACCTTTTCCCTCACACCCTTCCGTAAATCATCTATGTGCTTTACTATGTACTTATGAATTAAATAAAGCGTTTGTTCAATCCCTAGGCATAGACATAATTCATATCCCATCTCCTACTACTTCACATCCTTTACCCACCTCCTTCTTCCATCACATCTCCCCAACCTGCCCGCATCTCTTGGCCAGAGAGAGGGCGTTACCTCTAGGTGGCCCGCCCCACCCCTTCAGGGTGGGGAATGAAAGCATTGTTAGTAGTAGTAGTAGTAGTTCAATGTAAACCAAATTGTAAAAAAGGGAAATTAAAAACTGAACTATTCCCATTATTGTCCCGTCACCGTCAATATATATGCCTCGAACGGATACCACAATAGACTAATTTGAGGCTGCTCTATCAATTGGGCACATGCAATTCCACTCTTAATATTTTGTCTGTAGTTAGAATATAAACATTTTTTTTTTCAGTGACACTGGATGTCGCATGGCGTGCTTGATGAGCAACCTTTGTTTCGGGTGACTCAACTTAAACATTCTGAAACTGGAAATATATTCCGAAACTCCAGTGAAAAGCAACCTGGCGACTCTTTTTTGCAAGCTGCTTTACGTCGCACCGACACAGATAGGTCTACGTCTTATGGCGACGATGGGATAGGAAAGGGCTTGGAGTGGGAAGGAAGCGTCCGTGGTCTTAATTAAGGTACAGCCCCAGCATTTTAGTGGCGTGAAAATGGGAAACCACCGAAAACCATCTTCAGCGCTGCCGATAGTGGGGTTCGAACCCACTATCTCCCGAATACTGGATACTGGCCGCACTTAAGCCACCACAGCTATCGAGCCCGGTCTGGCGATTCTTAGGTGAGACATTCTGTATAGTATCGTTCATATCTCCATCACTATATTTTCAAAGCCAAGGATGAGTCTGAGACAGGTTAATGAAACTAACGAATTTATTCTAGCCCCTACCAGAAATCACAGTGCAGGGTAAATGATTTGCGTCGTCAAAACTGAGTTTGGGTCTTCACTAATTTACATTCCTACCTAAATAGTCGAGTTATGTAGAACTGCGGTCATAGGTGTAGCTCATTATCGTGTAAATGGAAGCTGCCCTTTGACGCGTATGGTGTAGTCACTCTTTGTGCGCCACCTGATATAAATGTGAACCGTGCAGGAAGTAATTAGTGGTCTATATTTCTCACGGTTCGTTAAGTCTTTATACTGACTGACCACGCTATTGAAGCAATACGATGATTATAGGGTTGTTAGCAAAACTGATGATGGCTAGGCCGTTTCTCTTGATCTGGTAACTGACAACACTGATCATAAACGCGGAGTACTAGTCCATGACCTAACTATAAATAATGGCCCATTTGGTCATTAAATGGATTTCAAAGCTCGTCCGTCTGAATAATAATAATAATAATAATAATAATAATAATAATAATAATAATAATAATAATAATAATAATAATAATAATAATAATAATAATACCGGGCGAGTTGGCCGTGCGGTTAGGGGCGCGCAGCTGTAAGCTGCAACCGGGAGATAGTGGGTTTGACCCTCACTGTCGGTAGCTGCGAAGTAGTTTTTCCGTGGTTTCCTATTTTCACACCAGGCTGTACCTTAATTAAGGCTACGGCCGCTTCCTTCCCATTCGTAGGTCTTTCCTATCCCATCGTCGCCATAAGACATATCTGTGTCGGTGCGACGTAAAGCGAATAACAAATAATAATAATAATAATAATAATAATAATAATAATAATAATAATAATAATAATAATAATAATAATAATAATAATCATGAGTGAAATATCTAAACCAGTCAGAATAAATACAGGTGTAAGGCAAGTTGATGGTTTATCTCCACTGCTATTCAACTGCGTCCTGAAGAAAATAGTAAGAATTTGGAATGGAAATCTGTAAGAACACAAGCTATCACCAATGACACTGGAAAGAAAGAACAGAGGTGTTGAAATAAACAGTCTAGCATTTGCAGATGATTTTGCCATACATTCAGAACACCTAAAAAACGCAGCAATACAAATCAATCTCTTGGAAAAAACAGCCAAGAGAACAGTTTTAAAAATTTCCGTAGATTAAACCAAATTTATGACAAACAACAAAAAAAACGTTAATAACAGAATTTGGTCGAATAAGCAAGGTAAAACCGAGCTCAATAGCTACAGTCGCTTAAGTGCGGCCAGTATCCAGGATTCGGGAGATAGTAGATTCGAACCCCACTGTCGGCAGCCCTGAAGATGGTTTTCCGTGGTTTCCCATTTTCACACCAGACAAATGCTGGGGCTGTATGTACCTTAATTAAGGCCACGGCCGCTTCCTTCCCACTCCCAGCCCTTTCCTGTCCCATCGTCGCCATAAGACCTATCTGTGTCGGTGCGACGTAAAGCAACTAGCAAAAAAGCAAGGTAAAGAAATTCAAATATTTGGGAGAAAAAGATAACCTACACAAGATAGAAGGCCTGATATGTATTCATTTCGATGTAATGTTTCTCATTATTTTTACCTGATATGCTTCATATTTTTCTTTCTTTGATGCGCATTGCTAGGTTTATTTACATTGTATTTTACAAATTATTATCATGTTTGGATATTGAATTAAATGATTTATTTATTATATTGCAATGACATTGTTAAATTTAAGACAGGGCCACGGGCCCTAACTTCGCCACTGCTTAAATAAATAAATAAATAAATAAATAAATAAATAAATAAATAAATAAATAAATAAATAATCTCCTTCTTTCACAGCTTTCTTCCACACCTATGGGTTCGCGGGTGCGAACTGTGTCGCACATATGGATTCGATCCTGTTTTACGGCCGGGTGGCCCTCATGACGACAACCCTATGTGGAAGGCTGTAATCACTATTGCGTTTTTTTGCGGTTGGTGGTAGTGTGGAGTTCTGGGAGAAACATAAACACCCAGTCTTCGAGTATTAACTACTAAGAGTACTATGGAAGTCTAGACTCCCATGGTGCGGCCAAGTCGTAAGAAGTAACGACAGCTCCGTGGCAAAAACTGGCCTCCGTTCCAATCCAACTAGGAGGACACCGGGCACGTGGAGGACCAGTACAGCGCTAGATGGATAACATCAAGGAGGATATGTAATCTGTCAGTCTGAATCCCGAAGACGCCAGCAACAGAGAGAAGTAAAGACTGTACAGCTCATCTCTTCTCCAGCATAATTAGTCCCGTTTAGTATACAGAGTGGCTGACGTAAATATGTACAAATTACGAATTAAAAGTGTTAAGGCATGAACTGTACTTCATTAAGTAAACAGTATTTTTTATCAGAGGAATACCTTTGAGTCCCCTGAGTAGTGCTTTTATCACTCATAAAAATGATGCTTGGCTAATGGGTATAACATCCGGACAACGGATATGCTAAAACACCGCCTATCAGAATATTTTAGCTGACGCACCACTCCTAATTCTCACCAGTCAGTAGTTATACAGGGGATACCTGGCCGAGGCGGTAAATACGTGGGTTCGATTCCCGGTTAGGAAGTCGAAAAATTATAGAAAAGAGATTTCCACTTTCGGAGGTGCATATGGTCCTGAGGTTCACTCAGCCTTCACCAAAAATGAGTACCAGGTTAATTCCTGGGAGCAAAGGCGGCCGGGCGTACAGCAAACCACTCTAACCCGTCAAGTGTCGAGGTTACGGACAGTGGAAGTGTTTATTTTCCGACTCTCTAAGTGTTTTCTTGGCCTGTACGGAGATGACTTTGCTTTGCTTTTTTCAGTAGTTACACTGCATTGCGAGGTTTGACGGCGATATATTACACATATTACGCAAAATTAATTTAATTGTAATAAATTAAAATAAAAGAGCTATACAGTATAAACATTCAAAATAACAATGTAACAAATTTCCTCCTCAAAATTGTAGTGATACTAACAAACAAGATAGAAAATATTGTACACAACTGTATTATAAAACCAATGCTACAAAAATCTCACGTTGCTGAAGGATTGTCCTTCACTTTATTGATGCTAACAAGAAAAGCCGAACAGCTATCATCTGTCGCGAGAAACGCAAGTCTTTCCAGATTTTCTTCGGTACTCCCCTCCCTTTGTTGGAATGCCTAGAGGAAGTTTAAGTCACCAAGAATTCTTGCACACTACCTGCATTCAAACCTTAAGCAAACCTTCTAGTCTTTGAGTCTTAAACCATGGAAAACCACTTCGAGGATGGCTTAGGTGGGAATCGAACCCCCTCTACTCATCTGACCTTGCGAGGCTGAGTAGATCCCGTTCCAGCCCTCGTACAACTTTCCAAATTACGTAGCAGAGCTGGGAATCGACCCGCGCCTTCAGGGGTGGGAGCTTATCACACTAAACACTACACCACAGAGGCGGCTGATTTATTTATTTATTTATTTATTTATTTATTTATTTATTTATTTATTTATTTATTTATTCATTCATTCATTCATTCATTCATTCATTCATTCATTCAGCAGTGTGAAGTCAATAATGGGTAGAGCAGCTAGCTGAGTATTAAAAGCACAAATCGGTAACTAAAAATGTATTATATATTCCTCTTTCAGCCTGGATTTTTAGGCAATAATACGTTAGAATGCAACCTTACCGAAGGGAGTAACAAGTATGCCCTATACGCTAGCCTGCACAACGGTTGTGCTAGGAGATTTGCATACACATTAGGGGTACGGTCTAACTGAACGCGTATAATTTATTTTACTCCCTCTATCAACCAAATTAGTTTTCATTCTAACCTATTACTGTCCTAAAATCAGAGGTCTTATTAAAGTATTTAGTAAATTTGTGTCTTCATCCTGAGGTGGTGTAGCTCTTTCCAGGCACAACCCTAATGGAGTTGAGCTGCGTGTGCCTTCTTAACCAAATGCCATTTCTCTTGCCAATCTTAAATTTCTGGCAATACCGATAATCGAAACCGGCCATTCGAGGAGCTAACAGCGATAACCGATACACTAAGAGGTGGAGCATGAATTTAGTGATATTTGAAATCGGGAAAAATGATTTCTTGATACGGGTTCGTGAGATTGGCTTTCAGGAAAATGACGGAAATCGCTCATGTATCATTCTCTAGTTGCTGGCCCCGCGGTTCACGGGTAACGTGCCTGCCTCTCATTCGGAGGCCTCGGCTTCGATTTCCGACCAGGTCAGGGATTTTTACCTGGGGGTTGGTTCGAGGTCCTCTCAGCCTACGTGACTACAACTGAGGAGCTATCTGACGGTGACATGCCGACTCCGGTCAAGAAAGCCAAGAATAACGGCTGAGAGGATTTTGTAGCACTGACCACATGACACCTCGTAATCTACAGGCCTAGGGGCTGATCAGCGGTCACTTGGTAAGTCAAGGCCCTTCGGGACTGCTGCCATCTGGTTTGTCTGTTCTGTTTTTCCCTGGATAATGTCAAAGCCGGCCCCGCGGTGTATGAGTAGCGTGCCTGCCTCCTACCCCGACGCCCCGGGTTCGATTCCAGACCAGGTTAGGGATTTTTTACCTGGATTTGTGGGCTGGTTCGAGGTTCACACAGCCTACGTGATTACAATTGAGCAGCTTTCTGACGGTGATATGGCGACCCCGGTCCAGAAACGCAAGAATAACGGCGGAGAGGATCCGTCGTGCTGACCGCACGCCACCTCGTAATCTGCAGGCCTTCGGGGTGAGCAGCGGTTTCTTGGTAGACCAAGGCCCTTCGGGGCTGGTGAGCCATGGGGTTTGTTTTGTTTTTTGGTTGAAGCCAAACAGTGAGCAAAGATTTGTGGCATTGGAACAAAAACTTTCTTAGTCATGAAGTGACAAAAAGAGCTGTAAACATACAGGTTTCACGGTCAAGTGCCCCTAAGACGGAGTCAATAAACACAAACTCTTTTTTTTATGATAATGAAAATGATTCATTTTGAAATTCCAGACATTTGTTTTCTGTGACATTCAGCTCACAATCGTCTTGACAGGAAGGCATCAACGTTCGTGGAAGCTGTTCAATATTTGGATCATGTCCTACCAATACGAGTGTGAAAGTCGCCCAAGTGAAACACACACTGTTCTTGGTACACTAATCTTGATCGACGATCAGTTGGCGCTCATTGCTTATACTTCACATTACCAAAACTACTCTCCATTCACGTCACAAGAGCTCACAAAAACCACATGAAGAAGCGGAATAATTTAGATAGCTTGGATACTCTTGATGACTTCATTTCTCATGTATTATACAAGACTCCATACCCTGTGTTTGACATCATGGGTACCACCAACATAGCACACGGTCACCATCATCTTGAGAGATTCCTGCATTTATGTAAGAGGATATATTTACGACATCCCGCGCTTTCAGATGCGCTAGCAGTTTCATATAATAAACTGAGTAATTTGTTGATGGATTGGAGAATAGCGTCTCATAAAGGTCAAATATTGCTAATATGATTTGCGAATAATCATGATGGTGCTGGAAAGTCTAAGTTCCCGTTGGGGGAAGTAGATTCTTTCATAAACAGAGCATATAAAAAATAAGTTGCAAAGATTTCCAGGCGCTTGCTCTATGACGCATCTCACTCTGATGAATCTAGTGTCAGGCTTAAGACGTTTCCGTGGTTTTCCATTTCCACACCAGGCAAATGTTGGGGCTGTACCTAGCTGTACCTTAATTAAAGCCACGGCTGTTTCTTTCCCACTCCTAGCCCTTTCCCATCCCATCGTCGCCATAAGATCTATCTGTGTCGGTGTGAACTAAAGTAAAAGAAAAGCAATCACACCAGGTGTTAAAGCACTGGAAATATATAAGTTATGGTGTGAATGTGTATGTGATGATGCTGCAGTTACAACTTTAAGTTAGTAGTAGGCTATTTTTTTCATTCTGGCTTCTGGTTTTCACCATTTAGCCAGCCTATATATTTGTAACGAGTCATTATTTCGTATTCATTTCTTCGCGATTTCCTTTAATTATTATGTTGCACTACGCGTATATCATTTTTAATTGTCATATCGTTTATTTGCTATAGAAGAGTGAAAGCTGAGTGAGCTAAGAATATTTTATTTATAAGCTACAAGTAACAGACGTGAAAGTAACGGGAGTGATTGCTGGTACTTACAAGCTAATTAGATATGTAGTACGGGTTGTACAGAAGTAAGCTGGCATTGTGAGATGATGGATTAAAATCCAACCGTCAGTAGCTCTAACGATGATTTTCCGTAGTTTCCCAGTTCCACATCACCAAATACCTGTCTAAGATTACTGTGGAAGCATTATCCGCCAATACCACATCTCAAAGGTATCGATCCAATTTATGACACTGGGTTTCACGGTATAGGTCTCACAGTCCTACAAAAAGACGGAGAACACAAGTCATTCAACGAAGCACCTGATTGTAGCTTTTGATATTGCCCGGTTCTGCCAGATCTTAGTGAGTTCAACCACTGTATCCCGACCTAGAACCGTCTATCTCTTTTTCACAGTTTTCTGTGTCACTGATGACTGACACGCGGTAGACCTCAATAAAGGTCACAGCCGCTACATTCCCACTCCTAATCCTTGCAGAAAATGTACAATGTAAAACAGTCAAGCACCGCTGACAACGAAGGATAATTTAAACAATGAAAATATGCGAAGAAAAGCAAAGTCACCTCCGTACAGGCCATGAAAGCCCTTGGAGGAGTGGAAGGTAAAGGCTTCCACCATTGTTAACCTCAGCACGTGATGGGGTACAGTGGTTAGCTTTACGCCCGGTCGCCTTTGCTCCCAGGAATTAACCTGGTACTCATTTTTGGTGTAGGCTGAGTAAACATCAGGGCCATATGCACCTCCGGAAGTGGAAATCTCGTTTCTTAAATTTTACGACTTCCTGACGGGGATTCAAACCCACGTCATTCTGGGCGAACCGAGCACACCTTTACCGCCTCGGCCAGGCAGCCCCTAATGAAAATAGGACTATCATCAAATATACATGCGCCATTCAAATATAGCCTAACTGTAATTAAAAAGGGTCGGAATACAAATCTAGTAAATAAAGTAGCAGATAGCGCTAATATTATTCAGTTTGCAGGTCAGTTCATTCTGGTTTTTAAGAGTTAAAATCAACTCCCGTTACTCATAGATACAGGCAAGATAACAGACATACTAGCTACACACTAGTAGGCAAATAAGGGCAGGAATTGGCCACAAAACCTCAACTCATCTTAAAGACTGTCTGAAAGATACCGTTATATGCCAAGACTCGACGTCATGACCTCATACACAAGAATTCCAAGCAATGCCAAATGAGATTCATTAGCGATGGTCAGCATATCATCTGCAATAAACAAGTTTTCCAAGACGAGGTGAATGACAAAATTTGTTTGTGTTATAAAAAGGAAATGTGTGTAAATGTGTAGATTAGGCTTACCTGTTCGAAATGCTTAACATACTTCCCAATAATTGAAATAAATAAATCAATGATTCCACCTAATCGATACGTTTCATTTGTCTTAGCAAACTAAAAAGTGTAGTAGGCCTTTCCTATCCCATCGTCGCCATAAGACCTATCTGTGTCGGTGCGATGTAAAGCCCCTAACAAAAAAAAAGTGTAGTACATGTTTCGTCTTGTGACTAGACATCCTCAGTTAGTTTCCCTAAGGCAAATAAATGGTAACGATTAGATTGAATCATTGATTTCTTTATCTCAATTGTATGCCACATCGATACGGATCATGAGCATGATAGTTTGCTATTTCCCAACAAGGTACACACTTAAAATTTGACATGTGGGTAAATATAGTGTAGACCGTGCAAAAATGTGAAAATAGACCTTTCAGCAGAAAGGGGGGGCTAGAAGGGAGGAAAATTGCCATAAAGTTGGTGGCGTCAACTCGCAATATGCGCGTGTTTTAGTTCCCTTTAGTGCTTTTAGAATTCAACGAACTGTGTCTAAGATTATTGCGGAAGCATTCTCCGCCAGCATCACATCTGAAAGGCATCGATTCGATTTTTGTCGTTAGCTTTCACGGTCTAAGTCTCACAGTCGTACAAAAACACGGAGAATACAAGTGATTCAACAAAGCGTATCTCTGTAGCTTTTGATATCGCCCGGTTCTTCCAGATCTTGCTGAGTTTAACCACTGCAGCCCGACCAAGAACAATACGTCTTTCTATATCTCTTCCACAGTTTCCTGTATCACTGATGGCTGACCTCAGGTAGATCTATACGAATTCCCTTACTACTTCCAGGTCCCATAGGCATCCCGTAGGTTGGATTTGACCTTGTTGATCAAGTACTACCAACCTCGGTAGCTGTAGTCGCTTATGAGCGGGCCGTATCCAGTATTCAGGAGATAGTGGGTTCGAACCCCACTGCCGGTAGCCCTGAAGATGGTTTTCCCTGGCTTCGCATTTTCACACCGGGCAAATGCAGGGGCTGTACCTTAATTATGACCACGGCCGGTTCCTTCCCACTTCTGGATTTTTCCTTTTCCATCGTTGCCATAAGACCTATCTGTGCCGGTGCGACGTAAATCCAATTGTAAAAAAAAAAAAAATACCGAAATTGGGGTCACTTGTTGCTGACTGTTGTTTGTGGTGATTATTAATAAATAATAATATAAAGCAAATGGCAACAACAGAAAAAAATCAACTTCTATTAGTTTGATTTTTATCATATTTATCTCTAGACTACAATACAATCAAGACTAATGTTCTTCACTCCTGTAAACAGGTCATGATTTCCTCTTCACTTCCGTCAATGAGGGAAGTGTCATCTGCAAAGGGGAAGTTGCTGATTTTTTTCACTGTATATCGGATCAAAAACAGCAACAATAAAATATACAACATTTTACACAAAAGCACATCTACGACGAGATCTCAAGAGCATACTCTATCACCAGCAGTTCGATGAATAATCACAAAGCCGAGCTGAGTGGTGCGGACGGTTAAGGCGCTGGCCTTCTGAGCCCAAGTTGCACATTCGATCCTGGCTCAGTCCGGTGGTATTTGAAGATGCTCAAATACGTCAGCCTCGTGTCGGTAGATTTACCGGCAGAAATCCCGCGGGACAAAATTCCGGCACCTCAGCGTCTCGGAAAACCATAAAAGTAGTTAGTGAGACATAAAACCAATTCTTCTTCTTATTCCTCCGCTTTTCCCACATCTGCGGGTTCGCGGGTGCGAACTCTGTCGCACGTGTAGATTTCGCCATGTTTTACAATCGGATGCCCTTACTGACGCCAACGCTATATGGAGGGATGTAATTACTATTGCGTGTTTCTGTGGTGGTTGGTAGTGTAGTACGTTGTCTGAATATGAAGAGGAAAGTGTTGGGACAAACACAAACACCCAGTCCCCGGCCCAGAATTATTAATCAGATGCGATAAAAATCCCGACCCAGCCAGGAATCCAACCAGGGACCCTCTGAACCGAAGGCCTCTAACGCTGACCATTCAGACAATGAATCGGACGGGACGTAAAACCAATGACATTATTATTTATTAATGAAATGAAATGTCGTATGGCTTTTAGTGCCGGGATATCCCAGGACGGGTTCGGCTCGCCAGGTGCAGGTCTTTCTATTTGACTCCCGTAGGCGACCTGCGCGTCGTGATGAGGATGAAATGATGATGAAGACAACACATACACCCAGCCCCCGTGCCATTGGAATTAACCAATTAAGGTTAAAATCCCCGACCCGTCCGGGAATAGAACCCGGGACCCTCTGAACCGAAGGCCAGTACGCTGACCGTGCAGCCAACGAGTCGGACATTATTTATTAATAATCACCACGAACAACAGTTGGCAACAAGTGACCCCGATTTCGGTCTTTTTTCTCACAATTATTGAGTTTACGTTCCACCGACACAGATAGGCTTATGGCGACGATGGAAGAGGAAAGGGCTAGGAGTGGGAAGGAACCGTCCGTGGCCGTAATTAAGGTACATCCCCGGCATTTATCTAGTGTGAAAATCGGAAACCGCGGAAAACAATCTTCAGGGCTGCCGACAGTGGGGTTCGAACCGACTATCTCCCGAATGCAAGCTCACAGCTGGGCGCCCAACTTAATCGGTATCGAATAATAAAGGAGCAGTGTCGAAATAGAACAAAGTACTTTCTCTCACCTATCTTCTTCCGTTTACCAACAAACACTTCAAGAAACTTACTTTCTGACTTCACCACGTATTATTTTCAACATAGTTCATCGGGCGCGCTCTGTTACTCCAATTGCTGCTCTTATTCCTGCAGCAGTCGCTGTTGCGCAGAGCAGTGCCATATTAAGTCCTCTCCCCTGTCTCGGGTGATGGATTAGATGCAGTTGATCGCCGTTACAAAGAGAACTCAATGTTGGGAGGTGCCGGCAGAACAGCCTCTAATGGGCATCATACGAGCACTGACTGACCTACAGTACTGAAGTTCGATCAAACATACGCCTACGTGTACAGTATTCTAACGAGAGATGTCATTAAACGAACTCACGGCCTGTGAATCAAGAGGAAAAATTGTAATAAGTTGTACTGTAGTTTGCGGGGATATGGGATATCTTCAGATGTGTAAACATTGTCAATGTGGCGATGGAGGCACTTCCGTGCATGTGGGACTTGGCCTTTCTCCATCTACCACCCCTAGATTGTAGGCTTCATGTACAAATTAAGGAAAATAAATAAATAATAATAATCATAGTAATGAAAAATTCACAGCCTGTTTCCAGTCATTCGACCGGGTCAGGAATGGAATGCATGAAACCCCCATCTAGCGGCGAGGATAGGAAATATGCCGGCTGCCGAAGCCTGTCGCACTCCTCTGGGGCAATGATTAATGAAATGAAATGATATTGGAGAGTGTTGCTGGAATGAAAGATGACATGGGAAACCGGAGTACCCGGAGAAAAACCTGTTCTGCCTCCGCTTTGTCCAGCAAAAATCTCACATGGAGTGACCGAGATTGGAACCACAATATCAAGCGGTGAGAAGTCGGTGCGCTGCCTCCTGAGCCACGGAATAATAATAATAATAATAATAATAATAATAATAATAATAATAATAATGAAAACTACAACCTGTTTTCCAGTCATTGACCGGGTCAGGGATGTAATGAATGAAACATATATAGGCTGTTATTACAATGGGGTCGCCACTCCCAAGGTGATTTATTAATGAGTGAT
Source organism: Anabrus simplex (assembly GCF_040414725.1). NCBI lineage: Eukaryota > Metazoa > Arthropoda > Insecta > Orthoptera > Tettigoniidae > Anabrus > Anabrus simplex. The sequence continues at coordinate 1,754,704,941 of NC_090265.1, forward strand.
AAATGCTATGAAATGATAATGGAGAGTGTTGCAGGAATGAAAGATGACATGGAAAAACGGAGTACCCGGAGTAAAACCTGTCCCGCCTCCGCTTTGTCCAGCACAAATCTCACATGGAGTGACCAGGATTTGAACCACGGTATCCAGCGGTGAGAGGCCGACGCGCTATCGTCTGAGCCACGGAGGCTTTTATAATAATAATAATAATAATAATAATAATAATAATAATAATAATAATAATAATAATAATAATAATAATAATAATAATAGTCTAATAATAATAAGAGCTGTCGATCGATTAAAAATTTTGATCTGTTAACCGAATGTCTTTAATCGATTAATCGGTTGATTAATCGAATTTTAATCGGGTTCACGCAGTATTCTTGATAGCTTTATTAAGACTTAATTGTAGAATGTGGGTTGCACACAGAATATTTCCGTACTTTGCTCTCTCAACTCCTTGCTGTTTTGTTTGGTTACCGTGTCTGTAGAGGGAAGATAGTATGTGAAAAATGAGAGCTTCCAGCAAAACCTCTTCAGTTCCACGATCAGAGACAACGCGGCCTACTATTCCGCACAATCCACTTCACTAGTTTATTCGTAATTTCAGTTTCCATATTAGAGGACACAGGCTTCACTATTAGGTGCTCCAACTTTGGCTGAGAAGATGGACTAATAGAGACAATGATAGATGCAGATACACTTCGGAAGGTATGAATATGTTTAAGCTGATATTGAAGACTACTTGTCTTCTAGCATAATTGAACGATTTTTCGCATTTGCTACAAAACAATGTTTTTATATCCGCAAATAACCCGGAAATTCTCGAAAAATTCCTTAATGACAGCCTCTTCAAGTACCGTACCTTCCCCACATCTATCCATTACGCAGCCTGATTCTCTTTTGTAAAGGTCCACAAACATATTAAAATAGTATGACCGGTATTTCCTTTCTAGTAGTTCGCAAAAGCAATGGTCATAACCCTCTTTTTACAAGAAAGAATTAAGGAGGTATTATTGCTTTTCTTCTTCTTTATCTGTTTACCCTCCAGGGTCGGATTTTCTGTCGGACTCAGCGAGGGATCCCACCTCTACCGCCTCAAGGGCAGTGCCGTGAAGCTTCAGACTCTGGGTCGGCGGAAGAAACTGGGGAGGATGACCAGTACCTCGCCCAGGCTGCCTCATCTGCTATGTTGAACAGGGGCCTTGCGCGAGGATGGGAAGATTGGAAGGGATAGACAAGGAAGAGGGAAGGAAGCGGCCGTGGCCTTACGTTAGGTATCATTTGCCTGGAGAAGAAGTGGGAAACCACAGAAAACCACTTCCAGGATGGCTGAGGTGGGAATCGAACCCACCTATACTCAGATGACCTCCCGAGGCTGAGTGGACCCCGTTCCAGCCGCCGTACCACTTTTCAAATTTCGTGGCAGAGCCGCGAATCGAACCCGGCTTCCGGGGGTGGCAGCTAATCACACCAGAGAGGCAGACAAGATTTGAACATCAGCTTACTTGAATGACCAGTCAATCATAACTTACAAGAGCCGGGATTAACACACCAACTGGCAACTAACAATACAAAATACAAGTTTTCTGCCACGAAAAACAAATATTTTTCCTTCACAACACTACAATTTTAATCTGTTCGATTAATCGGCTTAAGCACATTGATCGGTTAGTCGGCTAAAGTCCGTCTCCGTAGCGCAACGGTTAGTGTAATTAACTGCCGTCCTCGGAGCCCCGGGTTAGATTCCTGGTACTGCCGGAAATTTAGGAATGACAGGACTGGTATGTGGTTACAATGGCACATGTAGCTCACCTCCATTGGGGGTGTGTCTGAAAAGAGCTGCACCACCTCGGGACGAGGACACGAGTTTACATTGTCCGGCTCCATGGCTAAATGGTTAGCGTGCTGGCCTTTGGCCACATGGGTCCCGGGTTCGATTCCCGGCAGGGTCGGGAATTTTAACCTTAATTGGTTAATTTCGCTGGCACGGGGGCTGGGTGTATGTGTCATCTTCATCATCATTTTATCCTCATCACGACGCGCAGGTCGCCTACGGGAGTCAAATCAAAAGACCTGCATCTGGCGAGCCGAACTTGTCCTCGGACACTCTCGGCACTAAAAGCCATACGCCATTTCATTTCATTTCATTTCATTTCATTTTCAATTAAGCAGATGCTGTTATGAATTTTAAGACAAATTATTTTCGTTCGTATTGCGAAATTCAGTGAAATGTTCTGAGGGCCGAAATAACCTTTCGACCCATTGGGTTAATAATGTATAATGAAATGTGAAGTTATGCATTCAAATGAGTATTTGAATATTCAGAACGATGGTTATTGTACATAGAGATCCGATGAATCATTGAGCTTTCTCGGGCGGGAAGTACTCTTTAAGGAATCTGATAATAAATGTTGGCCTCGCGGCTGGACTTCAGTCCTGGGAATGTCTCCTGGAGTTCAGAGTATTACAAATGTAAGTGCGCATTGCATGCTGATAACCTCCAGCCTTGAGTCAGTGCGGTCAAGCACGTCATATTCGGCTGGTGGAAGAAGGGACGGTGCCAACATCATTCATTGTACAGACTGCACTCACTGGCTGTAATACTGCCATGTCACTGTGCTAGTAATACTGGTAGTGTTGTGGAGTTATCACCCGACTTCCGGTTGTTATCAACACACGTCCTTGGTGGGCCTCTTGTCTTTGTATTGTGAACGGTCTGTCTGACAGTATTATCACGCCCTTCCTTCCTTCACACATTAACACGTCGGTCTTCACAGACAGGGGCGTGGATTACAACCCAGAGCCAAGGTAAAATAGTGTTTCCTTTTTTTCTGACACTTTCATATAGGGCAATGGCTAGTACACACCGAAGTTAATAAACAATGTTAAGAGAACAAAGTTAACATCATCATCATCATCATCATCCGTTTACCCTCCAGGGTCGGCTTTTCCCTCGGACACAGCGAGGGATCCCACCTCTACCGCCCCAAGAGCAGTGTCCTGGAGCTTCAGACTTTGGGTCGGGGGATACAACTGGGGAGAATGACCAGTACCTCGCCCAGGCGGCCTCACCTGCTATGCTGAACAGGGGCCTTGTAGAGGGATGGGGAGATTGGATGGGACAGGCAAGGAAGAGGGAAGGAAGCGGCCGTGGCCTGAAGTGAGGTACCATCCCGGCATTTGCCTGGAGAAGAAGTGGGAAACCACGGAAAACCACTTCCAGGATGGCTGAGGTGGGAATCGAACCCACCTCTACTCAGTTGACCTCCCGAGGCTGAGTGGACCCCGTTCCAGCCCTCGTACCACTTTTCAAATTTCGTGGCAGAGCCGGGAATCGAACCCGGACCTCCGGGGGTGGCACCTAATCACGCTAACCACTACACCACAGAGGCGACACAAAGTTAACAAACAATGTTAATGAAAACATTTCTGAACACAGTTAATAAACTTTTGTTAACAAACTTCTTCGACATTATGTCCACACGAGAAAAGCTGTTTGCGAGGTTACGATGCATAAGGCCAGGAAGAAGAAAGTATAGCCTACAACAATCTCAAGAAATTGGCAAAGGTACGAAATAAAAGACAGATATTCATTATCTAGTTAGGATAGTATTTCTTAAAATGATACGCAAGTGATTATGCTATTTTTTTTGCTATGTGCTTTACGTCGCACCGACACAGATAGGTCTTATGGCGACGATGGGATAGGAAAGGCCTAGGAGTTGGAAGGAAGCAGCCGCGGCCTTAATTAAGGTACAGCCCCAGCATTTGCCTGGTGTGAAAATGGGAAACCACGGAAAACCATTTTCAGGGCTGCCGATAGTGGGATTCGAACCTACTATCTCCCGGATGCAAGCTCACAGCCGCGCGCCTCTACGCGCACGGCCAACTCGCCCGGTCAAGTGATTATGGAAGGTTAGTTTGTTCAGTGAGGAGCTAAGCTGGAAATGAAACTACAGTACATTAGAATACAGTTCAAAGAATATAATTTTATTTTTTATCTTGCAAGTTGTTTTACGTCGCACCGATACAGGTAGGTCTTATGGCGACGGTGGGATAGGAAAGGGCTAGGAGTGTGAAGGAAGCGGCCGTGGCCTTAATTGTAAAAAAAAAACTTATCGTGGTTCCTAGTTGGCCAATTAGCGAATAAAAAATAATTAATATTATTGGTTTTGCATTCAAGTAACTACTTTCACAGTTTTCGGGTCACATAGGCGCCGAAATTTGTGACCTAGGATTTCTTTTGGACGTCGGTAAATCTACCGAAATGAGACTGCCGTATTTTAGCACCTTCAAATACTACCCATAAAACATGGGCTCGTATTTTTTATAACCCACAGCTTGGTATTATTGTATTTTTAATACATTTATATTAATGCACACTTAAATTCTAATCCTTCTCATAAGCCAGTACCAGCAAATGTGTTACGAAACGGCATATAACCATTTTCGTCCTAACAGATTCCCAGGTTAGTTAAAACAAAATTTATCGCCCTGTGTATAAGAAACTAGAGGAAAAAGGAGACTCTCGCCCTTTTCTCTCATCAAGGTTCCTTCCCGCAAGTCGGAGGAAGAAATCCTCCCTCGCCGCGTCTGGTTTCCGGATGTCGTCTTTCAGTTGAGCGGCTGCTGTCTGACTAGCTTCTTCAGCTTGATCACGAAAACACAGCTCAGTCGTGTTAAAATCTATATTTGGATGGGAGCATTAATTTCGAATATTCGCGGCACGTGATCCAAACAATGACGCTTGCCTCTGTTACCTTCTATAGCGAAATGGCGTATGGCTTTTAGTGCCGGGAGTGTCCGAGGACAAGTTCGGCTCGCCAGTTGCAGGTCTTTCGATTTGACTCCCGTAGGCGACCTGCGCGTCGTGATGAGGATGAAATGATGATGAAGACGACACATACACTCAGCCCCCGTGCCAGCGAAATTAACCAATTAAGGTTAAAATTTCCAACCCTGCCGGGAATCGAACCCGGGACCCCTGTGACCAAAGGCCAGCACGCTAACCATTTAGACATGGAGCATTTCTATAGCGTGTATTTCGAACTCAGTGACGCTGTCGGTCAGTTGTTGGTCTTATGTTCCCAAGGTACCGAGAGCGATTCCGAGTGAAATCGGTTGTATTAGACGGTGTTAAAACCCAACAACTCAGTATTTTTTGACTTTCGACGCGTTAATGAAATCCTGTTGGACAGACTTCCAACACCCTCTGCGTCTATTAATCCTTAACTACAGTCGTGCGGTCCCTTGGACCGAAGGGACCGCACGACTTTTCACACCCCTAATTCTAGGGACACTATCGGCCTTGGAGATCTGCGCATCTCAGTAGCTTTCTCATTTTCAGTCTACTGCCGGTCACAATGCCAGCCAGTGTTCGAGGCGCTGTGATGTCTCTCGTATTGTTAAAGTGACAACCGGGGAGGGGGCAGCACGACTATGAGTGTGCAAGTTAGAGACAGACTGAGTACTTTTTTGGCGTTCATTCTATTTATTTGTTTTCGTACCTCTTGATGACAGAGAAGGCGACGTGGAAACAGGAAAATCTTAAATTATAGCCCACTATAATAGCAGAAAAGGTGGTGTTGATACCGGAGATGATGAGAGCGCCAAATACTTTCCAAGCCGCCGCAGCCAGCGCCGACCCACGATTGTGTACTTCATAACGTGAGGGTTATCAGCGCATATATTGTTCACCATTCCTTCAATGGAAGAACTGTACTTAGCAGAAAAACTCTCGCGAAACAACCGATTGAACCTACACTACGTGAAAGAATAATGAACAACCGCCTTCCACGAGAACTGTGATTTTCGGTCCGTCGAGTTGTGGGAGCCGAAGAACATCTCCATGAAGACCTGGCCAGGAGGACAAACTGCCGAGGAACGCAAGGAAGACATGTCAAATTTGTCCATCAAAAAGGCGGAATAAAACAAGCTACTTGTATCGCAAGTGTAAAGTTCCAATTTGTTTGGAATATTCAAATGTGTCCACCGTGCGTATAATGTGACGTTGAATATGGTCAATTTGAATAGTGCAGATTTTTTCTTATCAATTTTAACACCAGTGAGTCTTGTATAACATTAAATTACAATGTTCAAGTTTTCAGGAAAGAAATGCCTTCAGTTAATATTTGTGTCCATGTGTATGAATTTTTATGCGAATTTTGAGTGCAACATGAACAAATTACTTTCACAACGGTGAACTAAATTTTGCAAACCCGGTGCATTTTACTAAGGAAGCAGCAGGGAAACCTTTCTGGACAGTAATAAAGAATCTTAGGAAGGGAGGGAAAAAGGAAACGAACAGTGTTTTGAGTAATTCAGGTGAACTCATAATAGATCCCAGGGAATCACTGGAGAGGTGGAGGGAATATTTTGAACATCTTCTCAATGTAAAAGGAAATCATCCTTGTGGTGTTGCGAACAGCCAAGCTCATGAGGAGGAGGAAAATGATGTTGGTGAAATTATGCTTGAGGAAGTGGAAAGGATGGTCAATAAACTCCATTGTCATAAAGCAGCAGGAATAGATGAAATTAGACCTGAAATGGTGAAGTATAGTGGGAAGGCAGGGATGAAATGGCTTCATAGAGTAGTAAAATTAGCATGGGATGTTGGTAAGGTACCTTCAGATTGGACAAAAGCAGTAATTGCACCTATCTATAAGCAAGGGAACAGGAAGGATTGCAACAACTATCGAAGTATCTCATTGATTAGTATACCAGGCAAAGTATATTCACTGGCATCTTGGAAGCGAGGGTGCGATCAGTCGTTGAGAGGAAGTTAGATGAAACCCAGTGTGGTTTCAGACCACAGAGAGGCTGTCAGGATCAGATTTTCAGTTTGCGCCAGGTAACTGAAAAATGCTACGAGAGGAATAGGCAGTTGTGTTTATGTTTCGTAGATCTAGAGAAAGCATACGACAGGACACCGAAGGAGAAGATGTTCGCTATACTGGGGGACTATGGAATTAAAGGTAGATTATTAGAATCAATCAAAGGTATTTATGTTGACAATTGGGCTTCAGTGAGAATTGATGGTAGAATGAGTTCTTGGTTCAGGGTACTTACAGGGGTTAGACAAGGCTGTAATCTTTCACCTTTGCTGTTCGTAGTTTACATGGATCATCTGCTGAAAGGTATAAAATGGCAGGGAGGGATTCAGTTAGGTGGAAATGTAATAAGCAGTCTGGCCGAAAGCCTGCAGTGTAATATCTTGGAACTTGAAAATAGGTGCAATGAGTATGGTATGAAAATTAGCCTCTCGAAGACTAAACTGATGTCCGTAGGTAAGAAATTCAACAGAATTGAATGTCAGATTGGTGATACAAAGCTAGAACAAGTCGATAATTTCAAGTATTTAGGTTGTGTATTCTCGCAGGATGGTAATATAGTAAGTGAGATTGAATCAAGGTGTCGTAAAGCTAATGCAGTGAGCTCGCAGTTGCGATCAACAGTATTCTGTAAGAAGGAAGTCAGCTCCCAGATGAAACTATCGTTACATCGGTCTGTTTTCAGACCAACTTTGCTTTACGGAAGCGAAAGCTGGGTGGACTCAGGATATCTTATTCATAAGTTAGAAGTAACAGACATGAAAGTAGCAAGAATGATTGCTGGTACAAACAGGTGGGAACAATGGCAGGATGGTACTCGGAATTAGGAGATAAAGGCTAATTTAGGAATGAACTCGATGGATGAAGCTGTACGCATAAACCGGCTTCGGTGGTGAGGTCATGTGAGGCGAATGGAGGAGGATAGGTTACCTAGGAGAATAATGGACTCTGCCGTGGAGGGGAAGAGAAGTAGAGGTAGACCAAGACGACGATGGTTAGACTGTTTCTAACGATTTAAAGATAAGAGGTATGGAACTAAATGAGGCCACAACACTAGTTGCAAATCGAGGATTGTGGCGACGTTTAGTAAATTCCCAGAGGCTTGCAGACTGAACACTGAAAGGCATAACAGTCTATAATGATAATGTATGTATGTATGTATGTATGTATGTATGTATGTATGTATGTATGTATGTATGTATGTATAAATATTTTATTTTTATTTATTATTATTATTGAGAAATACATCGCAAATGAGAAATAACATACTTACCCAGCAACAAGAACAACAATAACAACAACAAACAACAAGAGTACAACAAGCAATTCCATGGAAATAGAATATTAGAAGAAATACTACTAGTTTAACATTTTAAATCCAGCACTATCATATACAAATTCATGTACATAACGTTCTACAAAACGAAAAAAAAAAAAAATTGTGTCGGAAGGTGAATTTTACATATTTTACCTATCTTCAAAACGCGGTCCAGAGGACCGCACAACTGTAGTTGTGTGCGAATTATTGACGTCTGGGGTTGAGGGTTAAAATCAGTAGCAGATGCATGAAAGTTAATAAATTATTATTATTATTATTATTATTATTATTATTATTATTATTATTATTATTATTATTATTATTATCCTCGTCTAGCAAATTCCGCTATTACCTTTGAGTTGGCTCGGAGATTATTATAGTCCTCGTCTTAACACATTCGGTTATTACCTCTGAGTTGGCTCGGAGAAACTTAACATAATCTAGCTAGAGAACATCCCACCGCCGCGCGATAATAGCATGCCGATGGACGACATCTACTGTAATGGTGATGGAAGTATATGACTGCAAATGACTCCTTCATAATATTATTGTGATATATTACCGTTCTCATCAGAGTAATGGTTAGCCTGCGGGCTGCAGGGATAATAACACTTCTGGCTATATACATTTGAATTATGACAGAACAGGGCAATACGCTGTTTTATTTTACACACTGCAGACTTGCTAATGAAGCTGGATGTTCTCAACGCATAGACCTTCGTCTGTTTCAGGTTGTAATGATAATCACCAGACTGGGTAGAATGGACAGTAGAGCGCTGGCCTTCGGAGCTGAAGTTGGCGGGCTCGATCCCGGCTCAGTCCGGTGGTATTTGAAGATGCATCGTGCACGAAATACTTCATACATTTTCAGAACTGTGTTTGTCTTTTACGATGTTGCTAGTTTATTAGGTTGCAAATCTAGTCCCAAACGGATTTGGTTGAATTCAGTACCTAAGTGCACTTAAAAAAATGTAAATTCCTAATACATGCGCGTCAGGTGCGCGCCCCCCCCCTCCCATTTCAGGCATTGTTATTTTTCTTCTTCCTCTTCTTCTTCTTAATCCGTTGCCGGGCTGAGTGGCTCGTGGAGCGTGAGACATTGGGTCGGGGGATACTAGGAAGAAGGACCAGTACCTCGCTCAGACGGCCTCACCTGCTACGCTGAACAGGAGCCTTGTGAGGAAGATTGGAAGGGATAGACAAGGGAGTTGGAAGGAAGCGGCCGTGGCCTTGAGTTAGGTACCATCCCGACATTTGTCTGGAGGAGAAGTGGGAAACCGCGGAAAACCACTTCGAGGATGGCTGAGGAGAGAATCGAACCCCCTCTCTACTCAGTTGACCTCCTGAGGCTGAGTGGACTCCGTTTCAGCCCTCGTACCACTTTTCAAATTTCGTGGAAGAGTCGGGAATCGAACCCTCCATGTGTTTGCTCCCATGAGAACTATGAAACATAATTTGTTGCCTTAGTTTTGAAGTGGTGGACAATTTCTTATATTCAGCACCCAATGAAAAGGAAGTACAACCTAAACAATAATGCTAATGGTTTTACGGCTTTCGGGGACACCGAAGTGCCGGAATTTAGTCCCGCAGGAGTTCTTTTACGTGGCAGTAAATCTCCCGACACGAGGCTTGCGTATTTGAGCACCTTCAAATACCACCGGACTGAGCCAGGATCGAACCTGCCAACTTGGGGTCAGAAGACCAGCGCTTTAACCGTCTGAGACACTCAGCTCAAGTATACCCGAAATAATTATCTTAACCCATTGAATGGCCCTGGTAACACTAACATAATGTTGACATATGACAGAGCAGCACTTTACACAATAATAGTAACTTAGTAATGAAACGTTAAGACACTAAAGATATAATAGATGGACAAGCTTCAGTTCGGTGTAGTCTGCTTGATAACAGATAACCACAGCATGAATCGGAAGGTGTTGGTAGCGTAAAACCCTGCGTTACAAACCCAGCTAATCCCTCCTAGTCACCATTTCTTCTGGGTAACAGTATACAGACTGCTCCATCTGCCACACTTATAGTTTTTGTTATACTCGAAGATGCAGCCAAATATTTCCACAAGCAAGCACAGATTATTGTAAAATACGCTTGCATCTAAATCACTCGACACTTTTGAAGCACATAGACACTAACAGAATATCACAATAGCAATTTTATTCTGTCTAAATCAATATCTTTAGAGGAACACGAATAGGCTCACCGTTTGAGATTAGAGAGAAGTCTTCTCTAACCTCAGACTTATTCTCAAAATGATGTATGCACACTACAATTTTTTCATAGACTTCAAAGTAATCACGATATATTTTCCTAATCCATTTCACTCTTAATGATCGCTCGCACACTTATATTCTACAAAGAAACTAATAGTTATCGTAAACTTTAATGAAATTACACCAACTACATACGATAACAACAAACCAAAACAAACCCACATTTCCAACATATCCAGCTACTCGATTCGCCATTTTGAACGATCGAGAGTAGCATTATGGTCTGAGGATTGGAGTCGATCTTGGTCTAGTACAGTGGGACCTTAATATCTCGAATCACCTCGGGAGCTAAAGTTTATTGGGAGTTATCGAAATTTCGAGATAGAGGGAATACCATTTTTGAGGATGTATAGCACATAATTGAATCATATGTATCTGCGGAAAAGCAATGCAAAGTCGCCTCCGTACAGGCCATGAATGTATCTACGGACTTGTACTGAATATATTACTATTACCTTCTTCTTGCTAGTTGTTTTACGTCACACCGACACAGATAGGTCTTACGGCGACGATGGGAGAGGAAAGGGCTAGGAGTGGGAAGGAAGCGGCCGTGGCCTTAATTAAGGTACAGCCACAGCATTTGCCTGGTGTGAAAATGGGAAACCACGGAAAACCATTTTCAGGGCTGCCGACAGTGGGGTTCGTACCTACTATCTCCCGAATACTGGATACTGGCCGCACTTAAGCGACTGCAGCTATCGAGCTCGGTATTATTATTATTATTATTATTATCAACAGTATTTACAAATATACAAACTCTATTTAACAGCATCACTTTAATTATAACTCTTATTATAGTAACTTCTTTTAAAGACAGGATGCAGTACATACAGCAAGAAACATACCTCGGTTAACACCTTTGTAAAATATCCGTTAGTCTCTTCTGTTTGTTACTCTTAAACTTTCCTCCCTTCACGTTGAAACTTCTCGTCAATACCACGCAGCCGAGATTCGTAAGTGGAGCTTGTCATCCGCGACTTTGCGGGTTGCTTTCGTACGTGACAGATAATGAACTCGCACCTGCGAAACAGCGTGACTTCACCGATTTTCCGATCACTAGAAGTTTTAGTGTTTCGGTTCGCTTCAAATTAGCTCCCAGCATCAATCTAACCCTTTCTTTACTTGTTAACTGTTCCTCACAAACCACAAATGCTCTGTTACTGTTGCACAAAATTCGAGTTACAAAGTATTTTTTGCTTCAAGGGAGGAAGAGTTTGCTTCTAGAAATCGAGAAATTCGTGTAACCGAATTTCGAGTAATAGAGAGATAAATATAGGTGAAGATTGTGACAAACGGCCGGGATTTAAGTTACTTCGAGATACTGAAAATTAGAGTAACGGAGGTTCAAGATATCGAGGTTCGACTGTATTGCAATAAATATATAATTAAACTGTAAAGTTGCATTCCTTTTACTTAAAAAAATTCGTATACCTATTCTTAACAGAAATAACAGCAAAATTAAGACAGAATTTAAAAAAAAAAACATTTATCAGAAACAGTTATGGAGTATATGAAAACTCATAATCAGTACTGAACTTAAAACCTTAATACTAAAATCTTCTTCTTGAGGCGCCTTCTAGCGGAGGTTGGCGGTCCACATAGCCAGCTCTGGACGTGATGTTGCAGCATGGAAAGCATCTTCTGAAGTGCAGTTGTGCCATCTTCGGATGTCCTTCAGCCATGAATTCTTCCTCCTGCCAACAGACCTTTTCCCCTGTATTTTACCTTCAATGATGAGTTGTAATAGCTGGTACTTCTCGCCTCTCATAATGTGCCCTAGATATTCGGTTTTTATTTTTTTAACAGTAAGTAATAGTTCTTTTTGTTTTTTCATGCGATGAAGGACTTCGTCATTTGAAATTTTGAGCACCCAAAGTATTCGGAGTAGGCGGCGATATAGATACATTTCAAAAGCATCAATTCTTTTTTCTAGATTTTGGTCAACCTCCCCACCAACAGCACGTGGCGATCCATCCAACTCCTCACCACGCCCAATGTTGCTTAACTTCGGAGATCTCACGGGATCCGGTGTTTCAACACGGCTACGGCCGTTGGCTTAGGGCACTATAAAACTATTTAAATGTAGGGGATTTATCATGAAACAGCAACATATTTAAAAATGTTCGTGTTATTCCTAAAGGAACAAAATAGTGTCTCTTATTATTTTTTTTTTTTTTGCTAGTTGCTTTACGTCGCACCGACTCAGATAGGTCTTATGGCGACGATGGGACAGGGAAGGGCTAGGAAGTGGAAGGAAGCGGCCGTGGCCTTAATTAAGGTACAGCCCCAGCATTTGCCTGGTGTGAAAATGGGAAACCACGGAAAACCATCTTCAGGGCTGCCGACAGTGGGGTTCGAACCTACTATCTCCCGAATACTGGATGCTGGCCGCACTTAAGCGACTGCAGCTATCGAGCTCGGTCTGATTAAATTAATCACAATATGCATTTCTTATCTATTCGCTATCACTGACAGAATTGTGGGAATTATTTTATTGCGGACTGTCTGAATTGTCAGATACGCTAAATGTAGTGCGCCATACATGATCTTTCTAATCTATATCTGCTTGGGAACAAGGGGAAAATATGATCGCAGAACAATCTGTGTACGATAAAAACAGACGTAAAATAAACTTGCCTGAAAAAAAACCCCAGGGTGTATTTCAACAGTTGACATGAAAAGGAAAAAACACAAATGTAAACAACAGAAATCTTCTGTATGTTGTTGCTCACACGCTTTATTTAGTCTGTACGTAATATACACATAGAGTACATCTAAAAAAATGAAGAGCGCATCGCGAACTCAAGATGCGGTGAATGATTTTTGTTTGTTTTTCCGTGGACAAGAAGACTTAAAATTGCATGCATGCTACCGCACTACGCAAAAGTTGCGTGTCATTTACGGAGAGTGCTTTCCTTTCTCAGATATTTTATCACTATCTCCGATTGTGTTACAAATTGCATATTGTAGTTGTTTTTATTGTACCTAAACTGCACGAATCTCCTTTAGAACAAAAAATTGTAATAAATAGAAAAGACAAAGAGATACATACACATCTCTTACAGATTCCTTGAAATAAATAATTTTTCACGCTCTTTGGCAGACGTTTTGTTTTGTTTTGTTTAATGCTCGGTTGAGTGGTTCAGACGGTTGAGGCACTGGCCTTCTGACCCAACTCGGCAGGTTCGATCCTGGCGTAGCCCGCTTGTATACGAAGATGCTCAAGTACGTCATCCTCGTGTCGGTAGATTTATTGGCCCGTAAAATAACTCCTGCGGGACTAAATTCCGGTATATCAGCGTCTCCGGAAACCGTAAAAAAGTGCTTAGTGGGGCGTAAAGCCAATAACATTATTCTGGTTAAAGATAACGATTCCAGTATTTTTTCCGGCAGGGTTATTTTTTCGGGTTAAAGAACAAGTTAATGCCAAAAAATACTGGTACTGTAAGTTAAGGGCTGACATACTAAACAGATTTAGTAATGGTCATAAGCTTGTGAGTAATATTAAGAACAATTGTAATATTGACATAATTTACGACCAAATAGAGTATGATATTTCTTTCTTAATCGGTTTAACTCCAGGGTTGGTTCTTCCCTCGGACTAAGCGAGGGACCCCACCTCTAACGCTTCAAGGGCAATTGGAGCGTGAGATTTTGGGTCGGGGATACAACTAGAAGGAGGACCGGTACCCCGCCCAGGCGGGCTCACCTGCTATGCTGAACAGGGGCCTTGTGGAGGGAAGGAACGATCGAAAGGGATAGACAAGAAAGTTATGTACCATCCCCGTATTTGGCTGGAGGAGAAGTGGGAATCCACGGAAAACCACTTCCAGGACGGCTGAGGTGAGAATCGAACCTCCCTCTACCCAGCTGACCTCCCGATGCTGAATGGGCCCCGATCCAGCCCTCGTACCACTTTTCAAATTTCGTTGGAGAGCCGGGAATCGAACCCAGGCCTACGGGGGTGGCAGCTAATCACACAAGCCACTACACCACAGAGGCGGACAAGTACGTTATTACGGAAATAAATATAAAGTTTTGAATGTCCCGCCATCCTTAGGGTGTAGGTGCAGAGTGCCTACCTGTCCCATCTTTGTCCGATTATAATTGTGGACTAGAGTCTGGAATAGGTTTAGTAAATGTAATTGAATGATGTACAAGAATCCCGTTGGCCAACTGAACTAATTTGCTATTTCCTTTTAAAAAAACCTTTTCCACGTATTATATATCTGCATTATAATTATAAACTGTCTTCCAGGCTCCCAACGGCCGTAGCCGTGTTGAAACACCGGATCCCGTGAGATCTCCGAAGTTAAGCAACATTGGACCTGGTCAGGAGTTGGATGGGTTGCCACGTGCTGTTGGTGGGGAGGTAAGGGAATGGAGGAGTGGAAATGAACTGGCCAACCTACCGCATTTAAACTTCGGCTCAGGAACACCTCTGCGGAGGTTCGGACCTGCCTTCGGGCAGAATATCCCTTACCTTACCTTTCAGGCTCCAGCCCACAAAAAAAAGAAAGCCGTCCCTATATCCACAATGCCTGTTTTCAGCATTGTAAAATTTATTTTTAGCACCATATATCATTCTATGGGCCTCCGTGGCTCAGGCGGCAGAGCACCGGCCTCTCACTCCATGTCAGATTTTTGCTGGACAAAGTGGAGGTGGGACATGTTTTTCTCCGGGTCCTCTGGCTTTCCCCGTCGTCCTTCATTCCTGCGATACTCTCCCATATCATTTCATTTCATCTGTCATTAATCATTGCTTCCGAAGAGTGCGACAGGATGCGGCAGCCGGCACAATTCCTATCCTTGCAGCTAGGGTTACGTGCCAGATGCGACCAGGCCATTATCGTGCCAATAGCGACCGAGTGGATAAGCATCGTGCCGCATGCGACCCATCAATCACTTACAATTGATCTGCGTTAAGGCCTGTCACCAAGTGGCAGATAGCTTATAAGCAGCTAACTTGGTCTTTTCTAAAATAAAGGTCTGACACCGTGGTTAGCAGGTTCGAGTGCCGTTGGTCGAAAGAAAAATATAATAATGTTGCTGGCTTTAGGTCCCAGTAACTAATTTTATGGTTTAAGGAGACGCCGAGGTGATGGAATTTAGTCCCGCAGGACTTATTTTACGTGTCAGTAAATCCACCGACACAAAGCTGACGTATTTGAGCACGTTCAAATACCACCGGACTGAGCCAGGATCAAACCTGCCAAGTTGGAGTCGGAAGACCAGCATCTCAACCGTCTGAGCCGTCTAAGCCACTTAGCCTGGATGAAAAAAAAAAAATTCACCATCAGAATGTTGGCCGGCAGGGTAGGAAAGTTGGTGGTAGACAGTTTCTAATCCCTAGATTGCATGCCAAAAGCCTGGATTCAAATCCAAACCTTTTCGCAGTGTTCATATGGAGTGAGGGGATATGATGCTGTTGATGGTGATTCGGCCGTCGGATGGCGACGTAAAGCATTGAGCAGACCCCTAGATATTATTCGAGAGGAGTAGGCTACGTGCCGAAACCGGGTTTCATCTCTACCTAATTCATTATCATAATCCCACATCCAGACGAGCAGGCTGCCCAAGAGCGTCAGGTAGAAAGACCTGCACCAGGCAAGCCGAACACGTCCTCGGACACTCCTGGTACTAATAGGACACGATAAGTAAATAGGCCTAAGTCGTAAATACTTTCAGAGAATTAGCATTTTTTTTTGCTAGTGGCATTACGTCGCACCGACACAGACAGGTCTTAAGGCGAGGATGGGATAGGAAAGGGCTAGGAATGCGAAGGAAGCGGCCCTGGTCTTAATTAAAGTACAGCCGCATGGTGTGTGTGCCTGGCCTGAAAATGGGATACCACGGAAAACTATCTTCAGGGCTGCCGACAGTGGCATTCGAACCTACAATCTCCCGGATGCAAGCTCAGGGCCGCGCGCCTCGAACAGCATGGCCAACTCGCCCGGTGGGAAAAGACGTAAACGCATCACCATGTTTCGTGCTGTAAAACGAGTTTCCTCTAGAAGTGTTATGTAAAGTAGGGGCAGTAGCTGCTTATACGACTTATTGAAATGGCATTGCACTTCGTTTCGCTTGCCTTATCTTGGGTGATGACACAACTTATCAAATGACAATCTGATTTTCAACGCCGGTCGTATCCGGCACGGTTACAGATTATGCGGTCGCTAGTGGCACGCGTCGCATGCGGCACGGTCGCATATGGCACGCCACCGCAGCTAGACGGGTCCACCAATGTGGTGTAGTGGTTAACATGATTAGCTGCCACACCCCCGGAGGCCCGGGTTCGATTCCCGGCTCTGCCACGAAATTTCAAAAGTAGTACGAGCACTGGAACGGGGTCCACTCAGTCTCGGGAGGTCAGCTGAGTAGAGGTGGGTTCGATTCCCACCTCAGCCATCCTGGAAGTGGTTTTCCGTGGTTTCCCACTTCTCCTCCAGGCAAATGCCGGGATGGTACCTAACTTAAGGCCACGGCCGCTTCCTTCCCTCTCCCTTCCAATCTTCCCATCCCTCCATAAAGGCCCCTGTTCAGCATAGCAGCTGAGGCCGCCTGGGCGAGGTACTGGTCATTCTCCCCAGTTGTATCCCCTGACCCAGAGTCAGAAGCTCCACGACACTGCCCTTGAGGCGGTAGAGGTGGGATCTCTCGCTGAGTCCGAAGGAAAAACCGACCCTGGAGGGTAAACAGATGAAGAAGAAGAAGCTAGAGGGGGACTTATTGCATTCCTGACTCGGTCGGATGACTGGAAATAGGCTGAGGATTTATTTATATCATCCTATCACTTTGAAATCGTTTAATGTAAAATCTAACCATCGTTACAGAGTCTCTTAATTACTTCTTTTCTTGATGAATCAGATCAACATCGATTTTTTAACAATTCCTTGACATCGCACCGACACAGATAGGTCTTACGGCGACGATGAGACGGGAAAGGGCTAGAAGTGGGGAGGAAGCGTCCGTGACCTTAATTAAGGTACATTTGCCTGTTTTGAAAATGGGAAACCACGGAAAACCATCTTCAGGGCTGCTGACAGTGGGGTCAGAACCCGCTATCTCCCGAATACTGGATACTGGTCGCACTTAAGGGACTGCAGCTATTGAGCTCGGTCAACATAGTTTAATCTAAGTTGTTCGCAGAATTATGCTGCGTGGTA
The DNA here is from genome assembly GCF_040414725.1 of Anabrus simplex. Taxonomy (NCBI): domain Eukaryota; kingdom Metazoa; phylum Arthropoda; class Insecta; order Orthoptera; family Tettigoniidae; genus Anabrus; species Anabrus simplex. Next base: position 1,754,722,546 of record NC_090265.1, read on the forward strand.
AATGATGAATAACATCAGCTGGGTGACAGGATATAGACTCATAGCTATCACATTTATTGATCTACTTTCTTGATTCTACCTTTATTAGAAATCAAGATATGGACTTTTAAATTGAAGTTCCTAAATTTTTCAATTCATTTATCTTTTAAAAATATTTATGAGCGAACTATGTGTAGTAACTCTACCATTGTAGATCCGTACAAAAACAATAATGCTGTTAATGAGAGCCAAAATTTCAGAACTCTAGCTTAAGTAGTTTCTGAGGAAATGGAAAACATTCGCCGAAGAGTGTAGTTTTTCAGAAATCACCCTTGAAAGTGTAATGCCACTCCCAGAACGTGGATGCTATCATATTTAGTACCATATAAACACCACATATAAAGTCCGGCTCCATGTCTAAATGGTTAGCGTGCTGGCCTTTCGTCACAGGGATCCCGGTTTCGATTCCCGGCAGGGTCGGGAATTTTAACCTTAATCGGTTAATTTCGCTGGGACGGGGGCTGGGTGTATATGTCGTTTTCATAATCATTTCATCCTCATCACGACACGCACGTCGCCTACGCGAGTCAATTTAAAAGACCTGCACCTGGCGAGCCGAATATGTCCTCGGACACTCCCGGCACTAAAGCCATATGCCATTTCACCAGATATAAAGTGATACTATAGCAATCAATGTAGCCTAGTTAGGCAGTGGGATGTGTACTATAAATTACTGCATTCTAGAGCAAAAAATGTGTTAACTGAATAAGTGCTCGCGAAATCTGGAGAAATGGCGTATACAGTAACATACTTTTTCTAAAATGTATAAATATTTGCAGGCACCAAAAAGTAATGAAACATATAAAATTAAGGAGGAAACTCCAAATCACAAATTTTCATAAAAACTAACAATTGATATTTTTTTAACCGATACCACTCTTTATAGTCCTCTTAGGAATAGAACACTCTACTTATTTATGAACGCAAAATTCATTCCTAACTTATTGTTACTTTCATTGACCTGTCTCAGTCTCATCCTTGGCTTTGACAATATGAAAGTGACTGAGGTATGAGTGATGCTAGTAATACCATTGCTTATGCAGCCAGTCCCTGTTATGAATGGTGTGAAAATATCGGTCATAGGGTCGGTTGGTGCATGCATTTCAGTGGGCTTGGCAGACTGATATGTAATAGCAACGGCTGGCTCGGTGAGGTAAGCAACGGGAAACTACCTCACTCCTCATTTCCCTAGTTCGCCTCTTTAGTGATGCCTAGGCTATTTATGACAGCTGTTGGCGGAGCTGTTGAGGATCAAACCAGCCTTCGGGCTGAATACCCAACATACATACATACAACTTATTGTTTGCTCAAGTATAACAGAACTGGTAAAAATTAATTTTTTTCTGAATGTCCTGCATGCATGTCACGTATCACATATGATATCTTACAAAATTTCCTACATAACTTATACCTTAAGTGTTTTCATAAAACCTGGCAGAAGTCGAATATTATAACTTGGGAATCTACATGACTGGTATGACATAAGTACAAATTCATTCCTAGAAGTTACTGAATCGGAAGTTCAAAATAATCATCATCACGGCCAGGATGTTGAACACCAAAAATGTTTAAAAACGATCTATAAAATGACGGCCAAAATCCTGTAAAATTACCCGAAAACTTTAACAAATAGCATATATTTTAAATGAAATTTTCCAATCACTTTACTAATCGAGTTGGTATAGGCAATATTTATGTTATAGACATTATAATAAGCTTTTGTACTTTTGCTCTGTGAAGATAGCAAGGTGAAATACTTTACGTTTCGCAGAGAACTTTGTTCTGCGTCTTCAAAAGAAATTATCGACTATTCACGAGGAAGTCTTCTCCAATTGGAGGCGTGTCTCCTAGAAATTGAACGTTTCCATGAAGTAAGAGGTGAACACAGTTTCTTTAGTCCCCAGATTGACAAAGCGTTGTGAAGATTCTCAAGTCTCCGTATTCATCCTAACTTAGAGTTGCGATAATATCCGACAAAGCAAAGCAAAGCAAAGCAAAGCAAAGTCAACTCCGTACAGGACATGGAGGGGTGGAAGATAAAGGCTTCCACTATCCGTAACCTCGGCACTTGTTGGGGTAGAGTGGTTTCCTGGTACTCATTTTTGGTGTAGGCTGAGTGAACCCCAGGGCCATGTGCACCTCCGGAAGTGGAAATCTCGTTTCTTAAATTTTACGACTTCCTGACGTGAATGCGAACCCACGTCCGAACCGAGCACGCCTTTACCGCCTCGGCCAGGCAGCCCCTGATGATATCCAACGCCACACGCGTAAATGCTTCAAAATCCTCAAACACGTAAGAAAATGACACAAATAAAATAGTCTAATAAATTCCATAAAATGACCAAATAATGACGCAAAATGTTATAAAATGACATAAAAATACAAAATGGCAAAAAAATAACAGAAATGCCATAATAAATGCGCATTTCTACAATAAGGGAACTACAGTATGATCAGGATTTCTGTACAAGTTAGCAATGTCTCTTGTGAACCAATTAAAAGATGACATCTCATGATCATTCACCACTGTCCGACTCGTTGGCTGAATGGTCAGCGTACTGGCCTTCGGTTCAGAGGGTCCCGGGTTCGATTCCCGGACGGGTTGAGGATTTTAACCTTCATTGGTTAATTCCAGTGACCCGGGGGCTGGGTGTTTGTGCTGTCCCCAACATTCCTGCAACTCACACACCACACATAACACTATCCTCCACCACAATAACACACAGTTACCTACACATGGCAGATGCCGCCCACCCTCGTCGTAGGGTCTGCCTTACAAGGGCTGCACTCGGCTAGTAATAGCCACACGAAATTATTATTATTATTATTATTATTATCATTCACCACTGATCTACATTTAGTGTTGTTACGCAGGTGGCAGATTCCGTATCAGTTGTTTACTTAATCACTCTTGGCAAATTAGCCTATTCCAGTCTCTAATTTCTCTTCCTATAAAGGAATATTTTCCCACTTTTCTTAAAATCCAACTTCAATACGATCCTTCGTACTTTAAAAAACTCCATTCAAGGTTATTTGTCTGCTAATGTCATTCCACGCCACTGACAGCTCCAAACAAACCGCTCAGTTGAGCAGCTCTGCATAAACATTTGGAAACAAATGTCCAGGAATTTCCGTTAAAAAATGTGTTCTATTTTTAAAATCTTATCAATGCCGCATTGTAATCTTGACGTCTCGTAATTCTTTGCCCATCGCCGTCAAGCACCCAGTCAGTCTGGCAACACTAACCAGATAATGTGGTGTCAAACACGTGACCTTCATTTATTTAACACTTGAACTCTTATCGAGAAGGATCTTTCTCTTGTTTAAATTGTGTACCACACTATACGAGTTTCTTTTAAAAACTTGGCACTCGAATACTGTATGTATGCATTAAAAACCGTTCCAATTAAATATCGTGTTTGCTCTGCCGACATGCAGGTTTTCAGATAACGGCACAGTCAACTATTATTTTCACTGTGCTGTTTGTTTTTTAATAAGAGCTTCTATCGAGAGAACCACTCAAGTTTCCGCGCTGCTGTGTTGAGTTTACTAAATATCGCACATGCCAACTGCTCTGACAGGAATTCATTACAAGATGTTAGTATCATTCCGTATTGACGGTTTTCACTTTACAATAGAAAAGCTTTTGTTATGTCCTCATGTTCAATAACTGTATCCAACTTTTAATGGAGTGATTTTTCATCAAACATGTTTCGGTTCATTTTCAGCCATCTTCAGTAAAAGAATACATGAACGGATGATAAATTTTAATTTCGTGAGCCTATTTCTAGCCGAGTGCAGCCCTTGTAAGGCAGACCCTCCGATGAGGGTGGGCGGCATCTGCCATGTGTAGGTAACTGTGTGTTATTGTGGTGGAGGATAGTGTTATGTGTGGTGTGTGAGTTGCAGGAATGTTGGGGACAGCACAAACACACAGCCCCCGGGTCACTGGAATTAACCAATGAAGGTTAAAATCCTCAACCCGTCCGGGAATCGAACCCGGGACCCTCTGAACCGAAGGCCAGTACGCTGACCATTTAGCCAACGAGTCGGACATGAACTGATGATGAAAGAGTATCATTAAAAACAATGAGAAAGAGTATATAAAAATCCAAGTGAGACATGAAGATAAATTTAAAACAAAACAAGGTTTTATCAAGGTTGGAAAACTCCCAGTCTAAAAGTTTTGTATGCCACTCGAAAACGAGGACAAAATAACAAATTAAAATGTAAGAACAGTTCATGTTCAATAAGTCACATGTTCATGTAATCTGGAGGAAAACAGCTAGTGGACGTAATATAAGAGAGACAAAGGCAAGGTACAGCGTTGTGTGACTCAAAAGAGTGGAAACCGTCAATATCATATTTTTTAAAAATTTCTGTTCTAAACGAATTTATTATCGCGAACAGTTATCTTCTGTTACACGATGTCATTATTAGGCAGCGGATTTTTATGTGCTAAAAATGAAAAACCTAAATATAGTTTATAGAAAGTTAAAATATTCTGCTTTAAATATCACATAACCACTCGCGTTCAAGAGCTAAAAAAAGTATAAAGTTTTTTATTAAAATATGGTGCTACCAAATGTTCTCCTTAAGGCAAATGGATGTCTGTGTATGGATAAGTACAGTATGATGTATTAATTTTTGACGTGTCCGAGTAGATATTATGGTATTTACAAAAAAACTCAAGCAGGCTGATTAATACGAGTAAGTTAGAACTCAATCATGGAGGGAAACAATTTGTGCAGCAAATTAAATCGCTGTCTAAAGGTAACGAAGTAGCCAGTGACCAGTAAATCTTCGAACTTTCGGAGGGAAGTCCATAAATAGTCACAACATTAAAAAATGCGACGTTATATACACTGTTAAAAACAATATGGTGAACGTAAAATGAGAATCTGACCAACAATTTATAACTCAGAAGCGTTGTAAATTTTTCTGAGTAGCAAATATTGCCGATTTATGTGCTTACTATGGATTTTCTTAAAATATTGTTGTTGTTGTAACCTAAGGCTTTATTGGAAGTAACTCCAATACAAAATTGATACCTCTAAACAGCAGTAATATACACATAATAATAATGTACATAGGGAACAAAGTCTTGTTTCACCAGGCAAATGCCGGGGCTGTACCTTCCTTCCAATTCCTAGGCCTTTCCTATCCCATCGTCGCCATAAGACATATCTGTGTTGGTGCGACGTAAAGCAAATAGCAAAAAATGTCTTGTTTCATCTTGTTCCACGCTGTCCAGTATAGAGCTGGTAAATTTCCTTTTTTTTGTTGGGCTGGATTGAGTCCTGTGCACTGAAGTAGGTGTTTCGAGTTCATCAGTGATCCAGGAATTTTGCAGATGGTACACTTTTCCGTCGGGTATATTTTGATCCTAGTTAGATGAGCAGCTGAGCAGTCATGTGCTGTTTCCAATTTGAAGATCGCCGCTGCTTATTTCTATTCTTAAACTATTTATTTACATAAACATTTTGTGAAAATACGTGTTTTTATGTGAAACAAGATAGCTTCTTACGCTTGAGGATACACAATCGGAATAATAACGTGGTAAATTTTGTTAAAAATGCGCAAAAAATGTGTAACTACAAAAATCCACTCCGTAGTAATTATTCCTCAAATATCTATAAACAAGGCCAAATTTTCCTTACTATAGATCTATTTCTTGTTAGGCATAACCTTTTTCAGCTCAGAAAGAACAGAACTCACAATTCTGACCATTCCACGTGGGGTGGCGTGTTTCACTTTCTGCCTCAGACCTTCAAAATGTTGATAATTAAATAGCACTCTAATTGACGCAGACGTAGGTCTAAATGAATTAAATAAGGTTAAATATTATTAAGAAATAAAACTGATAAAAAATAAACTTTATCCTTCCTGAAATTGAGCAGCATACACACACGAAAGTCTGGCGGGGTACTAGATATTTTTATATACCTACCCTACTTCATCGATCACACATTTTTCCAACTTGAGATGACAATACACGTAATGTTGTAAGGTAAATAAAGGCACATTACTTGAAGACTGATCAATTCTTAGATTTTTATATTTTCTTTGAAAGTGACACTCTTTAATCCAGTAAGTCGGCTACGTCTGTATAATATTTCATTTTTCTTTTCTGCTGTGTATTAGATTTGTAAAACGTTGCAACTCACAAATGTTGGATAAATTAAGCTTATCAGCTTGGTAGAAATAATTATATACGTCGTAGAACGACACACGAGTTATTATCTGACTCCCTCAACTGCTTTGCATGTCCGCACTTGAGAAGCACAACTAGATACTTTGTTATCATTTTTAGAAAGAAACTGTTTTATTTTTGAACCTGACAGTCTTTATTTCTTATTAGTCTACCACGTCTGTATGTCACTTAGCACTTCTGCGTGCATTCAAGTACAGCCTCTGGATTGGAATTAATTTTTAAACTACTCAAATGTCACATGTTCGATATTTGAGGCTTATTGACTTGCTAGAAACGAGTAAATATGTAATGGTACAGAAAAACACATGGGTATTATCTAACCACATAATATGTGGATATCCTTCACTCTCCCACTATTAATAATAACCATATGACACTATACTGCAGAGTGGGCGTGACGTAGAAGCACTTACCTTGTGCAAAAACAGATCCCAGGAGTGATGACACTATCACTAGGACTAAATGAGGGAGTGTATACGCCGCCATGGGGCAAGTGATACCGTTAGCACTACTGACACTAGCACACACTATTCATTCGCCTGCATACCGCGCGAGCAGGCGGCCAACTGACTCGGCCTCGCCTGTGGCTTGCCCCGTGCTGGGTGACATCACGACCCGCGCCCCGGGACAGGATCTAGCACCGCCTCCTCAACTCCAGCATACACATTAAACACGCTGGGCTTTGTAATCATTATATCTAAGGAGTTTAAATGACCGCCCGCAGTGCCAGTGTGGGTGGTTGACCGTCCTTTCCTCCACCTTTTATAATCGTATTGTCATCCCTAAATTCTGTTCAACGGGGTATTTAACAATGGAATACATAAGAGTTATCAAATTAAGGTGAACGATTTTCAGTTCACTGACTTGACAGTTGCCATCAACTGTACCCTGTAAGAAAGAAGATACAACTGGAGATCTTATTGTATTTCATTCATACGTTGGGGGTAAGAGTTATAATAATAACAATAATAATGTCTGTGGTGTGTCCGACTCGTTGCTTGAATGGTCAGCGTACTGGCCTTCGGTTCAGAGGGCCACGGGTTCGATTCCCGACCGGGTCGGGGATTTTAATCGCTTCTGATTAATTCTTCTGTCTCGGGGACTGGGTGTATGTGTCTGTCCCAACACTCTCCTCATCATATTCACACAACATACCACACTACCAACCACCACAGAAACACGCAATAGTGATTGCATCCCTCCATATAAGGTTGGTGTCAGGAAGGGCATCCGGCCATAAAACTGGACCAAATCCACACGTGCGACGCAGTTCGCACCCGTGACCCCACAGGTGTGGGAAAGGTGGTAGGAAAATAATAATAATAATAATAATAATAATAATAATAATAATAATAATAATAATAATAATTGTTACCGTATTTTTGTGGTAGGTAGAGGTGAAAGAAGGTGCGGGGGTGAACGGGTCTCAAACTACGAAATTAAAGTTAATGTAAAATTGAACAAGGTTATATTCTCTTTTCAAAATCAAGAAATAACAAGCATGGAAGGTACAGAGTAGCAAGGCAACAAAAGAGCAACAACAGTATTTACAGGCTTTGGGCTTCGAGCCCCGAACTCACAATTCTTGGGCAACTAGCCCAACTTTACCCCAAAACAAGATTTAACAGAGGGGCAGAAAACCCCATTCATGCCCAGGAGCACTTGCTCTAAATTACACAGAAAAGCCTCATCGAGGCATACACACTCAATTTTCAAAAAAGAGCCACTCGCTCTCAACCTTAAGCCTATCAAAGGCCACACCAAACTCCACCTTCAAGTTGTCCTCTAAGGACATAGACACCGGGGTAAAATACCCAACCTACTGAGGTCTATCAAGTGAAAAAAAAGGTTAATTACATGACCTCCAAAATAACAATTTGAGAGGAGGCGATCTGCACTCCTAATACCTTTTGTTTAAAACCTAAACTGGCTCTAGGCCGCTAATGCAAGGGCTAATCCCATACTAAAGAGGTGACTTTACATTACGTTAAGGAAGAATTGGTTGTGAAAATAAGTTCACCTCAAAACAATATGAGTGGGAGCTCGAGAGGGTTAAGCACTCTCTATCCCAATATGTAGCTTACAAGAGAATAGATACAAAGAGTCTTTACATTTTAGGGAAAAGTTACATGGTGGAAAAACTTCGGACCCGCCCCGAGAGTTAAACTGCTGAGCTAGCAAGAAAATAAGTTATTAAACGGCCATTACCTTGTTGTTGAACTGCTGCCCTAAGAAAGAGGCGCTTCCCGCCCCCTGCTAGGTACTTTACACACTGAAAGATGGTACAGAAATGGCGCCGAGACCCTAAAATCAGCAGTTTATATACTCTCGTGGAAAGTTCGAGGCGTTTCAGGAGAGAAAACACCCGCCCACAATCATTTATTGGTTAGGGTTAAGCAGCATATCCAATTTGAAGAAGAAACACCTTATTGGTCATAAATTAATTAAAGAAATTCGGGATTGGCTAAATTCAAAACAAGGGGAAAGAAAGGGGTATACAGCCAACTTAAACAATACCAGAAAGAAATTTAACAAGAAACAAACTTTTGAAATAAAAATTTCTCCAAAAAACAGTTCTTTCACCTTGCACTAGGGTGCACTATTGTAGTTCTTCAATAGTGTCCTCTAGAAGAGAAAGTTCACACTTCTTACTACAAGCAAAACAAAAATACGTCGAAAACGACCCAGTTCAGAAACTTCAAAATTTCCAAGTAGTGACATCTTCTGGGTAACTTGAAAATTAATACATTAGATAAAGTTCGGAAATCCTCCAGCAGAGGATTTTCAACTGGCGCAAAGTTTGAATTAGCGGCGTGGAGGTGTACCGCCCGGTACAACAATAATAATAATAATAATAATAATAATAATAATAATAATAATAATAATAATAATAATAATAATAATAATAATAATAATAATAATAATAATAATAATAATGTCTGTGGTGTAGTGGTTAGTGTGATTAGTTAGGTGCCACCCCCGGAGGCACGGGTTCGATTCCCGGCTCTGCCACAAAATTTGAAAAGTGGTACGAGGACTGGAACGTGTTTCACTCAGACTCGGGAGGTCAATTGAGTAGAGTGGTTCGATTCCACCTCAGCCATCCTCGAAGTGATTAAATGCCAGGATGGTCCCGGGTTCGATTCCCGTCCGGGTCGGGATTTAAGGCTTCCTTCCCTCTTCGTTGTTTATCCCTTCCAATCGTCACATCCACCACAAGGCCCCTTTTCAGCACAGCAGGTGTCCGACTCGTTGGCTGAATGGTCAGCGTTCAGAGGGTCCCCGGGTTCGATTCCCGGCCGGGTCGAGGATTTTAACCTTCATAGGTTAATTCCAATGGCCCGGGGGCTGGGTGTATGTGCTGTCCCCATCCCTGCAACTCACACACCACACATAACACTATCCTCCACCACAGTAACGCGCAGTTACCTACACATTGCAGATGCCGCAACCCTCATCGGAGGGTCTGCCTTAAAAGGGCTGCACCCGGCTAGAAATAGCCACACGAAATTATATAGCAAAACAGGTGAGGCGGCCTGGTCGAGGTACTGGTCTTCCTCACCAGTTGTATCCCCAACCCAAAGTCTCACACTCCAGGACATTGCCCTTGAGGCGATAGAGGTGGGATCCCTCGCTGAGCTCGGGGGATACGGATTAAGATAATAATAATAATAATAATAATAATAATAATAATAATAATAATAATTCTACAAAAGCACGAAAAGCCTCAAATGGATCATAGGGCCCATCTGGTGGCCATGATTGTTAAGTCTATATGATGGTTAGCCTTTTCGAGTCCTGTTGGTCGAAAAAATGTTGACCATCAAAATGTTGTCCGACAGGATATGCTGTTTGCTTTACTTCGCATTGACACAGTTAGGTCTTTTGGTGACGATGGGACAGGAAAGGCCTACTAATGGGAAGGAATCGGCCTTGGCCTTAATTAAGGTACAGTCCCAGCATTTGCCTGGCGTAAACATGGGAAACCACGGAAAACCATCTTCAGGGCTGCCGACAGTGGGGTTCGAACCCACTACCTCCCGGATGCGAGCTCACATCTGCGCGCCCCTAACCGCACGGCCAACTCGCCCGGTGACAGGATATGAGAGGTGGCCGTATACAAAACCCTGGATTCAATTCCAAATATAACCCCAGTGTTCATATGGAGTGGGTACATATGACGGTGTTAAGTGAGATTTTTCCATCAGCCTTGAGCAGACCCCTTGGTGCTGTTCGACAGGAGTACGCTATATGCCGGCGCCGGGTTTCACTTACTCCCTTTCTACTAGCATATAGACTATCATGTCATTTATTTCACCTCCTCTGAAGGAGTTGACGTGAGGAAGGACATCCGGCTGTAACAACTCGCTACGGATATCCATCTCACCTCATATCCGAACCCTTAGGGAACCGAAACAAGGGTTGGACAAGCGTACTATTTATTTACGCCGCACTGACACTGGTAGGTCTTATGGCGACGGAAGGAAGCGACCGTGGTCTGAATTAAGGTATAGTCCCAGCATTTTTCTAGTGTGAAAATAGGAAACCACGAAAAAACATCTTCTTCCTTATTGCCGACAGTGGGATTCGGACCCACTATCGCCCGAATGCAACCTTACAGCTACGTGACTCAAACCACGCAGCCACTCGTTCGGTCCAAGGAATAAAGAAATCAACATAACAGAATATATGGTACAGGACCGCCCTTTCAGAAGGTTGGTACCTTCTTCAAAGATTTTCGAGAAGAGAAGAGCAAACGACCGAGCTCGATAGCTGCAGTCGCGTAAGTGCGGCCAGTATCCATTATTCGGGAGATAGTAGGTTCGAACCCCACTGTCGGCAGGCCTGAATATGGATTTCCGTGGTTTCCCATTTTCACACCAGACAAATGCTGGGGCTGTACCTTAATTAAGGCCACGGCCGATTCCTTCGAGGGTTTGAACGTTAGCTCAACTGAGCCATATCAGCTATCCTGGAAGTGGTATTCCGTGGTTTCCCATTTATCCTCCAGGCAAATGCCTTGATGGTACCTAATTTAAGGCCACGGACGATTCCTTCTCTCTTCCCTGTCTATCCTTCCCAATCTTGCCATCCTTCACAAGGCCCCTGTTCAGTATAACAGGTGAGGTCACCTGGGCGAGGTACTACTCATCCCCGGTTGTAACCCCCGACCCAAAGTCTCGCACTCCACGACACTGCCCTTGAGACGGTAGAGGTGGGAACCCTCGCTGAGTACAAGGAGAGAAACCAACCCTGGAGGGTAAACAGATTAAGAAAGCAAGAAATAATAATATTATTAATAATGCACTATTATGTTCTAGTGTAGCTCCTTGCCTGGACAGTCAGTGTACTGGACTTGAATTCAAAGGGCCTCGGGCTCGATTCCTGCCCATGTCGCGGAAATAACTACTGTATGTGAGAGTTAATACCTCTGGCTTGGGAACTAGGCGATTGTGTTCGTCTTAATACACTTCCCGTCATGATGTACACCACACCACACTATTAAGCACCACAGAAACACACCATCGTGAATACATCCTCCACATATTGTAGGTTTTGCTACAGGAAACAGGAAACCGGATCAAATCCTTTTTAAGTACAGTATAGGCCTCAATCCGGTCTCGAAAGCCAAGAATAACGGCCCGAGAGGATTCGTCGTGCTGACCACACGACACCTCACAATCTGCAGGCCTTCGGGCTGAGCATCGGTCGCTTGGCAGGCCAAGGCCCTTCAAGGGCTGTACTGCCATGGGATTTGGTTTAGTTTGGTTTATAGGCCTCAATAAACTTGGAAGAATATCAGAAAGAAGAAGAGGCATCTTTATACTCTACGTCTACACAGAAGAACAGGCGGTTAAGGAAACGAACGAGAAATTTGGAAGAGAAATCACAGTAACAAAATAAAGTTGAAAGTATTCGGGCTTTTCAATCGCATAATAATCAGCGTTTCAGTCTCGTGTAGCAACGGAGTGATACTTCTCTGAGACACTAGGTAGTGCACTTTTCTAACACCACTACAAAGTCTCCTTTGAAGTACAACGCAATGACAGTGCATTTCGTGAAATTAAATTGTGGCTCCCTGCTAAGAACTAATTTTTTAAAATCATGAAAGCCAAGACAGATATACATAACAGCAGGGATACATATTATCTATCCCAGCGCACTGCCACTGTATATGGGAGTGGGATGCTGGTTATTTTACGATTGAAAATCCTGAAACTTCCAATTTGTGTTGATCTGATATTCTAGAGCGTTAATATTGAATTATGATTCCCTGCTGAGAACTTACTGCCTATTGCTATTTGTTGACTGATGCAGTATACATTTTTTGTATCCTTCATTTGGTACAGGCTAGAGAAGTGCTAGATTATGCTACGCGTACCCCTAGAGGCCAGAGACGTTTAGTGGGGTATGCGAGCAGCCTTCAGGGAAAATAGGAAGAAAAATGGAAATACATGGAAATAAATAAGAAGAACGTTAAATATGTATACAGGGTCTCTCATATAAAGCCAGACCGTCCACCGACGTTTTTACTCTCCGAGACCCTAGCAGCTGTACGGCAGGTGCGCGCATAGTTCTTGACCCCGGTGTGTGTACGTGTTCGACCTAGCATCAGTTGCCAGTCTGAATCTCAGCTGCTGACACGGTGAGACAGTCACCATTGCAAGACAGAATTTTCGTATATAAATTACGAGTTGGCTGGACGGATACGCGATGCATTTGTTCAGCAATTTCCTGGTGAAGTGCCACCTTCATGAGCACAGATTCACGTAATTGTAGATAAATTTGAAACTATTGGCTCAGTGTTCAATACAAAAAATATGCGCGCTCACGAACAGTTTTAACAGAGGAAAAGCTAGATTGACATTGGTGTGAATCATGAACGGTTACCGAATAAAATTGCCACAAGTATGGGTTTCGGTTTCGGTTTCTTTTGCACACAGAGCTGTAAAGCTGTTACACATCAAACCGTACATGTTTACACGGGCCCGTTGTTTAAAACCTGCTGATCCAGCCACAAGAGTGAGATATTGTGAGTGGTATGTTGCATCATTGAACGATCGTTTATTCGACCTACAGCTTGTGTTATTTTCGGATGAGGCCCGGTTTCATCTTACTGGTCATGTGAACAGTCATTCCTCTCGAGGCCCTCATTATGAACGATGCCGATTCCAGCGAGGTAAGATTTCACATAGGATTTTATACACGCTAAAAGCAGGGCGGCCGCGCGTGACGTAAGTTGGGCTGAGGCAGCTGATGTAGCGCAGAGTACAAAAACCGTACGCTCGGTCTGGGTTTTTAAGAGACACTCTCTGTACGGAGCCACGCTTCGTTTGAAAGTTTCACCTGGACTACGACACATCAGAAAACTGTGTCATGATATGCTGGCACACACATCCCATTAACATTTTGTTGGTTCGTAATATCTGAATCCCAGAATTAAGATAAAATATTTTTCACCCTTATTTATTAATTTTGACCGCCTCTGTGGTGTAGTGGTTAGTATGATTAGCTGCCACCCCCGGAGGCCCGGGTTCGATTCCCGGCTCTGCCACGAAATTTGAAAAGTGGTACGATGGCTGGAACGGGGTCCACTCAGCCTCGGGAGGTCAACTGAGTAGAGGTGGGTTCGATTCCCACCTCAGCCATCCTGGAAGTGGTTCTCTGTGGTTTCTCACTTCCCCTCCAGGCAAATGCCGGGATGGTACCTAACTTAAGGCCACTGCCGCTTCCTTCCCTCTTCCTTGTCTATCCCTTCCTATCTTCCCATCCCCCCGTGAGGCCCCTGTTCAGCATAGCAGATGAGGCCGCCTGGGCGAGGTACTGGTCATCCTCCCCAGTTGTATCCCCCGACCCAGAGTCTGAAGCTCCAGGACACTGTTCTTGAGGCGGTAGAGGTGGGATCGCACCACTACCGCCTCAAGGGCAGTGCCCGGGAGCGCGAGACTTTGGGTCGGAGGATACAACTGAGGAGGTAGACCAGTACCTTGCCAGACTGCCTCACCTGCTATGCTGAACAGGGGCCTTGTGAAGGGATGGGAAGATTGGAAGAGATACGCAAGGAAGAGAGAAGGAAGTGGCAGTACCCTTATTTTAGGTACCATCCCGGCATTTGCCTGTCGGAGAATTGGGACACCACGGACAACCACTTCGAGGATGGCTGAGGTGGGAATCGAACCCACCTCTATTCAGTTGACCTACCGAGGTTGAGTGTGGACCCCGTTTCAGGCTTCGTACCAACTTGCAAACTTCGTGGCAGAGCCGGGAATCGAACCTGGGCCTGCGGAGATGGCACCTATTCACGCTAACCACTACACCACAGAGGCGGACCACTATTATTTACTCGACAAAATATAGTCTACTGTATTTTAATAATGTGTCACACTTTTTCACTGCAATAGCCAACAATTCTCCAATATCAAATATTTGATGAACCGTTATTCACGTGAGATATTTTTCTAACAATTATGAATCAGTTCTCAATGATCTGCATTTAGGGCGGTTGTCCAGGTGGCAGATTCCCTATATGTTGTTTACCTCATATTCACATTCATTTATAATTTTATTGTTTACGTAGCTTTTTCTTAAAATTATAGATAACATTTTTAATTATAATGTATTAAAAACGTAGTATGATCATTATTTTATTAATCAGACCCAACCCACAATAAATAAATAAAACTGTCCGATTATTTTTGGAACTCTGTACGTAGAGTGAATAACAGCAAGCTAACTTAATACCCTGCGCTGCGTATTCAGAGATGATCTTAAGAATGAAAGGCGCACAGTGTGGTTCTAGAGTTAACAGTAAGAAAACAATTCTTATTCCTATGTTTTTACGGCTTTCGGAGACGCCGAGGTGCCGAAATTTTGTCCCGCGGGATTTAGTATACGTGCCGGAAAATGTACCGACACGAAGCAGGCGTATCTGAGCACGTTCACGTATCATTGGACTGAGTTGGAATCAAGCCTACCAACTTGAACTCAGAAAAGCTAGCGGTCCACTTTCTAAGCTACTCGCCAATGATAATGTAAAAGTGGAAGTGTATGAACTTATCTCCAGCAGTCTGTTATTAGAGAAGTACGCAACCAGACACACATTCGCACATCCCAGAGACTGTAATTACGTCTTATTTACACATTCAGCCAAGGAACCAACAGAATATAACCTACTGTACAGCCACACGAAGTAGGCTTGCATAACAGATTCAAGACTGTCGTAGGCAAGGACCACCCAACCATGAACGTCGCGTCGCGGTGAACTCCTCAATATTTGCATCTGCCAACCTCACACCAAGGTGAAACACACTTGACAGCCTGGGAAGCGCAGTAGTAGTAGTTCGTAATATGATGCCAACGAGATAAAGTTTTTTACCGTAAGATAAAAATCCAGTTTTTTCCCGTCAGGTAAGTTACGAAGTTTAGGTAAATAAAATATAAAAATGTATGAGAATATATTCTTTATTTATTTAAAAAATTGCAATCTTTTTCTTAATCATCGTTATCCGATCGATTAGATTAGCAGTTCGCCTTTTTCTACTACTACGAGCGCTAATGTGAGTCAATGCAGAGTTTCATTTAAGCACCACTAGGAGCGCTAATGTGAGTCAATGCATTGTTTCACTTAAGCACCTCTACGAGCGCTAATGTGAGTCAATTCAGAGAGTCACTTAAGCACCTCTACGAGCGCTAATGTGAGTCAATGCATTGTTTCATTAAGCACCATTAGGAGCGCTAATGTGAGTCATTGCATTGTTTCACTTAAGCACCACTACGAGCGCTAATGTGAGTCAATGCAGAGTTTCACTTAAGCATCACTAGGAGCGCTATTGTGAGTCAACGCATTGTTTCACTTAAGCACCACTACGAGCGCTTATGTGAGTCAATGTATTGTTTCACTTAAGCACACTAGGAGCGCTAATGTGAGTGAATGCAGAGTTTCACTTAAGCACCACTAGGAACGCTAATGTGAGTCAATGCATTGTTTCACTTAAGCACCACTACGAGCGCTAATGTTAGTCCATGCATTGTTTCACTTAAGCACCACTACGACCGCTAATGTTAGTCCATGCATTGTTTCACTTAAGCACCTCTACGAGCGCTAATGTGAGTCAATGCATTGTTTCCCTTAAGCACCACTACGAGAGCTAATGTGAGTCAATGCAGAGTTTCACTTTAGCACCACTAGGAGCGCTAATGTGAGTCAATGCATTGTTTCACTTAAACACCTCTACGAGCGCTGATGTGAGTCAATGCAGAGTTTCACTTAAGCACCTCTACGAGCGCTAATGTGAGTCAATGCAGAGTTTCACTTAAGCACCACTACGAGCGCTAATGTGAGTCAATGCATTGTTTCACTTAAGCACCACTAGGAGCGCTAATGTGAGTCAATGCATTGTTTCCCTTAAGCACCACTACGAGCGCTAATGTGAGTCAATGCAGAGTTTCACTTAAGCACCACTACGAGCCCTAATGTGAGTCAATGCATTGTTTCACTTAAGCACCACTAGGAGCGCTAATGTGAGTCAATGCATTGTTTCCCTTAACCACCTCTACGAGCGCTAATGTGAGTCAATGCAGAGTTTCACTTAAGCACCACTAAAAGTGCTAATGTGAGTCAATGCATTGTTTCACTTAAGCACCACTACGAGCGCTAATAACTACATTCGGTGTGGACATTTTCAAAAATCAAACACATCTGAGGATATTTAACCAAGGAACACATTACAGAAAGCATTATGTAAATAAGTTAATTTGGCTAGGATTTTAATAAAAAGGAAAACGAGTAAAGAAACAAGCGATTGTAGGCTGTTTTTCCGGAACTGCATTTAGGCCGAGAGTGATTTTTTTTGAAATTTATTGTTTTAGTTTGATAGAGCTCAACATTTGAAACCTTTCCGGGCCCTTTAGCCTTAAAATGTCCGCGTAGTTGAGGAATTTGCTTAATTTTAGGTCTTTCATAGTATGGGGACCCTTACTTTGTCTGCTAAGAAATGTCTTCAACATTAAAACACATCGTCATTTTAGACTGTGACTGCTGAGTAATATCATCCCTGACTTCTCATCAAGGCGGACGGTCACAGTTCGAATCCCAGTCATTGGATGTGGGATTTTTAAATTGATGATCATGACTTTACCGTTCGGATTCCCTATAATACATTAGAGACCTTGGCTGCGATCACAATATTAGCTGACATGTAAATCTGTAAAGATCTCATTTTCACCTCCTAGAAATCAACATAATACAACACTTTGACTATCCTGCATTCAGGAGGCCAAATGGACTGTATCCATATTGACCAATCTAAGGCATTTGATAGGGTAGATCATGGGAGACTACTGGAAAAAATGAGGGCCATTGGACTAGACAGAACAGTGACTGAATTGGTGACTATATTTCCAGAAAAAACTCAGAGAATTAGAGTAGGTGAAGTATTATTTCTATTTGTTCTGGGTGATTTCTGACAAAAGAGTAGCGTTACAAAAAAGTTGCAAAGTTTGGACTGGGAAGACTTGGGAGAAAGGAGACGAGATGCTCTACTAAGTGGTACGGTATGTTCTAAGCTGTCAGTGGAGAGAAGGCGTGGAGCGACGAGTAAATACAATGTGATCCTTAGCCGAGTTGCCGGTCATATCCTGGGCGAGTGGATGACGCAATATCTGCCAGTAGTTCTTTCTATATATATATATATATATATTTTTGCTAGTTGTTTTACGTCGCACCGACACAGATAGGTCTTATGGCGACGATGGGACAGGAAAGGGCTAGGAGTGGGAAAGAAGCGGCCGTGGCCTTAATTAAGGTACAGCCCCAGCATTTGCCTGGTGTGAAAATGGGAAACCACGTAAAACCATTTTCAAGGCTGCTGACAGTGGGGTTCGAACCTACTATCTCCCGAATCCTTTTCTATAGTTGTAATATAGAAAGATGCGTTATAACAGTTCTTACATGGAGGCCCCTTCACTGTCTGCTGGTTGGGGAGAAGGGAGTAGGAGTATGGTTGCCATGGAAACTTGGGCGGTTCCACTGCGGTTACCGTGGAGAAAAGCCTGCTGAGCCGCTCATGTTACTTGGAGTTGCCAAACCTCTCACTTCTGAGTTACGCACAACAGAACACAACGGTCGGAACGAACGAACAGATGAGCCGGAAGCGAGGGGAAGGAGAAAGGAATGCAGGAATATGGCAACACCGTGCAGTGGCATGTGCAATGCTCTTCCCTCCAAACCTATCGGTCAAAACGCTTCTTTTAATATTATGAGTATAGGTATGATCACTCACCATTTTGGTTCTTACCTGCTCTCTGTTGATAAGACAATTGTCAGCCCCAACCCTTCTTCCTGCTCGGTATTAATCAAAACTGGAACTTGAACAAAAATTTTATACCTCGTTCTTTCTTAATCTGTTTACCCTCTAGGTTTGGTTTCTCCCTCGAACTCAGCGAGGGCCCCCACCTCTACCGCCTCAAGAGTAGTGTCCTGGAGCGTAAGACGTTTTATCGGGGATACAACTGGGGATAAGGACCAGTACATCACCCAGACGGCATCGTCTGCTGTGCTGAGCAGCTGCCTTGTGCGAAGATGGGAAGATTAGAAGGGATATACTTGGAAGAGGGAAGGAAGCAGCGGTGGCCTTAAGTTAGGTACCATCCCGGCATTTGTCTCTAGTTGTATCCTCGAGCCAAAGTCTCACGCTCCAGAACACTTTCCTTGAAGCAGTAAAGGCGGGATCCCTCGCTGAGTCCGAGGGAAAAACCAACCCTGGAGGGTAAATGGATTAAGAAAGAAAGAACGTACAAAATATATTCTCGCTGGAGAAATATGAGAAACATAGCGTACTAATAAAGAAGTTATTATCATTAGCGTTAGCTTATCCGGCGGGTTGTGCATGTATCAATGCCAACAGAGGGCATTTTGGAAATTTCAAGTATGAGAGTTTCATGTGGTATACTGGTATGTTCTGTTCTTGTGTGTATCCCATGTTTAATGTACTGCATACAGTTGTAGGAAATGAGTTCTATGACGGGAATAAAGCTTTTCCGGACCCATATCCATAATAGTTTCTTTCGTGTCAGGCTTCTCACTTCCATGTATCCTATCTGACCCCTCTTGGTCAACTCTTGTTCTTTTTCGACCCCGATGGTATTAGATTACAAGGCCTATGGTGTCTTTAATTTTCACACCTTTCGTGGCCCTTATCTTTCTTCGGCCGATACCTTCATTTTCCAATCGTCGGTCCCCTCCCATGTTTTCTCGCTGGCTGATGTTAATAGAGGATGCTTGCCTAGCTGTACTTCCTCTTAAAACAATAATCACCAATGCCATATTCTTCTACCTGTGGGGAATGTGTCCTGACACTTTGGCATATTTGTTACACTCTGAATGCGGCGGGCGCCTAAAATCTGTGAAGAAGGTGTTCCGGCACCCGCGGACAATACATTCTGAGTGCTGGGATCTATACAGAATAGGTTTAATAATTTCCCTAAAAAAAGTTCAAAGAGGAGCGATGTGTTTCATAAACGGGAAATGAGAAATATCATTAATTGGGAAAGTCTTGAATCTAGAAGAACTAGATCACCTTTGAGCTACACCGCAGGGGCTGCCTGGAGTAGAATTATTATTAGGTTGGAACCTCACTCGCACTTATGGAGTTTTCCTTCCTAAACAAGACCATACGGCTTGGAATAAATTACTTGCAGCAGTCTTTGATAGATTCTCTTCCGGTATCAAATCGTTTAAGAAGATCATTGGTGAAAAGTAAAAGCTGTAAACGACGGACACTGAATTTGTGATTTTCTGCTCGATTTAAAATGTTAAACTAGTAGTATTTCTTGCAATATTTTCTCTCCATGAAATTGCTTGAATATTTCAAGTTATCCTAGTTGAATCAACAAGTCTACTTCGCGAATGTTGTATGTCCTGTATAATAACTTTAGCCTAGGTATATCCATTTGGGTTTTAGGCCCATATTGTCAACACGCAATAAAGTTGAACCTGCGTCATCAACACAACTCCACCTTATTCATCTAATCAAGGAAGCTATTTTAATGTGGCACTATCATCACACTATTTTATGTACAATAGGTTTATAATTTCATTCGCATAGCCACTCATGTTGTTTTATAATTGGACAATTCTACGCATATAACATTTTAATCAGTGTAACTGAACTTGCTGCACCATTTTAAGATTCAAGATTGACAAGACGCCAACACGCTGTGTCGCAGAATTTAAAGCCTTTTCATTAACCTATTTTAACGTGTCCTAACCTTATTTTCAATGTTTGTATGTGTGACTGAAGATGTCCCATAGAGGACGAAACATATATCATGAATATAGTCTAATGTAGTATTTTCAATAAAGACAGTTACAGTATTGTAAGGGTGGAATTATAAATTTAAATTTTCAAAAGTTGTCCTAGTTGAATCAACAAGTCTACTTCGCGAATGTTGTATGTCCCGTATAATAACTTTAGCCTAGGTATATCCATTTCGTTTTCATTTCACATGAAGGCGCAGATATTGTATGCCCGGACATACTATTTTGCTGTTGAAAATTTCGAGTTCTTACTGCCTTGATGGACCACAAATATTGTATGTCCTGGAAACTGTTTTGAAAGATTTCAGACATATTTATAACTGAACAGTGATTACTCAATTTTATTTAAATACTTGTTATTAATATCTTGTGATTTTATTTAGAAAATAAAATAATTCAATAATAAATTATGAAAAAAGAACGTTGATATCAATTACTTTGAGAAATACAATGTATGTAGCTTGAAGTTTCCTTTAACATTGATAGTCCCAAATGTTGTATGTCCCAACCTTCCATTAAAATATAGTGAATAATTCCTTTATTGATGCACAAAAATCTGGTCTAGTTGTTGAAATACAATTACAAAGAAATCATCTACAGATCGGTAACACTGGATACAGCTACATTATTTGTCGTAACTTCATAAACTTTCAATTTGAGTTTTCTCAGAATCATGATTTATGCACTAAGGCATTGTTTTTTTTTTTTTTGCTAGTTGCTTTACGTCGCACCGACACAGATAGGTCTTATGGCAACGATGGGACAGGAAAGGGCCAGGAGTGAGAAGGAAGCGGCCGTGGCCTTAATTAAGGTACCGCCCCAGCATTTGCCTGGTGTGAAAATGGGAAACCACGGAAAACCATCTTCAGAGCTGTCGACAGTGGGGTTCGAACCCACTATATCCCGATTGCAAGCTCACACCTGCGCGACCCTAACCACACGGCCAACTCGCCCGGTAAGCCAATGTTATTATGCAGGTTATTTCCTAGATTGTTTCGCGAGAACGTATCACTGCATTTTGTACAGTTGTGTAGTCTCACCTCCGAATGCATGCAATTGTGTCTTTCGAGATCAACAATTCGCGAAAACGTATTGTTACATTATAGACACTTCTGTAGTTTTTCCCTAGGAAGGGATGAGATTCCTTCTTGGCGAAAGCGTACCCCTGCACATTTCGTTCTTCCTTAGCTTCTCCTCAGAATGTTGCAGGCGTGTCTTTTAAGTTCTTGAGCTTATTCCCCGTCGGAAATCCTCTATTACATACTTTACATTTGCATTCTTTCACTATGTGTTTCGTGATGACATACGATCACTACTTCATGCGAACGTCTTAATGTCTATTTGACAACAGTCTTGCTACTTCCTCGAGTGATCAGAAGATGACCATCACGTTTCTCTCTTCGTGGAGCCGAACAATTGTATGTTGTATGTTTCACCCCTGTCCCGAGAACGTACTTCAATATTTGCCTTACATCCGACTAACTACTTTTACGGTTTTCGGGGACGCCAAGGTACCGGAATGTAGGCCTGCACGAGTGCAGGAGTACTTTTACGTGCTAGTAAATCTACAGACACGAGGCTGACGTATTTGAGCACCTTCAAATACCACCGGACTGAGCCAGGATCGAACCTGCCAAGTTGGGATCAAAGCCACTCAGCCCAGTAGAGACAAAATTTTTAAGTTCAGTAAATTCATTGCTCAATCTGCTAAGGTAGTTCATCGGCACAACATTCAAATAAAAGTGATGTTTGAAAAACTCAAATGCCTTTTCATTTCCTTGGATGTCGATATTAAAAACGGCCATCATACTGATTGGCACACCAACATCATTATCAAATTCTCCGTTAATGATTAAACTTGATACAGAGTAACGCATGAGTGCATTAAAGAGAAACCTTTCCAAATCGCCAGAATTGATGGGAGGATGAATACATACGGAGGCTAATATAAATCGAGAACGTCCGTTAACCTCCGCGTGTGTCAACACAGAGCCATCTTGTAACAGAGTATACGTGTGACGTCAATCTTTATTTTCCATGATTATATTTGTTCTTCTATACAACTGAACACGGTGTATTCACGAAAGCTAACCTCCAACTGAGCACGCGAGTCAACACAGCGCCATCTAACAACAGAGTACCGGGCGAGTTGGCCGTGCGCGTAGAGGCGCGCGGCTGTGAGCTTGCATCCGGGAGATAGTAGGTTCGAACCCCACTGTCGGCAGCAGTGAAAATCGTTTTCCGTGGTTTCCCATTTTTATATCAGGCAAATGCTGGGGCTGTACCTTAATTAAGGCCACGGCCGCTTTCTTCCCACTCCTAGCCCTTCCCTGTCCCATCGTCGCCATACGACCTATCTGTGTCGGTGCGACGTAAAGCAACTAGCAAACAACAACAGAGTATGCGTGTGACGTCACATATTTAGCACAAATTTGGCCTTACTTTGAAGCCCTACAGTTTTTCATTTTTTTTTCAAAAGGTAGCAGGTGCAACATTCCGACTCGTTGGCTGAATGGTCAGCGTACTACCTTCGGTTCAAAGGGTCCGGGTTCGATTCCCGGCCGGTTCGGGGATTTTAACCTTCATTGGTTAATTCCAATGACCCGGGGGCTGGGTTTTTGTGCTGTCCCCAACATCCCTGAAACTCACACACCACATATAACACTATCCTCCACCACATTAACACGCAGTTACCTACACATGGCAGATGCCGCCCACCCTCATCGGAAGGTCTGTCTTACAAGGGCTGCACTCGGCTAGAAATAGCCACACTATTATAATAATTGAGACATTAAACATGATCGTAAGTGATATATACGTTCTACCCGAACACTAAAAGCGTCTTAATTTTTTTCTTTCCATATACCCTTTGTGGTAACTAAAAGTTATATTCATCATATTCATCAACAAACAAATATTGCAGAGAAAACCTAAGCATTGCCCAGCATGGCATATAATCTTGATAAAGAACAAAGCCACTAAAGACAACTTCCTCCGGCTCAGTACACTCACAATAGTAGCTTCTCAACCTGACCTAGAGACACTGTCCAGACGTCGCTGGCGATCCCCATCTTTCCGTCCCCTGCGAGGGAAAAAGCCTTATCCGCTATGGATCAGCTCCGTCTCATGATGGGTGACACATAAAACTGACTTGAGGAAGGATCTAGCATTTTCCCACTCACACGTGCCTTAAACCAGCAGTTCTCAGCATTTTAGAGATTGCATATCCTTAAATTCTTTTTCTGTGAGATGAGGGCTCGACTCTCAGCAGATTTACTCGTAAATACACTTCTAATAGATATGTGTCCACACCTGTGAAGTAGTGGTTAGTGTGATTAGCTGCCACTCCCGGAGGCTCGGGTTCGATTCCCAGCTCCGCTACAAAATTTTAAAAGTGGTACGAGGGTTGCAACGGGGTCCACTCAGCCTCGGGAGGTCAAGTGAGTAGAGTTGGGTTCTCATCCTGGCAAATGCCGGATGGTACCTAACTTAAGGCCATGGCCACTTCCTTCCCTCCTCCTTCCAATCTCACCCCCCCCCCCCACATACACAAAGCCACTGTTCAGCATAGCAGGTGAGGTAACTTAGGCGAGGTACTGGTCCTCCTTCCCAGTTTCACCCCCGACCAAAAGTCTCACGTTCCAGGGAAAAACAACCTTGGAAAGAAAGGAAATACGCTTCTAAGAAAGATGTCATTTCGTTCGATGTTGAGAACAGAGGATTCACCGCCCATTGTTGTGACGGGCTTCTAGACAATTTTATACATCATACATACATCATCATGATAGACCGTTATGCCTTTCAGCGTTCAGTCTGCAAGCCTCTGTGAATTTACTAAATGTCGCCACAATCCTCTATTTGCAACTAGTGCTGTAGCCTCCTTTACTTCTATACCTCTTATCTTTAAATCGTTAGAAACTGAGTCTAATCATGGTCGTTTGGATCTCCCTCTACTT
The DNA here is from genome assembly GCF_040414725.1 of Anabrus simplex. NCBI lineage: Eukaryota > Metazoa > Arthropoda > Insecta > Orthoptera > Tettigoniidae > Anabrus > Anabrus simplex. The sequence goes on from NC_090265.1 coordinate 1,754,747,072, forward strand.
CTCTTACCCTCCATAACAGAGTCCATTATTCTCTTAGGTAACCTATCCTCCTCCATTCGCCTCACATGGCCCCATCAACGAACTGGTCTATGCGTACAGCTTAATCCATAGAGTTCATTCAGCCGGGCTGAGTGGCTCAGGCGGTTAAGGCGCTGGCCTTCTAACCCCAACTTGGCAGGTTCGATCCTGGCTCAGTCCGGTGGTATTTGAAGGTGCTCAAATACGACAGCCCCGTGTCGGTAGATTTACTGGCACGTAAAAGAACTCCTGCGGGACTAAATTACGGCACCTCGGCGTCTCCGAAGACCTTAAAAAGTAGTTAGTGGGACGTAAAACAAATAACATTATTATTAGAGTTCATTCATAACGTAGCCCCTATATCCTCATTCCGAGTACCCTCCTGCCATTGTTCCCACCTGTTTGTACCAGCAATCATTCTCGCTACTCACTTCACTCCTTTGATATCGTAAACATGTACCCAAGCATTCCAATTTCTAAATTAATTCCCATCATCTAAAGCAACTTCTCTCATTTCTCTACATTATTTTACTTTATTTTATCACTATGTCTTTTACTGTTGTAATTTGGCTAGGCTGATGATGGTCCACAGTGGACCGAAACTAGTACCTATTAATATCATTGTAATGTTTTTGTAAAGCATCAAATGATTTTTTGGTATTGAGAAGGTGGAATATTAAAAGTTTTTATTTACTTTAAGCATATTATTCTGTTGATGTTAATCTGTAAAATATGAACACTAGGTCTTAAATTTCTAAATGTCCAACTAAATCAGGCCATGCGAATTTTAACTAGGAGCATAAAATTCACCCCTATAATTTAGCAGCCAGCTCTGAGCCTCATCCCCCCCCCCCCTCACGCTAACCATTAGCCATGGAGCCGGATGGAAGGAAGGGATGACATGGTTTCACGGAGTAACGAGAGTAGCACGGAGTGTTGGACAAAAGCGGTAATAATTGCACCTATCTATAAGCAAGGGAAAGGAAGGATTGCAACAGTTATCGAGGTATCTCACTGATCAGTATAACAGGCAAGGTGTTCACTGGAATTTTGAAAGGGAGGACACGATCAGTGGTTGAGAGCAAGTTGGATGAAAACGAGTGTGGTTTCAGACCACAAAGGGGCTGTCAGGATCTGATTTTCAGTACGAGCCAAGTAATTGAAAAATGCTACGAGAGGAACGGACAGGTATGTTTACCTTTCGTAGATCTAGAGAAGGCATATGACGGAGTACCTAAGGAAAAGATGTTCGTCGTACTGGAGGGCTATGGGGGGGGGGGGGGGGGCTGGGGGCAGGGCGGCTGTGAGCTTGCATCCGGGAGATAGTGGGTACGAATCCTTCCCACTCCTAGACCTTTCCGATCCCATCGTCGCCATAAGATCTATCTGTGCCGGGTGCGACGTAAAACAAATTTAAAAAAGAGCCACTCAGTCCGATTTATTTGCTGTCGGGAAGGACATTTTTCCGTTGTAGGAAAAGCAGCAGCAGAGGAAAAGGCGGAAGATTACTTAAGTTGTAGGTCCACCATTCTGGCTGAAATTGAAACACATGCCCGATAATTTTTGAAAGTGATTTCTCATTGCTGTGTTAATGTGTCCGCCTCGCAGTGTACTATGGATAGCGTGCCTCCCTCTTTCTTAGAGGCCCCGGGTTCGATTTCCGGCCATGTCAAAGATTTCTACCCGGATCTAAGGGTTAGTTCGAGGTGCACTCAGCTATGTGATTACAACTGAGGTTCTATCTGACGGTGAGATAGCGGTCCAAGTCTAGAAATTTAAGAATAAAGCCCGAGGGGATTCGTCACGTTGACCGCACTTCAGCTAGTAATCTGCAGGCCTTCGGGGTGAACAGTGGTCGCTTGGTAGGCTAAGACTCATTAGGGCTACAGCACCACGTTTTGTTGTTGTACACATGTATTCTAACATTAACTTAAATTTTTCGTCCAACTAAGCAAGGTAGAATGGAGCTATTGATATTTTTCGCTATCTTCGTTAATGTGAAGGCCTAACCACTCCTCTGTTATAATCTCGTTCTTATCTCAAAGTCATCCCTTCTTCCCTCGTCCAAAGTATTCTTTAGCAAAATCTGTTATTATTCATTCTTATCAAAGCGGTGCACCAACTTAGCCTTCCTCATTTATCAGTTTCCAACGTTGATGTTCGTCTTTGCTATCCGTTATCTGTCTGGAGGGGGAGGCCAAAGATGGAAGGGAGAGAGAAGGATAGAGAGAGAGAACGAGAGTGAGAGAGCCAGAAAGAGAGAGAGAGAATAAGAAAGAAAAATTGAAAATGATCGAAACTAAAGATCAAAGGCATGCCAAAATTCTTTTCATCTCAATTTATATGGAGGAATGAGAAAAGTAATTTTCCGTAAAACGCAACCAAGTCCGCCTCTGTGGTGTAGTGGTTAGTGTGATTCTCTGCCATCCCTAGAGGCCCGGGTTCGATTCCCGGCCCTACCACAAAATTTGAAAAGTGGTGCGAGTGTTGGAATTGGGTGCACTCAGCCTCGGGAGGTGAAGTGAGTAGAGAGGCGTTCGATTCCCCCCTCAACTACCCCCGCAGTGGTTTTCAGTGGTTTCCCATGTATTTTTCAGGCAGATGCCGGGGTGGTACCTAACTCAATGCCACGAACGTTTCCTTCCCTCTTCCTTGCCTATCCTTTCTGATATACCCATCCCCCACAAGGCCCCTGTTCAGCATAACAGATGAGGCCACCCGGGTGAGATACTGATCCTCCAGTCCAGTTGTAACCCCGACCAAATGTCTCACGCTCCATGACATTGCCCTTGAGGCAGTAGAAGTGGGATCTGCTGAGTTCGGGGGAAAAACCAACGCGAGTGGGTAAGCAAATAAATAAATAAATAAATAAATAAATAAATAAATAAATAAATAAATAAATAAATAAATAAATAAATAAATAAATAAATAAATAAATAAATAAATAAATAAATCTTACTATGTATAAATCCCTGCAACTCACACACCACACATTACACTATCCTCCACCACAATAACACGCATTTACCTACACATGGCAGATACCGCCCACCCTCACCGGAGGGTCTGCCTACAAGGGCTGCACTCGGCTAGAAATAGCCACACAAAATTATACTATGTATAAAAACGGATGTATGTGTGTAAATGACACATCTCCTCCTAAACCACTCGAGCAATTTCAGCCAAACTTGGTACACTTATGACTTACTATCCGGAGACGAGCACTGTGGGGGTAAGCCATCCGTAGCTCCCTTAGGAGTGGGGGGCTGGGGGGGCAATGCATAAAAAGTTGAAAAAGTGTCGAATCCACAGTTTTCGGGGTCACTGAGATAAATAGTGACATTCCCAATTTTTAAAAAGTCGTTCAGCTCTCTTTTGGGTAGGGGGCGAGGGGGGAGTGATATATAAAATTAAACGAAAATAGTGTCGAATACATAGTTTTCGGGGCCGCCGAGGTAGAATTGTGCACTCCGAATTTTTAGTATCAAGAGACCCCACGTGGGGGTAAGACAGCCCAGGAACCCTTACGGGTGGGGGGGGGGACGAGGGGGTCAGGTATACAAATTAACGAAAATAGTGTCGAATCCATAGTTGTCGGTATCGCTGAGATGAATAGTGAGACTCCGGATATTTTATAAGTCCAAGTTCATTCCCCTTTGGGGAAATAGTGTCGAAGACATAGAATTCGGGGTCGCCGGGGAGAATTGTACACTTCAAATTTTTAGTATCAGGAGACAAACCACGTGAGGGTAGGACTCCCCAGGAACCCTTACGGGCTGGGTACGAAGGGGCTGAGATATAAAAATAATCGAAAGTAGTGTAGAATCCATACTTTTCGGGGTCGCTGAGATGAATAATGACACTCCGGATTTTTTTCAAGTTCAGTCCCCTTCGTGATGGGGGCGATGGGACAGTGATATATAAAAATAATCAAAAATAGCGTCGAATCCATAGTTATCGGGGTCGCTGATGAATAGTGAGACACCGGATATCTTATAAGTAAGGCCCGGATTTTTTAAAAATGCATATGCGCATATGCAATTGCATATTTTGACATATTTTGAGGGTTAGTGCATATTCTAGACGTAACAGCATATTCCGGTATATAATGTCTGAATTTAAGGATAATTACAAGAACTACTAAAATAAATCTGTTTTGTACGTCCCTAGCTAGTTGCCTATTTTATGTGCATCCCTCGCTAGTTGGTATTTTCGACTGTCTGTGTAACGGCATTTTACTTTCACAACTGACAATGGCAACAGATAGCTTAGGTGTGGGTAGGCAGGCTGGACTTCCCTGAATTCCTTTCTCTATCACAGCAGATAATAATCTCAGGGGGCTGGGCACTTGGTCAGGGCAGAAGTATCTTCAGTTCACTAGTTACGTTCCATTTTAGTGCCCTGCATCTCATCTCTAAAAGTGTTAGTTTTTGAAAAATGCCTAAGGAAAAGAGCAGCAGAAGAAATTTACTAAATCAGTGGGTGGCGGGTAATAGGGACTATTCAACAGATGGTGTCATCGTGTACTGTCAAGTTTGCTCAAAGGAAGTGAAATGTGAAAAGAAATTTCAGCTTGAACAGCATTCAAAAACAACTGCACATATTATAGCAAAGGACGAGAAGAACAGCACACCACAACTACTTCTTACACAGGTAAAGCCCAAGTCCTGTAGTCTTAATACATTTTCAAATGATCTTTGTAGGGCTTTCGTATGCAGCAACATTCCATGGAATAAATTAAACAATTCAGTTCTGCGATCATTTCTCGAGAAATATTGCGTAAATCAAAAAATACCAGATGAATCAACTCTTAGGAAAAATTACCTACCTCCGCTATATGAATCTACCCTGGAATTGATCCGTTCTGATATCGGAAGGAACTGTGTCTGGATATCGGTGGATGAGACAACGGATTCGTGTGGCCGTTACATACCTACTTTCGTGGTTGGTAAATTACATCCAGACGAACCCGGTAAGCCACATCTTCTTGCTTGTAAAGTACTAGAGAAAACCAACCATAGCACAATAGCAAGATTTGTAAATGATTCTCTGCGACTATTGTGGCCATCTGAAATTGAGACTAATTGTTGTAAAGTGCTTGTACTACTCACAGATGCAGCTTCGTACATGTTGAAAGCAGCAAAGGCCCTCCAAGTATTTTATTCAAAACTCATACACGTAACCTGTTTAGCGCACGGATTACACCGCATTGCAGAAGAAATACGCGCACAGTTTCCAGCTGTTAACAATTTAATTGGATGTGGGAAGAAACTGTTTCTGAAAGCACCAGCTCGTGTCAAGCTCTACAAAGATTGTCTACCTGAAGTTCCTTTGCCACCTGAACCTGTCCTGACAAGGTGGGGGACATGGTTATCTGCAGTATCATTTTATCAGGAACATTTTAATGAAGTGAAAGAAGTGGTTACAAAACTTGAAGATGAACATATTGCGTGTGTCCGTGATGCAAAAGGTGTGTTTGAAACCGCTACTGTTTATCAAGATGTGAATTTCATTCATGCACATTTTTCTAAACTTCCAAAAGCCATTGAGAGCTTAGAATCTTCTGGTACTCCCCTCCAGGAATCACTTGATCTCGTTGAAAAAGCTGCATCTTCGTTGAATTACGCTCCAGGCGAAATTGGAGAGAAGATTAAATGCAAGTTAGAAAAGGTGTTGAATTCGAACCCAGGGCTGAAGAAGATTAAGTTAATTAGTCAATACTTGAGTGGAACTAGGGTATCCTTGCCAGATGTATGCTCCGAAACGTTGGTGCCCATGTATAAGTACTGTCCAATTACGTCAGTTGATGTAGAACGATCAATTTCAACCTATAAACTCATTTTGACGGACAACAGACATAGTTTGTCTCCAGAAAACATAGAAAGACTACTAGTTACCTATTGTGATGCTTCTTTTTGCAATAAATGATACCTGTAAATAGGTAAGTGAATAAAATTGCATGTTTTTAAGAGCATATTTCCTTATTTTCCGTGCATATATTGTAACTTTTTAGTGCATATTTGCATGCATATTTTCAGGTTTTTTAGTGCATATAAATCCGGGCCCTACTTATAAGTCCAAGTTCATCCCCCTTTGTGGTGGGGGCGAGGGGATTGAACTTAAAAATAATCGAAAATAGTGTCGAATCCATAGTTATCGGGGTCGCTGAGATGAATACTAACACACCCGATTTTTTAAAAATCAATGTTTAGCCCCATTTAGGGTGAGGGAGGGGGTGAGATATAAAAATAATCGAATATACTGCCGAGTCCATAGTTTCCCGGGTCGTTGAGATGAATAGTAACATTCCGGATTTTTAAAGTCCAACTTCAGCCCCCTTCGGCACAGGGGGTGAGAATGTTAGAAAATAAATTGTCAAAAATGACCGAGATAGTGGACGTGTGTATGTTCCAGTGTGACTTTCAAGTATGACTTACTACCTGGAAAACATACTTTGGGAGTAAGACGCCCCTAGAACCACTAGGGAAGCGGGTGAAATACAGGGTGGCCCACTTAAAAGTTTCACCGCAGATATATCTGGAACAATAAGGGCTATTGAAAAATGATTTTCACGGGCATGAAGGCAGGGAAGGGGCTAATTAAAGTAAATATTATGAGGCAGTCTAAAACGTACGAAAATAGTATTTTCAACATCGACTTACGTTTTTTTAAATGGACACCCTGTATTATTTCGTAAGCAATCGTTAATATGAAAAATCACATAAGTAATGACGTTTGTTTCATCGCAATAGGTTAATTACATCCCGGATATTGCAACGTGAAGTTGACGCTTGAGATAAACGAAACGCGCAGCAGTTGCACATCCCGAGAGTCAAGCGCGAACCTCACGGTCCTCTTACTCGCGATATGATTGCCGTACTACAATGCGACAGGCGTTATACTTAATGCTATTTGTACTGCTATCAAGAGGGATGAAAATAAGAGAATTTCGTTACAGTAACTTTGTTGTACGAATTATGTACATTCTGGAGTAGTACAGTACAGAGTACTGCAATGTACTGTGTAGGTAAATAAAACACGCAAGACAGAAGCCGTTATTTACATATCCTCTTGCTGTGGCAGGAAATAATAATATTCAGATAATGTTTATAATTTCAGTCCTACTTATCTTGGCCCACACTGTGTTTCATACAGCCAGAAACGAGGTCACGCTAACGGGGTTGGTCAGTCTATCTGACTGGATTGCTAATGGCTGGAATTAGGGAGTTTTCCCATTCCATCTGGTCGCGTTGGTCACGAACTTCTCGTGTTGATGGCTAGTAGTGGGAGGTCGCACATTCAGCTAATGTGATGAGAACCAAGAAGAGACAAGGCGAGAAAGGTCGTGGGTCGAGACCACTCCCGGGCACCAATATATCACCACAGCTAGAGGAATGCCTCGATCAGGTACCGGTACCCTATTAGCGAGAGATAAAACTGTGTTTACGCCTGGTTGTGCGCGTGACCTTACTGCTTTCTCAAAACTTATTTGCAGGCTGAACGTTTTCCTTTCCCTTCGCCAGCACTTGGATTTCATTTTCTCCCTTATTGTTCCTTTATTCTCCTTTTTAGCTGACCCTGGTGTTTTTCACATTTGTACAGTGGCCTTCGTCATTTTAGAATTCTTTCTGGATATAGTTAATGTATTTTTTGATAGGGTACTAGTCATATTGCATCTAGTCAGTCATTTGTTGTATCTAATCTTATTCATTATTTTGGTGTATAAACCTAGAATTAATATTTTTCTTCCCATCTTGTTTGAATTTTTACTATTTAAAAAATTGCCCCGTTTCATTCGTGTTACAGTTTCTACTTCATTTGGTTTCAATTGAATATCGTCCTCTATCCTGTAATAATCAAAACATTGTCCATGTAATCACATTTTGTTGGTTTTATAGTACATATGTATTGTGCAACTCTAACTGGTTGTACCATCCTGATTGCCGTGTCACCTATCCTTAATTTCTTGTCAACCTGTACCTATCACGTATGACTTCTGGAAAGGTCTCAGCATAACGCTTCGCGCCAGACTCTGCTCATTCGCTGCGATTGGATTCTGAATACTATTTCGATGAAGAATTCTGTTAAATGCTGGGCACGCATTATGTGAAGGTGTGCATCGGTTTCACTGTTTACATTACCTTTCTGTTGTACTTCGCCCATGTTTGCTTGCGCCAACCACACTGGTCAGACTGGTGTCTTGATTTTTGAAGCATAGTTCTGTCCTATGCGTTATTTCGATTTTTGCTTATTTTGAGTACTCTATTCATCTACGATAAATAAACAATTCCTTATTTTTTAACAATACCATCGTGACACTTTCCTCTTCCTTGTCTATCCCTTCCAATCCTCCCATTCGTCACAAGTCCCCTGTTCACAATGGCGGGTGAGGCCCCATGGGCGATGTACTGGTCATCCTTCCCAGTTGTATCCCCAATAAAATGTCTCACCCTCCAGGACACTGACCTTAAGGCGGGAGAGGTGGGATCCTTCTCTGAGTCCAGGTAAAAATCAACCTTGGAGAATAAACGCATTAAATAAAATAATAAGTAATTATTGTCGTTTGGAGAATTAATTAGAAAATAACGGTATATCTTACAGATCAAGAAGGCCCGTGGAGGACTAGAAAGTAAATAATAATAATACGATTTTCGGTGACGCCGAAGTGCTGGAATTCCGTCTTCTTTTACGTGCTGGTAAAGCGTTCCTCTTAACCGACAGAAAGTAAAGGATGGCTGGTCATATCCCGGTGGTCTTTGTCCCACGAATTTAATCTGGCACTTGATTCTGATGTAGGTTGAGTGTCGTACTCAAGGTCTATGTGCCCTTCCAGACGTCAAGATGTCTGTTTTTTAACTTCCTACAAGGGAAGTGATCCCGTGAACCAAGCATGCCTCTTCACTAAAGCCCGGATTTTTATGCATTAATAGGTTAGAATGCAAACTTAGTGAAGCGGGTAGCAAGTATAGTCTACCTTCACAACGATTTTGCTGTGGGGTTTGCATAAATATTAGCGGTACGGACCATCAGAACCCCTAAAACTTATGTTACTCTTGCAACGTTGTGGAAGAGCGGGTGGCCGACACTTCCTACTAAACAAATTAGTTTGCAATCTAACCTGTTACTGCATAAAAATCCGGACTTTACTCATCACCAAGACTGACAGTTTCGAATTATTATTCTTTCTCTGTTAGGGTCTACTAGGGACCACGTGACAATCTCAATTCTTCATCCTTTACTGTTCCTTCTACTTCATCCAGTACTCCTTCATCTGCTCACTATGTCTCCTTTTCCTTTTCTCGAACCATTTTGAGCCTGTTCTCTTCTGCTCTCGACATTGAAACCTTTCCATTTTAAACACTGTATTTTAAACAATTTCTTTCTGGTTTGCTTTCACTTATATTGTTTACAAATCTTTCTTGACTTCAAGAATCCAGGTTGTTGTTGACTTCTTGTTTCAAGGATATTTGAAGATCTCTTTGGTTAACCCGTTGTTATCCATTCTGCGTACAAATGTCGAAAACATATCAATCGCCTCTTTCGTATTGTTTCTGTAATGTTTACTATGTTCCGATATATTTCGTCATTACTTCGTGATTTCCAGAGTTCTGTAGTTCTTAGCGGGTGGAGTATTTTCCGTATAACTCTTCTTTCCAGTATTTTTAACTTATTCAGCTTGTAATATAGTACATACTAGACATTCACTCGCGTATAGACATTCCGGTCTGACAACTGCGTTGTAGTGTTGTATTTTGAGGTTTATAGATGAAGACTCTTCTAATAATAATCTAATGTTATTTGCTTTCCGTCCCTCTAACTAGTTAGTAAGTAAGTAAGTAAGATTTATTGAACCTTGCAAGCCTTCGCCCAATACAGTGTTCAAATCCATAATAGTCTAAGCAAATACAGAACGTACAAACTCCCCTGCTTAAAAACAATGACAAAACAATAATTCGATTAAACAAAACAATATAGTATTTGGAAACAAATGGCCCACGGTCAGCTTCAATCCGGAGAGCCGTTAGCCCTGTGAATATCTAATCTACAGTTATAAGTAATGAACAAGCTGTGATAAGTAACAAATGGCCCACGGTCAGGTTACATCCGGAGAGCCGTTAGCCCTGTGAATATCTAATCTACAGTTATAAGTAATGATAAGTATAATGGGCCCTCCACGCAGTGATCACCGCGTGTAGGAATCTGGTGATTACCACATGTACGGTGATTGCCAGGAGTCGCGAGGCTACTCACGAGACTATAAGGATTTTGAACTAATTAATAATAATAATAATAATAATAATAATAATAATAATAATAATAATAATAATAATAATAATAATAATAGTACCGGTAGGTACCCCCCAACGTCGCGCATTTAAATGTTGCGCCTAATCGAACTCCTCTACAGGGGGAACAGTGAACTTGAAACTAGACCTACTTAAACTTTTACTCAGAAGATGTCACTACTGTAATTCGACGTAATTTTGTTATTGTGAAGTTTCCAGTACTGTGTGAATTTCAACTTGTTTTTGTTTTCCGTTCATCAAGAAGTTTGCACATTCTCTCATAGATGCCACTGCTAGAAAACCATGATCATGCATCCTGGTGCGAAGTGAAAGAACTTTTTTGAAGATTTGTATTCATAAGTTTTTTTACTAATTGATGTTTATTTATTTTGGGTTGGCAATGTTTATCTTTTCTTTCCGCCAGTTTCGAATCCAGCCAATCCCAATTTTTGTAATTTATTTCCAACCAATCCCGTATTTCTTCTTCGACTTTGGGTGTAACTTTTGTATTGACCAATAAATTGAGAGGATGTGGCTAGTTTATTCATGAAATGTCTCAAACCTTCCCCGAGGGTATATAAACTGCGGATTTTCACGTCTCTAGGCCATTTGATCAACATCTAACTTAGTGTGTGGGTCAAGCTGGAGGCGGGAGGCGCCTCTTTCATCAGGCAGCAGATCTTCAGCAAGGTAATGGCCATTTAACATCTTTATTTCTTGATAGCTTCGCAGTTTAACCTGAGGGAAAGGTCCGAAACTTTAACCATGTAACCTACTTTTCTACAAATGTAATTCTGCCGGCTGATGTAAAAACTTCATAATATCTTTAACTGTAAATCGGGGATAGAGTGTGCTGTACCCTCTCGAGCTCCCCTTCACATTGGTTTGAGGTGACTACGTTTGTAACTGGTCTTTTTGCTTTCCGTAATGTCTTAATTTATTTTTATACGAGTCACCTTCATAGTTTGGAAATAGCCCCTGTTTTTCATCGTCCTAGTGCCCTTCAGGTTTTAAGAAGTCACATCGAGGAGTGCAAGTATTCGCCTCTTTTCATGTTGTGTTCAGGCCATTTATTAAACTGTTATTACTTTTACACGAAGGCCCTATAGGTTGGGTACGAGATACCCCTGTTTCAGTTTGTAAGCTGGGACATGGAAGGCCAAGAGGTGTAAGATATTTTTGGTGTTGCCTTGAATAGGCTTGAAAACGGAGAGCCTGTTAGCTCTTTTTCAAACTAAGATTATTGAATGCCTTGTGAAGGCTTGATATTAAGAGTTGGGAGCCAGCGCTCCATGTATTGAGGGATTTCTACCCTGGTGTAAATTTATAACCTGCTGTAAAGTTTGAACTGGAAGCTGAGAAATTGTAAAACTAGGGGCTTGTAACCCAATCTTGGATTTTTCCAAGTCTTGTTTCTAAATTGCTATGTCATTGTTATCTCACTTAGTGAGAATTTGTTAACTTGTTGCTTTTTGAAAATATAACCTTCCATTTCAGTTTAAATTCTTTTTGGACACAGTAGTTAGACCCATTCACCCCGGCACCTTCTTTCACCTCTGCTGGTCCACGGGTAGCCCCGTAATAATAATAATAATAATAATAATAATAATAATAATAATAATAATAATAATAATAATAATAATAATAATAATAATAATAATAATAATAATAATAATAATAATAGCTCCTACCAGTAAGGTTAACTGCTGAGTGGAGTCTGGTGCTAACCAGAAGACTAAGAAATGTTACGCATCCTGCTTAGGCCACGTAACATGCAGGTACCTCTAATTAATTCTACGGTTTTCGGAGACGCCAAAGTGACGGAAATTAGTCCCGCAGGAGTTATTTTACGTGACAGTATATATACCGTTCGACGCTGTCGTATTTGAGCACCTTCAGTATAAATTAAATTAAAATGAATGTGAAATAAATCTCAATATATTAAAACCAAATAAAATTTGACATGCCACCAATTTTATTATTTATCATAATTATTAAACTAGTGTTTTGAATCAATTCTTTGCTTTACCTACGTTCCAGCTTAATTTACATGCCTTGTTGATCTATAAAAAGGAAACATTGCGCCATTACGTATGCAAGCGCTCGTCTACAATCACTGTGCAATACACAATCAATCCTGTAAACCACAAAAAACAAGAACATATCTAGCGCCACCTGCTACCGGTATGTAGGGGTTAATCAGGCTCTATACAAGAGCGTTGATGTGCATCATACTACTGAATGCGTGCGTGTGGCTCGACATAACCAGTATTATCTGACCATCGGGCAGCGAACAGGATTTAATTACGTGTGACGCAGTAACAGTTAAGCCTACTTGTTACTTGTTGAAATTTTATTCGATTTTACCACAAAGGGGAATATTTTATTACTACTACTACTACTACTACTACTACTACAACTAATAATAATAATAATTTCTTTCTTTATCTGTTTACCCTCCAGATTTGGTTTTTCCCTCGGACTCAGCGAGGGATCCCACCTCTACCGTCTCAAGGGCAGTGCCCTGGAGCTTGAGACATTTGGTATGGGTATACAACTTGGAAGGAGGACCAGTACTTCGCTCAGACGGCCTCAAAATCTATGCTGAACAGGCACTGTATGGAGGGGGGGGGGAAGATTGGAAGGGATAAACAGGGGAGAGGGAAGGAAGTGGCCGTGACCTTAAGATAGGTACCATCCCGGCATTTGCCTGGAGGAGAAGTGGGAAACCACGGAAAGCTACTTCGAGGATGGACACAGTTGACCTCCCGAAGCAGACTGGATCCCGTTCGAGCCCCCCTACCACTTTTCAAGTGGCCGAGCCGGGAATCAAATCGGGCCTCTAGAGATGGCAGTTAATCACACTAACCACTACACCACACAGGCGGAATAATAATAATAATAATAATAATAATAATAATAATAATAATAATAATAAAATCATCCGTGGATTAAAACAAAAACTACAGACCTGTACACAGTAACAGGTAAGTTTACTGGTGTCATACATAGGAGACGCCTGAAATTCTACGGTCACATCTGTAGAATGGACAATAATGTATTTGCTAAAAAAATGTTAACTGTAATCAATTATAAAGAAGGTCAAGATCAACTGGGTGGAAGAAATTAAGCAGGATTTAATAGAAATAAATGCTACAGACGGTACCATAAAATATCGCAAAGTTTTTGGAATACTGGTTGCAAATCACGGATTCGTGGGAAAAGCTAAAACACCACTGGAAAACGGTGGAAAAAAGAACGGAAAAAACATCACAGTGAATTCGTGAAGAGATTTTGGGAGACGAAGTAGAAGAAGATGAAGAACAAGAAGAAGAAGAAAATAAGCCGTCAGACCAATGTAACAAGTTCAAATGCGCTCTGTTAATTGGGCACAACGAAGAAAGAAAGAAGGATAGAAAGAAAGAAAGAAAGAAAGAAAAAAGAAATAAAGAAAGAAGAAGAACATACGTGCATATATTTCTTATAGACCATTAGACCATGCATCGTTCCGTCTACAAGTCTCTGGGAATTTACTGTGCGCTTCCAACTATCTCTCTGGCCCAATTTTTTCACAACTGTAATTTTTAAATAAGTAGAAACTGAGAGAAATCATTGTCGCCTTGGACTCCCCCTGCCTCTCTTGCCATCCACGGCCAAGTACATTATCGTCCTAGGAAACCTATCCCCCTCCATTCACCTCACATGACTCTATTAGCGGTGCCGATGCACTGGCACAGCTTCATTCATCGAGTTCATATCTCAGAATTCACCTCCTCATTCTGAGTACCCTCCTGCCATTGTTCCCACCTCTACTTTCGAGTGCGCTACTTCAAACTTATAAATGTCCACCATATTCCTTAGGGGTTGTCTGGCCGACGTGGTAAAGGTATGCTCAGTTCACCCGAAAGGATGTAGTTTCGATTCCCCGTCAGAAAGTCGAAACATTTAAGAAATGAGATTTCCACTTCCGGAAGTGCACTCACCCTACACCGAAAATGAGTAACATCTTAAATTACTGGCGGTAAAGGCGGTCGGGCGTAAAGGCTAACCACTCTACCCCCTTCCAAGGCATGGGAGAAACGTTAGGGCCTTTAAGGGGCCCCGCACACTCCTCGCAATAATAATAATAATAATAATAATAATAATAATAATAATAATAAAAATTGTTACACCGAGCTCGATAGCTGCAGTCGCTTAAGTGCGGCCAGTATCCAGTATTCGGGAGATAGTAGGTTCGAACCCCACTGTCTGCAGCCCTGAAAATGGTTTTCCGTGGTTTCCCATTTTCACACCAGGCAAATGCTGGGGCTGTACCTTAATTAAGGCCACGGCCGCTTCCTGCCCACTCCTAGCCCTTTCCTGTCCCATCGTCGCCGTAAGACCTATCTGTGTCGGTGCGACGTAACACAACTAGCAAAAAAAATAAATGTTACGAAGATATTGTGGAGAGCAGAGGTGAAAGAAGGTGTGGGCATGAATGGGTGGATATTCAAAAAACGAAAGATTGAATTAAAACTGAAAAATTGACCGTTTTATTTCTTATCTTAACCTTTCCCCATTTTTTTTCTTTTCAACTTTTAACTAAAACAACAATTCAGGTACAGAACTAGCTCATTTAGCTGGGGTACAATGTTGAAAAATCAGAATAATCAACAATTCACCAATTAACCACCTGAGCTTGAAGCTCCTGAGCCCTTTAAAAAAATGCTATTTGTTCGAGGCGTCGACCTATAGAGATCTTTTGCCCCTACTTGCACCATACATGAACCTGCGTGTAATTGGAATTGCGGAAGTGTAGAGTGTTGAATGTGAGGAAAGGAATGTTAAGGACGACACAAACACCCAGTCTCCAGGACAGGGATATTAATCATTTACAATTAAAAAAGGTCCGTCTCTGTGGTGAAGTGGTTAGTGTGATTAGCTGCCACCCCCAGAGGCCTGGGTTCGATTCCCGCTCTGCCACGAAATTTGAAAAGTGGTACGAAGGCTGGAACGGGGTCCACTCAGCCTCGGAAGGTTAACTGAGTAGAGGAGGGTTCGATTCCCTCCTCGGCCATCCTGGAAGTGGTTTTCCGTGGTTTCCCATTTCTCCTCCAGGCAAATGCCGGGATGGTACCTAGCTTAAGGCCACGGCCGTTTCCTTCCCTCTTCCTTGTCTATCCCTTCGAAGCATCCCATTCCCCCACAAGGCCCCTGTTCAGCATAGCAGGTGAGGCAGCCTGGGAGAGGTACTGGTCATCCTCCCCAGTTGTACACCCCGACCCATGGTCTGAAGCTCCAGAACACTGCCCTTGAGGCGGTAAAGGTGGGATCCTTCGCTGAATCAGAGGGAAAGCAGATTACGAACGAACGAACAATTAGAAAACCCTGACTCGGCCGGGAATCAACCCGAGGCCGCCGGGTGACAGGCGGACGCGTTGCCTCCTACACGGCGCAGCCGGACTACCTGAGCACTACTGCTCCACTCAATCACTGGTCAAGGAGACGGAGCTCCCAGTTTCTTTTACTGTACACCAACAGCAAAAGCATCATTGCTCTATCAGTTTACAACTTAGGAATTTATTTTCGAGAATTCACACCGTCCAGGCCTGTCAATGGCACCACCTTTATTTAACAAAGTTAAACAGTATTCACTGTCTTAACTGTTCAATAGTCTAACATCCCCATGGTACTACAGCCCTTGAAGGGCCTTGGCCTACAAAGCGACGGCTGCTCAGCCCGAAGGCCTGCAGATAACAAAGTGTCGTGTGGGCAACACGACGAATCCTCTCGGCCGTTATTCTTGGCTTTCTAGACCGGCAACAGTCTGATATATTTAGCATGAAAAGAATGACATCGATAGTAACAGGGGTAACAAGTACCCGTTCTACAGGGCCTTTGGTAAAAAAAAAAAAAGTTAAATTACTGGCCCAAAAATAAAAAATGGTAAGGAAGCGAATTCTTGCATTCCCAGAAATGTACATTAAAAGCATGAAACCCTATTTGGGCTTATCTACCGACGTTACAGAGGCTACTAGAGGTGACTAGATGGAGAAAAATATTTAAGTTACAGAACATACACCTCAAAATCAAGTTGAGAGGGAATACAAGAGGGTATCTCACTCTCTATTCAATGATTTCGGCTAAGTTCTTTCGGCTTGTGTGAAATTTACATTTTAGAAAATTATGTTCCATTACTAAAGTTTGGAAACCTTCCCCTAGAGCAAGCTTTGAAAGACTATCAGATTTTAAACAGAATCTGCCATTACCTTGAGCTGGTGGACCTCCCGAAGGTGGACGAGGCGCCCTCGCCTCCCTTACGAACACACACCAGATGTAGACTGGAGCGATCACAAAGACAACCTGGTCCGAAAAGTGCGAGTTTTTATGGTAGTTCCAGAAAACTCTGGGCTTAGGCCCGACACATCCCCAATTCTTATTGGAAAATCAAATAAATACCTGCAAGTTTTGATTGGCCGAAAAATGTACACAATTTTTCATTGGTCAACATCATAAGTTGGCGGGAAGAGATAGACGTGTTGTAAACTTTAGCACACCGAAAACAAAGAATAAACAATTCAGGTTTAGGAAATATTAACATACAAAATTACTCTATAATTTTAATAGTTCATCTTCACACCAGAGGGCACAACATAAGTTTATAGTAGGGACATCTGTTGAGAAATGTTCAAACTTCTTGTAATAGTCGTTTCAAACTTTACTTTATAGAGGGCCTTATCCAAGGCGCTAAATGTAATGTACGGGACGAGTGTACCTCCGGAACAGTAATAATAATAATAATAATAATAATAATAATAATAATAATAATAATAATAATAATAATAATAATAATAATAATAATAAATCTAGTGTAATGTCACTCTGCATGGGAATAATCAGGAAACTTTCGTAGAATCAGTCTAAATAGTTTGTTTTACAATTTGTACGTAGAGGAATTGCCAAGTAGCAGCAGTTTTTAAAGCACAGCTGTGAACAATGCTTCCCCTTCCCATCTCTCGCAAAACCGCGACACTCCCCTCGCAAAAGACCTGTACCAAATTATTTAATAATGATTATAGCGATGAAAATTGATACCAGAATATCATATTTCATTAGAAAATGATATTTTCTTGGCGTGTAGTACACAAATTTTGCTGAACATGTAACTCTGTCATTTATTCAACAATGTATAATGCCAATAGGAAGTTGGTATAGTAACACTCAGTCAGTTCAGTTTAGAAAGAGCTCTCTTTGCTCGAGGCCTTATCGGCTGTGCTATTTGACTTTTTCAAATTTTATTTGAACAGTTTTGATTTAATTTTGTTTGTATTTCTTTCTGGTGATTGGTAAATGAGGGGAAGATACGGAAGCCAGTAGAAATGGGAAGCGTTTGCTGGACTTCTGTGCTAGTATGGGTTTAGCAGTTACGAATACATTCTTCAAGCATAAGGCTATTCATCGCTACACATGGGAGGCTAGAGGTACCAGATCCATAATAGACTTTATCTTAACCAACTTCGAATTCAGGAAATCTGTTAGGAATGTGCGCTTTTTTCGGGGATTATTCGATGAAACAGACCACTATCTGATCTGCAGTGAACTAAGTATCTGTAGGTCTAGGATAGAGAAAGATAAATCTGCCTGCAATCGAATAAGTGTAGAAAATCTCCAGGACGAGGAAATTAGACAAAAGTATATGGATATGATTAGTGAGAAGTTCCGAAAAGTAGACAGTAAGCAGATTCAGGATATAGAAAGAGAATGAATGGCATACAGGGATGCTCTAGTAGAAACAGCAAGGGAATGCCTAGGGACAACTGTATGTAAAGATGGGAAAAAGCGAACATCTTGGTGGACTGATGACGTGAGAACTGCTTGTAAACGTAAAAGAAGGCTTATTAGAAATGACTTCAAACAAGGGCCGATGCAGACAGGGAATTGTACGTTGATGAAAGAAACAGAGCGAAACAAATAGTTGTTGAATCCAAAAAGTAATCATCGAAAGATTTTGGTAATAACTAAGATGGTCTAAGTCAAGCAGCAGGGAAACCTCTCTGTACAGTAATAAATAATTTAGGAAGGGAGGGAAAAAAGGAAATGAACAGTGTTTTGAGTAATTCATGTGAACTAATAATAGATCCCAGGGAATCACTGAACAGATGGAGGGAATATTTTTAAAATCTCACAACGTAAAAGGAAATCTTCCTGGTGGTGTCCCGAACAAACAAACTCATGGGTAGGAGGAAAATAATGTTGATGAAATTACGCTTGAGAAAGTGGAAAGGATGGTAAATAAACCCCATTGCCATAAGGCAGCAGGAATAGATAAAATTAGACCTGAAATGGTGAAGTATAATGGGAAAACAGGGATGAAATGGCTTCACAGAGTAATAAGATGAGCATGGAGTGTTCGTAAGGTACCTTCAGATTGGACAAAATCAGTAATTGCACCTATTTATAAGCAAGGGAACAGGAAGTATTCCAACAACTATCGAGGTATCTCATTGATTAGCATACCAAAGTGTTCACTGGCACCTTGGAAGGCAGGGTGCGATCAGTGGTTGAGAGGAACTTGAATGAAAACCAGTGTGGTTTCAGACCACATCGGTGCCGTCAGGATCAGATTTTCAGCATGCGCCAGGTAAGTGAAAAATTCTAAGAGAGGAATGGACAGTTATGTTTATATTTCGTAGATCTAGAGAAACTAGAGAAAGCATATGACAGGGTACCGAAGGAAATGTTGTTCGCCATATTTGGAGACTATGGGATTAAGTGTAGATTATTAAAATCAATCATAGGCATTTATGTTGACAATTGGGCTGCAGTGAAAATTAATGGTAGAATGAGTTCTTGGTTCAGGATTCTTACAGGGATTAGACAAAGCTATAATCTTTCACCTTTGTTGTTCGTAGTTTATATGGATCATCTGCTGAAAGGTATAAACGGCAGGGAGGGATTCAGCTAGGTGGAAATGTATTAAACAGCCTGGCCTATGCTGATGACTTGGTCTTAATGGCATATTGTGACGAAATCCTGCAGTCTAATATCTTGCAACCAGAAAATAGGTGCAATGAGTATGGTGTGAAAATTAGCCTTTTGAAGGCAAAGGTAGGTAAGAATTTCTAGAGAATTGAATGTCAGATTGGTGATACAAAGCTAGAACAGGTAAATAATTTCAAGTATTTAGAATGTGTATTATCCGAGGATGGTAATGTAATAAGTGAGATTGAATCAAGGTGCAGCAAAGCTAATGCAGTGCACTCGCAGTTGCGATCAACAGTGTTCTGTAAGAAGGAAGTCAGCTCCTGGATGAAACTATCTTTACATCGGACTGATTTCAGACCAACTTTGCTTTAAGTTAGAAGTAACAGACATGAAAGTAGGGAGAATAATTGTTGGTACAAACAGGTGGGAACAATGGCAGGAGGGTACTCGGAATGACGATATAAGGGCTATGTTAAGAATGAAATCTATGGATTAATCTATACGCATAGACCAGTTCGTTGGTGGGGTCATGTGAGGCGAATGGAGGAGGATAGGTTACCTAGGAGAATAATGGGCTCAGTTACGGAGGGTAAGAGAAGTAGAGGGAGATTCAGACGACGATGATTAGACTCAGTTTCTAACGATTTAAAAATAAGAGGTATAGAACTAAATGAGGCTACAGTACTAGTTGAAAATAGAGGATTTTGGCGGAGTTTAGTAAATTCCCAGAGGCTTGCAGACTGAACGCTGAAAGGCATAACGGTCTATAATGACGACGTATGCATGTATGTAATCGAATATGTTATTATATCTGAGACTTTGGAAGTTGCTGTATAATGAAACCAATTTTAAGTACGAACAACTAAGTGGTGAATGGTTCAGCAACTTAGCCGTTAAACCACGGCGGCAGCCAAATAAAACATTTTAAACTTCCGTTTTAACAATCTTACAGTAGTGAATAATCCTTTTGTTTATATAACTTCATCATATATAACATTAATTCTACCTGCTGTAATTAAATTTATATTAGTTATTCATAGGTTTAACATTTTTTGGGGGGGAGGCCCGAATTTTTATGTCGGCAGACGGGTCCGTATCACAGTCGTTACCTCCCTGCTCCAAGAATCTTTTCTTTTACCCAACGTCCATAGCAGAGTGCTGTGAAAACAGCGAGGTAAAGATAATTTCACCCGCCAAGTTAACGAACAGATATCTCTGTTCAGGCCGCTCTAAGATAGCGGGGTGTTTATCGAACCAATAGACACATCTTACATTCGTGCACCTCAAAAAATATAAATTAACCATTCGATACCGCTATAGGATCGATATGGTCCAGAAACTGGGCATAAGACTCGTATCTGTATTTCTCGAATTCCTGATTTTGGTAGAGCGCATGTCCTTGCGGATGGAGCGAGTACATCTTCTCCACTTGAGCTGGGCAGCCTTCTATAAATTCTATTACGAGCTTGAACTGCGTAGGGAGAAAGAAAGTAAGTATGACTCTGGTAGAAATTGCGTAGAGGAAATCCAACTCTGTGCTTCAAACTGTATGCAAAACACTTGCATTGAGATGGAGGAACAAAAAGTGAAATATGACAGGTATAAACAAAGCGGCATTGATATTTATGTGAGAGGGTAAGGACAGGAAGGGCAAAAGGCAGGCAGGAAGTCGGTCTAATTCAATCACGGAAGTACAGTTCTCACCATAAGCTATCGCGACCAGGTATTGTAGACATGATCACTGTTTACAACTTCCTCTTCTCAGAAACAAGCGTTTTCCCGATTCTCCGAATGTATTATCTTAATGTCTGTCTTTGCAGCTGACTGGTCATCCTCTTGAACATCGGGCCTCCAGCACCCAGATTCGATTCCCAACTCGTTCAACGATTTCAGTCTCAAACTGAGGGTTGGAACGAGGTTCACTAAGCCTAATGAGGTCATTCAGGGAGCTGCTTGGCATGAGAGCCAAGAAAATCAAGTAGTACTGTAAAGAGTCGTCGTTTTGACCACGTGGCAGTCAAATGTACACAAGCCATCTGATAGGACAGACCCCCTTTATTTTTAAAAAAAATAATATTATTAACAAATACATGGCAATTGGGAACTTAAGTATTTCCAAGTCTCAACACTAGAGCTTATACTACGAGAGTGAGTCAATAAATAAGTCGCAAACATGTGTGTGCCTTATACCATTTGAAATTACGCGCGCAAGTTTTGCCAGCAGATGGCAGGATATGTATGCTCGTCGTATGCACTCAGTCAGTTAATGCACGATGGCACATGTGTTGCATGACTGTACATAAGAAGAACAGCGTGCAGTTGTGCGTTTTTTGTGGGTCAAAGGACTGTCCACAGAAGAAGTGCATCGCGAAATGCATCCCGTCCATGGTGAAAACTGTTTCTCACGATAAGCTGTGTTCAATTGGATGCAGATGTTTAACTATGGAAGGTAAAGCATCAGAGATGGGGAGCGCTTGGAACATCCACCGTACAGTCCTGACATAGCCCCCAATGATTTTCATCTGTTTGGGCCTCTAAACAATCGTTTGGGTGGTCGTCATTTTGATACAGATGATGCCGTAATCTATGAGGTTACACGTTGGCTGCGACAGCAACGAAAGGACTTCTTTGCTGCTGGCTTTCAAGGACTTGTAAAGAGATGGGATAAGTGCCTGAATGTACACGAAGAATATGTGGAAAAGTGAAATAAATGTCAGAAAGTTACTTTGATTATTTTTGCCTCAATTCAGTTTTGCGACTTGTATCTTAAGATTGCAAGTGATAATAAAATAAAGTTAAAAACATAGGTAATTACCCAACAACAACAACAACAACAACAACAACAACAACATGGGTTAGCTTTCTATTTGCTTTGACTCGAATAACCAGAATGGGGGCAAAAAGGATGAGAACAATGGCAGGAAAATGTTGAATTGAAGAGTTAAGTACCTTCATCTGACGTATTCTTTCCTTAAGGCTTGGTTTCTCAGAACCGACGCCTGCGAGGTGCGAGGTGCGAGGCCCGCCTCGAACAAATCCAGACTACACGAGCTTATGCAAGTGGTTTCTCAAGCACCGCGGTGCGCAGTGTGCGCAACCTCGCAGTGAGACCTCGCAGCGTCACCGCGCACTGATTCGTCCGGCCAGATTTGTGCGAGGCGACAGCAGTGCGAGGCGACATTGTTTCTGTTCTTGTTTTTACTGTTGTAAGCAACACGATGAGCTTTACGGACGAAGTGGACGAGGAAGTGATTAAAGAAGTTCGAATACACCCAGTGTTGTATAACTTACAACACAAGAGCTACAAAAACAACGTTGTGAAAGACAACTCGTGGAAAATGATATCACTGAAGTTGGATAGAACAGCTAATAAATGTAGCTAGTTTTATGTATTATACGATGGTCGAGAAGGAAAGAGTTCGTAAAAATAGAAACTCCAAAAACGGAGGTACCAGACGATTAATGTTAATTTACTGTCATTTGGAACCTCCGTTCTTGGGATTCTTTGCTTTTTCATTGATGTGGTAGCTGCCTCTGTGGATCGGTGGTAGAGTGTCTATTATTATTATTATTATTATTATTATTATTATTATTATGATTATTGATGCTACTTATAACAAATATAATGAGTTCAGTTTCAAAGGATTAAATAATTAACAGATTTAGAAATGATATATCAACCAATAAATCCATTACTTTAATATCAAATGTGACAATATATATAATTTTACAAAATTTGAGTTCAGTATTGTTCATTTAATAAAATCACGTGTTTTATTTTAATAACGATGTTCATTCCATTATTATGCTAATTGGGTCATAGAAAAAGTAAACTATAGGTAAACAAATACATGTTTGTCCGTTAGAAAAAAAAACTTTCACACCACCCTGTTAGCATATTCTCTTTGTCATACCGATTCTCTCTCCCTGCTACAAAAATATTTCTTGAAGCTGTCTCTTACCATGAAAGCATCATGTATAGAATTGCCTCCGTTGTCAGCTGCCAGAGGAATCATGTTTTCTTCTGTTAATTCCAAATGGCCAATGAAGTGTTAATTTGGGCAAGGAATTCGCTCATTCCGGAGAAGGTTGTGGACGATACAGGCTCACATCACAAGATCATCAACAGTTTCCATTGATACTGCTATAGGGGTGAAGAAAACCCTCCAGTACTGACACACTCCAACAGTAGCGCACAGGCTGCGAGACATGTGCTCGGCAACTGATCTGCTTCGCAGCCTGGGAAACCACGAGCCTCGCAGCGTCATTGGGATGAAAGTACGCAACGTCGGACTCGCACCTTGCACCTCGTATGCGTCAGTTCTGAGAAACCAAGCCTTTAAATAGCATTCGCGTCTTCATCACGAATACTGTCAGAAATCCTTTTCAATACATTAATCTTTCTTAAAATTTACTTATGCATAAGATATGCAGAACCCATTAATATTTCACTCGCTTTCAGGGAAGTCGATCTGAAAATATAACGAAGTAAGGTTATGTTGACCAACATACTCACAGAGTATGCCAACACCGTCGTGTCGAATTTTTCAGCCTGCTTGATGTCGCACCGACACAGATAGGTGATTTGGCGACGGTAGGTTAGGAAAAGGCTAGGAGTGCGAAATAAAAGTCCGTGGTATTAATTAAGGCACAGTCCCAGCATTTGCCTGGTGTGAACCTGAAAAACAACGGAAAACCATCTTCAGGGCTGCTGACAGTGCGGTTCGAACCCACTATCTCCCGAATGCAAGCTGATCGCTACGTGACTTAAACCGAACAGCCTCTTGCTCAGTTAACTTTCATTCAAGCGGAAAGTACGAAATCTGTTAAAGAGCCGTCTTATTTGGTGTCCGTTTTCCCTTCACGTGACTAACTTAGCTCCTCTGCTGTCTGTGTGGAAGCTCCAACTTGTCCTTCATCTCACTCTACTTCAGCACGTGGTTTTAAGACAACCTTTTCAAAAATAAGAAAGTGGAATTCAAAACCAGCAAGTCCTTAGGAGGAGTACGAGAAATATGAAATGTATGGAATATACGCCACAGTGACTATGTGAATTTAAAAACAAGTAGTAGGTTATGTTTGAAAGGCTTTCTCTTGAATTCAAAGACTAACCATTCATTGACATAGACGTTGAAATTACACGTCTTTCTTACTTTCTTAATCTGTTTATCCTTCAGGGTTGGTTGTTCTCTCGGACACGGCAAGGTATCCCATCTCTACCGCCTCAAGGGCAGTGTGCTGGAGCTGGAGACTTTGGGTCCAGTATACAAGTGGCAGGAGGACCAGTACCTCGCCCAGGTGGCCTCACCTGCTATGCTGAACAGAGGCCTTGCGGGGATTTATGAAGATTGGAAGGGATAAACAAGGAAGAGGGAAGGAAGCGGCCGTGGCCTCAAGTTAGGTACCATCCCGGCACATGTCTGGAGGAGAAGTGGGAAACCACGGAAAACCACTTCGAGGATGGCTGAGGTGGGAATCGAACCCACCTCTATTCATTTGACCTCCCGAGGCTGAGTGGACCCCGTTCCAGCCCTCGTACCACTTTTCAAATTTCGTGGCAGAGCCGGAAATCGAACCCGAACCTACAGGGTGGCAGCTAATCGCGCTAACCATTACACGTAATAAATTAAAAACTTTGAAATCCAACTACCGATAAGAACTATCCGACTATTGATTCAAATGGGATAGTTATCTCGATTATATACTCCTTGAACATTTTAAAGCCAGACTAATACCTATCGCCCTATATTCACTACTTCTTTAGTAGTAATTAGGTGTCCAGGTTGAGTTTGATAAAAATAGCGGAGCGCCTAAAATTATTCCGTGTACGCTTTCCGTGTGTAAATCACAAATGCAGGTTTTAAGTTTAGAGGCACTCCTCTAAATTTTATATGTCTAAATTAGCTTTTATCTCCACCAGGAACTCTCATACCGGGAGCTTGGATTGGTGAACTTTGGCTTACTTGCATCAGGCTCTCCACTTTCATTATCTCCAGTTCGACCTCTCTCGGTCAAACTTTGTTCTGTTTTGCACCAGATACTTAAAGCTTTGCAAAATCCAGGAGTTGAATATTGTTGTAACGGGCCGAACATGCAGGTAATCGACCCAAATGTAGGGAGGCAATCATTTTCACACCCTTCGCGCTTTTTTGGCCAAATCATTCATTCTTTCAAGTTGTTCATTTTAATAACAATAATAATAATGCTATTACCTTTAGGTCCCCCTAACTACTTTTACGGTTTTCGCAGACACCGAGGTGCCGGAATTTAGTCCCGCAGGAGTTCTTTTACGCACCAGTAAATCTACCGACACGAGGCTGACGTTTTTGAGCACCTTAAATTACCAGGATCGAACCTGGTAAATTGGGGTCAGAAGGCCAGCGCCCCAACTGCCTGAGCCACTCAGCCCGGCCTTCATTTTAACGTAGACTTACGTTCCTCGACAATGCGTAGATGAAAAGAAAATTTTAAGACGCTCTTAGTGTTTGGGTAGAACGCGTACATCACCGAGAGTATGTAACTTACGATTATGTTTAACGTCTTAATTGAGAGAGAAGAGGAGGCCACCTGATGCATAAATAAATACATACATAAATAAATAAATACATAAATAAATAAATAAATTAAATAAATAAATAAATAAATAAATCTATATATATAAAAGCAAGTCGGGCTGGAGCGATGTATATATAAATATTTAAAAATGAAAAAAGACGTGAATTAATGAGGCACTTCCAGAAATCTCAGAAATTTGAAACTTGGTACGAGGGAAACTGATGACCCCAGGATCCCTAGAAAAATCGGAAATTCTCAAAATTCCCTGAAGGGGGCACGCTGGGGGGGCTCAAATTTTGGGCTCAGCATAAGAACACAGTCGTATAGTATATCCAAAACGATAACCTATAGGTTTCGTGGGCTTAAAAATTTTCGGGAATTTCCTCATTTTTATCCCCTATCCCCCCAAATCAAGATGGCGGCACAACCTGCCAGACGAGGTAGACAATTGAAATTCGGTGAATATATAGCTTTTGGTCCCTAACGGACGGGAAAATTCCAAGATGTTCAAATTTTTCACTTTTTACCCCCAAAGATATCGAAATATGGAGGCCATTTTTATGACTGTGCAGACATTCCTTTTGAGCTATTTTTTGGCTAAACGGTAAGTCGTATCACAAAACGGATGGCACAATGTCGCTTCAATTCGGAGTGATCTACAACTTTGGTCCTGTGACATTTTGTCGTATCTCTCTCCCTTATACGTTAAATTTGGCCGTATTTCTGGATTGTTCGTAAATTTGGTGATTTTTACAAGTAAATTTCAATGTTTGACATACTTATAAGAATGATAGGATGATCGCGTTAGGTGTGCACATTGGCTCGATTAAGAGACATATGTGTACCAAATTTCATGATTCTAGCTTATACATAAGTAGGCAAAATGTAATGTAAAATGTTAAAAATGCACCCAAATTTCACCCTATTCAACATTTGAACTCAATTTACCCCCTTAATATGGGAGATACGAGGATATGGTTTAGAAACAAACATTTAGAGCGATAAATGAGGCGTCTGATGGCGCAAACCGTTTCTTAATATCATAAACCGTTTAGGAGATATGAATCTCGACGTGGAAGTCTGCACTTTTCAACGTGCTCGTGCTTATCCGTCATATATATATATAAAAGCAAGTCGGGCTGGAGCGATGTATATATAAATATTTAAAAATGAAAAAAGACGTGAATTAATGAGGCACTTCCAGAAATCTCAGAAATTTGAAACTTGGTACGAGGGAAACTGATGACCCCAGGATCCCTAGAAAAATCGGAAATTCTCAAAATTCCCTGAAGGGGGCACGCTGGGGGGGCTCAAATTTTGGGCTCAGCATAAGAACACAGTCGTATAGTATATCCAAAACGATAACCTATAGGTTTCGTGGGCTTAAAAATTTTCGGGAATTTCCTTATTTTTAACCCCTATCCCCCCAAATCAAGATGGCGGCACAACCTGCCAGACGAGGTAGACAATTGAAATTTGGTGAATATATAGCTTTTGGTCCCTAACGGACGGGAAAATTCCAAGATGTTCAAATTTTTCACTTTTTACCCCCAAAGATATCGAAATATGGAGGCAATTTTAATGACTGTGCAGACATTCCTTTTGAGCTATTTTTTGGCTAAACGGTAAGTCGTATCACAAAACGGATGGCACAATGTCCCTTCAATTCGGAGTGATCTACAACTTTGGTCCTGTGACATTTTGTCGTATCTCTCTCCCTTATACGTTAAATTTGGCCGTATTTCTGGATTGTTCGTAAATTTGGTGATTTTTACAAGTAAATTTCAATGTTTGACATACTTATAAGAATGATAGGATGATCGCGTTAGGTGTGCACATTGGCTCGATTAAGGGACATATGTGTACCAAATTTCATGATTCTAGCTTATACATAAGTAGGCAAAATGTAATGTAAAATGTTAAAAATGCACCCAAATTTCACCCTATTCAACATTTGAACTCAATTTACCCCCTTAATATGGGAGATACGAGGATATGGTTTAGAAACAAACATTTAGAGCGATAAATGAGGCGTCTGATGGCGCAAACCGTTTCTTAATATCATAACCCGTTTAGGAGATATGAATCTCGAAGTGGAAGTCTGCACTTTTCAACGTGTTCATGCTTATCCGTCATCTACATATATAAAAGCAAGTCGGGCTGGAGCGATGTATATATAAATATTTAAAAATGAAAAAAGACGTGAATTAATGAGGCACTACCAGAAATCTCAGAAATTTGAAACTTGGTACGAGGGAAACTGATGACCCCCGGATCCCTAGAAAAATCGGAAATTCTCAAAATTCCCTGAAGGGGGCACGCTGGGGGGGCTCAAATTTTGGGCTCAGCGTAAGAACACAGTCGTATAGTATATCCAAAACGATAACCTATAGGTTTCGTGGGCTTAAAAATTTTCGGGAATTTCCTCATTTTTATCCCCTATCCCCCCAAATCAAGATGGCGGCACAACCTGCCAGACGAGGTAGACAATTGAAATTTGGTGAATATATAGCTTTTGGTCCCTAACCGACGGGAAAATTCCAAGATGTTCAAATTTTTCACTTTTTACCCCCAAAGATATCGAAATATGGAGGCAATTTTAATGACTGTGCAGACATTCCTTTTGAGCTATTTTTTGGCTAAACGGTAAGTCGCATCACAAAACGGATGGCACAATGTCGCTTCAATTCGGAGTGATCTACAACTTTGGTCCTGTGACATTTTGTCGTATCTCTCTCCCTTATACGTTAAATTTGGCCGTATTTCTGGATTGTTCGTAAATTTGGTGATTTTTACAAGTAAATTTCAATGTTTGACATACTTATAAGAATGATAGGATGATCGCGTTAGGTGTGCACATTGGCACGATTAAGGGACATATGTATACCAAATTTCATGATTCTAGCTTATACATAAGTAGGCAAAATGTAATGTAAAATGTTAAAAATGCACCCAAATTTCACCCTATTCAATATTTGAACTCAATTTACCCCCTTAATATGGGAGATACGAGGATATGGTTTAGAAACAAAAATTTAGAGCGATAAATGAGGCGTCTGATGGCGTAAACCGTTTCTTAATATCATAAACCGTTTAGGGGATATGAATCTCGAAGTGGAAGTCTGCACTTTTCAACGTGCCCATGCTTAACTGAGTGGGGATTTTTACGAAACCGAAACCGTGATTTTGCACTCCCTCAAAGTATACACAACCGAACTTAATGGAAATCAACCTGCCTTAATGAAAATTAATTTCTAAACCTTTTTTTCTCATGTGCATCATTTCGATAACAGGATTTAGTAAGGGAGATATCATTAACGGACCGTTTTTCGGTACAAATCCCAGCGGACTTTACGCAAGAGCGGGTGCGTGTAAAGCGTACTTCTTACAACTTGAAAACTATCAAGATATTTGAACCAAACTTTATATATAGCATCCATCTGTCCGAGGGTAGGTTTCCTTGGTGTCTGTTAGTTAGTTAGTTAGTTAGTTTGTTTGTTTGTTGGCCTGTTTGTCTTTCTCTAACTTGAAAACTACTGGATATATTTCCACCAAACTTCATATTTAGAATCCACCTGGCCTTTGGGGAGGTTTTAGGGCAAATATTGTTTCTAAATCCCTGAACTAATTGGGGGTTTATACGAAACCGAAACCGTGATTTTGCACTCCCTCAAAATACACACAACAAAACTTAATGGAAATCTACCTGCCTTAATGGAAATTAATTTCCAAACCTTTTCTTCTCTTGTGCATCATTTCAATCACTTACAGGAAAGATAGTATGATCAAACTCTACACGAACATTGGCCCGCCCAGTACCCATATGTGAGCCAAATGCTATGTCACATAATTATCCGAAAAGTAATGCAATGTAAGATATTCTTACACAAATTTCAACCTATTCAACGTTTCTGATTCAATCTGACCCATGAATAGATTAGATGCGAGAAAATATCATAGGACCAGCCATTTAGATCACTAAATACTGCTCCTTACGGTACGATCCTTTGTCGATATGACGTACCTTTTAGCAGCAGTTAATCTGTAAATGAAGGTCCGCAATATTGTAAACATTCATATACTTTCGGATGTCCATCTGTATATATTCATTGATGTCGATTTGTAGCGATCGAGAAAGTATGTGTCTGCTATTGTAATCAGTACTCCCTACAACGACTTTGACTGCTGGCAGTAGGAATGGGGTCCTTCTCCAACTCCTGTGTAACTGGCATTAGTAAGGAGGGCCTACCATTTTAATGAATAATTCACTTTTCGATTTGTCTTGCAGAAGGCAAGGGACCATGCAGTTTTGTTCGAAAGTCCCCTACTCTATTGTGTTTGGCTCTAGGCCAGGGTGCCCGCCATTATAAACAAATGTTCCAATCTAAAATTTGACTAGCATTAGGCATAGTGGCCTGCTATTTTCATGGAAACTCACTAATTCTGTGTGACTGGCAGTAAGCTGGCTAGCAGCAGTAAAAAGGGACTGTCATTATAATGATAACTGCACAACTCAATTTTGACTGGTGGTAGGGAAGTTGCCTGGTATTATAATAAAAACTCCTCAACTGTAACCTGTCTGAAAGTAGGAAATGGGTCTGCCATTGTAACTAAAACTCCCCAAAACGATTGTGATCGCGCAGTAGGCATTGGGGCCTGCAATTATAATGTAAACTTGCCAACTCGATTGTGAATGGCAGTAGGCAAGTGAGCCTGCCGCTATCATCACAACTCCGCAACCCTCACTTTACATTGGAAACAACGTATGTGGACCTCCCCATGCTATTTCTCGGATAAGGCTAAGAGACATGCAATTTTAAAACAATCTCATTTGATGAACGCACAGTATTTACGTCGATATCCGTATACAATGTAGAATACCGTAGCGAAGCACGGGTACATTTGCTAGTAAATAAATAAATAAGTAAATAAATAAATAAATAAATAAATAAATAATAAAATAAATAAATAAGTAAATAAATAAATATATAACTAAATAAATAATTAAATAAATAAATAAGTAAGTAAGTAAATAAATAAATAAATAAATAAATAAATAAATAAATAATAAAATAAATAAATAAATAATGAAATAAATAAATAAGTAAATAAATAAATAAATAAATAAATAAATAAGTAAATAAATAAATAAATAATAAATAAATAAAATAAATAAATAAGTAAATAAATAAATATATAAATAAATAAATAAATAAATAAATAAATAAATAAATGAGTAAATAAATAAATAAATAAATAAATAAATAAATAAATAAATAAATAAATAAATAAATAAAAAGTAACTGAAAACCTAAAACATAGTTTTCATGAAGTGGCGCTTCAATGTACTGCACTAAATATCTGACGTCATACGCATACTCTTTTTTTAAGATGGCGCTGTGTTGACTCGGGGGCTGCCTGCCCGAGGCGGTAAAGGTGTGCTCGGTTCACCCGGAAGGATGTGGGTTCGATTCCCCGCCAGGAAGTCAAAAAATTTAAGATACGAGATTTCCACTTCCGGAGGTGCACATGGCCCTGAGGTTCACTCAGCCTACACCAAAAATGAGTAGCAGGTTCATTCCTGGGGTCACAGGCGGCCGGGCGTAGAGATAACCACTCTAACCCATCAAGTGTCGAGTTTACGGATGGTGGAAGCCTTTACTTTCCACCACTCCACGGGCCTTCACGGCCTGTATGGAGATGACTTTGCTTTTTGACGTTGTGTTGACTCGCGCGCTCAGCTGGAGGTTAGCTGTCGTTGTGAATACATCGTGGTCAGTTGTTTAGAATTCCAAATTTAATAATGGAATCTTACCTTTACAGGCGGAAGCCTCCGTGGCTCAGGCGGCAGCGTGTCGGCCTCTCACAGCTGGGTTCCGGGGTTCAAATCGCGGTCACTCCATGTGAGATTTGTGCAGGTAAACGCGGAGGCGGGGCAAGCGGGTACTCCGGTTTTCCCTGTCATCTATTATTCCAGCAACACTCTCCAGTATCATTTCATTTGATCTGTCAGTCATTAATCATTGCCCCAGAGGAGTGCGACAGGCTTCGGCAGCCGGCGCAATTCCTATCCTCGCCGCTACATGGGGCTTCATTCAATCCATTCCTGACCCGGCCAAGTGACTGGAAAGAGGCTGAGGATTTTATTTATAAACTTATTCTTACTCGCATTATTACTCCCAAACTCTTAAATCATGTCCCTTAATTCTCATATCACACACCCATACTACACCAAGTTATTACCCACATTCCAAGTGTACCACATTTTATTGAATAAAACTTAGTATCCACATAATATTTGTCTTTTCTTATAAGTAAGTCTGCGAAGCCCTCAAAACCCTGCGGTGGTTACAATACTGACAGCCCACCACCATTTTTTTCATTTTGGATAGAGTAAAGAAGGGATAGTTATCTCGATTGGATTCTCCATGAACTATTATAACCACCATCAATAATATTACTTAAAGTATATCGCTTTAGGGGAAAGGGTGGTGGGGTGGGTGGGTGTGATTAGATTAGTGGTTTAGCTCCTGGCTTCCCACACGGAAGGCTAAGGTTCGGATCCCTGTCGAACTTGACGTGGCTTCAGGAAGGGTTGTTGTTGTTTGAATCATCAGTCCATAGACTGGTTTGAAGCAACTCTCCATGCCACCCTATCCTGTGCTAACCTTCTCATTTCTACGTAACTACTGCATCCTACATCTGCTCTAATCTGCTTGTCATATTCATACCTTGGTCTACCCCTACCGCTCTTACCGCCTACACTTCCTTCAAAAACCAACTGAACAAGTCCTGGGTGTCTTAAGATATGTCGTATCATTCTATCTCTTCTTCTCGTCAAATTTAGCCAAATCGATCTCCTCTCACAAATTCGTTTCAGTATCTCTTCATTCGTGATTGATCTATCCATCTCACCTTCAGCATTCTTCTGTAACACCACATTTCATAAGCTTCTATTCTCTTTATTTCTGAGCTAGTTTTAGTCCATATTTCACTTCCATACAATGTTATGCTCCAGACGAAAGTCTTCAGAAACATCTTTCTAATTCCTATATCAATGTTTGAAGCGAGCAATTTTTTTTATGAAAACCATCGTTAGTTATTTTACTACCCAAGTAACAATACTTATCTACTTCCTTTAAGACTGCATTTCCTGATCTAATATTACCTCCATCACCTGACTTCGTTCTACTTCGTTCTACTGCACTCCATTACTTTTGTTTTGGACTTATTCATTTTCATCTTGTATTCCTTACCCAAGACTCTATCCATACCATTCAACATCTTCTGCAGTCTCAGATAAAATAACAATATCATCGGCAAATCTTAAGGTTTTGATTTCCTCTCCTTGGATTGTGATTCCCTTTCCAAATTCTTCTTTGATTTCCTTTACTGCCTGTTCTATGCAAACAATGAAAAGGGGGGGGGACAAACTGCAACCTTGCCTCACTCTTTTATAGACTGAAGCTTCTTTTTCAAAGCCCTCGATTCTTATAACTGCAGACTGATTTTTATACAGATTGTAGATAATTCTTCGTTCTCGGTATCTGATCCCAATCACCTTCAGAAATTTAAATAGCTTGGTCCAATCAACATTAACAAATGACTTTCCTAGATCTACGAATAATATTCGTATAATGTGCGCATACCATAGCTGTCTTCTCTCCTGTACTTCCTTAGATACTTCTGTCACTTTAACTGTTCCTCTGATTTTCTCATTTTTGATGCGGACCATTCTGGTGACACCACTCATCCATCTTAGCATCTTCATCTCTACAACATGTACTTTATTACATCGTGCCTTTGTTGTTGCCCAAGTCTCAGCACCATACAACATGGCTGGCCTCACTGCTGTCTTGTAGGCTTTTCCTCCCTTATGCTAAGTCTTTTTGTCACACAGGATGCCAGACATTCTTTTCCAGGCAGACTGCACTCTGTGGTTAATCTACATGTTTAGGTTGCCATCCTTAGACACAGAAGATCCTAAATACTTGAAACCATTCACTGTTTTAAGCATTACCATCTATCTCTAACAATTCATTCTCCTCACCTCCGAGGCAAAGGTATTCGGTTTCCTTTCTATTAATTTTTAGGCCTCTGTCTTCCAAGGATTTTTTCATACTTTCCAGCCTCTCTTCTACTTCTATCCTACGGGTGCTACACAAAACCATATCGTCAGCAATCATCATGCACATGCACTACGGTGCTTTAGTTCGTACACCATCAGATAAGGCATACTATGACAGTTCACGATACTGTAAATAGCATATCGGGACACCCTGTGACAATAATATGCCGTTTTTCGCGTCATTCTGTGGTGATTAGTCGCATAACTAGCATATTCTAGCATTATACGGGGCACGAACGACTCACCGCTGTTTCAAGGGACAAGAGCCCCTTTGCGCGTAATGACCAAAGTAAGTCATGCGCTAGCCAGCAATTAGAAATTTTCTCTCTCTTGTGGGAGTGAGTAAGAAAAGGCAAATACCACGTGACAACGAGTGGGCTGTACTCAATTAAGTCGGGTTAACCTAGAGAAACATAATTCCCTAAGTATTTGCTAGTGTATTCAGTGATGCCAGCCAAAACGCTTCACTTCTTTAAAAAATTATAACGATAAGAATAATAATATTAATGACGTGGATCATGACATACGCAACGAATATTTACAATTAAGAGATCGTCATGAGAGAATTTTCTAGTTAATTATGACAGCAAAACATATTCCACTTACTTAACATATCATCAATTACGCGATGTGTATGGGTGTGGCGAATTACGAAAAGACGTCATGAGTCTGACCAGGCGAGCCTAAGCTGAGTGCTAGAAAAGTGCTAGGTGACGCTTTGATGATTATGATTAAACCTATGATCCGACAATGATGAGATTCGATCAGTGGTATATAGAATGTCAGAGCTATCTTTTGATACGTTAATCAATTTCGGGAAATGGTTATTAGCGGAACGATGTCTGAGAAGTAGGCGTGTTTATCCCCCACCCTCGATTCTAATCCTCTTCAGCATAAAAGAGATTGAACTGAGGAGTATCCATCCATTATCTACGGTGTTTTCGGATCATTCAGACGTGCAGCTCTTCGTACGGTCAGTGCAACATATTCACTATATTGTGCAGTGCAACGCTTGTACCATATGAGTGGTGAAAAACAGTGTAAATTGTTGGTTTGAGCATATTAATGACTCATATGCCACAGATTGTGAATAGTTTATCTACGGTGATATTTCGTACTGCGTTATAATCACCGAAGTGGGTGGAGCGGGAATAATCTACCTACAGTGAGCTGTGTGGCATCTCGGCAACATTTATGTATGTGTAAATAAATGTGTGCATGACGCAATTAAAGTACAATTGATCAAATAAAGTGAAGTGCCGTAAAAACGTAGTCAACATTACGACTATAGAATTGAAAAGAGAATTTAATAAGAAAAATAGTGGTTTAATACATCACAAGGCTGAATATGTATGGATACAGTAAAAATGAAATGGCGTATGGCTTTTTGTGCCGGGAGTGTCCGAGGACAAGTTCGGCTCGCCAGGTGCAAGTCTTTCAATTTGACTCCCGTAGGCGACCTGCGCGTTGTGATGAGGATGAAATAATGATGAAGACGACACACACACCCACCCCCCGTGCCAGAGAAATTAACTAATGGTGGTTAAAATTCACGACCCTGCCAGGAGTCGAACCCGGAACCCCTGCGACCAAATGCCAGCACGCTAACAATTTAGCCATGGAACCGAACTGGTATCCATCCAGTCAACCCTACACTGCTTCTTACTCTCGTTCTAGCTCTCTCGTTCATTCCTGGATAATTCTCACAAACTTTTCTTCAAATTCCCTTAACAGGTTGCAGTTCCTTCTTTAGTCTTAATTCCCAGGGTCTTTTCCATAAACCTTTTCTATGATTGTTAATTTCATCTTAGATTTCCTGTATTATGGCAGGTATGGTCAAGTTGCAATAGTGTTTAAAGACCTCTCTTAATTTATCTCATTTTCCTCCTTCCTGGAACCATGTTACCGTACCCTTTATACATTTCAAAGCACTGATTCGTCCACTGTCTCTTTCTCATGCGATCACATCTACTCTTCTTTAAGTAACTCGGCCGAGTCACAAAGCGAGTGGTCCGGCCCAGTACTCGATAGGTGTAATTCCGGCTTCAAGGTCATTCCGTGTTAAGGAAAGAGTAGTGTTCTTATAGAAACAGGGTTGTCATATCGAACGGCTCTGCTCAACAGCATCATGGGAAAATCGCGGCACATAAATTTGTGAAACTCAGTACTTAAGTTCAAAATAAAAGGAGAAAGAATCTAAGTTGCAAAATTACTTTTAGGAACTTAAAGGGACGGAGAGTTTAGTGCGGTTACATTTTGGTTCTCACAGAAATATGGGAAAAAAGTGACACACAGATTTGTGAAATCTACTGTATATTTAAGTTCAAGATAAAAGGGGGAAGAAACTAAGCCTGTAGTAGGCCTAGGCTGTGCGTGAGAGGAGACAGACGACTGAAGGAGGAAGTAACAGTTCAGAGCAGTTTTAATGCAACTATGTTTCTTAAAATTTTGAATTACACTTTTCTAGCTTAAAATATTATCAGCTCATTGCTATGTATAAAATGCTCCTTGCGACAGAGTTCTTTACATATTTATCTGAAATTTGCTGATAAGGTTTCAATATATGCAGAAAGTAAAAGTAGTTCTGCATTATATTGCCAGTTGAATATTACTTCCATACTTTTGTTTCTAAAATAGCACCAAAATAGAGTTTTGGCTATTGTATGAATAATTACTGGTCAATGTGAAACCCTCTCAGTTCAGGAGGGATCACAGGAAGTTTTTTTTGCTATTAGCTTTACGTCGCACCGACACAGATATGTCTTATGGCGACGATGGGACAGGAAAGGGCTAGGATTGGGAAGAAGCCGCTGTGGCCTTAATTAAGGTACAGCCCCAGCATTTGCCTGGTGTGAAAATGGGAAACAACGGAAAACCATCTTCAGGGCTGCCGACAGCGGGGTTCGAACCTACTATCTCCCGAATACTGGATACTGGTCGCATTTAAGCGACTGCAGCTATCGAGCTCGGTCACAGGAAGTTTAAGGGAGCCGGGAAGTGTGATAGGTTCACAAAAGTCAATTTTCGTTTTTGATCATTAAAAAATTCTGCATCTTTCTTGAAGAATTTGATCTATCAATTATTGTGATGAAGTTATATTTGAGGAAATAAAATTAGGTTTAAACGCACCTCTGCACGCTGAATATCATTAGATGACAGGTACCAGTGAAATATTATGTTTGGAGTTTTCGTAGGTCATATTTTTAGAAAATTTATGTACATTTTACTCAGAAACTATCACATAAATATATTTGAAGACTGGTAATCTCTTAGACACGACATAGATCTACATGCAGAAGTAAATTTAATCAGATATCTTGATTAGCTCATGAAGGCCAGCTTGAAGATCACTGGAAATTTTGCAGAAAATGTCACTTTTCAACTAGGATATAAAATAATAATTTCTCAACTCCTGTACACAATAGGACAATAATTTTACTTCAGAAGCTCAACAAAAGTTTGAATATTATGCATGCAAAGTTTATGGTTTTCGTATTTTCTCAGATAAAGGTACCTCAGTTGAGGGAACTTTTAACAATATATTTTTTAATATCATTTTATAAAGTTCTTTCTGACAGAAAATATTAATCATAGAAGCTTCAAATATTGATGAATGTATTCTTAATATATCAAAAGAACATTCAAGGAAATACCTATATGTAACTAAACATCGGAAGTAAAATTTTTCTATCGTTACACACTTTCCAGTTCCCTTAAGGAGATAACTTCCATCAGTCTCTTCAAAAAATTCCGCCATACAGTAATTCATATCCTGGTAGGCTACTTCATATTACTGGCACTATAGATCTACTGATTTCCTCATACTACTGCAGGTTTCTGAAATAATTATCTAGGGAAAGAAATTTTAGGCACGAACAGCTTAGAATGCAAACGTATTTAACCAAGGCGCAAGTGAGAGCTAGCCTGCACAACGGTTCTGCAGTGAGATTTGCATAAATATTAGTGATCTGAAGTATGTCCGACTCGTTGGCTGAATGGTCAGCGTACTGGCCTTAGGTTCAGAGGGACCCGGGTTCGATTCCAGGCCGGGTCGGGGATTTTAACCTTAATTGGTTAATTCCAATGACTCGGGGGCTGGGTGTTTGTGCTGTCCCCAACATCCCTGCAACTCACACACCACACATAACACTATCCTCCACCACAATAACACGCAGTTACCTACAAATGGCAGATGCCGCCCACCCTCAAAGGAGGGTCTGCCTTACAAGGGCTGCACCCGGCTAGAAATAGCCACACGAAATTATATATTACCTGAAGTATAAAAACCCCTAAAATGTATGCACCTCAACGACATAACTGTAGAGCGGATAGATGATATTTGCGCCTTGTTCAAATACACTGGCTGACAGAGCAAATGCAACACCAAGGAGGAGTGGTTCGAAAGGGATGAAAGTTGGGGAAAAACAGAGTCGGCACGGAAGAATAATTGATGTTTATTTCAAACCGATATGCAGGTTACACAATGCGCACGGCATCGACTCAGTAAGATGTAGGACCACCGCGAGCGGCGATGCACGCAGAAACACGTCGAGGTACAGAGTCAATAAGAGTGCGGATGGTGTCCTGAGGGATGGTTCTCCATTCTCTGTCAACCATTTGCCACAGTTGGTCGTCCGTACGAGGCTGGAGCAGAGTTTGCAAACGGCGTCCAATGAGATCCCACACGTGTTCGATTGGTGAGAGATCCGGAGAGTACGCTGGCCACGGAAGCATCTGTACACCTCGTAGAGCCTGTTGGGAGATGCGAGCAGTGTGTGGGCGGGCATTATCCTGCTGAAACAGAGCCTTTGGCAGCCCCTGAAGGTACGGGAGTGCCACCGGCCGCAGCACATGCTGCACATGCTGCACGTAGCGGTGGGCATTTAACGTGCCTTGAATACGCACTAGAGGTGACGTGGAATCATACGCAATAGCGCCCCAAACCATGATGCCGCGTTGTCTAGCAGTAGGGTGCTCCACAGTTACTGCCGGATTTGACCTTTCTCCACGCCGACGCCACACTCGTCTGCGGTGACTATCACTGACAGAACAGAAGCGTGACTCATCGGAGAACACGACGTTCCGCCATTTCCTCATCCAAGTCGCTCTAGCCCGGCACTATGCCAGGCGTGCACGTCTATGCTGTGGAGTCAATGGTAGTCTTCTGAGCGGCCGCCGGGAGTGCAGGCCTCCTTCAACCAATCGACGGGAAATTGTTCTGGTCGATATTGGAACAGCCATGGTGTCTTGCACATGCTGAAGAATGGCGGTTGACGTGGCGTGCGGGGCTGCCACCGCTTGGCGGCGGATGCGCCGATCCTCGCGTGCTGACGTCACTCGGGCTGCGCCTGGACCCCTCGCACATGCCACATGTCCCTGCGCCAACCATCTTCGCCACAGGCGCTGCACCGTGGACACATCCCTATGGGTATCGGCTGCGATTTGACGAAGCGACCAACCTGCCCTTCTCAGCCCGATCACCATACCCCTCGTAAAGTCGCCTGTCTGCTGGAAATGCCTCCGTTCACGGCGGCCTGGCATTCTTAGCTATACACGTGTCCTGTGGCACACGACAACACGTTCTACAATGACTGTCGGCTGAGAAATCACGGTACGAAGTGGGCCATTCGCCAACGCCGTGTCCCATTTAATGTTCGCTACGTGTGCAGCACAGCGGCGCATTTCACATCATGAGCATACCTCAGTGACGTCAGTCTACCCTGCAATTGGCATAAAGTTCTGACCACTCCTTCTTGGTGTTGCATTTGCTCTGTCAGTCAGTGTACGTTTGTATTCTAACCTGTACGTGCCTAAAAGTAATTTCCCTAACCATTGTATGCAGCAGTGGCGTGCACTGAACCCCATCTACCCCAGCGCTGCTGGGGTAAATAACTTTGTATTAACATTTTCTAATTATTCCTCACAACACTTTTTATGTTTAAAAAATTACGAACATCTAAGCCAAGCCAAGTACAGCTGTCTCGAGAATCCGCTCGCACTACCGCAGTTCAGCTTCTCCAGCGAGCTGAGTTTCCTTGCCGGCGGGATAGACAGTTACCCGCAGCGAAATTTAAAGTCGCTCTGGTGACGCATGCACTTGAAGCTTCCTCGAGGCGAAGATGTGGCCCCTCCCTCCACAGCAATTTATGGCGACAGGCCAGCTAGCTTAGGCAAGGGGTGTTATTTCTAATACTTGACCCTCGAAGTCTTCAGCGCCACACACTAGAGACTGCAAGAAAAATTTCAACATATTAATAGCATAGCCACTAACATATCGACTTGCTAATAAAAATAGAGGCAGTATATGAAATCAATTGTAATATAGAAGAATATATTTTAGTCTTGGGTTGCGGCATGTATACAGTTTCTACGAGCAATTCATTGATGGCACATGTAGACTATGAGTTCCGATAGCCGCAGAAAAATATTTAGGTTGCCCAGCATGAACACAGAGTAAAGCGAGAATGGTTGTCTGTGATGGTGGTATATAGTGAATTTTTGTAGTGTTCCTCCTGGATTATAGGTGAAGGTTTCGCGAGTTCTGTGACATTCTTCATGAATAAACGTGTATTATACGTCGTGACAAATATTTTCCCTCGTTTGTCGTTAATGCACGTACACTCAGTATGCGAGTGAAACTCTAAAACTTCAATATCGGTAAAATACCAGTTAAATTTTGCTGATTAGTTTACATTAGGCTTTTTAAGTAAAAAAGCAAATAGTCCCAGTGTATTTTTGTGAAAACCATGACTGTACTACGCCGGCCCCGTGGTGTAGGGGTAGCGTGCCTGCCTCTTACCCGGAGGCCCCGGGTTCGATTCCCGACCAGGTCAGGGATTTTTACCTGACCTGAGGGCTGGTTCGAGGTCCACTCAGCCTACGTGATTAGAATTGAGGAGCTATCTGACGGTGAGATAGCGGCCCCGGTCTAGGAAGCCAACAATAACGGCCGAGAGGATTCGTCGTGCTGACCACACGACACCTTGTAATCTGCAGGCCTTCGGTCTGAGCAGCGGTTGCTTGGGAGGCCAAGGCTCTTCAAGGGCAGTAGTGCCATGGGGTTTGGTTTGGTATGACTATACTATCACGAAGCGTCCGGATGAAACTGTAAGTACACTGTTTAAAATCAGCTATAGATTAAGTTATAATGGTGTCGTCACTGCCGTGAATATCCATTTGGAAGTATGTGCGAGCGTATGGTTGAAAATATTCTTGAAAGAAATTTCTCACGTAGACCTTTCCACGAAAAATGCAGCCTTATAAAATGGTAATGTCGACTTTAGAGAGTGTAGTGGGGCTACGATTGTTTATATTTAAAACACTTGAATATGTTCACCGCACGCCACTGGTATGCAGTGCTTGAGGTTTCAGCTGATGGATTGCATCGTGTAACTGGTGAGGAACGTGTTCTATTGCTCTAGCCATTATTGGAAAGACAACACGATCCTGATGACTGATCTCTCTTAATTCATTGACCTTTGGCATACGTTAGTTGAGGGCCTTTTTTTTTATCTTCTTCTGCATGTTTCGGTGGGATGAATTCAAAATATCGTTTACGTATTTGATGCCTTTCTGACAATTATTATTATTATTATTATTATTATTATTATTATTATTATTATTATTATTATTATTATTGTTACGGGGTTACCCGTGGACCAGCAGAGTGAAAGAAGGCGAGGGCTGGAATGGGTCTAACTACAAGTCCGAAAGATGAATTAAAATTTCAATAAAGGTTATATTTTCGAACATAGCAAGATTTAACAATTAACAATACCAAAACATTAACAATCTTTCACTAGGTGCGATTGCAGTAACATATCAGGTACCATGACAAAGTTTTTACAAGGTCAGTACATCCAAAATTTAATAATCCGGGCTTCAGCCTCTCGCTTAGCATTTCTTGAGCTCACGGTTCCCAGTTACAAGAAGGTACAAAGGTTCAGGGGGCAGAAAACCCCAAGTTCACGGAGCACTTGCTCCCACCAACAACATACCTAGCCTCCAGGAGGCACACCTTGTAAGTACACAATTTTAAGGAAAGAGCTATCAGGCTCTCAAATTCTCAACATCAAAATTTTACAACACTCTGGCCTTCTATGACCCAATTTTACAATTTGAAACAGGGGTATCTCGTACCCAACATACAAGGGCCTTTATAAAAAGGAACAGGTTAATAAAATGGCCCAAAATAATGAGATGTCTGGAGGCGAGTACTTGCACTCCTACATGAACACTTGTTAAAACCTAAGGGGCACTAGGCCGATTAAACAGGGGCTATTCCCACACTAGGGAGGTGACTCATATAATAAAATTTTAATACATTAAGAATAGAAAATCGGTTATGAAAACGTAGTCATCTCCAATCAAAAATGAAGGGGAACTCGAGAGGGTAAAGCACTCTCTATCCCCGATTTATCGTTAAAGACTTTTGAAGGTTTTACATTAGACAGAAGAAGGTTACATTTAGAAACTAAAGTTACATGTTTAAAGATTCGGACCTTCTCCTCGGGCTAAACTGGCGAAGAAAGCAATAAAGAAATATGTTATGTGGCCATTACCTTGACGGAGAACTGCTGCCTGATGAAAGAGGCGCCTACCCGCCTCCTGCTTTACACCCGCACTCTCAGAAATACGACGATGAAGTGGCCAAGAGGCGTGAAAAGCCCTCAGGGAAGATTCGAGATCTTTCATGAATCATTAAGACACACCAACATAAATTTTATTGGCTGATACAAAAATGGAGAAGAAACACAGGATAGGTTAGAAATTAATTACAAAAATTCGGGATTGGCTAAATTCAAAACTGGCGAAAAGGAGGGAAATATTGCAAAACCCAGAAATAAATGAACATCACTTAGTTACCAGAAACCTAGAGATACAAAACTTCTTCAGAAAAGTTCTTTCACTTCGCACCAGGGTGCAGGATCCTAGGTTTTAGTAGTGACACCTTGAGACAAAAGTTCAAATTTATTACATTATCAGTTGCACATTTTTATCAGTAGGAGAGTACTATTAGGCGCAGAATTAGGTTGCGCGAGATAAGGGTGTACCTCCCGGTACAATTATTATTATTATTATTATTATTATTATTATTATTATTATTATTATTATTATTATTATTATTATTATTATTATTATTATTAGCTACCTGGACTAAGCGATAATGGTGTGCTCGGTACACCCGAACGAGCATAGATTCACTTCCCCACCAGGATAAAAAAAGAAACGAGGTTTCTATTTCCGGAGAGGCGTATGGTCCTGAGGTTCACTTAGCCTATACCATAAATAAGTTCCTAGTTAATTCCTGGGGGTGAAGGAGGCCGAGCATAGAGCTGACTACTGTTTCCCAGTTAGCGCCGGCGAAAGCTTCCATTTTCTCAAGGGCCATTCGAGGACCGTACTTTGATTTTCTTCTTCTTATTATTGTTAAGGTGAGCTCCATCTCTGGATCAATAGAGTCTTGTAGTCCGGATCCTAAGATTGTAGCTTTAAACCCAGGAAATGTAATCGGAGTTTTGATGGGTGGACGACACCTCGTTCGGTACGATGTTGGCAAGTTTACTCGACAAAATTAATTAAAAGCTCAGCCACTGATCGCCCAAAAGGAATCCATTGCTATGTCATCTGGTAGAAGAGAACGAAGCATCGAAACTGACACGGAGCCAGCCTAAAATGTGATGTGTCAAATCAAAATTCCTGTCCACGGAATTAAGAATATAGGTTATTATTATTATTATTATTATTATTATTATTATTATTATTATTATTATTTCCGACTCCATGGATAAGTGGTTAGAGTTCTAGCACTTAGTCCAAGGGGTTTCGCTTCGATTCTCGGCCAGGTCGGAGATTTTATCCTAAATTGGTCAATTCCAATGACTTGGGGGTGTGTGCCGTCTTAGAATATATTCATCAGAGGTGTCAGGCTCCATGTCTAAATGGTTAGCGTGCTGGCCTTTGGTCACAGGGGTCCCGGGTTCGATTCCCGGCAGGGCCGGGAATTTTAACCTTAATTGGTTAATTTCGCTGGCGCGGGGGCTGGATGTGTGTGTCGTCTTCATCATTATTTCATCCTCATCACGACGCGCAGGTCACCTACGGGTGTAAAATAAAAAGACCTCCATCTGGCGAGCCGAACATGTTCTCGGACACTCCCGGCACTAAAAGCCATACGCCATTTTAATTCATCAGAGGTACGGATCCAAGTTAACATGCGTGCAGGTCGCCTATCAGGCGTCAACTCGAAAGACCTGCACCAGACCTCTCCGGAGGCCATATTATTATTATTATTATTATTATTATTATTATTATTATTATTATTATTATTATTATTATTATTATTATTGTACCGGGAGATACACCTCTACGCCGCGCATTTAAATCTTTCGCCTAAAAGAACTCCTCTACAGGAGAAACACTGAACTTGAAACTAGACCTATTTAAACCTTTACTCAGAAGACGTCACTACCGTAATTTTGTTATTGTGAAGTTTCCAGTACTGTGTGAATTTCAACTTGTGTTTGTTTTCCGTTCATCAAGAAGTTTCGACACTCTCGCATAGATGTCACGGCTAGAAAACTATAATCATGCACCCTGGTGTGAAGTGAAAGAACTTTTTTGAAGAA
Organism: Anabrus simplex; assembly: GCF_040414725.1. Lineage (NCBI taxonomy): Eukaryota > Metazoa > Arthropoda > Insecta > Orthoptera > Tettigoniidae > Anabrus > Anabrus simplex. The sequence continues at coordinate 1,754,791,651 of NC_090265.1, forward strand.
GTTTCGTATTCATAAGTTACTTTTTTACTAAATTATGTTCATTCATTTTTGGGTTGGAAATATTTATCTTTTCTTTCCGCCAGTTTTGAATCCAGCCAGTACCAAATTTTTGTAATTAATTTCCAACCAATCCTGTATTTCTTCTTCGATTCTGAGGGCCACTTTTAAATTTGACCAATAAAATTCTGTGGGTGTGTCTTGATTATTCATGAAAGGTCTTGAACCTTCCCCGAGGGTTTATAAACTGCGGATTTCCACGTCTCTTGGCCATTTGATCAACATCTAACTAAGTGTGTGTGTGTCAAGCAGGAGGCGGGAGGCGCCTCTTTCATCAGGCAGCAGTTCTTCAGCAAGGTAATGGCCATTAATATCTGTATTTCTTGCTAGCTCCGCAGTTTAACCTGAGGGAAAGGTCCGAAACTTTAACCATGTAACCTACTACTCTACAAATGTAATTTTCTGTCGGCTTATGTAAAATCTTCATAAAATCTTTAACTGCTAATCGGGGATAGAGAGTAATGCACCCTCTCGAACTCCCCTTCATTTTGGTTTGAGGTGACTACGTTTTGTAACTGGTTTTCTTCCTTTCCGTAATGTCTTAAATTTCTTTCTTATACGAGTCACCTGCATAGTTTTAGAATAGCCCCTGTTTCATCGGCCTAGTGCCTTTTAGGTTTTAAGAATGCATATTTAGGTGTGCAAGTTCACGCCTCCGTTCAATTTGTGTTTTAGGCCATTTAATTAACCTATTCTTTTCCGCTACGGCCCAGTAGGTTGGGTACTAGATACCCCTGTTTCAATTTGGAAGTTGTGCCTTGATGGCAAATGATTGTAATTTTCTGATATCGCCTTGAATAGGCTGGGAAAACGGAGAGCACGTAAGCCCTTTATTTTTAAGCACTGCTAAAGTGCCTCTAGAAGGCTTTATATTGTAAATTACGGAGCAAGTGCTCCAGGTAGTAGGGGATTTCTGCCCTTTTGTAAATTTATGCTCCTCGGTAAAGTTTGAGCTAGAAGCTCAGAAACTGTAAAACTAGGGGCTTATAGCCCAAGTGTGTTTAAGTGTTGAAATCTTGAATTTTTTCTAAGTCTTGTTTCTAAATTGCTATGTCATCGTTATCTCACTAAGTGAAAAGTTGTTAAAGTTTTGGTGTTGATTGTTGAAATTCAAAAAATATAACCTTAGTTAAAGTTTTAAATTAACTTTGATTTTGTAGTTAGACCCATTCACCCCCGCACCTTCTTTCACCTCTGCTGGTCCACGGGTAATCCCATAACAATTATTATTACTTTACGGAAGTGAGACCTGACACTCTGGGTGGTAGAGAGGAAGAGGGTCGAAGCCTTTGAACAACGCTGCTATAGACGAATACTGAAAATCCCTTCGACGGCTAGAGTTACTAATAAGGAAGTAATGGAAAGAGTTGGAGAAACCCTCAACTTGTCAATGAATATGAAAAAAGAAGAAATACATGGATAGGACATCAGAGTTTAATAGCCTTCATCCTGGAGGGCTCTGTGGAATGAAGAAAATGTAGGGGCAAGTCCTAGAATGGAATATATTGGTCAACAAGTGGAGGAGATTAGATGCCAAACTTATGCTGAAAAGAAGAAAATCGCACAAAACCGGAACCTTTGGAAAGCTGCTGTCAACTAACATTATTATTATTATTATTATTATTATTATTATTATTATTATTATTATTATTATTATTATTATTATTATTACAGCAATGTTGGGCTTTGATATACATTCTGTGTATCTTCAAAGTTACAGGTTAGTAATAAATTCCAATTAGAATTACTTCAAAGTGGAAAAGTAATTTCATATGCGTTGCAAAATGTTTTTACGTAAGTCCTTATACAACACACAGTCAAATCACTAAGCTACTTCACAAAATTCCATCATACAATAACTTATATGCCGGTACTTCAAATTACCAGCGCTCGGTTAATAACTAGTTTCACTTTCCATACTCCCTCCATCTCCATTGCTAATTTCACATATTCGTTAATTTTGAAACAGCACGATGACTATAACGAGTGGCAGCATCAATTACTCTTGTCATCTCCTGAGCTCTGCGCGCATCTCGTTTGTTTACAGCAATTACAAACATCTGCTTCAATTTATCTTCAGCTGTTTATTTTCTGAAACTCTCATGCAGTTAAATTTTACCATGAGAAAATTTCTACACACGTGTTTCAAAGCTAGTTAGTGTTTGCATGAACTTTCATATAAAGGATATTAAACGTCCATAGCGATTAATTAAAAATTTCCAAGGATGTATTTAGAAGACGCGTCACTGGAATCTGCTTCTCAACGCTACCACCCAATTGGGTTCAAGTACAATAGTAAAGTATATAAAACAAATATTCAAATATAAATAATTTTATTACGCATAAAATAAACTCAAATACGAGGGGTACCCAAAAATAACCGGAATAACATTGCCGTGCTTGTGTAGTATGCATTTTTGCCGTTAGGGGTGTATAGTACAACTCATTACCTGTTCAGTGCCACCTGTGTTGTCGACCTGGCTTGTTCCATTCATCTGCTTTTGCTAGCGCTGTTTTGTTCTTGTTCCGTTTTTTATGATGGGAAGTTTAAGTAAACAACGTGAAAACATTTTATTGGGAAGTTTTAAGAAGATTGTACAACAGTATGTGTAAAAAAATGACCCATTTTGTGGCAGACAGGATACTGATTCGTCCAGCACGACAACGCACCTGCACACACAATCATCTCTGTTAGACAGTTTTTGGCTAAAAATGGCATGGTTCCGCTGCCCCACGCACCTTACTCGCCTGACCTGGCTCCGTGCGACTTTTTCTTATTTCGACGCATGAAAAGGGGCGTTAAATGACACCGATTTGACAACACTGAAGAGGCAAAGGAAAAAGCGAGGAAGGAGCTGTCAGCCATTTATAAATATGGCTACAAAAAATGTTTCGAACACTGGAAGCACCGGTGGGAAAAATTTGCTAGTTGTAATGGAGAGTATTTTGAAGGCGATAAGGTTGTTTTGTAAATAATTTTAAAACATATAGGTTTTTAAGAACTAAGTCCGGTTTTTTGGGGTACCTGTTGTATATAGCCAACGGCCGTAGCCATGTTGAAACACCGGATCCCGTGAGATCTCCGAAGTTAAGCAACATTTAGCGTGGCCACGATTTGGATGGGTTGCCACGCGCTGTTGGTGGGGATAAGGGAATGGAGGAGCGGTAAGGAACTGGACACCCTACCGTACGTAATACTCCGGCTCAGGCACACCTCTGAGGAGATTCGGACCTGTCTTCGGGCAGAATACACCCTTAACTTACCTTCTCGTATACACAGAGTGTATCACAACTATACCGAGAAAAAATCAGGGATGCTCTTCGTGTAGTGTTTTGCAATCGGATTAGCGGAGACATCTCTTTTTTCGAGATGACGTTACTTTGTTACCTTCGGGCGCACGCAATCCTGAAAATGGTTTCCTGTCGTTTCATATTCCCATTCTTTTTAAAAACAGAATATCTACGTCTACCAGTTTCTCCGTAACTCAATAGTTGCAAACTCTAATCGTTCTTTGTACGACTCTCTTGTTTATTCAACTTGTAACATTGTGACCATGAAGTGTTTGTAAAATCATAGGGGTGGTTATACAACCTGTGACAATAATGTTCGGTGAACAGTCCTGTTTTATCAACACAGATGAACAATGCACGACAGTGACTTTACTGTCCTTCGAAATAGTCCTCTCCCATAACTATGCACTGCTGAGATCGACAATACATGTCCTGGAAACTTTGCAAGAAAGCTTCCTTTGGGATGGTGTTCAAAAGCCTCGTCACGTTTCGTTGGATGTCAAGAATATCGTCAAATCTCTTTCGTTTCAAAGCGAGTTTGGTGCGTGACTTTTCGGCTCTGACCTTTTTCCTACGAGGAGATCCCGGAGAGCGCCATTCCATGCTTTGCCGTTTCCTTTCAGGGTAGTACCTGAGACACCAGGTTTCATCCTCGGTGACAATACAGTTCAAGAAATTTGGTGTCGCATCCGCCGTTTCGACAAAATCCTGTGAAGCCTCTAAACGTGCCTGCTTCTGATCGTCAGTCAAGTGATGTGGCACAAGACGAGAACACGTTTTCCTCTAGCCTAACTTCCGGGTAGCGATTTGTCGCACAGATTCACGGTTAATCTGCAGTTCATCCGCTATCATGTGCACAGTTAATCGCCGATCGCTCGTGATTAATGTCATCACCTTCTCAATGTTTTCGTTACTGGCGGCGGTCGCCGGTCTTCCTCTACGGGGGTTGTCAGAAACACTTTCCCGGCCTCCTCGAAAACGGGTGAACCACTCGTACACACACTTCAAGCTCGGTGCTTGATCTTTCTTAAACACGTACCAGCATCGCATGCGTTTCTTTCAGTGTCTTGCTAAGCTTAAAACAAAACTGTACATTGATCTTTTGGTCGTTCATGTTCCCGTTCACAGTTCAGAACCAACGCACTAAACACACACGTTGTCAAACAGGTCTTACACGGCACACAAACGATGCTCGACAGAACAACGTTGGGAGCAGGTGGTCAAAACCTGCTGCTACGCAGGTGCAGCTGTGTGTGTCGCCAGTGTTGCCGGATCGACCGTTATGACTTCATTCATCGAACTTTATTGCAACAGGTTGTATAACAATCATGCCCATTTGACGTGTAGCCAATAAGTATTTTTACAGTAATATACCTTGTCATACGAAATGTAAAAAGGATGATATATTTATTTAGAAGATACAACTATATTGGGGTGCGCTGAGCCAATGATGTCATAATGTGTTAGAAAAGTGGGTTACTATCCCACTCTTGGATGGTTAGCAAGTAGTTTCCTACTTCAATTGCAGACAAATGTCGGGGTGGTGGTTATAAACCGTTTCTCTCCCAGCTGAAGCTCAGTTCTTTGCTAATTAATAAAGCACAGATTATCAATGACGTCCTAAGCATTGAGTACACGAACTTGTTGACCAAGATGATCTACTGGTCTCTTCTTCTTAGCATTTTTCCAGTACTGTAATAGGGTCCGTTTTTTGCCACACCCGTCTCCATTTGGATCGATACAAAATATCTAGTGGATGGCGTTCACAAATCTTAAGTTCATCCTACATTTTATTTGGGCCTCACGCAGTTATCCGCCAGAATCTAGACGTGCAACTGTCTTTCCTGTTGAGTCTTCCTTGCTACATGTGACATGTCCTAACCATAAGACTCCCTTTCCGCAGAAGGGGAGACTCCCAGTCGTCATTGAATGTCGACGTTCATGGCATGGTGTTAGTGGAAGACACCAACGGAGCATTTACATTTCCTTCACGTGCAGGACCTACTCGTGCTTTGTTGTCAAGTATTCTGATTGATAAAGCGTGATTTGACGTACTTCCTTTTCATGTATTTTTGATCTGAGACGTAGAGGCATCTGCTGATCACATAAAATCGCAGTTATAGGGATGGTTCATTTCATGGGTTGGTCTACGGTCACGGTACGGTATCGCTACAGTCACGGTCTAGTCAGATATTATTGCTTGATTCAGGAACTGGAAAAAATCCAAAGAAAAGCAGATAGATTTGTTCTGGGCGATTTCCGACAAAAGAGTAGCTTTACAAAAATGTTGCAAAGTTTGGACTGGGAAGAATTGGTAGAAAGGAGACGAGCTGCTCGACTAAGTGGTATGTTCCGAGCTGTCAGTGGAGAGAAGGCGTGGGAGGACATCAGTAGACGAATAAGTTTGGATGGTGTCTTTAAAAGTAGGAAATATCAAAATATGAAGATAAAGTTGGAATTCAAGAGAACAAATTAGGGCAAATATTCGTTTATAGGAAGGGGAGTTAGGGATTGGAATAACTTACCAAGGGAGATGTTAAAAAAAAGATATTTTGTAATACTTGGGGACGTCTGGATCAGTACAATGTGGGGATCACTTTAATAAGTTTTGTTTTGGCGAAACGCAGATACCTGTAGAATATCTATAATTGTAATACAGCAATAGAATATGCTTCCAGTAAAAGAAAATCCCCCGTTTTATATTTCGCATTAGAACCAGTGAAAGAGGTCATTAGACAAACATTCCGTGACGTTGGATGGACATGAGACCCCTCAAGCTAACGAGATCGTTTGTGTGTTACATTGTAGTTGGATATATAACGTAATACAGGGTGATTAATTTATAAGTTCAGAGCGGAGTGCCGAAGATTAGGCGCGCTGGGAAGCGGAGACAGCGAGCGCAGTGCCCGCCATGACAAGCAGGCATAGTCGGCTGAAAGAAGCGGCATGATTATGCCTATGGAAACTAAACGAAACTGAACTCACCAGTAATAAATAAATAAATAAATAAATAAATAAATAAATAAATAAATAAATAAAGAAAGAAATAAATAAATAAATAAAATAAATAAATAAATCAACTAGTAAATTAACATCTTGTAATAAGATTTCGAAACACACTTTGTAGTTCATGGACACCGGTAGAAAGCAGAATGTTCCTAATTTTAATTTTTAATTCTTCTGCAGTTCGAGGATTATTTCTGTAAATTTTTTCCTTTAAGATTTCCCCATAGATAAAAATCACATGTGCTTAAATCAGGCGAGCGAGGGGGCCATAAGCCTTTACTGATGATCTGATCATCATCGAACACTTCCCGTAACCGTCGCATAGAGCTACGCGCCGTATGGACCATTGCACTCTCCCGCTGGAAATAGCCGTACCTTTTCTCTTCTTCAGTCAGTTCAGCAAAAAATGGTTCCAGAATGTTGTGAACGGTCAGAAGTAATCGTGTCCTGAAAAAATATCGGACCGATAAGTCGTCGGGCACTAATAGAGCACCACACACCCACCTTCACATCGTGTAAAATGTGCGAGTTGTCTGTATCCCAGATTCTATTGTTCTGTGAATTGACATATCCACTTAAATGAAAGCAGGCTTCAACGCTCAAAATAAACGAAGTTCGGATGCACAATACCGTCGTGGACACTATTCATTAGCCAATTGCAAAATCGTATTCTTGCATTGAAATCTGTAGGCAGTATAAAATGGACTAAATGAGTCCGATAAGGTCGTAAATGTAACAATTTTGTTGCATTACGTGCTAAAGTAGGTGAAATACCACTTTCCTGAGCTACTCTCCGAAGCGACTTATGTGGACTGACCTGGAGTCTTGCCTGTATATTTTCTAACCTCTCCCGAGTGAGAGCTGTTCTCCTTCGCTTCTTTTGTTTATTGATTACGGAACCAGTACTATGCGACTTGTAAACGAGCTGATGCACGTAACGTTTTGATGGTACTATCGCACCGGGAAATTGTCTACGGAATTTTCGAAGGAACCTTTTAACTGGTTTCTTCTTCTTGTGCAAACAACACTCGACCAAAAATATTCTTTGCTCTATAGTGTATTTAACCATCGTGATAATAACCTCACAACACAACTTAAAAGTCCACTAGTTTCTAGCGAACTGAGGGACAGAGTGCTAAAACAGCTGCGTGCTGGCAGTGAACACTTCTTATCTCGCCAGTGTTGACACAAGCCATATGACGCTCGCTCGGGAATTCCCACGGCATGCGAACAGAAGCCTGAACTCTTAAATTATTCCCCCTGTATAACGTAACTCACAAACGATCTCGGTAGCTTGAAGGGTCTCCTGTTGAGCTAAAGTCAAATAATGCTTGTTTAATGACCTCTATCTGTGGTTCTATTGCGAGTTATAAGACGGTTTTTTTTATATTGCAAATATATTCTGTTACTCTATTACAATTATAAATATTCTACAGGTATGTGTGTTGCTCCATAACAACATTTATTACTGTAATCCCCATATTCGTACTATACTGTAAAAATCTCCACAAGCATAAAAATAACTGGACTATTTTCTTTCCGGTTATTATAAACAAAAAATTAATAATTTTAAAACAAAGAGTAATATTTTAATGATAATTTCAGCAAACATTCCTTTAAATATATTCTAGTTCTCTGTAAAAAAATCGAATGCCTGGGACAAAAAGTTTAAGGACAGAAATCATATTCGTGAAATAGCAGGTGTCCTGAAACTTTTGGTAGGACCTGTACACACACACACAGTGTTCTCAAGTAGTACACAGTCTTCCGATCTGCACACCGTTCTCAGTCCAGCTACTCGCTGGGCACTCCGACACAGCAAAAACAGCTCCTGGTTCAGACCTCGGTGGGACAGTAGCCACAGCCAACACCTCTGTCACCCTGAGACCAGCCACCGAATCCAGCACACTGACTCCACCACAGAGTCCAAAACTGATCCCGAGTCCAACACTGACTCCGAGTCCAGAACCAACTCTGATTGACTGTCCGTGGCTAGTCCCCCTTTTTATAGCTCGCGTGATGTGTACCAGAATAGAGGCGGAACATTCTCGTTGTATATCCTAGAAACTTACAGACAAACTAGCAGATGAGAACAATAGACGGAAACACCAGCCCCATCTTCCACATCTCTGGTCGTCTGACTCACTAGCACCTTCCAACAAATACCGAAAGGGTCTACCAGGGAGCTGGCACGTATCAGCGCGTACGGCCAGCGCTCTACAGTCCCCACCCCAGATTCCAGTGGACTGAGAGACGCGCTGTAGTGCGGTATTACCTTGAAGTTCAGTACTTTTCTGGATATTTAAAGAATACGTTTCAGACTTGAATTTGATCTGTGTGTTGTAAGAAATTAGTGACACATTTCTCCAGTGTTAAACAGCTGTGAGTTAACGTGTAATTATGAGTTTGTTTGAGATAAAAATTAAATATAGACAAATATAAACAAAGTAATCAATAATTTACGCTTAACACAAGGGAGAAATATTCTGTTACCTCAAACACACAACCAGTTTCTGCCTTGGTGTTATGGCTTCTGAAGTTTGGGAGCAATTTTTGGCGGTATGGTTTCAAAGGTAATATTGTTCATTACAAAATACAGTAAAACATTAATCAATCAATCAATCAATCAATCAATCAATCAATCAATCAATCAATCAATCAATCAATCAATCAATCAATCAATCAATCAATCAATCAATCAATCAATCAATAAATCAATCAATCAATCAATCAATCAATCAATCAATGATATGCATTTAGGGCTGTCGCTCAAGTGACAGATTCCCTATCAGTTGTTTACCACCGAGGTCGATAGCTGCACTCGCGTAAGTGCGGCCAGTATCCAGTATTCGGGAGATAGTGGATTCGAACCCCACTGTCAGCAGCCCTGAAGTTTCTAATTTTTCACGCCAGGCAAATGCCTGGGGATCTACCTTCATTACGGCCACGGCTGCTTCCTTCTTACACCTAGCCCTTTCATACCCCATCGTCAACATAAGACCTATCTGTGCGACGGTGCGACGTAAAGTAACTTGTATTTTTTTAAATGTTTTAATGTTTACCTGGCAGGATGAGTGGCTCAGACGGTTGAGGCGCTGGCCTTCTGACCCCAACTTGGCAGGTTCGATCCTGGCTCAGTCCGGTGCTATTTGAAGGTGCTCAAATACGTCAGCCTCGAATCGGTAAATTTACCGGCATGTAAAAGAACTCCTGTGGGACAAAATTCCGGCATCTCGGCGTCTCCGGAAACCTTCAAAAGTAGCCAGTGTGACGTAAAAACCATAACATTATTATTAATTGTTTACTGAGATGTTTCTTAAATATTTTCATTGAACTTGGAAATGTATCGATAATTTATTCCAATCCCTCACTCCTTGTCCTGTAAATGAATATTTTCCCCAAACTCTCCTCTTGAATTCCAACTTTATCTTTCCTAATTTTAATGGCTCCGCGCAAGATTATTCTTCTACTTATGTAAATCCACGCCAACTCACCACAGACAGCTAGAAACATATCACATAGTCCAGCATTTCGTCTCCTTACTCCAAAGTCTTCCCAGCCCAAAGTTTACAACATTTTCGCAACACTACTCCTTTGTCTTAAATCACCCAGAAGAAATCGTGCTGCTATCCTTTGAAATGTTTCCAGGTCTCGTATCAAGTAGTCCTGGTGAGGGTCCCATACACAGGAGCCATACTCTAACTGCGGTGTTACTAGAGACTTTACAACCTTTCTACAACCCTTAAATACTCTCATAACCATGTGAAGAGATCTGTAGCCTTTCTTAACAACCTCGTTAATATGATTACCCCAATAAAGGTCGACATTATTTTCATCGTTCATCAAACGAGGAAGGAAGGTATAAAATTTCCCTTTACTTTTTCTATTAATTGATATCGGATGTATTCTAATATTTTGTTTTACGTCCTACTAACTATTATTTTTACGGTTTTCGAGGTCGGATGTATTCTTCATCGTCACCCAGCGCAATCACAATTATTACTAACTCTCTTGTAGAGAACTCGTCTGACATGATTAAAGCAACAGTGGCATGATCTCAAGTGAGTGGTCAAGACCTGATCGCTGTTCGACCTAATGTGAATACCTGCTGTCCGTGATTGGACCATGATCGTGGCGAGAGCGTACTGTGACCGCACTCCTAGTGAGAATCATCCCATATGGCAGGGCCTCTCAAAAGCCCAAAATCTCACGCGTGCAGATAGAGGCGCAAGAGCTCCGTGCATTGTGCATCGCTGCCGCTCGGCATGGCTCGGATCAACGCTTCGTCTCTGGGCTACTCGGCTAAGCTCGGCTCAACTCGCCTATGCTCGGCTCAAGTCAGCCTGGATTTGGAGCGCTACGGCGCAAGTGGGGCAGAGGGAGACAGGCGTGAGGAAAGAGAGAGTAAGCGCTATTGCTCCAAATCGAGGAGCACTCTGGTCAACCAAGCCAAGTCGTCTCTTGCACCGTGCACAGTGCATGCACCACGCGCATACACCCTGAGAGGCCCTGCCATATGGTGTCACTTCATTCAAGTGGCGCTGGCACGAGCGCGGACATCTGGAAGACTATCGCCATCGTTGAGGAAAACAGTGTTGAAAACTTAGGGGCTTTACCCCTAAATTTAGGAGGATTTAATCGTCTCGGAGGGAAAGTTGGTGTATAGAAGACTCAGGGGGAATTTTTGGAGGAGTTTTGAGGGGCTATAGGGTTTTCACTGCAATAACTTGCTTAGTTCTGGTATTGTGTTGGTTTTATCTTGCGTGTTTATCGGCTCTTGGCCAGTCTGCCTGTCTCAGGCACTGCAATTAATCATGCAACGTCATGATTTTCTCTTCTAGCAGCTCTTAATGTACGATCCCTTCACGTTCCTCGGGATACCATCTTCTCGTCTCTTTTATGAACGCAAGTGTCGCCTTATTCTTTACTTTTTTATTGACTACCAGCGGATAGGTGTAGGGCTACTTATATAAAATCTACTGAATTTTTTAATTAATAAGAATTACAATCTACCGATACATCAAACCATTGGAGACATGCGTTGCATATCTCTTGCCTTCTCTCTCTGTCCTTTCTTCTCCTCAGTAACCGCAGGAAAATTCGTCCTTTTTTGATAGATGTTAAGGGGAATCGCGCATTTTGGATCTCGCACATGGTTAATTGATCCACTTTTGGGTAAATGTCATTAGTTGTCAACGTCATGTAGGAGAAAATTCCCGCAGTACTTGAACTTAGCAGTCTGATAGCGTAACTCGATGAGGTTTTCACTGTGACTCTGTTCATGCAGTTGCAAGGCTATTTGCGTGGTGTGTTAACAAATTAAGGCGATATCTCTGATGTGTGAATAATTATGTGGAGTGATTTATTCTTTTTTGTGAATAACGACAGTGCTATTATTATTTATTATTATTATTATTATTATTATTATTATTATTATTATTATCAGCGAGCTCGATAGCTGCAGTCGCTTAAGTGCGGCCAGTATCCAGTATTCGGGAGATAGTAGGTTCGAACCCCACTGTCGGCAGTCCTGAAAATTGTTTTCCGTGGTTTCCCATTTTCACACCAGGCAAATGCTGGGGCTGTACCTTAATTAAGGCCACAGCCGCTTCCTTCCCATTCCTAGCCCTTCCCTATCCCATCGTCGCCATAAGACCTATCTGTGTCGGTGCGACGTAAAGCAACTACAAAAGAATTCTTATTCTTATTATTATTATTATTATTATTATTATTATTATTATTATTATTATTATTATTATTATTATTATTATTATTATTATTATTATTATTATTATTATTATTATTATTTGAGAATGAGCCCATTAGGACTACGCAAAGTACTTAGAGACAGGCATTTGCCGTTCTTTGTGCCCACACTTCCTTCATTCGTTTGCTGTGTGCTTCTTTTCTCTCTTGAGATCATGTTGTTCCGGTCTTCTTCCTTGGTTCCTCCTCTTGGTCAACTTGCCACTTATGAACTTTGGCTTTGAAGATAACCCGGCTTTGGATGTCTTCAGGTGTAATTCCTGCCAGTTTGAGATCTGTTTTAATTTCGCCAATCCATTTTATTGTGTCCGTTTTGGCTTTACTTCGGTTTTCATAAAATTCAGCTATTTGCTTGGTAAGTCTATCTGGGTTCATCCTTTTTATATGTCCAAAGAATATTAATCTGCGTTTTCTGATGTCGCTGTGAATGCTAGAAAATTGTTTGATTTTCTGTTTCCCTCTAAGGTGGTACTGTTCATCTACGAGTTTTGGGCCTAAAATTTTTCTAATGATCTTGCGTTCCTTTTTCTGAATATTTTCTAGATCAGTTTTCCTGTTCAAAATTAGTGTCACTGATCCATAGAGGCATTCTGGTTTTATTATTATTATTACTATTATTATTATTATTATTATTATTATTACTAAATTTTGGGGTTATTGTCTCATTTATAGGGATTTTAGAAGTGATTTGGGGGAATTTGAACCTAGTTGACAACACTGGAGGAAACTGGTATCAGTTGAGATGAAAACTACCCCTACCTAACCTCGCTGTTACACAGATCTACGAAGAGCTTCCAGTAATACAGAATTAAGAGAATGACAGAGAGCTAAATAAGTGAGTGATATTAACAGTCCAGTCTAGGAACCGAGAAACAGTCTCACTCAAAGCCATGCAGGCGCTAGTTTAAAAAGGCCTTGCTCAGTGAAGTTGACTCATGGATTCCTCACTATAGCTCGACTTGGAATGAAGGATGACCCTTATCGCGGAGTGCGACATCCGCAGTGCTGCCAACATGACATGATGAATGGTTTCCCAGAGCTGTTTCCATTACACTAAACAAAGTTAAGACGGACTCTTTCCTGTCCACTCAGCATTCTCTACATCCTCACTACTACTGCAGGCGATTTACAAGTCTAATCATACCAGGGACGATGTTCGTGGAGAACAAATATTAGGCTAATATGTCGACAACATCTTATTTGATATATTAATGTTTTCCGGTAATATGTGGAATAGTATGACAAAGGAAACGGACGAACAGAAACTCGAAATAGTTGACGTGAGGATGCTAAGATGATCATATGAAGTGACCAAGCTCGATAAAAATCGGCGGAGGCAGTGTGTTAATTTTAAATGCGTGTAAATTTTAAATAAAATATTTACGTAGTAATTTCTTTAATAATATATTCACATATTATTCTAATTCTTCTACGCGAAAGGGACACTTAGGACCACTTAGGGCCACATGGAATCAACATTTCTTACCTTTCCTCCTTGTCCGATAGATTTTAATTTTCATCGATTGTTGTAAGTTCTGTTCCTCCCACCAGGTACGTCGTGTGGGTTTCTTCTCATCTTTCTCAAATTCCCTTGTGTGAACAATTATTTTTATTACATTTCTCTCCTGCAAATTTGATGATCTTAATTCAGTGCGGTCTTTCTTTACTTGTTTATACCATGTTGATCTCGCACAGACATTTGTGTACTCGATAAGTAAATCTGCTCTTATTCATTCTTTACAAATGGCTTAAACATTGAATTCATCGTAGTCTCATTGTATCAGTAAGTTTAGAAATGTTTAAATATGAACGACTCATTGGCTGAAGGGTCCCGGGTTCGATTCCCGGTTAGGTCGGGGATTTTAATAACGTGTGATTAATTCTTCTGGCCCTGGGGACTGGGTGTTTGTGTTTGTCCCAACATTTCCCTCTTAATATTCAGACAACACACTACACCACCAACCACCACAGAGACACACAATAGTAATTACATCCCTCCATATAGGGTTGGTGTCCGGAAGGACATCCGGCCGAAAAACATGGCCAAATCCACATAAGCGACACAATTTGCACCCGTGACCCTAAAGATGTGGGAAAAGCGGAAGAAGAAGAAATGTTTAAATATATTTGCGAGTTGGGTTTGGGGTAATGTATGTCATTTTTAATTCTTGTCACCAAGATTTTTCTCATGATTTCCCTTTCTTTAATCTCTAACTATTCCTTTACGTTTTTATGATGTAAATTGAGCGTTTTGAAGCATAAAGTAATAGTTTGATCACTGTTACGTAATGACGAATTTTACTGTTTCAGGACAAGCATTTTTTGTTCTAAACATTCTCTGTGTGTTGAAAAGCGATTTCCATTTTCTGAATTCCTGAAGCTTTTGATTAATTTTGTGCCATTTTCAGTGATCCTTTCACCTACGTGTTTAAATTCCTTTACACTCTTGCAATTTTACTCATATCAACGGTAAGTTCAGGTGGAGCATATTTGTCATATATTTAGATTTTTCATATGATATTTTAAGTCCTATTTTGGCTGCTTGCTGTTTCAATTTAGAAATCTGTTTCTGTGGATCACAGATGTCTTTGGCAATTAGTGCCATATCGTCAGAAAACGCCAGACAGTCTATTACTGTATTATATACTAGCAAATATATCCGTCCTTCGCTACGGTATTCCACATGCTATATGGATTTCTATGTAAGTTATTGTACACGCAGAGAGTAAGATTATATTCAATTGCATGTCTCTTAGCGCTATCCGAGAAACACCACTGGGAGGAACCCATGCGTTGTTTGAGATGCAAGGTTGGCGTTGGAATTTTTGATAAAATTGGCAGGCCACGTTTCCTACAGCAATTCACAATCGAGTTCGGGAGTTTCTACTATAACGGCAGGCTCACTTGCCTACTAACATCCATAGTGGAGATGTGGAGTTATCATTATAAAGACAGGCCCCTTTTCCTAATGCCAGTCAGAATCGAGTTGGGGGTTTCTAATTATAATCGAGAAATGCAGCTCTATCTGAAGATAAAAAAGAAGTGGGTGTATTGAAAAATTGAAATGTCCCTCACTAAATTGAGATGATATGAGTTACGGATTTAAGAAAACGGTAACAGAGGAGAAATTTAGGCGTAGGGTTTCTTAGATAAGAAGATGACTTATGGTCTTAATATTTATGCCTAAAGAGGCAAGGCAGAGGCAAGAAATGAAAGCAAAAAACGGAAGTAGAAGAGAAGTACATTAAAAATTATAGCAAATCCCGTTTGAAATAATGGGCTGCACTCCACATACTGGTGAAATATTAACAACCACACTTAGAGCTATTCGAAGACGATTGTAACACATCAGCGGTATTCCGCAAATATCCCGCAGAATGGCAGCTTGACGTCTGTCTAGCTTTCTACCCAACGAACTACCACTAGTTTGCGGGAATAGTGACGAAAATGGCATAACGTTACTTGCCTGCTGGCAAGCAGCCGGAGATGTTGCCATGGTGACAGGTAGGTTCGTTGTCGGTCTGCGCGGGTGTTCGCCACTCAATGCAGAGCATAAAACCCGCAGACAATATGAATTTTCTCCGTCATTTGAAGAGTAACTTAAATGATGTACATAGCAAAAATTGTTTAAAATGAAGAAAAGCTTCCCGTACGGTCTTCGGATTTTACAGAAAATGAACAGTATAAGAGAAAATTGAAAAAAAAAATACCTGTCCTGGTCTATTCAGTAATTTTTAAATTATATGCATATCTAAACCTGCCCCTGGATGAGTATACTCTAAATAAGAAGTTTGGTCGAGATCTATCCAGTCGTTTCGCCGTGATGGTGGAACAGCCGGACAGACAAACATACAGGCACGAAAGCTAAACATAAACCACTGATACCGTATTGAGTTGACCTAAAACTATAAATATCTGAAAAGTTGATAAAATAAACGATTGAGTTGACCTAAAACTATAAATATCTGAAAAGTTGATAAAATAAACGAAATTGCAGACAGTGGACCCCCTGCAACTTTATTTATTTAGGTTCTAACATACATTATTTCAAGAAACATTTATTAAACACAGGTTAATAATATGAGGTTTAGTGATTAGGAGAATGTTTCTAGCAAATGTTAAATCTATAATTCTTTTGATCGCTGTGCTCTCGAATTTGGTCCCGAAAAGCTGTTTTGGATCCCATATTGTTGTTAATTTAGCCGTCTTATCAATGGTAGAGTAATCGTACTTTTTCGCTTGTTTTTATAGTTTAATATTGGGCATTATGAACATTTGTCAGCATAAATTGGGTCAGTTTTCTATCTCACTCAGGAATTCAGAATTTGTAATTCATTACCACTCTCTTGACTGGAGTGAATTAATACTGTAACAAGCAGATATCTTGAATACACATATGAATTAAATCAAGAAGAAGACATAAATGCACAGGCCTGCAGGCAGTAACAATCAAGGAGTCAAGAATAACACTGTAACAATGCGCAATTATTAGGTTAGGTTAGGTTAAATTGATCACGAAAGTTGAAATTTCTTTCAACTTCATCTGATTCTCATTATGCCAGAAAGTTAAAAATAAGATAGAAATAAATTCTTACCTCTACTAATATAGCAACTCTTAATATAATTGTTGTAATACTGCTGTGTCCGCCTCAGTGGTGTAGTGGTTAGTGTGATTAGCTGCCACTCCCGGAGGCCCGGGTTCGATTCCCGGCTCTGCCACGTAATTTGAAATGTTTTCGAGGGCTGGAACAGGGTCCACTCAGCATCGGGAGGTCAACTGAGCAGAGTTTGGTTCGATTCCCACCTCAGCCATTCTGAAACTGGTTTTCCTTGGTTTCCTACTTCTCCTCCAGGCAATTAAGGCCACGGCCACTTCCTTCCCTCTTCCTTGTCTATCACTTCCAATCACCCCATCCACTCGCAAGGATCCTCTTCAGCATAGCAGGTGAGGTCGCCTGCGCGAGGTACTGGTCATCCTGCCTAGTTGTATCCCCCGACCCAGAGTCTGAAGCTCCAGGACACTGCCCTTGAGGTGGTAGAGGTGGGATCGCTCGCTGAATCCGAGGGGAAAAACCGACCCTGGAGAGTAAACAGATAAACAGAATACTGATGTTCATATCTTCTGTCTGATCTTCCTTTCTTTAATTCCTCGTACTTATTCACGATCGAATTCTGAAGTGAGCTATGTACAGTAGATCGCTTCGCTTTCCTTTTCTGCGGAATTCTTGAAGATTTTTCTTGCCTCTTAGAAATAATAAAATTACAGAGGAATTGGATGATATAAGACCGTTGTTATGAAATTGTTTCAGTCGTCATCTTACACTAACAGCGTTATCAAATATATTATTTGCACATGCCGCTATTCTATCTACCTGGTATTATGGAAATGCGAGAGCTGCAAATGAAGAACTGGCAATATTTACAGAACGAAATATTTAACGAACTAACAAGTACAATTGCATTACATTCCTTAAATGTAGTCGCCCGCAAATGGCGATCGTCTGGCAATAAACGTGGAAGTCTGCTCTGCATAGCCAGACGCAGATTTGGCTCCAGAAATCGGCAACTGTAACTGTTGACGGTTTGTCCCGCAAGCTCAGCATGCGTAAGAATAACTCCCTCGTAGACGTATGCCACAATCTGCATAAACTTCAATCGACTGGGTTCCTGTCGAAATTTCTGTGGACGTGGCGAACCTGGATGACGCCATTCATTCGATTGACGCTTTAATTCAGGCTCGTGTCCACGTCTCATCAATGGTGTAAATACGCTGCAGAAATGCGTCTCCCTCGTTTCTGTATCTGTCCAGGTTGTCACCAGCCAGTGCATACCGGTGCCATTTCTGTCCGTCAGTGACTTGATGTGGAACACAACGGGACGCAGTTTCCTCGTGTTAAGACATTTCATTAGTATGTGCCACACCGTTTGATGATTGAGACCAAACTGTACGGATAATTTTCGGACAGTCCATCGATGGACTGACCACTCACGGTATCAATTTGATGTTGAGGAATGGACGGCCGCCCTGTGCGGTGCAAATTCGCAGTCTCATTCCGACCCGCACGAAACGCCTTGATCCATCTTGCAACCCGTGCAAAACGAGGCGCGTATGTACCGTGTACCGTGCATCGGTCCTACTCGGCTCAGTTCGGACCAGCGTTCTCTCTCGGGGCGACTCGGCTAAGCTCGGATGTTGAGCCCTGCAGGATGAGTGAGGAAGGGGAAACAGGACGAGCGAGCGAGACAGGCGAAGAGAAAGAGAGAGACAGTCTTATTGATCAAACTCGAGGAGGGCGGGGGCGGGGGTGTCGGTCTGCACTCTGGTCGAGCTAGCGAAGTCGTCTTATGCACCTTGCACCGCGCATGAATCGGCGCATGCACTCTGGGAGGTCAATCAATCACTACTGATCTGCATTTAGTCGCCCAGGTGGCAGATTCCCTATCTGTTGTTTTCCTAGCCTTTTCTTAAATGATTGCAAAGAAATTGGAAGTGTATTGGACATCTCCCTTGGTAAGTTATTACAATCCCTAACGCCCCTTTCTATAAACGAATATTTTCCCCAATTTATTCTCTTGAATTCCAATTTTACCTTCATATTGTGATCTTTCCTACTTTTAAAGACACCACTCAAACTTTTTCGTCTACTGATGTACTCCCACGCCATCTCTCCACTGACAGCTCGGAACATACCACTTAATCGAGCAGCTCGTCCCCTTTCTCCCAAGCCTTACCAGCCCAAACTTTGCAACATTTTAGTAACGCTACTCTTTTGTCGGAAATCGCCCAAAACAAAACGAGCTGCTTTACTTTGGACATTTTCCAGTTCTTGAAACAAGTAATCCTGGTGAGGATCCCATACACTGGAACCATACTCTAGTTGGGGTCTTACCGGAGACTTATATGCCCTCTCCTTTACGTCCTTACTACAAGCCCTAAATACCCTCATAACCATGTGCAGAGATCTGTAAACATTATTTACAATCATATTTATATGATTACCCCATTGAAGATCTTTCCTTATATTAACACCTAGGCACTTTATGATCCCCAAGAGGAAATTTCAACCCATCAACTTAGTAATTAAAACTGAGAGGATTTTTCCTATTTGTGAAACTCACAACTTGACTTTTAGCCCCGTTTATCATCATGCCATTGCCTACTGTCCATCTCACAACATTATCGAGTTCATTTTGCAATTGCTCACAATCTTGTAACTTATTTATTACTCTGTACAGAATAACATCATCTACATAAAGCCTTAACTCTGATTCCACTTCTTTACACATATCATTCATATATATAAGAAAACATAAAGGTCCGATAATACTGCCTTGAGGAATTCCCCTCTTAATTATTACAGGGACAGATAAAGCTTCGCTAACTCTAATTCTCTGAGTTCTATTTTCTAGAAACAGAGCTACCCATTCGGTCACTATTTTTTAAAGTCCAATTGCACTCGTTTTTGCCAGTAGTCTCTCATGATCCACCCTATCGGATGCCTTAGACAGGTCAATCGCGATACAGTCCAATTGACCTCCTGAATCCAGGATATCTGCCTTTTCTTGCTGGAATCCTACAAGTTGAGTTCCTGCTATACAGTAATGCATTCTCGCCATAGACTTCACGTAATCCTCGATAACATTCTAATTCATGTTTGGAAAGGGGAACCTCGATTTTATTCCACGAATGCTGATAAATTTTTGGAAACATGTTTAGAGCGCTGAAATCGACACTCTTCACTTCAACGCCACACACCAGCAACACTCCCAAGTGGATGCCAGTCGAATGCACACTACACACCGACAAAAACGCCATCTGACTGCTCCCATATCCAATGTGATCCAGCGGGTTTCTGGACTACGTTGCCTCTGCTATATTTACAGCCCTCGCATATTTGAAATCGTACACAAAAATATAGTATTTATAAATTCACCCCCTAAATGTACCAGGTGTGACTTTCACATTACCGCAGTGTACGTGATAACCTCCCAAATCACAATAATATAAATTATTACATAGTGTAAGGAGCCTTTGTGGCTCGGCGGCAGCGTGCCGGCCTCTCACCGCTGGGTTCCGTGGTTCAAATCCCAGTCTCTCCATTTGAGATTTGTGCTGGACAAAGCGGAGGCGGGACAGGTTTTTCTCCGGGTACTCTGATTTTCCCTGTCATAATTCATCCAGCAACACTCTGCAATATCATTTCATTTCATGTCATTCATTAATCATTGCCCATGAGGAGTGCGACAGGCTTCGGCAGCCGGCACAATTACAATCCTCGCCGCTAGATGGGGGCTTCATTCCATGCCTGACCCGGTCAACTGCCTGGAAACAGGCTGTGGATTTTCATTTTCATTACATAGTTTAAACGTTCGAGATGAAGGAAAACTGCAAGACATCGTATCGGCAAGCAGGGTCCATGCACTGTATGGACGGGGACGCAGAATGAAAACCAATAGTTAGAAAATACCTATAAATTATTACCTTCAGGGAGACATTATTAGGTTGGTCCCTTAGCGATTAAGTTACGTGCAGCGGGCTATAGGTGTATACTGAGCCAAACACTAACGTCCGGTCCTCAAGTCAGGAAAATTAATCAGATACGGATAAAATCCTCAACCTAGCTGGGATTCGAATCCTATACCCTCTGAATCGGAAGCCAGTATGCAGTCTATTCAGTCAAGGAGACGGGCATAAATGCAAACTTACTAAAGTTTTTACACTAGTGTTCAAAAGTTAAGCATAAGTTACGAGTAAGCAACGCGAAAGGAAATAGATCGCAAATCGCACGAGATATGCACCTACCAACCTTACGTGTTCGCTCTGTATAGGAAAGGAGTGTTCCCTGCTTTGACTAGCGGTGTAATCGCAAGGTAAACGCAGCCAGTGCCTGCGCCCCATATTCCCTCAGTCGTGTTTGCCCTGTTATAGTGTGCGGAGTGTAGCCTCGTGGTGAACGTGACAACATAATGGTACAACGACGCCATTTGAACCCCGTTTTGCAGGGTAGAATACTCGGCTGAGACAGGCCGAAGTCACCGTATCCTTGAATTTGCCACAAAGTGTCATTTCAGACGATTTCGTAACACAGGAGATGTTAGTCGTAGGCCATTACGAGGTCGACCAAGGGTAACCACCCCACAACAGGACCGTTATCTGGCCTTAACCGCCCGACGAAATCGGAGTGCACCTGCAAGACAATTGTCGGCGGAGCTTGCAGCCATCTCAGGGGTTGCCGTTTCCCGGCAAACTGTGTACCGGAGGCTCAGGACAGCAAGGCTGTTTGCCCGACGTCCAGCGGTGTGCGTCCCGCTCACTCCAGCACAAAGACGGGCCCATTTACTGTGGAGCCGTCAATATCTAAACTGGACCATGAATAAATGGAGCCATGTGCTCTTCATAGATGAATGCCGCTTCAGTTTGCAGAACGATTCCCGTCGCCCATTAATCTGGGTAGCTGATAAAACTACAGGAACTCGTGGAACGGGACCAGTATGGTTGTGGTGGCGTCATGCTGTGGGGCGGCATCATGTTGAATAGCCATACGAACCTGCACATCTTCATGGGTGGTCCGAGGAACACTGTTAACGTTCGGAGATACAGGGATGAAGTACTGAGACCACATGCTCGACTCTTCAGAGGTGCGGTTGGTCCAGACTTCCTCTTAATGGACGATAATGCCCTACTGCCGACCGGTGGATGAATTTCTGGCTGGGGGAGACATTCACCGCATGCACTGGCCAGCGAGGTTTGCGGATCTAAATCCTATATAACATGCCTGGGATGCATTGGGGAGGTGAATAGCATCAAGTTAGCCTCCGCTAACGATCCTCCAAGACCTTCGCATTCCTCTTTCGGAGGAATGGGATCGACTTCCACAAGAGCTCTTGGGTCATCTGATAGAGATGCGAAGCATGTGTGGCTGTTAGGAGTAGCCATACACCCTATTAACAGCATATTTTGTTGTGGAAGACACTGTCAACTTTTGTTAGTTGTTGTTAAAGATGTACCTTAGCTATCAGGACCCTTCTGACACTGTTTTTGGACAAGTTATGTTGTTACAAGTGAACTATGTAGGATGAGTGGAATGTAATTTTTTTAAAGACTTTATTGGCGAAGTACCATATCATGTTTCATTTATCATGACCTAACCTGTACTGTTATTTGTAGAGCATAAGATAATTTAATGACCTAACCTGTACTATATAATGTTGTAACATAGGCATTTGTAAATAGTAGAATTCTGTCTATAGTTCCTGGAAAGATCTAGAAAGTTGCATAACTTTTGTACTGGGTGTGTTACTTTGTTGGTATGTGTTCTAGAAAGTGTGTTCTGTTTATTCTGGAAAAAATACGACTTTCGCGATCATGCGTATTCTAGAATGTTAGTCTGAGTTCTCGATCCAAAGTAAAGTTGTGATTGGTGAGTCTAGGTGGCGATAGGGAAGACGTGCACGCTGATTGGTTGCCTCCAAGGCCAGTAATTCCTATATATAGTGAGCGAGGTAGTGTTCGAAGGTATTCTGTATCCTGAATTCTGTTGGTCTCGGTTATCTGTCTGCGAGCAGCCTATCTGGATGACGTCCCTCCGGTTTTCGGGATGGCACACTCCACGGGTAAGCACTCTTGAATTCAGTTCCTGTTAAAAATTCTGTAATGTTCCGATTTGGTTTTCATACAGGAGTCTGCCCTAACCTCGCCTAGATTCACCAAATTAGTTACTTATGATGCCTTAGTTTTTCTGCTAGACTTACCTGTTCGTTTTCCGAGGCATTCCCGTTTGTTTCACTAAAATATGTATATTGTAGTTTAATAGTATTTCCCTTGGGGTTTGCCTCTCATAGTTTTGTATCACTTTAGGTACGGTACGCTAGATTTTGGATAACCTGTAAATTGCATTGTACTACTGCACTGGTAACTAGATATACAGCTGATTTGTAATTTGAATTTACACTGCTACGAACAACCTATGTATATCACTGAACTTATAGCTCATAACTTGGAATGTATATGTAGAATTATCTTGTAAATAATATTTTTAAAACTAAGGATCACGGTGATTCATTTCGGAATCCGCTATCTAAGCCATGTCCATGCCTTTGGTAGGTTCCCAGCCCTTCCATCTTCCCTTATTGTCGTTCACTAGTTGGCGCTACTGATAGTTACGTACTTGTTTTGTTGGAGATCTGCGTATGCTAGCTACTGTTTTCCCGAGTGTGTAGTGTTTACTTAGATTGTGTATTGTGCTCTTACCCTCCCTTTTAACTGTGTTTGTGCCTTGTTTAGTGTTACCACTGTAGTAGAGGTAACAATTTGGTAGCAGAGGCAAGCGCTAGATTGCGGAAGAAGAAAAGTGAACCGTGATCATACCTAACCTAAAACTCCGTAAAAGTTGTGGTTCGTATATAGCTTGAAATCTTGTTTCTACCTGTCAGGATGGCTCGCGCTGTTCCTAATCCTTTCCATTTAAGAAAGGCAGAACTGATTTACGAGTTAAAAATTCGCAAAATTAATTCGACAGGGAATGTCAGAGATGACACTAGCCTGTTGAAGCAGTCCCTTGACCTACCTGTAACCATACCTGAGTTAACTACAGACGAGTTGCGTGAGTCTTTGGCCGTGATTGAAGACAGGTTACCCGAATTTAACGCCATTCTTTTGTCCTTTAGTGCTTCGAAGCCCTCGCATGGCCAATTAGCGCGGGTTAAGGGGCAGTTATTACATTATTTAGACAGGATTAAGGATTTGTTGTCTGTTGAATTGCCGGAAATTGAGCTGCAGAAATGTCAAACCTTACTAGGAAAGTTTTCCACAATTTTCAACAGAATCAGTGGTTTGTTTGAAGGCAATAACACCATTTCTCAAATTCAAGTGTCGATCCCATCTGCAATGAGTGACAGTGTTAATTGTGGCGAGGCATCTGTTGCTGTTCAAGTGGGCAATCTGACACCTAGTGCTGGTGTTAGGCATATTCAGGAGTCTGAGGTGGCTAATGCTGCCCTGGGATCTTCTGTTTCATTGTCTGGACCTAAGACACCTGTAAGTCATTCTGATGATACATCTCTTTTGCATGTTGGTAACCGTACTAATTTTCCTATGATTCCTGCTAATTCCGTTGAAGCTCAGTGTTTACCTTCTATTCCTAATCAACCCGGGTCTGATTCAGTGGTGCATAACCACCCACCTGTCCTAGCGCCACCCGTATCGAGTTGCATAACCTCTACACAACCGGTGAATGCCCAAATGGTCTCTCAGATTAGTGAGAACCTTTCTCAAATTAGGTTGTCTGCGCCCGTAACATTGCAGGATAACGTTAATCCTAACCTATCCTGTACTCCGGCCTTTTCACAAGGGCACCCGAATCAAAGGCACGAGGCCTTGCTAAACCCTCTGGATTATTCTAAGCCTTCCCAAGCACCCCCTACACCTGTCTTCCCCCAGATTTTCTCCAATCTGCCTCACCCGTTGACCACTGTGTTTAAAGGTACCTTGAAATTTTCAGTTAACTCCGTTGATGAAGTTATTTCCTTCCTTCGCTTTCTAACCGAATTCAAGGATCAGGCAATAGTGTATAATGTCAGTAACGACAATGTATTTCAAATGCTATACCCACATGTCTCTGGAGCTCTTTCTGAGCACATTGTCAGGGTCATTACTGAAAGATGGTCAGTAGATCAATTTCATGCCCATGTTCTTGAATATTTCATTCCTGCTCGTGCCTTGTCTGCATTAGTGCAGAAGCACTATTTTAGAGTACAACACTTTAATGAGTCACTATCTGAGTATGTTCAAGACATTAAGCTCCAAGCTAAAATTTTCCGGCTCCACTATTCAGAGGCTCAGATTGTTGCCAACATAGTTGAAGGTCTCGCCCCCAACTATAGATCATATCTGGCTCTTTCACCCCGACCTGCAACATTCGCCCAGTTGGAAGCAGTTACAGTGTCCGCTGAAGGCATTCGATATGCTGACCAGCTACGCCTGGCATTAGCCCCACCTCCTATAACCGTACCCCCTACTCAGGATTATATAACCACCCCGTCACCTGCTTCCAACGCACGTAATCCCCGTTCATGTTTCAATTGTGGCTCCACGGCTCATCTCAGGCGGGATTGTCCCAAGGCCGGGACATTAGACAATAGGAAACCTGCGATGGGTGGAGGCTCTTCCACCAATACTTCTTGCCGTAACTGTGGATCAACTAGGCATTTCTCTAGGCAGTGCCCACGGAACACTTCTGGCTCTGGACCGCCAGGCCGTAGTAGTGCTAGATGACTAACCGCCTGTTCTGATGACAAATCCCAAAGCATGGCTTCTTGTCTTATCGATCATGACTGTACCTTGGTTGATTTACTTTATTCTGAGGCTAATGATTGCTCCCAGGCTGACTCGGGTCTTCATTTCTTACAATCTTGTAGGATTTCTGCCATACCTTCTTGTAAACTACCATATTTATGCAAAGAGGTAAATAATGAACCTGTCTGTGCATTGCTAGACTCTGGGAGTAGTGTCACCTTGATGAGCAAGACCTGGTATGATTCTATGAAAACTGTTTGCAAGCTACCTACATTACAACCAGTGTCCTTAACATACCAGACTGCTAATTCCAATTCATTGAATATTGTAGGGTCCCTACAGGTCAAGATTAGAGTCCGTGATTTCACCTGGAAAATGCCAGTGCTAGTGGCAAAAGATTTATCCTGCCAATTCATATTGGGTGCAAACTTTATTGCTAAAACGGGCATGATTTTGGACCTCCAGTTCAACAGATTCCATTTTAAATTTTCTGCCAGAACATTTGAGCTGTGTGATCGCTCCCCTATTCTGCCTTGCCACGTTAACGCTGTTCCTGAAGATTCCGATGAACCCAAGGCTTTTGATTTTAATCACTTACCCGAAGAGCAGGCCAATCAACTTAGGAAACTCTGCGATAAGTTCCCTGATGTCTTCACCGACAGGTTAGGTGTCACCAATGTATTAGAATACAAAATTGAGGTTACGGATAACATACCTGTTCGCTCTCCTCCGTACCGGTTGTCACCTCCCAAAATGAAAGCCCTGAAGGCTATCATTGATCAAATGCTCGCTGATGGAGTGATACGCCCTTCCAAGTCAGCCTATTCTTCTCCAATGTTTCTGGTTCCCAAACCACAAGGTGGTTATCGGCCTGTAGTGGACTATCGGATGTTGAACCGTAAGGTAGTCCTCCAATCTGTCCCACTTCCTGATTTGCACTCTTGTTTTTCTTGGTTTGCCAATGCAAAAATTTTCACCACTTTCGATTTAAATCAGGCTTATTACCAGATACCCCTTGCCGAAGAATCCAAGCATCTCACTGCATTTGCAACCGATTGGAACCTATATGAATTCGAACGCGTCCCTTTTGGCCTAGCAACTGGAGCGGCTGTCCTTACACGGTTACTAGATTATGTCTTATCGGACATTAAGTTCAAGTTTGTTTATAATTACCTGGACGATCTCGTAATTTTCAGCGAAACCTTCGAGGAACACCTACTCCATCTCAAGGAAGTGCTTGAAAGACTGCGTAAAGCAGGTCTAACCCTCAAGGCATCCAAGGTTTCCTTCGCACAACCCCAGATGTCCTTCTTAGGACATATCGTGTCGGGGAGGGGTGTCGCAATCGATCAGTCTCGTACTGCCGCCATCCAGAATTTTCCCCCTCCAAAGGACGTCAAGGCTGTAGCCAGATTCATTGGCATGGTGAATTTCTTTCGCAAGTTTATTCCTAATTTTGCTGAACGTGCAGCTCCATTGAACGATTTGAGAAGAAAGGATGCCAAATTTGTGTGGGGTGATGCCCAACGTGAAGCCTTCATGGACTTGAAATCTGCCTTATGTAACGCCCCTGTACTGGCTATGCCAGACTTTTCTAAACGCTTCATCCTTCAGACTGACGCCTCTTCCTCAGGCATATCCGGAGTTCTTCTACAGGAATTTCAAGAAGGGCGTCGTCCTATTTCTTATGCCTCCCGTGCCCTAAATCCTGCTGAGCGCAATTATTCCATTTATGAGTTGGAAGCCCTGGTTGTTGTCTTCTCCTTAGAACGCTTCAGAATGTACCTGGAACATCTCCCTTTCGATCTGGAAACTGACAATCAGGCGTTGAGTTGGGTACTGGCCAAGCCGCGAAAGACCGGTCGTCTAGCACGATGGGCAGTGCGCATCTCAGCCTTCCAATTTCAAGCCCGCCACATTCGTGGCACGGAAAACGTTGTGGCTGATGGCCTCAGTAGGATGTTCCATCCAGACAGCTCTGACCCTCAATCCGAGCCAGTTGACTCATCTCCCGAACAAGTATCAGCTTTTGTCAATGTAGTTCTCACTGACTCTCCCTTCCTTTTCAAGGATATTGCCAAACATCAAGAGGATGATCCTGAGTTAAAAGCCATTGTCGACAAGATTAAATCCGGTGAGCATGTTAAGCCCTATATTCTTAAGAATGGTGTCTTGTGTTGTCCTGCTCGTGGTCGCAGAGACCCCAAAATTGTAGTCCCAACTAACCTGGTCACGGCTCTCTTCAAATACTTTCATGAATCCCCAGTGGGTGGTCATCTGGGCGTTTTCAAAACAAGGGAAAAAATCCGTAACCACTTTATTTGGAAATCCATGGATAGTGAGATCCGTACCCTTGTCAAGTCCTGTAAGACGTGCAACATCAGTAAACCTGCCCCGAATACTCGTCTAGGTCTCTTGTCTTCTGAGCAAGCTTCTCGCCCCATGGAAAGACTGTTCATAGACTATATTGGTCCTTTCCCGAGATCTCGGAATGGTCATCGTTTCATACTCGTGTGCGTTGACGCCTTTTCGCGTTTTACGTGGCTGTTCCCCACTCGGATGGCTAACGCCAACACCACCATCTCGTGCTTGAAACAGATATTCGCCTCGTTTGGACCCTGTCAATTCTTGGTAAGTGATAACGCAAGAGCCTTTACTTCTGCCCAGTTCCGGAATTTCTGTTTTGATCTATCCATTGCTCATGTAACCACTACCCTGTATTACCCGAAGCCCAATTATGCTGAGAGAGTGAATCGTAACCTGCGATCTGCCCTAATCGCTTATCACTCCTCAGACCACTCCAAGTGGAATTCCTCATTGAATTGGTTGTCATTTGCATTTAACACTGCTGTCCATGAAAGCCACAAGCAAACCCCTGCTTCGTTGATGTTGGCTTTTACTCCAAATTCTCCTCTATCTAACCTACGGTCAATTAATGATCTTCTGCCCGACGATGCCAGCCCAGAAAAGATCCGAGCTAATTGGCACCGTGCACGAAAGAACTTGAAGGTTTATTACGCTAAGGTCCAGCGTAATTACAACCACGGGCGAAGACCGCACAATCTCTCTGTGGGTGACCAGGTATTTATTAGAACTCATCCCGTCAGTAGTGCTGCGGACCATGTTATCAGTAAGTTGGCCCCCAGATTTCGAGGTCCCTGCACCATCTTAAAGTTCCTTACCCCGGTGACATTATTGGTGAGCGATCCCGAAAGGAAAAGGATCAGCAGAGTACATCTCTCGCAGATCAAGGTACCTTAAGTCTGGTAGGGAAGGGTAAATACCATTGTTGGTGACCTTGTAGATTTAGTTGTAAGTTATTTGTAAGAATTTAGTTATAAAATAATTTTAATGTGAGGTTATTTATAAGGTTTTGGTAATAAGATAATAATAAGTTTTATTGTAAGTTAGTTGTAAGTAATTGTGTAAGTGAATACTTTAGGTATCCTCTAGTGTAATCGATTTAGTATTATAAGTTAGATAAGTTTTAGTTTAGGGTCACTACTTGGAATTTTCTTCCTTTTACGGTCAGGTTTAGGGCACCCTCCCGTAGTTTCTTTTCACCCCCACCATAATCTTGTCATGAATTTTAGATAGCAGTGCTTACCCCGGGGCTAGGGCCCTAATATCCCTGGTATGCGAGGGAGTCCCTACTGCATATTCATTAAGCCACCCATTGGGTGACTCTACGCGAGATCTTCAGCCCAGCAGCATACTTTTACCTCAAAGTATTCCCCTGTCTGCTGCGGTTTGTGTGTGTTACAGTGGGTGCGGTGACCAGCTTTTTCGGGCAGCAACCTGAAGTGCCAAATTGGGAGGCACACTGTGTGCCTTGGGCGTCAACATCCGGCATCACTATCCTGCGGGGAATGTCCTGTTGGTGGCAGGCGGACTGGACGGTGTCTCACCCCTGCTTATTTGGTGCAAGAGACCACTGAACTGCATCTCACCTAGGTGTCCGGTTTGGACTGACATTGAATGGAGGCTGGCGTCAAACGGCCGTGTCGGCAGCCGCATCATCATCAAGAACCGGTGCCCTAGCTGTGCTGTGACGGTTGTGGGAAAGTAGTGCAAAAGTGTTAGCAACAAGTGGGGAGTTTTGGTATTTCTAGAATTTGGAAGAAAGTATGGTGTACATGATCTGGTGGACAGACTACAAATTGTCTAATCATATGTGAAAGAAGGCATTTTGAAGTGCAATGTGACAATCCATGTGGATTTTGTGATATTTATTCAAGAGGTGGATCTATATTATTTTTGAAAATTATGTGACAGTTTGTGTTGGTTGGTTATCGCAAAGGCTACTTCAAGAAATCGTGTGTGTTAAAGTACTATTGGTGCTGTGTGAAAACGTTCTATCGCTTGCTTCCCAGTGATGTTATATTATTGGTCGAGCAGGGCTCGACTTTCGGGGGGAGGAAGATGTTACAAGTGAACTATGTAGGATGAGTGGAATGTAATTTTTTTAAAGACTTTATTGGCGAAGTACCATATCATGTTTCATTTATCATGACCTAACCTGTACTGTTATTTGTAGAGCATAAGATAATTTAATGACCTAACCTGTACTATATAATGTTGTAACATAGGCATTTATAAATAGTAGAATTCTGTCTATAGTTCCTGGAAAGATCTAGAAAGTTGCATAACTTTTGTACTGGGTGTGTTACTTTGTTGGTATGTGTTCTAGAAAGTGTGTTCTGTTTATTCTGGAAAAATACGACTTTCGCGATCATGCGTATTCTAGAATGTTAGTCTGAGTTCTCGATCCAAAGTAAAGTTGTGATTGGTGAGTCTAGGTGGCGATAGGGAAGACGTGCACGCTGATTGGTTGCCTCCAAGGCCAGTAATTCCTATATATAGTGAGCGAGGTAGTGTTCGAAGGTATTCTGTATCCTGAATTCTGTTGGTCTCGGTTATCTGTCTGCGAGCAGCCTATCTGGATGACGTCCCTCCGGTTTTCGGGATGGCACACTCCCCGGGTAAGCACTCTTGAATTCCGTTCCTGTTAAAAATTCTGTAATGTTCCGATTTGGTTTTCATACAGGAGTCTGCCCTAACCTCGCCTAGATTCACCAAATTAGTTACTTATGATGCCTTAGTTTTTCTGCTAGACTTACCTGTTCGTTTTCCGAGGCATTCCCGTTTGTTTCACTAAAATATGTATATTGTAGTTTAATAGTATTTCCCTTGGGGTTTGCCTCTCATAGTTTTGTATCACTTTAGGTACGGTACGCTAGATTTTGGATAACCTGTAAATTGCATTGTACTACTGCACTGGTAACTAGATATACAGCTGATTTGTAATTTGAATTTACACTGCTACGAACAACCTATGTATATCACTGAACTTATAGCTCATAACTTGGAATGTATATGTAGAATTATCTTGTAAATAATATTTTTAAAACTTAGGATCACGGTGATTCATTTCGGAATCCGCTATCTAAGCCATGTCCATGCCTTTGGTAGGTTCCCAGCCCTTCCATCTTCCCTTATTGTCGTTCACTAGTTGGCGCTACTGATAGTTACGTACTTGTTTTGTTGGAGATCTGCGTATGCTAGCTACTGTTTTCCCGAGTGTGTAGTGTTTACTTAGATTGTGTATTGTGCTCTTACCCTCCCTTTTAACTGTGTTTGTGCCTTGTTTAGTGTTACCACTGTAGTAGAGGTAACAATGTGACATATGGTGTGTGATTCAGCTTCCGTTTGTTCAGAAATCCGTCTGACATTCCTATCAGGCGCTGTGGCCTCGTTTAGTGATTGTGATTAACTTTTGGACACTAGTGTACTTTCGCACGAAAAATGCATGCATTATATTGCAAGTCTCCTGGCGAAGAATGAAGTAGTTGAGAAATAAATATAGACTCCTTGCCACAGGGACTGTCTCCATGTTCAATATCATTAGATATTGGTTTCCAATCCGAGAGCGTTGAAAGTTTCATCTCAGTCTATTTCGAAGAGCAAAATGCTTGTGGGAAGAAGTTGTCAAAAGTTCCCCAAGTTCAAAAAGAAATGTGAATGAAAGTAATTCCCGTGAGTAAGAAGCAGTAAAGAGATGACAGTTTAACGACAATCTCTAGAAATAGTTTCATTGAGAAATATTTCTCCCCAAGGACCAGGTCCGCGGTAATTTATCTCACCAGTGGGAACTATAAAACACTTTTTTAAATCTATACATTCCTCAGTAGGCTGATTTGTGTTTAAAAATAAGTCTGCACTGAGTCTCTGTTTATCGTAAGAAATTATTAATGTACTGTAGAGGATTTATGGAGAAGAGTATGAAACCAAAGGACACTCATAATCAGTACTGGATTCCTTACTATTGCTACAGTATTTTCTAGTTTATTCTTGGCACTTTATAAACTTCTAGTGTTGAAATTGAAAATATTTAATAACTAATTCACTCCTGTACAAAAAAAGAATATCAAAAACAGTAAAATATACTTGACTCATTGTTGCTGTTTGAGTTATTAAAGCGTATAAAATGCAACGGTACCGAGCGACTGTATTTGCGAAAATTGGGGGTTCGAACCTCGCCGTCGGTAGGCCTGACCTATATCCTTCGTGGTTTTCATTATCAAAGCAAGTAACTGTTAGAAAGGTGACCTTTGCTACGGGACCTTTCATTTTACGTAGAATATGAACCATAGGAAAGTGAATCCTTAACTTTATCTTACGTGCATTGACCGGAAATCCAAACACGTCGCCTTAGTGAGGAGCCTATGAAGATACCAGTCGGCTATGGGTTTTATTGACAGTCGAGAAGCAGAATAATTCAGAAACAGACTATCAGGTCTGGAGAAGCACATGGCTCAGGGATCACTCAGCTTGCAACAGAACTGAGGGCCAGGTTAAGTCCTAGGAGCACAGGTGATCACTTTAACTCACTTAATATCGATGTTAGGTACATCAGATAAGAAAGCACAGGTATTCTGATTCCAAGATGGCTAGTTCGATCCCGGAGAGTCCTGTTCAAAAACGCCAGCCTCGTATCAGTGGATTTACCGGAACGTAAAATAAGTACATTTAAACAAAATTCCGACACCTCGGCTCCCCAGAAAACAGCAAAAGTAGATAGTGAAACGCAAAACAAATAACATAGTTTAACTTCATAGGTACGTGAAGTCTTTGTCTTTCAGTCCTCCAGAGTTTTTTAAAGATGAATACAGAGATGCTGAGTTTTCTTTTACAACGTTCCGGTTGTGAACGGGTAAGACTCGATATGCAACAGCCATGGCTTAAATTTTATTAAAATACAACCTCGGCATAATGAAAACCACGAAGGCTCTAATTCAAGCCTACGAACGGCGAGGCTCGAACCTATAATTTCCCCAAATACAGTCGCTCGGTACCGTTGCTTTCTATACAAATTAACGACTCAAAGAGCAACAATGCGCCAAGCATGTTTTATTGTTTTCAATTTGCTTTCCTTATACAGAAGTGAATCAGTTATGAAATGTTCCCATTTTGAACACTTGAAGTTCATAAAGTACCAAGAATAAACTAGAAACATTCCTCTACAAAGAAACCCGTGTCCTTCTGCATCGTAACTTTTGATTTTTTATTCTTCTTCTCCTTCGTCTCCGTCCGTTTTGGCTAAGCAAGCAGTGACCATGTCATTCAACTGTTTTATCTTCTTTCTGTTTTCGTTAATTATTATTATTATTATTATTATTATTATTATTATTATTATTAAGGAGAAAGGGGAAAGGAAGGACGAGAGAGAGATAGAGAGAGAGATGGAAAATAAGTGAAGTATTCTATAATAATAATAATGTTATTTGTTATACGTCCCACTAACTGCTTTTACGGTCTTCGGAGACGCCGAGGTGCCGGAATTTAGTCCCTCAGGAGTTTTACGTGCCAGTAAATCTACCGAAACGAAGCTGTCGTATTTGAGCACCTTCAAATACCACCGGACTGAGCCAGGATCGAACCTGCCAAGTTGGGGTTAGAAGACCAGCGCCTTAACCGCCTGAGCCACTCAGCCCGGCGTGAAGTATTCTGTAAACTAGCTAATAGGGAACGCAATCGAGGCGTTTCACTAGCATAACCACGGTCGACTCTAGTATAAATGGGGTATGAGTTTTAATACCGGGAGCGTCCAAGGGCAAAGTTCGGCTCGCCAGGTGCAGGTCTGTCGATTTGACTCCCGTAGGCGACCTGCGCGTCGTGATGAGGATGAAATGGTGATGGAGACGACACATACACCCAGCCCCCGTGCCAGCGAAATTAACCAATGACGGTTAAATTTCCCGACCCTGCCGGGAATCGAACCCGGGACCCTTGTGATCAAAGGCCAGCACGCTAACCATTTGGCCATGGAGCCGAACCAAGCAAACTCGTGCTCTCATCCCGAGGTGGTGCAACTCGCTTCAGGGACACCCCCAATAGAGGTGAGTTGCATGCACCATTCCAACCACATAACAGCCCTCCTGCCATTTTCAAATTTCCGGCAGTACCGGGAATCGAACTTGGGCCCCCGAGACGGCAGCTAATAACACTACCCGTTACGCTACTGAGGCGGACGTCGACTCTAGTAAAACGTCGGAAAGCTGAGACTTTCAAACGCTTGCCACTGTATCAAGGCGGGAACACGAAAATAATTTCCAGTCCCCAAGTGTTCTCATTTATTTCACAGAATTATTCGCCTTCTACTGCTACTAAAATGTTTTCATTCCTCCCCTGAAGGAGGAGGCGGGACTCTTAGACGCTGACGCCGTCTCTCAGGCCGGGATAGTTGATCGGTTAAGGAGATGTTCGCAGAAAGCGAGGGGGTTGACGACCGTGGCCTATACTAGGAACTGTTCCGGCATTCGCCTTAGTGCACAAGAATGGAAAACTACGGAAAACCATCCTCAGGACAGCCGACTTTTGGGTACAGCCGTGAGGTCCAGCCCTGTCCGAATGCAGAGGCGCAGAGCCACGCTAGCCTGCTCGGTTGGCCAGTTAGAGTGCAGAGCTATTGGACCACGGACCAGCCGTGGCCACTTATGGGCCGAGGTCCACTCTGCATCTACCGATCGCCTTCTATTGTGCTTTGTTATGCTTGGCACGTTTAAAGAAAGCCTATCGTAGCGTTTATATTACCCTTAGAGTTGAGTTCAAATTGTAAGTGATATACAATAAAACTCCATTCCTTATCGATGACACACTGACGAGTGTCCTTTAGTCTTCTTCTTTATTCTTTCTTTGCTACCGCTTTTTCCCCACACCTGTGGGATCGCGGGTGCGAACTGCGTAGCACATGTGGATTTGGCTCTGTTTTACGGCCGGATGCCCTTCCTGACGCCTACCCTATTGCATGTTTCTGTGGTGGTTGGTAGTGTGATATGTCGTCTGAAGATGATGAGGAGAATGTTGGGACGGACAAACATACCCAGTCCCCGAGCCAGAAGAATTAATAAGAAGCGATTAAAATCCCCGTCCCGGTCGGGAATCGAACCCGGGACCCTCTGAAGCGAAGGCCAGTACACTGCCCATTCAGCGAACGAGTCAGACGACGAGCTAAATATGAGTTTGACTTTTTTTTTTTTTGCTATTGGCTTTACGTCGCACCGACACAGTAG
This sequence comes from Anabrus simplex, assembly GCF_040414725.1. Taxonomy (NCBI): domain Eukaryota; kingdom Metazoa; phylum Arthropoda; class Insecta; order Orthoptera; family Tettigoniidae; genus Anabrus; species Anabrus simplex. The sequence goes on from NC_090265.1 coordinate 1,754,826,637, forward strand.
GTCTTATGGCGACGATGGGACAGGAAAGGGCTAGGAGTGGGAAGGAAGCAGCCGTGGCCTTAATTAAGGTACAGCCCAGCATTTGCCTGGTGTGAAAATGGGAAACCACGGAAAACCATCTTCGGGGCTGCCGACAGTGGGGTTCGAACCCACTATCTCCCGAATACTGGATACTGGTCGCACTTAAGCGACTGCAGCTTTCGAGCTCGGTGAGTTTGACTTTCAAGTTGATTCGTTCAGCCTTGCATGTGTATCAGATTATGCTTCATTTCAAGTTTCCTCAGAAACTTTGTGTCGATAGTCTAGAAGGAAAACCAAACGCGTCCAATAACGCCTCTTAATTTGACACCCTTAACAGAGGTGTCTCACTGCTCCATCGGACGTGGTGTACGTTACTGCTGATACTGCTAGTTGTATCGTAAGTGCATTAATTTACTTTAACTTTCATAGAGGCGTGTTTTAAAATGTCAAGATCAAAAGAGGGTATTAGCTGTTGTTTTTAGAACAATGCTGTTTTATGATTGATCAATCAATCAATCAATCAATCAATCAATCAATCACTACTGATCTGCTTTTAGGGCAGTCGCCCAGGTGGCGTATTCCCTATTTGTTGTTTTCCTAGCCTTTTCTTAAATGGTTGCAAAGAAATTAAGAAATTATTGAACATCTCCCTTGGTAAGTTACTCCAATCCCTAACTCGCCTTCCTTATAAACGACTATTTGCCCCAATTATTGTCCTCTTGAATTCCAACTTTATCTTCATATTGTGATCTTTCCTACTTTTAAAGACACTACTCAAACTTATTTGGCTACTAATGTCATTCCACGCCATTTCTCCGTTGACAGCTCGGAACATACCACTTAGTCGAGCAGCTCGTCTATTTTCTGCCAAGTCTTCCCAGCCCAAACTTTGCAACATCTTTGTTACGGTACTCTTTTGTCGGAAATCAGAACAAATCGAGCTGCTTTTCCTTGGATTTTTTCCAGTTCATGAATCAAGTAATCCTGGACAGGGTCCCATACAATGGAACCAAACTCTAGTGAGGGTCTTACCATAAACTTATATGCCCTCTCCTTTACATCCCTACTACAACCCCTGAATATCCTCCTAACTAGGTGCAGAGATCTGTACCCTTTATTTACTATCATATTTATGTGATTACTCCAATGAAGATCTTACATTAACATCTAGGTACCTACAATGATCACCATAAGGAACATTCACCCCATCGACGCAGTAATTAAAACTGAGAAGACTTTTCCTATTAGTGAAATTCACAACCTGACTTTTAACCCCGTTTATACTCATTCTATTACCTGCTGTCTTTATCACAAATTTATCGAGGTAATTTTGATACAGGTTTCCCAAATGATGTGTGTCTGTGTGGATTGGAAATTATTATATGAACAAAAGAAATGGGGAGTATCTGTTCAAAAGGTGCTTTCGCCACGCAAAATATGTTAGTGTTGCGTTCACATGCACTGCAGTAGTTGAGTTCTATCAAATACCATGAGCAAACCAACCCTGAAAAATGTAATCCCTTTAAAATTAGTACCATACCCGATCATAGGTACGTTTCATGCGCCTTTCATTATGCGTTTCCTTAAGTTTTTCCACAATTTTATTAAGGTGGAAGTAACGCCCTTGTGAACAGACACTCTTAAAATTACTTTATTTATTGCCAGTGCTTTGCTAAAGTAATTATTGAAAGGAAAGGAATGAGGCTGTTGATATCAGCAAACTTTTGTATGTGAGAGAACGTTACAGGCACTTCAGCAAACTAACATACCGGGCGAGTTGGCCGTGCGTGTAGAGGCGCGCGGCTGTGAGCTTGCATCCGGGAGATAGTAGGTTCTAATCCCACTATCGGCAGCCCTGAAAATGGTTTTCCGTGGTTTCCCATTTTCACACCAGGCAAATGCTGGGGCTGTACCTTAATTAAGGTCACGGCCGCTTCCTTCCAACTCCTAGGCCTTTCCTATCCCATCGTCGCCATACGACCTAGCTGTGTCGGTGCGACGTAAAGCCCCTACCAAAAAAAGCAAAATAAGAAAAAATCCTGATGATTATTAAGGGATACCAGTAACAGCAGAGAATTGTTATACTGGTAGTAAATTGTATACATACAGCCTATGTGTGATGACGTTGAGAGCTTATAGGGATACTGTTGTATACAAGGAACTCGATATACAAAGCTCAACGTAAAAGTTTATTATTTGTAAATCTTTACACAGTATATACAAAGAAGGAACGAAAACTGACTTGATGCTTGAAGCGCTGCACACGTTAAATAATGATAAACTAGTACACTGATGGTCTGAGAAGTATGTACAATCATATATGTAATATTAATATGTACAATGATGTCTATCTTGATAAGATAGGACGCTTGAAGGAACGAATGTTCGTGATAGCTGATGACTATCTGTAGTTTGTAGAATTATACAGTACAGGGAACCTGCATTAAAATTCGTGGTAGCAAAATGCTAGGCCGAAGTTGGAGAACTTGCAGGGAACTTGTGGTAAAGTTCATGAGTAGCAGAATGCTAGGACAGGACGCATGTCGGTGATACGGGAGGCAGGATACTTGAGGTGGAGATGTCCTGAGGTGAGACCTCCCGACCAGAATTAGTCCACTTGTTCAGAACACTTTTTTAATAGGGTACCTCCGTGTCTGACATACGGTGTAGTGTGATCGCTGGACACTGTGTGGGTGCCTGCAGTGGAGAAGACGTCGCCCAATTTATATCCGCTGACTGACGTCACACACGATTACGTCAGCGCGCAGCAGTCCACCTCGTGGTATCTAGAATCGTCGATGCTAGGCGGGTTGCGGAGCTTGCAGGCGGCGGAGGACACACACAGCAGATACATTGAACGATGTTTCGGAAGTATAGACTACACTTCAGCATCATATAACCCTATATAGTTGGACCTACTCACAACATATCTACATAAATGAAATCGTAACGGCCGTGTGTCTGTATATTGACTATTTTGGCGAAATTTTCGTTCATTTATCCGTTTTAGGTGTAATAATGACCATCTTCATATTTTTTAGTTTTGGTCACTGATCGACTGTTTGTTTGTTTGTCTGAGTTTTTATAACTTGAAAACTGCTGTTTATATTTCTACCAAACTTCATATTTAGAATACATCTATCCTTGGGTAGGTTTTAGGGCCAATATCGTTTCTAAATCCCTGAAATGACTGGATGTTTGTACGAAAGCGACACCGTGTTTTTTTACTCCCATAAAATATAAAAAAACAAACGAAGGAAATCTACCTGCTTTAAGCTAAATCAATTTCTAAAACTTTATTCTCACGTGGTTCCTTTCGATAAGAGCATTAAAGAGGGAGATATCATTAACGGGCCGTTTTTCAGTCCAAGTTCTAGCGGACATAGCCTAAAAGCGGGTAAGGGTAAAGATTATTTCTTATAGCTGCAAAACAACTGGAAATACTTTAACCAAACTGCATATTTAGCATCCCCCTGTCCAATGAAAGGTTTTAAGGTCCATAGCATTTCAAATTCCCGGAGTGGACTGGGGGTTTATAGGAAAGGGAAACAGTGATTTTAATCTCGCACTAAATATACCAGACCATGGATGGGAATCGACCAACCTCGATGGAAATCTATTTCGAAAACTTCTTTCTCATATACACTTTTTCGATAGGGTGATTAATAAGGGAGATATCAATAATGGACGATTTTATAGGTTAAGTCGAGTGCACACAGTCCAAAAAGGGTTGTAAGTGGAGCAGATTTATGATCTTTGTAAATAAAATGTTTACGAGCGTGTGTCTGTATATTGACTATTTTGGCGAAATTTTCGTTCGGTTTTCTGTTTCAGGTGTAATCACGACCATCTACATATTTTATTTTTTTAGTTTTGAAGTGTCTTTGTTTGTTTGTCTGAGTTCTCATAACTTGAAAACAACTGGATACATTTCTACCAAACTTCATATTAGAATCCACATGTCCTTGGGTAGGTTATAAGGCTAATCGTAAGAGAGAGAGCGCGAAACGTCTGTAAGTGTATGACCGTGTACGTGTGTAAGTTGTAAGCTCGGCTATCGTCTGTGTGTGTGTAAATCTGTAATTGTAGTGCTTAGCTAATAAATCTTAGAACTAGGACGCTACTAGGTTCTGTACTAATTTATTTATTTATCTACCCCGCCAACACGTTACAATATTTTTCACCTGTGCACCTTTTCGATAGGAGGATGACAGGGGAGTTATCATTAACGGACTGTTTTACAGGCTGTCACGTCATTTCAAGGCGGGTTAAATTGTTTAACTATAAAGCCATTTTACTTTTTTCGATGGAACAGATAATAAGAGAGGTTATCGGCAACGATTGGTTTCATGAGCCTTCAGCCACAGCCCCACACCCGGTTTTAGATGAACAGCAATAGGTAACCGAGAAGTACGGAGAATTACGCACAACTGCGGACCAGGAACTGTTCCGTTCAATAAACTCTGTGATCTACTCCATTCTCAATGCTCAGCTTTATCACGTTACTGCCGCGTGCTTTCGTACTTGAATATCTGTTTAACATGCCCTATTAAACATTTGAACACAAGCATATAACTTCGCATAAATTCATCATTCGGTAGATAGTAGGTTCGAACCCCACTGTCGGCAGCCCTGAAAATGGTTTTCCGTGGTTTCCCATTTTCGCACCGGGCAAATGGTGGGGCTGTACCTTAATTAAGACCACGGCCGCTTCCTTCCCACTCCCAGCCCTTCCCTCTCCCATCGTCGCCATAAGACCTATCTGTGTCGGCGCGACGTAAAGCAACTAGCAAAAAAAAAAAAAAAAAAAAAATTCCGTAAGGAATCGTGAAATCGATTACCAATTTCCGTGCGAAGAATGGGTACATAGGCCCTATGCTAGTTATTAATAGCCTATATCTACTATCTTAATTACTCGACAGTAGCAATATATCTGTCATCAGCCCAGAGGCTGGTTGGATCCTCAAATAGCACCACCAATTGTTATGCGGTTACGGGGAAACTGCAAGAACCGATGGTGACGCCAAAATGAGGCATACTAGGCAAGATCAGAAGTGAGGTCGTTTTCCATTGTTTTCACCACTAGGCCAGAAAGTGCTATTGCAGAACGAGTGACCCTTTCAGTAACACCTTTCATAACACTCAAACACACTGGTCGCGCTCCGAATGTCATTACTCAGCAACACCCACACCCCAGCAGCTTCCTTATTGTCACAGCCATGGATGAGACTGCGGCTACACTTTGCTCTGGCCTGTACCAAATGACAGGTAAATAAGAACTGCACCTATCAAGATTTTTTTTACAACTTGCTTTACGTCGCACCAACACAGATAGGTCTTATGGCGACGATGGGATAGGAAAGGCCTAGGAGTGGGAAGGAAGCGGCCGCGGCCTTTGTTAAGATACAGCCCCAGCATTTGCCTGGTGTGAAAATGGGAAACCATGGAAAACCATCTTCAGGGCTGCCTCCAGTCGTAATCGAATCCACTATCTCCCGGATGCAAGCTCACAGCTGTGCGCCCCTAACCGCACGGCCAACTTGCACGGTCAATCAATCAATCAATCAATCAATCAATCAATCAATCAATCAATCAATCAATCAATCAATCAATCAATCAATCAATACTGATCCGCATTTAGGGCAGTCGCCCAGGTGGAAGATTCCCTATATGTTGTTTTCCTAGCCTTTCCTTAAATGGTTGCAAAGAAATTGATAGTTTATTGAACATCTTCCATGGTAAATTATTCCAATCCCTAACTCCTCTACCTACAAACGAATATTTGCCCCAATTTCTCCTCTGGAATTCCAACTTTATCTTCATATTGTGATCTTTCCTACTTTTAAAGACACCACTCAAACGTATTCGTCTACTGATGTCCTCCCACGCCATCTCTCCACTGACAGCTCGGAACATACCACTTAATCGGGCAGCTCGTATCCTTTCTCCCAGTTCTTCCCAGCTCAAACTTTGCAACATTTTTGTAACGATACTCTTTTGTCGAAAATCTCCCAGAACAAATCGAGCTGCTTTTCTTTGAATTTTTCCAGGTCTTGAATCAAGTAATCCTGGTGAGGGTCCCATATACTGGAACCATACTCTATTTGGGGTCTTACCAGAGACGTATATGGTCTCCATACATCCTTTGCTAGTGACTTTACGTCGTACCGACACAGATAGGTCTTATGTTGACGATGGGATAGGAAAAGTGTTGGAGTTCGAAGAAAGCGGCCGTGGCCTTAATTAAGGTGCAGCCCCAGCATTTGCCTGATGTGAAAATGGGAAACCACGGAAAAACATCTTCAGGGCTGCCGACAGTGGAATTCGAAGCCACTATGTACCGGATGCAAGCTCACAGCTGCGGCGCTCTTAACTGCACGCCCAACTCACCCGGTCTTTAAATCCTTACTACAACCCCTAAATGCCCTCGTAACCATGTACCCTGTACAACAGAAGGCGCAGTAGCAATGTATGAAATAGAAACAACATATATTATTTTTAAAGCATGTTAAACAAGTGTGTGTCAGACATTAATTCCCTAGTATTTCCACTCCTTGTTCTTGTTGTTGATGATGATTATGATGATGATGGTGGTGATGATTGTTGTTTAGAGGGGCCCAACATCTAGGTCATCGACGCCTAATGGTACGAGATAAGACGAAATGTAATAACAATTAAAATTCCAAAATTCATCCACTGGCCAGAATTCAAAACATCATGGTAAATGAATGAATGAATGAATATAAATTTAAAATAATCAGCGGACCCAATTCAAAATACTGAAAGTTAAAATAATTCCAAAATCAATCGACCGACTAGAATTTGAAAAGACGACGATGAACAACGATCATGAACTTAAAACATGAGTGGACCCGACCCGCAATTCCCCACCTCCCCATAAAACAACTTAAAACAATGGTATATACTGACCAAGGGACTGCTTCCACAGCAGAATCCTAAATCGATTATGCTTGTTGTCTAATGGGGACCAAATTTCAGGTTACCGTCTTCTCATAATGGTACTGATGGCTGGTAAAGTAGGACCATGGTGTTCCTCATGCAGCGGTACTAATCACAAATAACGTAAACTGACGGTGTTCCTCACAATAATAGAGGTACGAATCACAGGTAATGTAGGCCTACTACTCACAAGTAACGCAGACCTATGGTATTGCTCACATAGTACTACTAATCACAGGCAACGCCCAGACGCGTGGTGTTCCTTACAAGATGGTACTAATCACAGGTTTCTCGCAGACCTGTGGTGTTCCTCACATAGTGGTACTAATCACGGGCAACGTAAACCCAAGGTGTTCCGTATATAGTTGTACTAATCACGGGTACTGTAAACTCATAGTGACCCACCCCCAATGATACTAATCACAGACCCATGGTGTTCCTCACATAGTGGTACTAATTGCAAGTAAAGTCAACCCATGATGTTCCTCGCATGATGGTACTAATCACAGGTAATATCATGGTTCAAAATCCATCATCCCTTGGTAGCCCATTTTAGTCACCTCTTACAACAGGGAGGGGATTCCGTCGGTGTATTCTGTATCTGCGTCCCTCACCCACAGGGGATCCATTCCTTGTTCGGTTGTGTTACACGTACCGGTAGATTATTTATTTTACCATCAATCGTTATTACTTAAGAGTAAAATTTACGTTTCTTCTTTATTTTGCTAAACACGTGATTGTTGGTCAAATATTACTCCCGTGCTCCTCCTCACTCCAACAATCAGTTGCTCGACTTTAATCACATAATTTTCCCACGATCATATATGTGTGTTTTTTTTTTTCACAAAATAAAATGGAACAATGATTTTGTCTTTACTTTTGCTAAATATATACATACCATATGTGTTTGTTGCGTAGCATTATTATTTGTCACTTCCCTTGCAAGCAAGTGTTCAGCTCTCGTTTCGAAGTAATAGCTACACTGCTGTGAAACCCAACCTTCCGACCTTCTACTACAGTCAACCATGGCAGAGCATTTAGCTGTGGTGATATATTGGTGTCCGGGAGTAATGTCGACCCACGACCTGATGTGTCCTGTCTCTTCTCGGTACTGATCTCATTAGCAGAGAGTCTGCCCTCGCACCGTAGGTCATCACCACGAGATATCCGTATATCATATAATAATAATAACAATAATAATTTATAATTTTGTTATAATAATTTATTATTATTTATTTATTATTATTTTAAAGAAATTTGGCCTAGACAACAAAACCAGAAACAAACATTGACCAACATCGTTTGAAAAGTGACATTTAGGGGAGAGATTTCAGACGCCTTTGAAATCAAGATAGGAGTTAGGCAAGGAGATGGACTATCACCTCGACTCTTCAACTGAGTCCTTGAAAAGGTCATCCAGGAGTGGCGCAAAGAACTTAATAATCAAGGAGTTCAAATTGGAGTCAGGCTAGGGTGCAAAAGCGAAAATTTTGATGTTGATTTCCTAGCCTTTGCAGAAGATCTTGCAACTTTTCCTTTTTCCTTAAACACAGCCATAGAATGGGGGTTTCAGCTTAAACACAAGCAACGAAGACAGCCCTACAGATCTCATGTGAGAAAAAATGTTTAACTAATATCAAGCTGACACCCAGAGTGCTCACAGTGGAGCAAGGCAAAATGATACGAGTAGATACGTTCAAGTATCTGGGTGAACTGATAACACCAAACTTGTCACAGAAAGAAACCTTTACATTACGGATGAACGAAATGGAAATGGCGTACTGTTTAACCAAAAGCGTCTACAAAGGTCCATATCTTTGAAAGCAAAGCTGAGGCATTACTGCAGTGTCATCCATCCAGAGGTCTTACACATTTCATAATGTCTTGCAACGAAGATTTTTGAGAAATATCTCAGGTATCGTCAAAGATAATTGAAGGGCACTTGGAAAGAAGGGGTTAATTGCATTTTTTTGGAAAAAACGCGGTCCTCACTCCATCTGTTGGGTTTCATTTGAACTTTCTAGTGACGAACTTCGTGTGTAAAAGAAGGAGCTCCCTACGGAGATATGAATTGAAGAAAGAGGAGCATACAGACAAAGAAGTGGTTCATCGGCATACCTACAGGGGAAGAAAGAGTTCACTGCATTCTTCCCGCCCTCAGTGTAGGAGTAGCAGTTTAGCTACGCAGTGTTGCTTGTGTGTGCGTGGGGACAAGTGGTTGTACACTACTACTGTGTTTCTTAACTGTGTGTCTGTTGTATGGACAAGTGAGACATTATGGAACCGAAAACAAAGAAACGTAAATCGTATTGTAGACTGTCTGTAGCTAATAAAAAGCTAAAACTGCATTCCCATGAAATGGGGAATGAAAACTGCAAGCACTGTTCCGAAAGAAACAAGATACATCATCTTACAATCATTCAATATTCTTGAATCACACGAAGAACGGAATATGTAGCTCTGTGAATTAATTTCTGTTCTACCTGTAAACAGACCTGCAACTCGTGAATCTGCTGTACATTACGGTGCAACATACAAGTACAAGGTTCGCGGTCCAGTTAGGGAATACGACACCTAAGTTGTGAAATAATTTGATGTATGCCGCAAAGCCTTTATAACTTTACATGGCATAAGAAAGAAATAATTGAGTATCTTATGAAATACTTACAAAACACAGGTTCAGAACTAACGGGTATGAGAGGGAAGCATGGACAACACAACCATAAACTTAGTGTTGACGCTGTAAGTGGTGTACGTTAGTACATTTCTTTCAAAGGCCGTCAAAGCCACTACAGCTTACATGATTCGTCCAAACATTACCTGCCGGAAGATCTAAATATTAACGAGATATTTAAAATGATCAAAGGAAAACATCCAGATATCCAAGTAAGCTATGAGACTTACAGGAGCACATTTTGTAAGGATTTCAATATTGTCTTCGGTTATCCCGGGACTGATACCTGTAGCATACGTGACGAGTATATTGCTAAAAAGAAAAGTATAGAAGCAGAGAGGAAACTAAAATCTAGCTCGGAAGAGGTTCACAGATTAGACGATGAATTACGTCGGTTGACATTAATCAACACTGTTCATAAAAAAATCAGAAGCATTTTATTTGAGAAACTTGGCTGTTCCTAACATTTCCACGAACGATGTCTACTACAGGAGACATTTATCTGTGCTTGCATGTAACGTCCATGTACTGTAACCGTATCAGTAATGTGGATATTTATTTAGAAATTAATGTATGGGAAGAAGACACGTTTCGAGCTTCCTTTTTTCTGTAAGGAAAAGAAAGTTGCATCATATTGCGCAACATACCCGACAGGGTGGCGCCGAAGTCAAGAGTTTCACGACTTGAGAAAACCCCAAAGTGATAGCGTAAGCCAAAGGAAGGAAAATATATCTAGAAAACTCCGCCTCAAAAACAAATGCCGGATCACGGTAGTGCCAACGTGAGAGTGTGATTTTAGATGATTATTTTGTAGAACGTCGCCTAAATTATATAAAGAAAAATGTCATGTTAAGATTGAGAATATTGCATCTTCAAAACATTATAAGTATGCTTAATACAGCACTGTGAGTGAAATTACGCCGCCAAGGATGTAATCGGCAGTAGCGTGCCCACGCTAGCAGGAAACCCAAACGCCCAATGGGGAATCCCGGGGTTGGGCTTGATTTTTGATCGCGGATAATAATTAATGTACCGATCGATTTGGTTTCCGCATCATAGCAAGTGATATTGATCGAGAAGCCAAACAATCAATCGCATCGCCAATAATGTAGGACTTGTAGAACGTAAAAAATAAAATTGGAGTGGTGCTCATTCTTCAGCTCATCTCCGAACCGGGGAGAAATGATAAAGGACCCTTAACGTAAAGTTTTCGAGGCAGTCACACGGCCGGCGAGTGTTCTGACTTGACCTTTGTTCGGACGTGAAATGCGCAAGTTATCGGTAACTCGGTGATAAAGGTTCTATAAAAGTGCATATATGAGTGCGGAAACAGTGTAAACAGTGGTAAAAGTTCGATTCACGGGACGATCGCGACGTATTGGAAATATCATGAGACTGTGTCGTCAACTCATGCCACGAGATCGTGACGTGACAATGCGCCGTGGTTCGGGAGAGGGAAATATTTCTCCAGACATGGCCATAATTAGAGACGAAGCCCGTAGTGGTGATCGCGAACAAGCTGTTGAGTTAATCTGGATAGACACGCGAATTGAGACGGGAGGACAAGTCCCATGTACAGTTATAGTACTGTAATCTAAAGTGTAAACTGTGTTCGTATCAGAATGTCGAGATCGATTTTTGTCTGCAGAAATACAAAAAGTGCGACAAGGTCTCGAACGTAGGAATCCACCATCCTTTTTGGGTCGCATAAACTGTAGCAGTGAACATTCCCACAGTCTGCCGTGAAGTAACTTCGCGTTTATAAACTAAGAGGAGGAATAATCTGTTTCATAAAGTATGCTAGTGAAAATATAAATCACTAATCGTCCATAGTCTGTGAAACGGCTATTGCAGTTTTAGAATTGTTAGTATTGGCTCAAAATTAACTGTGACGGGTGAAGACGGATTAACAGTGAACGTGGTATTGTTTAGTCTGTTTCCAGTGCTTACGAACGAAGGGTAATGAAGATACCTAGGATGGACGCAAGACGATGTGAACCAATGGTCTGCAAGAACATCATCATGGAGTAAACAACGCCAAGAGTCCCCCGAGGTTCGAACAATGGACTACCCAATATGACGTTAAGTACATTCATTTGAGATATTTGTGAATACGGAGTATTTCTCTCTCGTTTTTGTAAATATGTAGATAATATTAAAATAGAATTAGAATAATATGATGAATTTAGATTTTCAAATATGGAATGGCTTGGAGTGGTCAATAAGATAAATCATGTTAGCTTATTTGGGAATGGAGGCTCGAGAAGCAAATTTAATTTCAAGGACCTTAACTTTATTCATATTAATATATATATATATATATATATCGTGGCAGAAGCATACATAAGTTTAAAATCAAATATAAGGGAAAAACATAAAACATAATATAAATACTTCAATGATGAAGAGCCACATTAAACTATGTGAGCCCAAAACCTTGCAACATCTAGTGCATTTGGCTTCGCTTTAACCAGGTCTTCTGTTGTGCAGCTGAATAGGTATGAACTACATTGCAGCAAATGAGCTGTGGTCTGCTCTTCTCCACATACACACAAGGTACTGTACCATTACGTTACATTAGCGGCCGTAAATGTCATGGAAACAGTGGACAAATATGGCGCACAATAGCTTCAGGTAATGTGCAAGTACACAGAGAAGAGATCTAGTAAATCGATATCGTCCGGCCGCAAGGAAAAAGAATCTCGAGATTAAATAATGCTGGACTAAAAAATCTGAATGAAACCGATTCTTGACTACCTTGAGAAGAAAAAAGTTACGAGTTGAAGAGGAGCAGCACGACTTACGGAAGGATATAAAACGGTCAACGCAACGTTAAATACTAAAGTATTAATATACAAACAGCAGTGAAGATTACATCTGCAAAAATATCGGCAGAAAAGGCGTAGATTTGAAGGAAATATTCGTTACTGTAACACCTAAACTCAGAAACGAAAGGAAACTTAGGCGAGTTATACATTGCCGAAATTAGTATAATAGCGGCAAATCCTTGCTAAGGAAGGCATAATTTATTGTTTCCAGGAGGGAGACAATATCTGTTTAAGCGAAAGAAATAGCAAGAAGTAGGCCGAATTAGAGAAATCTCTAAATTAAAAAAAAAATTCAACCAATACGAGATTCTGAAAACAAATATTACGCATTGAGTAGCCTACTATTCACCAGTACACTATGAATTCTACTATGTATTTGTTCTTTTATGATTGCATGAGAACTGGTAACAAGATGGACGCAGCTTAAACAGATGGAAATGGTCGCTCAAGACTTAATAGCTCAAGCCAAGATCCCCAGCCGGAGCCGCAGATGACGTAATCTTTGGATCGCAGGGGCTGCCTACTCCAAGTTGCCATAGTCCAGGAGAGATCCAGCAGCAAAATCCCGTTACGAGATAAGTATTATGAGTTGCATCGTAATGAATTTGAGATCAATTGATGAAAAATATTTATATGTGTACAGGAGTGCTAGAAGTAAGAGATGTAGTGCCAATGAAAGGATATGTGAATATAAATGCCAATTATTAGCCGATGAAATGTGCCAATTTATGCTATATAATTACGGTGCTAATGTGATAATTTTAAGGTTAATGGAGACTAGATCTGATTGAGTATTTGTGCATGTTTAGTGCCAATCCATACGTGTAGACCGTGAAATGTTTAACCAGTAGAGATTGTAGAAAATGCAGGCAAGATACGAAACCTAAAACTTCAGGTCAATATGTGTAGCAATCATGGCCAGTACGATAATTGTATTGTAAGGAAATGTTTGAAATATTACGAAGTTGCAGTGTATGAGAGAATAATCAGGTTATTAAGTTTTGCTACCGTAACACAGAGGTTATTTAAGTGGAATTGAATGAAGATATTTTTAAATATGGAGGAATATATATATAAAGGAAATGGAATGTTAATGTGGCAAGTTGTAATTAGAGTGAGGAGATATGTTTCTGTTCGTTGCTTGAGAATGGGATAGATGATTGAATTGCGAATTCCTGTGTTACATATTATATTTATATTTGGATTACCACTGCAAGTGAAGGGTTTAGGCCATGTTAAGTTGAATGTATGTCTCGAGCCAAGCATAATGTGTCTCGTAGTAACTTTCAGCGGAAGATATTGATAGGTTACGTGTTTGTTATACATTACGTAATATATATATTCAGGAATAGAGTGAAGTCTCGCACATTTACATCTATGAAGGTCAGCGCGTTAACGCTAATATGAAGTACGGTTTACTTTGACGAAACCTTGGCACAACGAAGAGATATTTGAGAATACGTAAATATATTGGCACATGATTAGGAATGCATGGCACGATTTTCGCAGGTTAGACTGACGTACTATCATATCTATGGCACTCTGTAGTAAGATTATTTGGTTTATTTTGTACATATGGTGATGTACTGTTTTAATTTATTCATTTTGGGTTATGATAGGAATGTTAATAACTTCATGGGTGTTTTGAACCCAAATTTAAACATGGTAATGCTTATCTCGTAACGTGATGAGTCACAAACAAGAATCCAAACAAGAATCCAAACATGTATCCAAGTAAATTTGGTCAAACAGACCGAAAAGAAAGATGAAACCTAAATGATGCCCCAAAGAAAATCCCAAACAATATTAAAAGGAAGATATTCCACTCCTCCTTGGATTAATAAAGTTTTGATCCCTATTTTTCCCCTTGTATCAATTTAAACATGGAAGATATGGTATATTTTTGAAACTTAACGAAAATGTAAGCAAATATGATGATAACTTAAAGATATTTCAAATATGTTTACCTCGGAAGTCAAGCATTTGAGACTGATATTTGTAATTTCACACGATTTTCCTTTCTTTATTGCCGATGGATGCATATTATTCAATTTTATAATACATTAGCATGCTAATAAACTAGATATATATTTGATTTCGCGTTTCTATTCCTTAAGTAACTTGTAGTACATAGTAGTATGATAATATACGGATCTATTGAATTATTTTATGCTAGATATTAGGTGATGACCAGATAATTTCCTTCACGTATGGATACGGTATGACTGGTTCAACGGACGGATACTCTTCAACGGAATCTACGATTTGTCTAAAGCATATGGGAATATAATGAAGCGAATTACCCTGAGAAGCGAATATGCACCATGTTGTTGTAGCTCGTGTTCATAAATTATATCTCAGTTCAGAGTCTAGGTATGATTTTCGACCCGATGCTTTAAATTTTGTGGCCGGAGCAATATTTAAACATGTGTATATTCAGTTAGTGCTCCAACGCGGCGTAATAGTGGAAGTCACCGCGGGAACATTAATTAACGAAAAGTGCATTAAATTTGGCCCCCAACAGTGGAGCAAGTTGAAGAGAAAGGTACCGTGGTCGCCAAATATCATTAAATTTGTGTCCCGAATGTGAGGCAAGTTTGAAGAGGTCGGATAATTAATTAAATTCTGGATGTACAGAAATTTTATAACTTGATTACGGAGCAAATATTGAGGATGAGATATTGTGCCCTTCTAAGGCACCAAATGCGGTGATCTCTTCTCTCTTCTATGCGCCGGCTGCTCCTGTAATAAATGACATATAACACATACTCACCGCTGCATGTAGACTCTTCATTCTCAGTCGTGCCCGTTCGATATCCCCGGAGAGGCCAGCCGCTGATGTGGAGTGAGGGAATGAAAAGAAGGGGTAAACTAACTAAAATGACGGTACCCAAGACTGAATTAAAGTGTAAATAAGAGACTAATTTATTCAAATAAAATGCAAAGTGCTGAAATGAACGTAAATTGAACTAGAGAAAAATGGTAAACAAATAAATAAATGAGACTAATAAAATATAAAAGATTGAAGGTCTGCCTTCCAAACAATCATAACTGCCTCAGATAAACTGACTGAAGGTCAAACACCTTAATTAAATATACCAGACTATCTTGACATTGTCTTCAAGTTGAATAAAATGACACTGTATAAAATTCTGGTCTGAATGACCACCTTCTTGAATTTACAAAATATCTAACAGAGAAACTATCTCTCAAAATAAATTAATGAATAGTTGACTCACAAAAAGTAAAATAAATTCTGTTACGTCGATCAATCCACTGACTTGTAAGAGTTATAAAATGTTTAACACATGTAGGCTCATTTGAGAAGAATACCCAACTTTAAATAAACATGGACTGCACTGAACAAGGGTATCACTTAAGGAAATGGTTCTAGGAAAAACAGAACAAAACAACCATGAACATCACTTCATTTCCTACATAACCGTCGTCTCATTCAAATACCTCATGATTAAACAAAATTAATTATCGCAACATTACTCTGAGTGTATCCAACCACTCATCTACATGTTAGACTTCACTTGCTTGACTGTGATAAACTGGACTTCTTAAAATAACAAAATTAGGCCAAGTGCCTGATGTTAACATTATCGAATGATAGCGATCCTTGTACATTAAAATTTCCATTGACTTTGCCGCTAACTGCATTTCATCATTAATTCATATTTGTGGTATACCCACTAGATGGAGGCAGATACCATCTTATTTACCATTTCTTGCGGCAGTTTTATACAATTGGTTTATTTAAAGATCGCCTCATTTCAAAATAAAAATGTAGTGGATTTTAAAAGAAAGTTTGGTAATTACTTGGCTGCCTGGTATGAGCATACCACTACTATTTCGACTGTGACATAATCGATGACCTCTAGATCTAACCTCTAACATCTTATTTACATCATTACATTAATTAACGGAGAAACACTGCTCCGACAAAAATACAGAAATCAAAACAAACTAGCCTAGCTGCACTTATCTATTTACAACAACAAAATATAAATAATTCACATGCGCTTGCGTCCTACAAATACGGTAAAGTTACAAACAGAAAGAAAGACAAAAACAACTGGATCCCACCATCGCGGCCTACTGGAAAATAAATCAGGATAGAAATGCGCAAAACAAACTCGGCGTTACCAGAAAAATATACCCCGCTGCGAGTAGCAAAATATTGCGAATTTGACGGCAATCTCAAAATTTCAGACGACAAATGTCTGGACATAATATTATTTGACCTTGATGGACAAATTTTACTGTAATTTCACGTCATCCGTGACTGCATAAATATTCAAAACACATTGACTCGTCGCTCCGTTCACATTGTACACTGGCTAGCATTATTTATCGAGCATCTATTCTCCCTGGAATTATTTAACAAATGCAGGCTCCTGCCTGTAGTATCATAACCCATGTCGTAACACATTTAACGCACGTGGTTAAATTCTTCATTCCACAATTCTTATTTATTCATTATTCGCGACGTCATTATTATTCATATTCTCACTGTACCAGCCTCGCTCGTACCCGGCGGGCAAAAATATCTGTCGTGCACATTACGACTTCTCATGTAAATTCAAGACATGGTTCAAATATCATATTTCCATCATCAACGTAGATCATCAGGGATATTCATCATCTAGCGCGAATCTCTCGATCATTCACTGTTAACACATCACAAAAATCACAGAGCTGACTCATCAATGGCGCTCATAGTTACTATATAAACAAAACAAGTGACGAGATTGCCTCTCAAAACACAAATGTTGAAACGTGCGCAACCGCAACTACAGAAATAAATATTCGCGTCTATCCAAAAATCGTCGCAAAATACGCGGGATAAATACAAATCGAAACCGGTCATCTAAAGGATGATTCCGCCACATAAAACAAAACTGAAATGCGCAAAACGGCAAAATAAACATTGAAAAAAAACATCGCGGCGGTGTCCATAACATCAAAACTCCAACAAAGAAAAATATGACTCACAAAACAATCGATCTAAAATCATGATGAACAATAAAAAAAATCAACTGGCATTACACTCGTAGATCAAAACAATAGCTGCCTAACTGTCAAAATGACATCCTACAGAAAATCAACCATAAACACGCAAACAAACATCTACTTAAAACAAAGAGCACAAAAATAAGCCTATCTGAAAGTGCAACATAAACATTATTATTATTATTATTATTATTATTATTATTATTATTATTATTATTATTATTATTATCAGAATTATAAAACTGTGAATTATTTACAACCCTATTTAGTACTCTAAACTACATTGATCATCGATTTTGCCACGGTCCTACATATTATTTACATGATTTAATTATGCTCATACCTGTATGGTGGAAGCAGGTCAGTTCACCCACCGGGCCCCGTCATGGTGGAAATTAGAATTCCATCTTCAGGTTGATGTGGTATTCCAGATTTTTATTACACACGCAAATTTGACACATTCTTGCCATGCCGTGACACACGATTATATTAGCATAAAAACACTCGCATTTCTCTCACTCCCGTGAAAGTTTAGAAGATGCCGCTGCAGCCTCCTGCTTGCTGTGTAGATGAAGGTCGCCTCGCTTCCTACCTGCAACCCTGCTGGCCTTCCTTCGCTCCCTCAGCTTTGTTTACCTTCAGCTTATAGTACGTTCACCTCACTGGGACATAACTTTCCCCTCAAGGTTTGCCATTGCGGCATCCATTGAATAAAGTCAATCACCTTCCCGTCTGTATTACTAGTCTCTGCCCATAAACATCTCGCTTGCCAAACAGTTTGTAGAATGGTAGAAACAAGCTAAAAATGCAATTTATGTTGTGGAGAAAATCTTATACTGATCTCACATGTAACACTCCCCGCTGGTTAGAAATGTTTTTATGTAAACCTGCTGGAAACATGGACTTGTTTCCCTCGTCTAGTAATGTGAGTTCATTTAAGTTGAAAGTGTAATTCTTCCCTACACTCCCTGCATTTCCAGTAAAAGTCTGTGAAAGTGTTCATTTCCTGAAATGCTATTCTCTCACGTAAATACAACAAGGCTTTCTAAATGCCTACAAGTGTCTAACCGCCTTCTTACCAGCCAAAATAAAACTGACTAAATGCATTTTGCTGAACAGTCTGTCACTCTGTCAAAACGTAGATTCACTGAGAATACTGAAGTAACACTAAAAGTACTCAAGACAATAACTGAGAGTATTCAAACAACTGTGGACTGAGAACTTTAGAAACACTTGAGAGTGACTCAAACACTGAGAATTCTAGAATACACGATTCAAAACACTGATAACTTGGAATGACTGAGAGTTCTGAAAACACACTGAGAAGTAACTGATAATAACTGAGAATAACTGATCATAACTGATCCTCAAACACTGAGAATTGACTGAGAGTTACTCAAAACACAATGAGAGTTCGGCCCTCTGGTCGCTGGGTTTTATAAAAATTTCTCCCACCACCAGGAAAATAGTTCCGTGGAAGGGATGTGGCGTAATAATCTAGTCCTTGGGAGCGCTTTCTCGTACATCCGTAGGTTATGGTTTTCAAATTTTATACTCAAAACTTCCTAAATTCTGTCCGACTCACCTGTGATATTGCGCCGCGGGAAATGATCATAGAATAATCCACACGATGATGCGCGTCATTGGTGTTATTTTCTTCCGGTGGATGGTCTCATTCAGCCATCATGGCTCCTTATTCTGGGTTCACTTACTCCTCCGTTTGAAGTTGAATTCTATTAATTAGGCACTGATTAACCACAGATTGGCACTGATAATTCACCAAATATTACAACGAAGTTAGGACACTGTTTTTCACTACCACCTCGGGCTTCAGATCGCGAGATACTGATAGTAGATCTCCCGGTATGACAACACATTCAAATTTAGAATATTCTGATTGGCTGAGACTTTCGCGCTCTTCCAAAACGTACTGCATCCGCTTCCTCCCACGAATTGGCGGTTACAGTCGTTGGTCCTCTATTGTCCTAGCTAAATAGGTCAGGCTTCACCGCGTGCCTTTTTCATGAGAGCGGACAGCAAGTGACCACTCCCCGGCGGTGTCATAAAATTTATTGGACGGGTGGTTTACAATCTGGTCGTGTCTAGAGAAGAGTTTCATGGATTCACTCGCCGTCAGGCTGGCGCCAGAAAATTCCTTTGTGACTGCTAGTTTCACAGCCTCACTGTGGTATCTCATATGTGAAATATTCAATTTAATTAAGAATTAGATTAGGCAAATTCGCTTATGGGTGCAATGCCCCCTTACGCCGTTAGAAATCTTACGCGATAGTGGAAGATTTCTCAATTCAACCATGATATTTTAGACATACTTGCAGCCATAAGCGAATGTATACTTCTGACTATAAAGTATACCTCTGCTTATGTCTGAGTTTTTCTCTGATTTCTCTCTCTAAAAGTTTGTTCTCTTTCTCGAGGTCATCTGCAATCTGTTTCATGACTGCTAGGATCTCGGCTGAGTTCTGTTCGCATTCCGGACAATTCTCTTCTGTTTGTTGACCTGTCTTAATCTCGAAATGACTGTCGTCTCCTGGGTTTGTTGATAGGGTTTCCTGGTCATCTTCTTCTTCTGCCTCGGTACACGAGTCATCATCATCATCTTCTTCTTCTGCTTCGGTACACGGGTCATCATCATCATCTTCTTCTTCCGCTTCGGTACACGGGTCATCATCATCATCTTCTTCTTCCGTGCTGGAACTTGTGTCTTCTCCTGCGTTTGAGCTCCTTGGTTTCTCCACGAGATTCACTTGAGCTGCGCCTGGTGCTATTCTGTATGTTCGAAGATTTGCTGCATTCATAATCATTTCATTCTCCCCATCTAAACTACTAATTTTATATGCATTGTTTTGCATATCCTGGACAATGCGGTAAGGACCGATGTACAATGGTGCGAATTTTGCATAATACTTCCTTTCAGGATCGGAGATGGCTGGTCTACGGATCAATACCATTTCACCTTCCCTTAATGGCTTGTGGAATTTTTTTTTTTACGAACTCTCCTCAGCCTGCGGTCAGCTTGCTCTCTTAAGTGGTCTCGTACCTGCTGTATACATAGCTCCGGAGATAATTGGGGTTCAGGCGGACAATTAACGACTGGTCCCCACGTCCTGACTGGTTGTAAGCCACTATGCACTGTGGCCGGGATTTTCGCTGTTGCTTCATGGACAGTATTATTTATGCAGTCAGTGATCAATGGGAGAATATCGACCCATCGCCAATGTTGTTCTGGTATATAAATTCTGCTGAATTTTGCGATGACTTTCATTACTCTTTCTGCCGGGTTCGACTCTGGGTGACGTGTTGAACTCAGAACATGCTGTATTCCTAATTGCCTTAAACCTGTTTTAAACTCAGCGGAGGTGAACTGTGTTCCGTGATCTGTTAATAATTTCTCCGGTTTTCCCATGGCCGGAATTATTTCCCTATTAATGCATCTTAAAACTGACCTAGTATTGGCCTTTTGCATTGGAGAAAGGTTTGTAAATTTGGAAAATACATCCATGGTGACTAATATGAATTGGTTTCCTCTCCGTGATTTCGGGATTTTTCCATTATGTCCGAGCTATACGATGGAGTCCTTAATTCCAATTAGGAATATATTCTTTCTTCCTAGCACCTGTTTCCTTGTGTGCGGGTGCTTCTGGGTTTAGTGGTCTGCGGTCCTGGGTTTCTCTCCTGGCTGGCTGCTGGAATTCGTGGCTTCCGTCTCCTGTGATGTCCGGATTCATATCTTGGGATTCGATCGCCTGCTTCCATGGATCGCGCTGCTGTTTGTTACTCAGGTCATTGATGTATCGGCGCCCCTCTTGATACCTCGGGTCCGAGTTCCTATCTCGCTGGTAATTCCTTCTCTCATTCCATCTCCTTTCAGGATCGCGATAGTAAGGCCTATCTCTTCCTGCATTTTCCCATCGCCTTCTGTCACGTGAGAGGTACCTCCTTTGGTATGGCTGCCTGTCTTGGTAGCGCGGTCGCCTGTCTGGGTAGTTATGTTTTCTAAACCACGGACGTTGGATTTCTTCCTCCTGGCGTCTCGTGTTCGTATCTCGCCGCGGTACAGCACCTGAATTCGGGCCGTTTACCTGCACATTGCCTCGTGCATTTTCGCTGGTGGCATTAGCTAGGTACGCCCTATGTTCCTGCGTTTGCCTGGTCACTCTCTGCGGTACGTTATTAGTGGATGTAGCGTCTAGCTCCCTTAAGATAGCCTCAACTTGGGCTGGATCATCGACCCTCGCTGTAATGAGCATTCTCTGCACGTCCGACGGAAATTGTTTGATTATCGTCTGAACGATCTCTGCGTCTGACACTGGAGAGTCTAGCTGTCTAAGTTTGACGAGCTGCGTTAGGAAGAAGTCTAAGTATCGTGTGGGCTGTGTCGACATGTACTTGCGAGTGTACAAGTCCATTCTGAGTGCCTGTTGTGTGGATAAGGACCAGTACCTTTCGAGAAAAGCCTTCTCGAAATCTGCGAACGTCTTAAAAGTATCTACGAAACCGTAATACCAGGTCTTTGCCTGTCCTTCGAGATATTTCTCTACTATGCGTAGTTTCTTTTCTTCAGGGGCTTTAATGTCTTGGAAATATTGCTTCAATTCCCTAAGATAGACTTTTGGTGTTATTTGTGACGTTCCACTGAATTTCTTCGGCTGATCGTCACTCGTACGCACGATGCTTATGATTTGCGTGGAAGCTTCAGTTCTTTGCGTACTTTCGGGCATTGTCCTCTCCATGTTAAATATTTGGGTTATCGGCTCGGTCTGTGTCGGCTCGTGCTGCGGCTGTGTCCTAATTTCTCCGGCTACCTGGGACTCGGCTCGTCTGTCGACTAGCATTTTGACCAAGGTCGACAGGTTTTCGCTCTGGGTCTTAATTGCCTGGATTTTTCCCTCTATGACCTCGTTAACTTCCTGTCTTACTGACTGCTCGCTGAGTGTAATCGCACCCTCAGTTTCTGCGATCTTTTCTGTCAGTTCGGTTAACCTCTTTGTAATATCCTGGGTCTCCGACTTTAGGGTCATGATTTCGT
The DNA here is from genome assembly GCF_040414725.1 of Anabrus simplex. Classification (NCBI taxonomy): domain Eukaryota; kingdom Metazoa; phylum Arthropoda; class Insecta; order Orthoptera; family Tettigoniidae; genus Anabrus; species Anabrus simplex. Next base: position 1,754,849,186 of record NC_090265.1, read on the forward strand.
GGCTCGTTTTCTCCTGGGTCTCTACAACCTGTACGCATACTTTATCCATTTCTTTCCTATTCTCATCCTCAATTTTATCTATCCGCTCCTCCAAGAGTATCAAACCTCGAGCTAAGTCCTTGCCTTGATCTTGCACCATTACCCTAGTTTCCCTCATGCTTTCCTCAACAGTCGCGCTGTGGCTGTCTAACTGCTCTTGTATCTGTGCCTGTGCATCGGCTAACTTCTTTATCTCTTCCATCGTCTCCTGCCTGTTTGCATTACACGCCTGCATGAGTTTATCCTGGTTTTCCCGTAACTCCTTTTTCAGTTCGACCTGGCTTTTCATGAATTTCTCCTCGAGTTTTATCTCATACTGTTTAAATTCTTCCAAGACCTGTCCGTGTACTGCCTCTACTTTATTCGCAAGTTCGGCTTGGCTACTCTCAATCTTATTTACAAGTTCTACCTGGCTGGATTTCAACTCGCCTTGTGTGTTTTTTAACTCGTTAGCTAATTCGGCCTGGCTACTCTCTACCTTGTTTAAAAGTTCCGCCTGACTGGATTTCAATTCGTCAGCTAATCCTGTTTGGCTACTTTCTACCTTGTTTACAAGTTCAGTAGCTAATTCTGTTTGGCTAGTTTCTATCTTATTCGACAGTTCGGCCTGACTTGATTTCAACTCACTGGTTGTTACACTTAAATCGTTAATGGTTTTAATCAACCTGTCCCACTGCTCCTGGCTAATTGACATTTTATATGCTGAGAGAATACGACTGAGACCATCAGGATCCCCAACATACTTCCAATACATGCAAGACACAGTAATCACCAATACAAAACCATTTTATCCTAAACTTGGATAAAATTATACACAACATATTATTTATAATTAATACCACTACTTGTCAAACAGTTTATCACAGCATTCATATTTATCAACACTCAGTACATCTATGTTCATGGCTGTTAGTCTGGGTACAAAATAAATAAAATGTAAAACGCACAGTCCCGGGGATAAGCAAATCTAGCCCCACGTTGGGCGCCACGCTTTTCACTCCTCACTCCGGCCCCTGTGCCCTTCTAAGGCACCAAATGCGGTGATCTCTTCTCTCTTCTATGCGCCGGCTGCTCCTGTAATAAATGACATATAACACATACTCACCGCTGCATGTAGACTCTTCATTCTCAGTCGTGCCCGTTCGATATCCCCGGAGAGGCCAGCCGCTGATGTGGAGTGAGGGAATGAAAAGAAGGGGTAAACTAACTAAAATGACGGTACCCAAGACTGAATTAAAGTGTAAATAAGAGACTAATTTATTCAAATAAAATGCAAAGTGCTGAAATGAACGTAAATTGAACTAGAGAAAAATGGTAAACAAATAAATAAATGAGACTAATAAAATATAAAAGATTGAAGGTCTGCCTTCCAAACAATCATAACTGCCTCAGATAAACTGACTGAAGGTCAAACACCTTAATTAAATATACCAGACTATCTTGACATTGTCTTCAAGTTGAATAAAATGACACTGTATAAAATTCTGGTCTGAATGACCACCTTCTTGAATTTACAAAATATCTAACAGAGAAACTATCTCTCAAAATAAATTAATGAATAGTTGACTCACAAAAAGTAAAATAAATTCTGTTACGTCGATCAATCCACTGACTTGTAAGAGTTATAAAATGTTTAACACATGTAGGCTCATTTGAGAAGAATACCCAACTTTAAATAAACATGGACTGCACTGAACAAGGGTATCACTTAAGGAAATGGTTCTAGGAAAAACAGAACAAAACAACCATGAACATCACTTCATTTCCTACATAACCGTCGTCTCATTCAAATACCTCATGATTAAACAAAATTAATTATCGCAACATTACTCTGAGTGTATCCAACCACTCATCTACATGTTAGACTTCACTTGCTTGACTGTGATAAACTGGACTTCTTAAAATAACAAAATTAGGCCAAGTGCCTGATGTTAACATTATCGAATGATAGCGATCCTTGTACATTAAAATTTCCATTGACTTTGCCGCTAACTGCATTTCATCATTAATTCATATTTGTGGTATACCCACTAGATGGAGGCAGATACCATCTTATTTACCATTTCTTGCGGCAGTTTTATACAATTGGTTTATTTAAAGATCGCCTCATTTCAAAATAAAAATGTAGTGGATTTTAAAAGAAAGTTTGGTAATTACTTGGCTGCCTGGTATGAGCATACCACTACTATTTCGACTGTGACATAATCGATGACCTCTAGATCTAACCTCTAACATCTTATTTACATCATTACATTAATTAACGGAGAAACACTGCTCCGACAAAAATACAGAAATCAAAACAAACTAGCCTAGCTGCACTTATCTATTTACAACAACAAAATATAAATAATTCACATGCGCTTGCGTCCTACAAATACGGTAAAGTTACAAACAGAAAGAAAGACAAAAACAACTGGATCCCACCATCGCGGCCTACTGGAAAATAAATCAGGATAGAAATGCGCAAAACAAACTCGGCGTTACCAGAAAAATATACCCCGCTGCGAGTAGCAAAATATTGCGAATTTGACGGCAATCTCAAAATTTCAGACGACAAATGTCTGGACATAATATTATTTGACCTTGATGGACAAATTTTACTGTAATTTCACGTCATCCGTGACTGCATAAATATTCAAAACACATTGACTCGTCGCTCCGTTCACATTGTACACTGGCTAGCATTATTTATCGAGCATCTATTCTCCCTGGAATTATTTAACAAATGCAGGCTCCTGCCTGTAGTATCATAACCCATGTCGTAACACATTTAACGCACGTGGTTAAATTCTTCATTCCACAATTCTTATTTATTCATTATTCGCGACGTCATTATTATTCATATTCTCACTGTACCAGCCTCGCTCGTACCCGGCGGGCAAAAATATCTGTCGTGCACATTACGACTTCTCATGTAAATTCAAGACATGGTTCAAATATCATATTTCCATCATCAACGTAGATCATCAGGGATATTCATCATCTAGCGCGAATCTCTCGATCATTCACTGTTAACACATCACAAAAATCACAGAGCTGACTCATCAATGGCGCTCATAGTTACTATATAAACAAAACAAGTGACGAGATTGCCTCTCAAAACACAAATGTTGAAACGTGCGCAACCGCAACTACAGAAATAAATATTCGCGTCTATCCAAAAATCGTCGCAAAATACGCGGGATAAATACAAATCGAAACCGGTCATCTAAAGGATGATTCCGCCACATAAAACAAAACTGAAATGCGCAAACCGGCAAAATAAACATTGAAAAAAAACATCGCGGCGGTGTCCATAACATCAAAACTCCAACAAAGAAAAATATGACTCACAAAACAATCGATCTAAAATCATGATGAACAATAAAAAAAATCAACTGGCATTACACTCGTAGATCAAAACAATAGCTGCCTAACTGTCAAAATGACATCCTACAGAAAATCAACCATAAACACGCAAACAAACATCTACTTAAAACAAAGAGCACAAAAATAAGCCTATCTGAAAGTGCAACATAAACATTATTATTATTATTATTATTATTATTATTATTATTATTATTATTATTATTATTATTATTATTATTATTATCAGAATTATAAAACTGTGAATTATTTACAACCCTATTTAGTACTCTAAACTACATTGATCATCGATTTTGCCACGGTCCTACATATTATTTACATGATTTAATTATGCTCATACCTGTATGGTGGAAGCAGGTCAGTTCACCCACCGGGCCCCGTCATGGTGGAAATTAGAATTCCATCTTCAGGTTGATGTGGTATTCCAGATTTTTATTACACACGCAAATTTGACACATTCTTGCCATGCCGTGACACACGATTATATTAGCATAAAAACACTCGCATTTCTCTCACTCCCGTGAAAGTTTAGAAGATGCCGCTGCAGCCTCCTGCTTGCTGTGTAGATGAAGGTCGCCTCGCTTCCTACCTGCAACCCTGCTGGCCTTCCTTCGCTCCCTCAGCTTTGTTTACCTTCAGCTTATAGTACGTTCACCTCACTGGGACATAACTTTCCCCTCAAGGTTTGCCATTGCGGCATCCATTGAATAAAGTCAATCACCTTCCCGTCTGTATTACTAGTCTCTGCCCATAAACATCTCGCTTGCCAAACAGTTTGTAGAATGGTAGAAACAAGCTAAAAATGCAATTTATGTTGTGGAGAAAATCTTATACTGATCTCACATGTAACACTCCCCGCTGGTTAGAAATGTTTTTATGTAAACCTGCTGGAAACATGGACTTGTTTCCCTCGTCTAGTAATGTGAGTTCATTTAAGTTGAAAGTGTAATTCTTCCCTACACTCCCTGCATTTCCAGTAAAAGTCTGTGAAAGTGTTCATTTCCTGAAATGCTATTCTCTCACGTAAATACAACAAGGCTTTCTAAATGCCTACAAGTGTCTAACCGCCTTCTTACCAGCCAAAATAAAACTGACTAAATGCATTTTGCTGAACAGTCTGTCACTCTGTCAAAACGTAGATTCACTGAGAATACTGAAGTAACACTAAAAGTACTCAAGACAATAACTGAGAGTATTCAAACAACTGTGGACTGAGAACTTTAGAAACACTTGAGAGTGACTCAAACACTGAGAATTCTAGAATACACGATTCAAAACACTGATAACTTGGAATGACTGAGAGTTCTGAAAACACACTGAGAAGTAACTGATAATAACTGAGAATAACTGATCATAACTGATCCTCAAACACTGAGAATTGACTGAGAGTTACTCAAAACACAATGAGAGTTCGGCCCTCTGGTCGCTGGGTTTTATAAAAATTTCTCCCACCACCAGGAAAATAGTTCCGTGGAAGGGATGTGGCGTAATAATCTAGTCCTTGGGAGCGCTTTCTCGTACATCCGTAGGTTATGGTTTTCAAATTTTATACTCAAAACTTCCTAAATTCTGTCCGACTCACCTGTGATATTGCGCCGCGGGAAATGATCATAGAATAATCCACACGATGATGCGCGTCATTGGTGTTATTTTCTTCCGGTGGATGGTCTCATTCAGCCATCATGGCTCCTTATTCTGGGTTCACTTACTCCTCCGTTTGAAGTTGAATTCTATTAATTAGGCACTGATTAACCACAGATTGGCACTGATAATTCACCAAATATTACAACGAAGTTAGGACACTGTTTTTCACTACCACCTCGGGCTTCAGATCGCGAGATACTGATAGTAGATCTCCCGGTATGACAACACATTCAAATTTAGAATATTCTGATTGGCTGAGACTTTCGCGCTCTTCCAAAACGTACTGCATCCGCTTCCTCCCACGAATTGGCGGTTACAGTCGTTGGTCCTCTATTGTCCTAGCTAAATAGGTCAGGCTTCACCGCGTGCCTTTTTCATGAGAGCGGACAGCAAGTGACCACTCCCCGGCGGTGTCATAAAATTTATTGGACGGGTGGTTTACAATCTGGTCGTGTCTAGAGAAGAGTTTCATGGATTCACTCGCCGTCAGGCTGGCGCCAGAAAATTCCTTTGTGACTGCTAGTTTCACAGCCTCACTGTGGTATCTCATATGTGAAATATTCAATTTAATTAAGAATTAGATTAGGCAAATTCGCTTATGGGTGCAATATGGATGATTGGATTGGACATGGGTTATATGATGCCGTAGCCTCTAACAAGTTGAAAAAAGTACCGTGGCTGGTGTGTAATATTTTGAGCTCTTATTCGTAAAGTGAGTTGTTGAAAAAGGAGTGATGGACCAAAATGATATGATGGGAATTGGAGAGAGACGTTGGACATGGTTGTATATAGATAAATGATACAACATAAGGCAGAGGAGGAGGAAAATATATCACGATAAAGGAATATTGAGAAGACAGATTATGGATGTCATGAAGATATATGAGGTCAGATTGAAGCGGTGAAGAGAGATAATAGGAAAAGAGGATGGCAAACATAATATAGTGTACCCTAATCAAGAAGTAAGCTGCACAATGAGTTAGAATGTAACTATGAGACTGCATGGAAAAATGAAATGAAGCATGATGGATTGCGGATGCAAATATGGCATGCGATGAAGGATGATTTCTTGTATACTAGGAATAAAGTAGGAAAGGGATTGACTATACATTTATTTAGATTGTTCCGAGAAAATTTCGTTAGGTATTTAGGATAGTGGAAGTGTATTAATGGAATGTTAATTTTATTTATTGTATATGTAGGTTAAGTGAATAAGGAATAAACATAATTGAAAATGATCATTATTTTAAATGTTTGGATTCTCATGTGACTTGGACAGGCTGGTTTGGTTGAGCTAAAGTAGTCTTGGGTGATCATTCCTAATTAAGAAAGAATTTGTTGAAGTAAGAGAAGTTGTAGAATAAGTGTATGATTAAGTCTGACAGACTGTGTTATAGTAATATTTTGAGATCGAATTAGTTGAATTTACGGATACATAGAGAAAGTTAGGCTTATAGAGAATTTAACGGGCACATTAGAGAATTTTAAACGATATAAAGATGTCGAATTTAGCTCAGCTGAAATCCCAACTTGAGGATACCAAAAGGTAACTGAGGAGGAAGTCAGGAAGATAGAAGAAGCGATACAGGAAGTCAGGGACAATCAAAAGGGGATTTTGGAAAACTTCCAAGAAATAATTAGCAAAATGGAAGGAAGAGAAGAAGAAGCAAGAAAACGGAATGAGGAAGAAAGAAGAGAAAGACAGGAAGAGACAAGAAGGCAGAATGAGAAATTTCAAGAGATGATTAATGGGCACAATGAAGAAGCAAGAAAGCAAAATGAAAAATTTCAAGAAATAATTAGCAGGCAGGAAGAAAGATTACAGGAGATGATTAATGAGAGATTTCGAGAAATGATAATCAGGCAGGATGAAAAGCAGCAAGAAGAGATTAACAGGCAAAATGAGAGGCAGCAAGAAATGAGGGAAGAAATGAAAGAGGCCATAAGAACGGAAATTGAGAAATTTGGAAGCGAAGTCACGCAAAATAAAACAGATATCGACGAGCTGCGTAACCAGGTGACGGAAATTGTGGAAAACAGGAGTGAAGAGGTTAGTAAAAAAATAAATGAAATCAGCAAGGAGTTGAAGGAAAGTAGAGAGGCTATACGAACTCTGAAGGAGAAGGAGATGAAGAGTTTGACGGAGAATTTGGAAAACTTGAAATTAGATTCCACAGAGAGATGGGAACAATATCAAGAGAGGATGAACAAATTAGATGAGATAATAGGAGATACAAATAAGCCAAGAGAAGTAAATTTTATCCTGGCGAGAGAACAAGTATCGAATAAAATTGATATAATCCGAGAGGAAATAGAGCGGAACAAGAATGAGGTTGACAGTAGAGTTAACAATACGGAAACTGAGTTGCGGACCATCCGAAAAGAGATACAGGAGTTAAGGTTACATGACCAAACCACAGGATCCAGTATGTTAGGGAATATGGATATTCGGATGAACGAAAGAGAAACAACACCAACGATGACGACGGATTCCAACCAGATTATCAACGGCGGAATAATTGGAAACGGGAATTGTAGCAATGGAGGTCCAGCAGTAATAAAAATTATTAAGACAGTTGATGATAGACCAAAACATTTTGATAACACTGCAAGTCTATCACCTAAGGAGTTTCTTCGGGAAATGGAGGATTATTTTAGGGCTAATCAGATTCCGAATGAAAGAAAGCTAAAATAGTTGAAAAACACTTAGACTCCAACCCTGGTATATGGTACCAAGCATTTAGGTACAGCTTTCATGATTATGAGGAATTTAAAACAGCATTCTTGCGAAGGTATTGGAGCTCAGGGGTACAATTACAGCTTAGGATGGAGCTATACTCCCGGAAATTCGCATTTAATGGGCAGACAAGATACTCCGATTATTTCGCGTTCCAATTTCAACGATTTCAAGATCTGGACGCCGCACCAAGCGAATTGGAAGCAATAAAAACAATCCAGAGGCAGTTTCCTCCCGAGGTGCAAAGGCACTTGGCAGTAGCAAATGTTCAGACTGCTATAGAAATGGAAGACCGGCTAAGGCAACTAGACATGGCAACTGCACGTCCCACGACCAGGTTAATGCGGAATGCAGAGAATGAGGCATCGATAAATGTGATAACGCCGGAGAATGTGGAAAATAGTAGATGGAGAGAACTTAAGAATGGTGGTAGAAACCGGGAAATGGATGGAAAGAAAGGAATAAAAGAATGCCAATGCCAAAAAGGATATGTAAATCGACGGACATATCAAACGAGCGATAGATATGTACCATATTATAGGACGAATAATAGGTACTCAGGAAACGGAGCTCGGAATAATTTTCGAAGAAGGCAACCCTACGAAGGAAGGAGAGAACAAAGTTACAAGGGTAGAGAATTTGCCAAAAGAAAGTATGTCCAAGAGTTAAAGGAAAGTTCAAACAATAAGGATAAATGGAAACAGGCGATTAAGGACAAAGAAGTGGTTGGTGACATAGAAGGTGCGGAGAGCTTAGAACTCCAGGAGTACAAGAAGATGGAGGCAGGGAAACGAAGGTTGAATCCGAATGCAAAAAACTTTAGTGCAGGGATAGACGTTTCCGAGAAGAAAAAAACGTCGATTATAAATTAGGCATAAATGATAGGTGCAATAAAGAAAGAGAATCGAATGGCAAAATTATTAGTTGGTTAATTGCGCAGATCGAGTCATGGGAGATAGAACCGGAAGATTTGCTGTATGATGAATCATCGAATGTAGGACCACAAGGAGTAAATTTACCAATAATTATTGTAAGAGTAAACGAAACGAGGACGCATTGTCTGATAGATTCTGGGGCAAGTATTAGTGTGATCTCGAACATGTTATTCTTAGAGTTAGAGAGAAAAATGAAGTTACCAACGATACCTGTGTCAGGAATAAAAATCAAAGGAATTATACCAGATAAAACTGTGGAATGCAAAATGCAAACGTATTTGAATATCGGAATAGGGAACCAAAGATTTGAGCACCCATTTATAATTATGAACAGAATAAAATACAATATTATTTTAGGCGTGGATTTCATGATTGCTACAAAAATGGTCATTGATATGGAAAGACAAGAAATTAGGTTTCCAATTAGCGAAGATCATGGGAAGGAAACGACAGAAAAACTCAGAATAAGCGTTAGGAAGGATCTGTCAGAACATATGAGAATTGTAGGTCGGGAGACAAATGACCATGACCAGGAGAGCAATTTTATAAACCAAAGCCCAAATCAGGCAGCAGAATCAGAGATAGCCTACACTATTGAAAGAATATTAAGTTTAGAGGAAGAAGAAAAGGATCAAGAGATATGGAAAAGCCTTAAGAAAGCTAAGATTTCGCCAGAGGAGAAAACCAGGTTGTACGAAATTTTGAAGAAGTATTCAGACATATTTAAGAACAAGCCAGGAAAAATCCCCAATTTCAAAATAATACAAGCTGATGGTTAACGATTGGACACCGTATAATGCAAAGCTGTATGATATACTTGAAAAATATTTCCAGCAAGTGAAAGAAATAATCCAGGAAATGTTGGATGATGAGATAATAGTTAAAACAGCTACACCATACTTGAACCCTTTGGTAATCGTAAAGAAAAGCAACGGTAGCCTCAGAATTTGCCTAGACGCGAGGGGTATAAACGGGAAGCTAATTCCAGAATATGATAAGGTACCATAAGGACATCATTAAGAAATTCAAGAACATGAAGTATTTTTCTAGCCTTGATTCACATCATCGTTCCATCATATTTTGTTGGAGGAGAAGTCACGACTATTGACTGGGTTCATGTTCGACAATCAAACGTATGCTTACTGCAGGCTTCCATTTGGGTTGAAAAACAGTTGTGCAGTTCTTATCAGGGCTCTGGATAGAAACTTGACACCAGAAGTAAAGTGTTATGTGACTTCCTATGTTGACGACTTGATCCTGGCAACGAGAACATACGAAGAGCACTGTGAGAGACTTGAAAAGTTGCTGGATAACTGGAAGAACACTGGATTTAAAGTCAATGTTGCCAAATCAAAGTTCTGCCAGTCGGAGATCCCTTTTGTTGGACATGTTATCGACGGAGAAGGAATTCGACCTAACCCAGCTAAAATCAAAGCAATATGTGATTTCCCGAGGCCAACAAGGATAAAGCAGATTAGACAATTCCTTGGAATGACGCAGTTCTTTGCAGATCACTGTGATAGGTATACCGAAGTGGCAGCACCGTTACAAGAATTACTCAAAATAAATAATAGGTGGAAATGGGGAAATGAAGCGGAAAAGGCTTTCGTACAAATGAAGGAATTAATGGCGAATAGTATCAGATTGGGTTATCCTGATTACGAGAAAGAATTCATAATACAATCCGATGCATCCAGGATTGGAATCGGGGCATGCCTGTATCAAGAAGAACCAGAAGGCGGAAAGAAGCGAACATATTTGGCATTTGCAAGCCGTAAATTAAGAAAGCATGAACACACTTCCACGACAACCGAGCAGGAACTCTTGGCAATAGTGTTCGCATTGCAGCAATGGGCGAAAATAATAAGTGGATATCCTGTGACCATACGCACTGATCATAAAGCGTTAGTCTTTGGTTTGAAGGCCGCAATGGCAAGCGAACGAGTGACGCGTTGGATATTACTTACACAGCAGTTTCAGTTGAAAATAGAACATTGTAGAGGAAAGGATAATATTTTGGCCGATGCTTTGAGTAGAAATCCAGAACAGACGGAAGAATTAATACATCAAATAGAGTTGGATGACCGAGACGAGCAAATCATTGAAAGGCTGCGAACTATTGAGATATTACAAAGGGCAGATGCGAATCTAGCCAAAATACTAGATAAATTGGAAGGACAGACTTCGGAAGCGAACATAACACAGACATACCGGATTATAAATGGAAGGTTAAATACGTATCTTCTTGAAGGTCAGAGGAAAGCACGGATTGTGGTGCCAACCCAGTTACAAAGGGAATTAATATGGTTGACCCACCGGATCACTGGACACGGGGGCATTGACAAAGTGCTAAATACTGTCTTGGAAAGATTTACCTGGAAAGGAATGAGGGCAATGATAAGGAAAGTGGTTAGGACATGTGACATCTGCCAGAGAACCAAACATAATGCAAGATTACTTACACACCAACCAATAGCAATACTACCAGATAGAGCAAAAGAGATATTCGCAATCGACATTTTTGGACCACTTCCAGTGGCTAGTAAAGGAAGAAAGTTTATCGTAGTAACGATGGATATATTCTCTAAATATATAGTTTTACGACCAATACAGAGAGCCACTTCAAAACAAGTCCTCCACGCGTTCATTAATGGTGTCATACCAAGAATGGGAAAACCTGAGAGAATACTAAGCGATCATGGTACTCAGTTTACGTCAGGACAGTTCCATGAAGCTATGGAGAGGTTGAATATAAAACATGTGATGTGTTCAATTAGACACCCATCGTCAAATCCAGTAGAGCGATGTATGAAAGAGATTTCGAAGTTTTGTCGGATTTACTGCGGAAACAACCATTGGAGATGGATTGATGTAATACCAATAATTGAGCACAGTATAAACAATACCGTACATGAATCAACCGGACAGATCCCAAGTGTACTACATAGAGATGAAATCCCACATAGGCCATGGGATGAAGTGATAGAAAGGCTAGTGGAGGATAGACTGAGTGTTCAGGAATTAAATAGTATTTTGTACTTTGAATAGGTTTTCCTTATCTATATAGTGATCTATTGTTTGATTTATTTGGAGGTGAATGTCCCTATGTTGTTCGTAAGTTACGTGCACTTAGTACGGATACCAACATCAGACTCTGGTGATTAAACAATAGATCACTACTTGGATATATATATATATATCATCCACAATATTTTTGATGTGTTATTTAGTTTAAAGTGTGGATATGTTATTTAGACTCATCAATGGTTTATATATATGTATATATATTTTTTGCTAGGGGCTTTACGTCGCACCGACACAGGCTACATGGATAAGGAAAACCTATTCAATGTACGAATGTTCCCCTTAAAGCTACATAAGAATTGAACCATATTACTATTGAACAAACATGAATATCAGTCAAGTTGCTCATCTACACACAAAATTATACCAACTCCCAGATCAACTCAAAAACAATAGCTGCTGTAGAAACGACAAAATGGTTTGTCATCATCCACAATATTTTTGATGTGTTATTTAGTTTAAAGTGTGGATATGTTATTTAGACTCATCAATGGTTTAAATTATATCCATATTTACACAGAAAAGGATACCAACTCCCAGATCAACTCAAAAACAATGACTGCTGTAGAAACGACAAAATAGTTCGCCATCATCCACAATATTTTTGATGTGTTATTTAGTTTAAAGTGTAGATATTTTATTCAGACTACATCAATGGTTTAAATTAGGGACTATAAATTGTGCCATATCAGTGTTTATATCATTATTGGTTATGTGTGTGCTTATATCTTCCAATTGGAGCATGGCTGAAGATGACCCAATATATATGGGGTCGAAACTAGTCACAGTGTTATAAGACTATATACAAACTAATAATATTGAATAGGTGGACCCTTCCTACCCTTTGATAGTGATCAATTGTCAATACGGTCCATAATGAAATTCATAACTTCTGATGTGCATTAGTATGTTCTGAAGAAATGATTAGCATTTGAACTATGTCGGCCGTCTGGTTTAAAGTCCACATCGATATCTCGCCGCACCGCCACTGACTGATAAAATGTGCCTGCGATTCTCTTTGTCGCTATAAACCGAAGGAATGGATCAGTGTGACTTGAGCAGACGTGCAGGATGCTTCGCAGACGTATGCGAGAACCGTACCGTCAAATGAGTGAGTTTGAAAGAGGGCGTATTATTGGCATGAGAGAACGTGATGCATCCACCCGGGAAATTGCTGCTCGTGAGGGACGAAGTTTGTCTGCGTACAACGGATGTGTACAGAATGGTTCACAGAAGGCCGTAGAACACGACGATATGGGTCTGGTCGCACAACCCAGACTACCCCTCGAGAAGATCGACACCTCATCCGAATGAAATGAAATGGCGTATGGCTTTTAGTGTCAGGATGTGTCCGACTACTTAGGCTCGCCAGGTGCAGGTCTTGACTCCCGTAGGCGACCTGCGCGTCGTGATGAGGATGAAATGATGATGAAGACGACACATACACCCAGTCCGCGTACCAGGGGAATTAACCAATTATGGTTAAAATTCCAGACCCTGCCGGGAATCGAACTCGGGACTCCTGTGACCAAAGGCCAGCACGCTAACTATTTAGCCATGGAGCCGTACACCTCATCCGAGTGGCATTGTAGTACAGATCTGCGTCAGGAGTGAGAGTCCGTCGAACTTTATTACGGTCTGGGTTACTGGCGCGTCGTCCACTTTGACTAATGTGGATAAACATGCTAGACGGCGATGGTGTATGGAACGACGTTACTGGGAACAGGAATGGCAGCAGATAGTGTTTTCGGACGAATCCAGGTTTTGTTTGTTTGAAAATGATGGCAGCATTTTCGTTCGCCGCATCACATTGACTGCATTCGCACAAAACATACAGAGCCAACTCAAGGCCTTATGGTGTGTGCTGCTATTGGGCACAACCACAAATCACAGTTGGTTCGTGTCCAAGGCACTGTGACCAGTTTGACCTACGTGAATGACATCCTGCGACCCGTAGCCATACCCTTTCTGCACGACATCCCAGACGCCATATTTCAGCAGGACAATGCGCGACCACATGTTGCTGCACGAACACGTGCCTTCTTGTTTTCACAAGATGCCAGACTGTTGCCCTCGCCCGCCTGATCACCGGACGTCGCCACGCCAATCGAAAATGTGTGGGATATGGTGAAACGACGGGTGCGGCGCTGTGACCCAATGCCAACCACTAAACGTGAACTGTGGAACCAGGTGAATGCAGCATGAATGGCTATACCCGCAGAACGCTATTCGCGCGATACGCGTCGATGCTATAACGCACGGAACAAGTTATCAGTGCCCATGGAGGACCCAGTGCCTACTAGGCAACAGGACACATGCTGAACTTAGGTGACTGAAATGCTAATCGTTTCTGCAGAACATACTAATGAACATGTCCTGTGAATATGGACTTCCTATCTCTAGTCTTTCAAGGTGTTCTGTTTTATATGAACATGAGTGTATTAAGGGCGATTTACGGTGAATAAAATTGGGTAAGGAATTTTAAGGAAGCCGCTGTGGCCTATGCATAGGAACTGAAAATTAGAAACGACAGAAAACCATTCTCTTAGACAGGCGACGTGGGGTTCAAACCCACGCGTCTCCCGAATGCAGAGCTTGCCTCCATAGACTTAGCGCGTTAACATACGTGTCTACTCCGCTTGGTCGAATCTCCTTCTACATAGACAGTAATACATATTTATTATTGTACTGACCAAGCCAGTGGTTGCGCGGTTTGAGACAGGTGGTGGTGGTGGTGATTATTGTTTTAAGAGGAAATACAACTAGGCAACCATCTTCTATATAACATTACGGCCGACTGGATCCCTCGCTGCGCTCCTTATACCGGCCTTGACAATCGCTTGTGAAGCCCAGCATAAAGCTGTAATTGAAAAGTTTCACCGTAATGCCGCTGGAGCGCTGGCCTACTACCCATTGACAGGAAGCTCTATACCGCAAATTACCTCATTTCCAGTTTTATCTATATGGTTTTGCTGTCGTAAATGGTGGCAATGTGTTCGCAATGAGGTGCTTGTTGGCCTGATATTGAGATCTGATACTTATGCGCTAGTGAGTTTATTTTTTATTGTGTAGTGTGGTGATTATATTCTTTAAATTGTGTTTACAAATCTTGGAATTTGTGACATTCTTGTGCACCTTTTCGTACTTCGAGCAAAAATTTTATGGAAACAAGAACAAAGTGATTTCTCGCTATAACTTCGTCCTGAACAAGGATTTTAATTTATGCGCTAATTCGTTTTTTAATGGTGTGTTGATTTTCTTTTCTTTAACTGTGTTAGGAAATATTCGAATATATATTGCTGTGTGCCCTTTTTGTATTCCGAACAGGAAAAAAAAAGAGCAAAGGACACTATCATTTCACGAATTCTCTGTAGACCAGGACAAAACTACGGAGTGGCTAAAAACAGGTAGCACTCTCATCTTCGTTTTCCGTTTCTATTTCGGGTATTTACCTTCGTTCTTTCTTTCTTTCTTTCTTACTCTGTTTACCCCTCCAGGGTTGGCTTTCTATCGGACTCAGTGAGGGATCCCACCTCTACACCTCAAGGGTAGTGTCCTGGAGCGTGAGCCTGCGGGTCGGGGGATTCAACTGGGAAGGATGACCAGTACCTCGCCCAGGCGGCTGCAACTTCTATGCTGAACAGGGGCCTTGTATTGGGGATGGAAAGATTGGAAGGCATAGGGAAGGAAGCAGCTGTGGCCTTAAGTTAGTTACCACCCCGGCATTTGCTTGGAGGAGAAGTGGGAAACTACGGAAAACCACTTCGAGGATGTCTGAGGTGAGAATCGTTACACCCCTCTACACAGTTGACCTCCCAAGGCTGAGTGGACCCCGTTCCAGCCTTCGTATCACTTTTGACATTTTGTGGTAGGGCCAGGAATGGAACCCGGGCCTCCGGGAGTGGCAGCTAATCACGCTAACCAGGTATTTTTACCCATGAATTTTCTTTCATAGAATAATCCTTCAGGCGGTGTCGTATTTGCCACATGACAGCAACACAACACATTTTTATCCAAGATAATCTGAACTTTAACATTTAAATATTGAGAAGTAAGAATCACTACTGCTATGACGGTAAGGCCAACGTATGAAGTGTTGTTACCTGAGCAATGGGGCCGATGACCTAGATGTTAGGCCCCTTTAGACAACAAGCATCATCATCATCATCACGCAGAGAACAGTTTACAGTTTATTTACTCAATATACTTTTCTCTCACTGAATTTTTATTTAAAATTCTTCTTCTTCTTCTTCTTCCTTTTTCCGCTATTTGTTTTACGTCGCACCGACACAGATAGGTCTTATGACGCCGGTGGAATAGGAAAGGGAAGTAGGAAGGAACCGGCCGTGGCCTTAATTAAGGTACAGCCTGATGTGAAAATGGAAAACCACGGAAAACCATTGCCAGGGCTGCCGACAGTGGGGTTCGAACCCACTGTCTCCCGGATGCAAGCTCACAGCTGCACGCCGCGGGGCCAACTTGTTCCACCCTACTGCATTTCAAGTAAAAATTATTGTCTGAATTTAGCACGACCAACTTGCCCGGTATTTAATATTCTAGTGAAAGGTATGAATGAAACGTAATCTGAAACTATATATATTGAAATTAAAATTTAAACATGTTCGAGCCAAAATATTTATGGTATGCTTACAACGAAAATGAAAATATTAAGACTTTTATGTTTTGTCCAGCCCCATTCCTGAGAGCAGCTCTTGAAGAATTTTAAAACTCTAATTGAACAATGACTCTTAATCTAAAGTTTAACATCAGAAGACAAAAGTATTGTGGTAAGTTTTGCTATGTATCTAAATGCCATGATAATAAAAACTATTACTATTATTCCTCACAATTAAGGATCGTCAGCTGGACTACTCCATCCTCCGCAGCTAACATTTCACGACGTTATTTTGGCACATATCAATGAATGTAGCCTTTAGGATTAATCATTTTAACAATATTAGTCAATGTAACATACTATTTTATTCTCTAAATTAAGATACATCGGTAATCAGAGTCAATATCAGAACGTCAGCTGGACTAAGTCATCTCCCCGCAGTTTCATTTCACGACATCATTTTGGCAAATATCAACGAAAGTAACCTTTAGGATTAATCATTTTAACAGTATTAACCTATGTGACATTCTCCATAACTCTAAATGACGATAAATCGGCAATCAAAGTCAATATATTTTCCATAAAGAAGTATGCATTTCTACCGCAAATTGGTCGGTCGCCAGCGCCACGTGTCGAGCTGTGTAACTACTCCGATTACAGTGCGTGGATCCGATTGTCATGGCCGGTAAGGAGCTAGCTAGAGCGACGCATCAAGTCGGCCGTGATAACAATAATCAGAGAGAAAAATGGAAGGTGTCCGACACTTCGAAAAGTGAAGGTATCGGCCAAAGGAAGACAAGGGCCGCGAAGGGCATGAAAATTAAAGACTCCCTAGGCCTCCATACGTAATACCGTCGGGGTGGGAAAAGAACAAGAGTTCACCAAGGGAGGTCGGATAGGATAGATGAAAGTGAGGAGCCTGGCACAAGTAAGTGGAAACGATGCCAGGACTCAGCTAAGGGCCCCGTGGTCGCCAACCCACGCTCCAAAGTTCAGAGTCCCTGAGGCCCCTTTCAGTCGCCTCTTACGACAGGCAGGGGATACCGTGGGTGTTATTCTACCGCCCCTACCCACAGTAGGACTGTTTCAGTCACGTAGCTGTCAATTTGCATTTCGGAGACAATGGGTTCGAAACCCACTGTCGGCAGCCCTGAAAATGATTTTCCGTGGTTTGTCATTTTCACACTGGGCAAATGCTGGCTGGGGCTGTGCCTTAATTAAGGCCACGGCCGTTCCCTTCCCACTCTTAGCCCCTCCCCCTCCCATCGTCGCCATAAGACGTATCTGTATCGGTGCAACGTAAATAAAATAGTAAATAATAATAATAATAATAATAATAATAATAATAATAATAATAATAATAATAATAATAATAATAATAATAATAATTCGAGCGAGAGCGAGGAAACAAACCGAGAGTAGCCAAGAGAGCTGCCATGCTAACCCCTGGACGGACACGAATCAAAGGAGATATAAAACAGGTTAGTTATGCCGGATCATCGGAAATATTGCCGGCTCCATGGCTAAATGGTTAGCGTGCTGGCCTTTGGTCACAGGGGTCCCGGGCTTGATTCCTGTCAGGGTCGGGAATTTTAACCATCATTGGTTAATTTCTCTGGCAAGGGGGGGGGGGCGATGACCTTCGATGTTAGGCCCCTTAAAACAACAAGCATCATCATCATCATCATCATCATCATCATCATCATCTGGCACGGGGACTGGGTGTATGTGTCGTCTTCATCATCATTTCATCCTCATCATGAAGCACCAGTCGCCTAAGAGTGTCAAATCGAAAGACCTGCACTTGGCGAGCCGAACATGTCCTTGGTCACTCCCGGCACTAAAAGCCATACGCCATTTTTTTATATCGGAAATATTTATCATCTGCGACTGCAGAGCCTTTGGATCTCTTGATCACAACAGAAGGACCCTGAGTCTGCTGCTTCCTGTATGCCAAACCCAAGCACGATTTAGCACACTATTCAGCTTGAGATATAAATAAACTGAAAGAACGCTGAATCGAATTTTGAATTTATGACTTACGAGAGGTGACGGAAGTAACATAGCCCGGGATTAAGATAGACCAAAGCGAGCCGGCGCTGGGTTGCGTGCCGTGTCGCATTGCATTACACACAGCCCAGCATAGCACACTCCTCCGTCAGCTGTGCTCGCCGCTTGAGACGGAGCGGTGTAGGATCTAGCTACATCGACACTCGCCCACCTGTTGCATTACCAGGTCAAACTGTCACGGGATTCTTGTCTCTCACAAACAGACACCGCTCAGCATGCTAGGTCCCGCATGCTTCGAGAAACCAACAAATCTCCTCTATAAACCATTGGCGCTAGATTACCTTCACACTTCCAAACATGGACAGCCTCATGGTACTATAATGCACTATTTTCTTCTTCTACTCTGTATTTTATTAAATCAAAAAGTTTGTAATTTTCAACTCATTCAAGTGGATTCCATATCCACATTAGCATCGGGAAGCATTGGCAAGGAAACCTGTTTCAACTTTTGGAGCCCGTTTTCAACTTCCAGTCTTGTTCGAGGACGTTCGAATGTCTTGCTTTGCTGAAGGGAAAAAATAAAACGTACGTGCGTTCTCAAATGGCCCACACACCTTCAGATCATGGGAAAGAAAAATTGTCCATATAACTGAGCGAGAAACTGATCGAAAACCTAAAGTGAAGGTGTGGGGGTTAGCTAAATATTTCCATCAGTTTATCAGTTTGTGTGCCATTTCTGGCGAATTTCGTCGTGAATGCGGTTGCTACGTATTTTGTAGTGTATAAAGCGATTGTAAAAATGACAACAAGGACGAAGACACCTCCGCACAGTGGGTAATTTCTAGCATCCAGCCGGCCAAAAATAATATTTTCAACCCTTGTCTTTGGTGCGCATTTTCTATGATTCGTGTTTATAAGACTCTTGGGTACAGTAATTAAGTATTGAAAAGTCGCGCAGTCTGATTATCTAATCTCACCGAAGGCCTAAAGTGGCTCTCCTCCGTTAGGGCATCATAAACTGGCGAGGAGAGCGCGCAGTTAATATAATGTGAGGGCTCAGTAAAGACGTCAGAACTAAATATGTCTCTAGCTTGCAATGTGATTATATTAGATGAAGGTATGTATTTTTATACAGTATGTAGCATCTTCTGAAAATTACTATATATTTGTCCGGAATATGCACTTAAAATTCAGGTACAGGCTGTCCAAGCGCTATCTAATTACACAAATTTGAGCTGACTTTCAAAATGGATTGCCTTTGATTTCCGCAATGAGGTCTTTTGGAAGAGTTATCTATACTTTAATGAATAGAAAACTGTGACTTTTTGCTGCGACCAGGCGCGACCATGAGAGTAATAAATTTTTTTCAGAAGCCATGTACTCTGTAACCCGGAGGTCGGTTTTCGAGCTGTTGAGGAACAGCAGGGAATATAAGCGGAACGATGCTATTCCGAATGTTGTAATTGGACTTGTAGGCTTTAAGGATTGTTGCGAGGATGTATCGAAGTCAATAAGGAAGTCTGTCAGTATTTTGTGTGCTAAAATTCGATCACGCTAGACAATATAGGCCTATAGTAGAAAAAGGGACAACTTGCTGAAGTACAATAAAAGTTGGTTCGATCAGAGAATGAGCTTTGCAGAAGGACGTGTATCACAACAATGTCAAGATGAGCCTGTCAGTACTATAGCTCATTCCATGTTAAGAAAACAGTATTGCTCTTATGACAACAGGGTTGCCATACCGAACGGCTTTTCTCAACGCCATCACAGGAAAACGGCGGCACATAAATGTGTTAAATTCAGTATTTAATTTCAAGACAAAAAGCTGAAGAAACTAAGCTACAAATTATTTTTATGAACTAAAGGGGACGCGGGGTTCACAGGGGCCATTTTTGGTTTGTACAGAATCAGAGGTAAACTACGGCACACAAGAAACCTCAGCACTGAAATATAAGGCAAATTGCGGGAGAAAATAGACAAATAATTTGATGGGCTCGAGGGTCGGGGGATGTATTTAATTGCATTTAATAAACTTGTTCAGACAATAAAAGCTAGAAAAAGGACGCAATAAATACGGCAGATGACTATAAAAGATCACAGTATTAATGTTAAAAAAGAAATCACACACGTAGGCTTATCGCATAACACTGATTTAAAGCCTAAAATACACACGCAATAAATAAATACTGTAGATGACTTCACTAGAGAAGTGAACTGCCAGCTGTTCACAGAGGGGTTGAACATGAGCTACACATCACTGTGGTGGATGGAAAAGTCTTCCTATTAGTCTTCCCAAAGGTGCTATATATGTGGGGCGTCCCCTAAAGGGATGAATAATATTCCTGAAGTGACTGAAAGAGTAATTAACCCAAAAACACTTAAGTTTGGGTTATGACCACTTCATGCACGGATTCGATGTTTCGAATGCCTTTTACATATAGCGTGCAGACTTGACGTAAGAAAGTGGCAAATAAGAGATGCTGAGGAGAAGAAACTGGTTGAAGAAAGAAGAATATACAGGTTCCGTTCAGGGAGGAAACGGGTCTATTGGTTGATATCCGAAGCAAAGTGCTGGCAATACCAATGATGGAAACCGCTAGAAGATTCTTCAGAGAGGCTTCCACTTCTGCGGATATTACTGGAGTAGATCTAAATTTAATACACCATCTACGTGTCATCTTAGAATTTCGTGTGGGTATGCCATTGATAAAGTGACATTTGGAATATACGCAAAGGAAACTATACATTTGTACTTACAAAAATACAAATCGTACTACATGCCTGTAACTTTGCACAATCTCTTGGTTCATGGAGAGGAGGTAATTAGGCACTGTATTATACCTATTGGTCAACTCGCCGAGGAAGCCCAGGAGACCAGGAATAAGGATAATAGGAAACCTTCCAGAAAGGATACAAATACTGACCTTTTCCATAGGCTGCTTATACCATCGGACCATTACATTACCAGAATAGGGAAATCAAGGAGGAAGAAGTTGATTCCGCTTTCACAAGAAGTGTTAAACTTACTGTCTGAGTCTCCTGTATCTGGTTCTGCCGAAGGAGATTATGACAGTGAAGTTAGCTATTCTGATGTAACTGCATCTAATGACTAAGTACATGTGTTCCTGTATCTATTTGTAAACATTCTAAACAGCATGTCCCAATATTAACACCTATTTAATTTCTTAAAGCTATAACGAAAAATGATTCAAATTACAAAGATTACTAATTCTACTCCTGGCGTAGTAATTTGTTCTTTGTACTTGATTGACCACACACTTAATTATTTCCAATAATAGCAGTTACATACTAAGTTTTATGGGCAGCCCCTATTGAAAAAATGAGCCAGTCCAAAATAGTAAGTTGCTGCATGTTGGTTGCTTCGGATTAAATTTTTACAAAAAAAAAAAAAACCAGGAAGAATGGAGTAAATGTTTTAATAATGTGAATTTTATTAAAATTAAATAAAACATCTCTTCTGAAAATTTTGGCCGCCCCTATAAACACACGTTCATGTATTTAATAAGACGGAATGAAGACTTGTGGTTTCCTCTTCTTGGGTCAGGAGTTTCTTGGTCATTATAGTACCACAGTGATGGAACGTAGACGTCGTCAGGGGAAGTTCCAGACCGTGTGGAGGATTTTAATCGCGTGTGATTAATTCTTCTGGCTCGGGGACTGGTTGTTTCTAAACATAGAACACACAGGGCGAGTTTGCCGTGCGCGTAGAGGCGCGCGGCTGTGAGCTTGCATCCGGGAGATAGTAGGTTCGAATCCCACTATCGGCAGCCCTGAAAATGGTTTTCCGTGGTTTTCCATTTTCACACCAGGAAAATGATGGGGCTGTACCTTAATTAAGGCCACGGCCGCTTCCTTCCCACTCCTAGGCCTTTCCTATCCCATCGTCGCCATAAGACCTATCTGTGTCGGTGTGACGTAAAGCCCCTAGAAAAAAAAACAAAAAACAAAAACAAACAAACAAACATAGAACACACCGAGCTCGATAGCTGCAGTCGCTTAAGTGCGGCCAGTATCCAGTCATCGGGAGATAGAGGGTTCGAGCCCCACTGTCGGCAGCCCTGAAGATGGTTTTCCGTGGTCTCCCATTTTCACACCAGGCAAATGCCGGGGCTGTACCTTAATTAAGGCCACGGCCGCTTCCTACCACTTTCTAGGCCTTTCCTCTCCCATCGTCGCAATAAGATCTATCTGAGCCGGTGCGACGTAAAGCAAAAAAAAAAAAAAAAACACCACCATAGACCATAGCTTACGAATTGTTCTTCATCATCATCATCATTTGTTTACCCTCCAGGGTCGGCTTTTCCCTCGGACACAGCGAGGGATCCCACCTCTACCGCCTCAAGGGCAGTGTCCTGGAGCTTCAGACTCTTGGTCGGGGATACAACTGGGGAGAATGACCAGTACCTCGCCCAGGCGCCTCACCTGCTATGCTGAACAGGGGCCTTGTGGAGGGATGGGAAGATTGGAAGGGATAGGCAAGGAAGAGGGAAGGAAGCGGCCGTGGCCTTATGTTAGGTACCATCCAGGCATTCGCTTGGAGGAGAAGTGGGAAACCACGGAAAACCACTTCCAGGATGGCTGAGGTGGAAATCGAACCCACCTCTACTCAGTTGACCTCCCGAGGCTGAGTGGACCCCGTTTCAGCCCTCATACCACTTTTCAAATTTCGTGGCAGAGCCGGGAATCGAACCCGGGCCTCCGGGGGTGGCAGCTAATCACGCTAACCACTACACCACAGAGGCGGACACGAATTGTTCTTACAACACCTTTCCTCATCGCTTCAGGTTCAATTAGTCGTAGTTTTTCAAGGAGGCTGTCATACGCGTCGGCCCTCTTCACTCTATTGCAGCAAAACCGATTTTCAGTCTCCCACAGCTCGGGGAATGAACAGTAAGCCTCTATGGAAGGACAGAGTTGCCTCTTCCTTTGTAACCCGGTTTCTTTTCATGATAGGGAACGGATGATAACTGACGGATCCGTGAGGTTAACTGAGTAAACTGCGCAATTCTCGGATGAAAAGAGGACCCGTTTGGTTCGATCTAATACCTGTGTTCATATCTGTACAAACTGCGCAGTTTACTCACTTCATCGCTCAGATGGTGGTGGTGGTGGTGATGGTAATTATTGTTTTAAGAGGAAGTACAGCTAGGGATCCACCCCCTTCTTCTTTTTCATCTTCTTCTACCGCTTATCCCACAGCTATGGGATCGCGGGTGTGCGCTGCGTCGCACATGTGGATTTGGCCCTGTTTTACAACCGGATGCCCTTCCCGACGCAACCATATATGAAGGGATGTACTATCTATTGCGTGTTTCTGTGGTGATTGGTAGTGTGATGTGTTGGCTGAAAATGAAGAGGAGTGTGTTGGGACAAACACAAACAACCAGTCCCCGAACCAGAAGAATTAATCACACGCGATTAAAATCCTCCACCCGGTCGAAAATCGAACCCGGGACCCTCTGAACCGAAGGCCTCAACGCTGACCATTCGGCCAAGGAGTCGGACTAGGCAACCATTCTCTATATAACACTAATAGGAGAGAAAATATGGAAGAGTTCCGACACTTCAAAAAATGAAGATATCGGCCAAAGAAAGACAAGGGCTATGAAGGGCGATTGCTCTAGGCCTAATACCGTCGGGGTCGGAAAAGAACAAGAGTCGAAGAAGTAAGATCAGATAGGATAGATGAAGGAGAGGAGCCTGGCAAAGTAACGTGACGTCACACGTGAACATCGTTCCGAAAAGGTATGTGGGCCGCTTAACTGCCAACAGGTGTAGGATGTAGGAATTTTCCCCGGAGAAAATCTTTAACTAATCAAAAGTGAAGTTATTGCATTTATGCAGTCGATCGCAGGCAAGAAAAAATAAAATGAAGAGTCTACTTCTAAAAGCTTACCTATGCATTATTTCAGTTTTTAGGAAAATCGATGTCCGCCTCTGTGGTGTAGTGGTTAGTGTGATTAGCTGCCACCCCCGGAGGCCCGGGTTCGATTCCCGGCTCTGCCACGAAATTTAAAAGTGGTACGAGGGCTGGAACGTGGTCCACTCAGCTTCGGGAGGTCAAATGAGTAGAGGTGGGTTCGATTCCCACCTCAGCCATCCTGGAAACGGTTTTCCGTGGTTTCCCACTTCTCCTCCAGGCAAATGCCGGGATGGTACCTAACTTAAGGTCACGGATGCTTCCTTCCCTCTTCCTTGTCTATCCCTTCCAATCTTCCCATCCCTCACCAAGGCCCCTGTTCAGCATAGCAGGTGAAGCCGCCTGGGCGATGTACTGGTCTTTCTCCCCAGTTGTATCCCCGACCCAATGTCTGACGCTCCAGGACACTGCCCTTGAGGTGGTAGAGGTGGGATCCCTTGCTGGAAGGTAAACAGATTAAGGAGGAGAAGAAGAAGAAGAAAGAAAGAAAGAAAGAAAGAAAGAAAGAAAGAACGAAAATTGATTGACGAACTTAATAACGAATAAACTCGGGATTTTTGTGTGGTATCCGTTAAAAGTAGTAATAGAAATATGAATAACGTCAGAATGAAATTAAACTACGCATTTCAGAGATATATTGAACATTTTAAAAAAGAAACAGTTGTCGACTTTTGGAGGTAAATTTAACGGAAATATTATTGTGGAACGAATTTCCGTAAGTGTGTTTTGGAACAGTAAAGTCCGGCTTCATGGCTAAATGGTTAGCGTGCTGGCCTTTGGTCACAGGGGTCCCAGGTTCGATTCCCGGCAGGGTCGGGAATTTTAATCATCATTGGTTAATTTCGCTGGCACGGGGGCTGGGTGTATGTATCGTCTTCATCACCATTTCATCCTCATCACGACGCGCAGGTCGCCTACGGGAGTCAAATCAAAAGACCTGCACCTGGCGAGCCGAACATATCCTCGGACACTCCCGGCTCTAAAAGCCGTACGCCATTTCATTTTTGGAACAGTAAAATCTATTTTCATGACAAAAATGAGGACATTATTAACTATTTACTGTTGTTATGTGCTGGGCTGAGTGGCCCAGACGGTTGAGGCGCTGGCCTTCTGACCGCTACTTGGCAGGTTCGATCCTGGCTCAGTCCAGTGGTATTTGAAGGTGCTCAAATACATCAGCCTCGTGTCGGTAGGTTTACTGGCAAGTAAAAGTATTCCTGCGGGACAAACTTCCGGCACCTAGGCATCTCTGAAAACCGGAAAAGTAGTGTGGGACGTAAAAATTATTATTATTATTATTATTATTATTATTATTATTATTATTATTATTATTATTATTATTATTATTATTATTATTATTTGTTCGTAAATTAATATATTAAACGTACAAACTTTGCTCAAAAGCACTATATCAGTATTGGATGAAAAAGTAGTATGTGATAAAAGATGGAAAAATGGAGGAAAGGAACCCAGTTCTTTAAACACAGAAATTTCGGATTCTCAAATCGTCATTTTCTTCCCGGGAATCAGAGAAGAGTGTGTCTGTCACATCTATTTCAGTCACATTTTCTGCATTCACGACGTTCTTGTAATGTTGCTCTTCTTTGTTATGTTTCCACTCATCCCCATAGCGATTTGTCGACAGTTTGTCTACATCATTCATCTTCTCCTCTTTGATTGCTTCTCCAAGCGGTTATTGAATTTTGTTGAGGGTGAATTTTTCCTCCTTTTTTTAGTTATTCCTCTGAACTGAATTAAGTCACAACTTTAATTCTGCTCTCCACAAAAAGCTTACTCTTATCTTGGAAACGGGACAGTCAGCTTAGAGATATAATAGTCCCGTTCTCTGTTGAATAGAAATTAGTTCATTTTAACGATACTACTACTACTACTACTACTAATAATAATAATAATAATAATAATAATAATAATAATAATAATAATAATTGTACCGGGAGGTACACCCCAAAGCCGCGCATTCAAATTCTGCGCCTAAATGAACTCCTCTTTTGGTGAAACAGTGAAACTGAAACTACACCAATTTAGAACTTTACTCAGAAGATGTCACCACAGAAATATGATGTAATTTTGTTATTGTGCAGTTTCCTAACCTGAGTGAATTTCTACTTGTTTTGTTTGACATTCATCAAGAAGTTTGGACATTTTTCCACAGAGGACACCACTAAAAACTATGATCATGCACCCTGGTGCGAGTTGTAAGAAGTTATAATTTAAAGTTTTGAATTTTTAGGTTTTTGTAACTGATTGATGTTCATTTATTTTTGGGTTGGCAATATTTCCTCTTTCTTTCCGCCAGTTCTGAATCTAGCCAATCCCTAATTTCTGTATTTAATTTTTCAACCTAGCACAGGTTTCTTCTTCGATTCTAAGTGTAACTTTGAAATTCATCCAATAAAAATTGACAGGGTGTGGCTAGTTTAGTCTTGAATGATCTCGAACCTTCCCTGAGGGTTTATAAACTGCGGATTTTCTCGTTTCTTGGCCAATTGATCGACGTCTATCTGAGTGTGTGTGTGTGTTAAGTGGGAGGCGGGAGGCCTCTTTCGTCAGCAGCTAGAACATCTACAAGATAATGGCCACATAACTGTATTCTTTCTTGCTACCTCCGCAGTTTAATCCGAGGGAAAGGTCCGAATCATTTACTATGTAACCTACTTTCCTAAAATGTAACTTCTCTTTTAACTTTATTAAATCTTTAACTGTAGACCAGGGACAGAGAGTGATGTACCCTCTCGAGTTCCCCTTCATCTTGGTTTGAGGAACCACCTTTTTTTTTTCTGCAATGTATTAAAGTTATTTCCATGCGTGCAACCTCAGTAGTTTGGGAATAGCCCATGTTTCGTCAGCCAAGCGCCCTATAGGTTTTAAGTTTTTGGAGCTCAGTCTTCGACTCCATTCAAATTGTACTCGGGCCGTTTATTTAACCTGTTCTTGTTCGCTAAGGCCCTGTAGGTTGGGTAGTAGATACCTCTGTGTAATAAGTTTTTTTATTTTTTTTAAATAGTGCCTGGTAAGGCTAGAGATTACTAGAGTTTCATGCTATGTTGCCTTGAGTAGGCTTGGAAAACTGGGAGTACGTTAGCTCTTTTTCAAGTGTTGTAAAAGTGCCTCTTGGAGGCCTGGCATTGTAATTTTGCGAACAAGCGCTCCATGTGTTGTGGGATTTCTGCCCTTGAGTAAATTTGTGCTCTTTGTAAATTTGAGGTAGGAGCTCAGGAAGAGTGAAGCGAGGGCTTGAAGCCCCATGATCGGTTAAAACCACTAATCTTGGATGTTTCACAATCTTGTTTAATGTTTGCTACTTGTACCTGTAAGAATGTGAAGTTGGAAATTGTTGAAAATATAACCTTCAGTTTAAGTTTTAAATTCAATTCTTGACATTGTAGTTAGACCCATTCACCTCGGCACCTTCTTTCACCTCTGCGATCCACGATAAACCACGGAACAACAACAATAATAATAATAATAATAATAATAATAATAATAATAATAATAATAATAATAATAATAATAATAATAATAATAATAATAAATGTAGCCTCGCTTAAGAATTCAACACCCTGACTTAACGAACTTCGAAAGGACCTCAATAACGCAAACACAAGTTCAACAGACATCTTAGAAAAGTAAACAATTGGGAAGCTACATGAGAGTAACCTCAACTAAAATAGTACAGACCAAAGTGGTCGGAAGAACGTAAACAAGCCTTCTCGGAAAGAATAGAAACCTATTGGAAAAACAAGAAGAACCCACAGAATAAATGACTGAGTTATTTGCTTAACGTCTTCCACTATTGGGAGAAATCGATGATGATGATGATAATAATAATAATAATAATAATAATAATAATAATATCAGAAGAACCCGGCTACTAAAATGCAGATCTTAAAGAGCTGACGTCATATGGGCAAATCCGTCGGAACATTCGCCATAAATTATCCAGAAAACACGTTATAAAGATAAAAATAAAAATAATGATAGTTAATGCTTAGATCACGAAACGAAGACAGCGGTGACTCAATAATCTGGAGCGTGATCAACTCCATTAACCATACAAACCTTGCATCGATGTGGCATGAGGTCATTCAGGAGTCCTACTTGCAACAAATTCCAGTCCTCACGAAGACCGG
Source organism: Anabrus simplex (assembly GCF_040414725.1). Taxonomy (NCBI): domain Eukaryota; kingdom Metazoa; phylum Arthropoda; class Insecta; order Orthoptera; family Tettigoniidae; genus Anabrus; species Anabrus simplex. The sequence goes on from NC_090265.1 coordinate 1,754,877,708, forward strand.
TGGGGAGATCATGAAGAACCATTCTCCTCTCTAAGGCACACTACGCATGCTTTACGCAGAATTTGTATACGAAAACTTTCCCATTTTCTCCATGCAATGGACGTCTTAGCGCCGGCCCCGTGGTTTAGTGGTAGCGTGCCTGCCTCTTACCCGGAGGCCCCGGTTCGATTCGCAGCCAGGTCAGAGATTTTTACCTGGACCTGAGGGCTGGTTCGAGGTCCACTCAGCCTACGTGATTAGAATTGAGGGGCTATCTGACGGTGAGATAGCGGCCCCGGTCTAGAAAGCCGGCCGAGAGGATTCGCCGAGCTAACCACATGACACCTCGTAATCTGCAGGCCTTCGGGCTGAGCAGCGTTCGCCTGGTAGGCCAAGGCCCTTCAAGGGCTGTAGTGCCATGGGGTTTGTTTGTTTGTTTGTTTGGTTTGAATGGACGTCTTCACCCGCAAATGATGAGGTGAGATTGTTTATGGCACCAGTCAGATTTTACCCCTCTAGCACGTTGTTCGCTTTATTCTCTAGTGCCCGGTTCCATCAAGGAAGGTTAAATATATTCTAACCCTAGGTTTATTAACTTCGCATTAATTTTAACTCGTTCTTGCAGGTCACGCAGTTTCTCTAAGCTATTTTGGCAGAGAGCTGGAAATAATGCAATAGATGAGTTGATAACTATCCTGAGTTTCATTTGGAAGTTCTGAAGCAGAATCGGAGGAGAAAAATACTGTATTGTGTCGCTTGCAGCCGTGTGCTAAAAATGCCAGTCAATACTCTGCCAAGAGTGTCCAGAAAAAAAGTTGCGAAGTACTTTAAACGCTTGCGAAATCAAAGAAAAGTCGAAAAAATGTTTCTCTTTTCCATATTTTAGACCCTGATAGGGTTTGGCGTTGATTTCTCATTGTACATTTTGTAATCACCTGTCTCTCTAAAGGTGAAAAATATTAACTTTTTGTATCTTGAAATTCCTCCTCGAGGTTGATGGAAGAGTATTATTTTGTCCATTAATCATTCCAAATTTCACATGGGCTATGTAATCAATTCTGAAAAGTGTCCATGTGAATATTTCTTTGGTGTTTCCACATACATTTAGAATATATACATACATACACTTCTTCTTCTTCTTCTTCTTCTTCTTCTTCTTAATCTGTTTACGCTCCAGGGTTGGTTTTTCCCTCGACTCAGCGAGGGATCCCACCTCTACCGCCTCAAGGACAGTGGCCTGGAGCGTGAGACATTGGGTAGGGTGCTTCTTAAACAATGTTTAATTGTTTAATTGTTTAATTGTTTAAGAGATTTCTTCTAAGGACGCAGAACACAGTTCTCTGCAAAACGTTAAGAATTTCACCTTATTTTCTTGACACGGCATAAGCCCGAAATCCTATACAGTATCATGTCTATAAGTACTGGCCGTGAAAGTATTAATGGCGAAACCAAATATTGTTTATAAACTTAAAGAACGTGGAAACAAACCCGTATTTAAAAACTATATTTTATATTGTATTAATCACTAATCACTAATATGTCGTCCGGCTCCATTGCTAAATGGTTAGCATGCTGGCCTTTAGTTCAAGGGGTCCTCACGAAGACCGGTGTGGAGGTCACAAAGACCCAGCCTCTGAACGTCTTCAACATTACACTTTATCTTAGATAAGGCCCCATCCTCACAAACGCCCAGGTCGCCCATACGACGTCAACTCGAAACACCTGCACCAGACCTCTCCGCAGGCCACACGCCATTATTATTATTATTATTATTATTATTATTATTATTATTATTTAGCTGTGAGCTTGCATTCGGGATATAGTGGGTCCGAGCCCCACTGTCGGTAGACCTGAAAATGTTTTCCGTGTTTTTCCATTTTCACGCCATGCTGTTACATAATTACGGCCACGGCTGCTTCCTTCCCATTCCTGGCTCTTTCCTATCCCATCGCCGCAGTGAGACCTATCTGTGTCGTTGCGACGTAAAGCAATTAGTAAAAGAATAAGATCAAGAAGAAGAAGAAACACCAAGTTGATGGCCAATGGAGATTATTACTGTACCTAATGAAGTAGCATATCGTGAAAGCGAATCAATAATAGGTACAACGCGGAAAAAGAATTTCCTTTTTTTGTGATGTATTCAGACTGCCAGAAATCCGACTAGTGAAGTAGTTATTTACCTACTTCTTGAAAAATAAAACAAAGAACACTTGATACTGTATAGGCTTTTGGTCTTATGGCGTGTCAAGAACTGTGCTCTGTGTCATCAGAAGAAAATCTCTGTCCGCGAGAAAGGGTGTACCACGTCCATTTCCACTTCTATTATAATCTAAATTTCAAAAAGTCATTGTTTAAGAAGCTTTTCTCGTGGACAGTCGAGATTTTCTTCTGATGATGCAGAGCACAGTTCTCCGTGAAACGTAAAGAATTTCACCTTATTTTCTTGACACGGCAAAAGTCCAAAGGCGTATACAATATCATGTCTATAAGTACGGGCAGTGAAAGCATCAATAGCAACAAAGAACACTTGATTCACAGAGATCATGAATGATTTAGAAGAATTAAATGTATCAATGCTCCAAATTGGAGGGAGAGAAGAGAAGAGAATTCTACGGAATAAACACTAAAGATTCAAACTCATCACATTTGAACGAAGCATGACTGCCCTCGCCCAACGACCTTCTATCCTGAGCCAGCTGCTTGATTAGTTGATACGGGCGTCGCCCTTTAATGCCATCGAGGAACCCTGCTCTTGGTCGTCCTCTTCTAGTCTTTCCTTCCAGTTTCCCTCCAAGCAGTGTGGTGCACCATGATGAATACCGGAGTAAATGATCTATCCAACTAAATCTTCCTCTCGCGAGCATTTTCTCTAGACTGATGGTTTCTTCAGCTCTCTTGAGAACTTCTTCATTTGTTAGCCTGTGAGTCCAGGGAATTCGTAACATTCGACGCCAGCACCACATTTCGAATGCATCTATTATTTTCCTATCAGCCTTTAATAGAGTCGAGGTTTCAGAGCCATAGGTCGCAATGCTCCAAATGAAGCAGGGATATTGTCTTGGAGGTCAACAGGCTCCTTTCTTTATTGACAGCTTCTTTAGCCTGGACTACTCGAGAACGGACGTCCTTTTCACACCTCCCATCGGATGCAATGATGCTTCCCAAATAACCGAACTGATTTACTTGAGTCAATTTTTCTCCTTCCAACCAAACATTGACATCCTGTTTACCTGTTTCCGAGAAAATATCAGACACTATTAGAAAAAGACGACTGAAATTGTATGCCCATATTCAAACTATGAACAATGAAAGACTTACTAAAAAAATATATATTTAATCCTGCCCCTTCACTAAAAGTCAAGAATAATTAGTTAATCGAAATTGAAAAAGTCCTTCAAGAAATCAGCATAACAGGTGAAATTATATGGAAGAGTCCTGGCTTTAGAACATTGGTACCGGGCGAGTTGGCCGTGCGCGTAGAGGCGCGCGGCTGTGAGCTTGCATCCGGGAGATAGTAGGTTCGAATCCCACTATCGGCAGCCCTGAAAATGGTTTTCCGTGGTTTCCCATTTTCACACCAACTCCTAGGCCTTTCCTATCCCATCGTCGCCATAAGACCTATCTGTGTCGGTGCGACGTAAAGCCCCTAGCAAAAAAAAGAACATTGGTGAACAAACATTATTTTGCTGAAAAAATCAAGATGAGAACCAGTACTGCATAGACGGAAGAACGGAAAATGGAAGAGAAACACAGCGAGAGGATGAAGAGAAGAAAGCAAATTCATCTCGTAAGTAAGTTTAATCGCGTTCCTCAGTTTGGCACAACGTTGTGAAATGAGTATACAGTATATATGTTGTTTCAGTCCTCTACAATGTCATTAACTCACTTATTATTGATCACGAAGTAAAAAATGCAGACAGTATGGATGTAACCAACCTGAAGGTTTCCAACATTAATTATTGAAATCCACAGAAATCCTTGAGTTTGTAAATTACCCTGTCCTCTCGACCATCGTCCATCTTCTTCAGCAGACTTGTATGAAGCAACACGAAGCAAACGCTTGTTAATGATTTCCTTCCTCCTACAGTAGTTAATGAATGTACCTGAATTAATTACCGGCTATCTTTATTTTGACATTGACATAGCCGGATATGTGACCTTCCAAGTCTGCCATCTTAATCATTTACGCAGGCTTTGCAACACAGGTGGGGTTAAGCAGGGAGCACACTGCTTCCGTTCCGTTCAGTTGACCTTGGATATTTGGTTCACGTGTTATCAAATGTTCAGCCGCCTACTACTTCAGTTCCGCACGCTTCAGCATTTCTCCCCCACCATCCGTTCAGTCGAGCTTGCCCTCATAAGCGAAGTTGACGGAAGACAGAAGGTAGACCCCCACCTTGCGAGCCTCTAGCGAAGTGTTTTATTTGAGTTCAATGAGTATGATCAATGAAGAACTGGTGACTGAAGTTGTAAAATGACATCCTGTTATCATGATATGGCAAGGAGAAATTCAAGTCAATCGGCAAGAAGTGATAATGATGCAGCAATTCTGTCCACGGTTTCTATGCGAAGAAAGAGACTTACCTCTGTGGCCAAGGAGTTGGACAATTTTTTAACTGACTAATATGCAAAAGTGGATAGAAAGCCCGCGGATTGCCGACAAAAAGTTTTATGAAACCGTGGAATAAACAGTGTGATATTTTAGTCCTCTGCTACACATTGAATTTAAATCTAAAATAACTACTCTAGTGACGGAATATGACAGACTGTACACTGACCTGTAGTATTGTACAATTGTAATTACTTTGACCATGTATATTGTTAAATAAAATATGAAAGGAAATCAATACTTACTTCATTGTTACTGCCAGTCGCTCAAAAAGTGAAATTGGTTTTCTGAAATTTGATTTTTTGAGGTAGAACGCTTAGCAACTCAAAAACTTGAGTGAGTAATATTCTGAAATATTAAAAAAAAAAGTTGTGCTCATCAAGTAACATGTCCGGAAAGTGAAGGTAATATTCACCACAGTGTTTGCTTTTTAAATATATTTCATGTATAGAAAATCTTCTCTTTTCTCTTCTTCTTCTTCTTCTTCTTCTTCTTCGCAGTCTATAATTTCTCTGTCTTCGGACAAAGAGCTCGACATTACTACAGGCGCTGTTCCAAGCCGGGTTCACTGACAGCTTCCGAAAGAGACGGAAGGTATGTGCGGCAGACGAACTGATGCGAACGGATACGCGGTAAACTGAACTGAACTGAACTGAATCTAGCGGGACGGTTGCAATATGCTCCCTGCTTTAGCATGCTACAGTTACAGTACATCACCGTCTCTCTAGAATAGGTCGGGGTAAAGGACCGAATGATCAACTGCCATACAATATCCCTGATGTAGCCTACTTATATACTAAGTCATCTTTTTTTTTTCTTTCTATTTTCCCGTCCAATCCTCATAATTATGCTATTAATTTTACGCCTCACCAACAACTTTTATGGTTTTCGGCGACGCTGAAAAGCTGGAATGTTGCTCCACAGGAGCTATTCTCTTTAACGTGCCGATAAATCAAACAACACGAGGCTGGTGTACTTGAGCAACTTCAAATTCCTCCGGACTGAACTGGGATCGACCCGCCACTTAGGGCTAACGTCTGAGCTACTCAGCCCGGCAATAATAATAATAATAATAATAATAATAATAATAATAATAATAATAATAATAATAATAATAATAATAATAATAATAACAATAATAATAATAATGAAAATATATGCTTGCCTCTTCAATCAGAATTAAAGTAAGCTTAAAAATATAGCTGGTGAAGAGTTTCAAGTACCTAGGGGAATGGATTGAATGGAACAACCTTAAAGAGAAAGCAATGGAAGCGAGAAGGAACACAATGGAACTAGCTTTCCAGAAAACCAAAAACACATACAATAGGAAAGCCCTCTCTTGGAACACCAAAATAAGGCATTATAACACAGTAATTAAGCCGGAAGCGCTCTATGCAGCAGACACGCTAGTCATGGGGAGGAAAGGGCAAATGGAGAAATTGGAAATGTACACATATTCCGAATGAAACCTGGCAGATTATCTAAACAGAGCTTTGGCTTCTTTTACAAAAAAAAAAAAAAAAAAAAAAAAAAAAAGAGACCGCTAAACCAACGCTAAACCCAATTAGGTTAAGGAAGTTGAACAGGATCTGAGAGATCTTAAGGTTACCGAACTCATGCTAAAGAATGGTACAGCCAAAACCGTGACCAAAGACAAAACTAAGAGGTTCCAAGTTAAGAACAACACCAGAAACCCGATTCAGATATCAGAGGATGAAAGGAGGAGAAGATCAGTTAGAATGAAGAACTATTGGGAGAAGAAAAAAGTAGTAGTAATAATAATAATAATAATAATAATTGTTACAGAGTATAGTGGATGTGCAGAGGTGAAAGAAGGTGCGGGGGTGAACAGGTCTCAAAATACGAAATTAAAGTTAAAATAAAATTTAACAAAGTTATATTTTCTTTTCAAGATTAAGAAATAACAAATAGAACAGGTACTCAGTAGCCGAAACACAATTCGAAAATGTACAATTACAGTGATTACAGGATTTGGGCTCCGAGAGCCAGACACATAATTCTTGAGCAATGAGCCCAACTTTACTTATATTCAAGGTTCAACAAAGGGGCAGAAACCCCCAATCAGGCCTAGGAGCACTTGCTCCTCTTTACACGGAAAAGCCTCCTCGAGGCATACAGCAACTCAATTTTCAAGAAAGAGCAACTCGCTCTCAAAATTTAAGCCTATCAAAGGCCACACCAAACTCCACTTTCAAGTTGTCCTCCAAGGACATGAAAACAGGGGTAAAAATACCCAACCTACTGAGGCCTATTAAGTAAAGAAACAGGTCAATTACATGGCCTCTAAAATACCAACTTGAGAGGAGGCGTTCTTGCACTCCTAATACACTTTATATAAAACCTACTTGGCACTAGGCCGTTACTGCAAGGGCTAATCCCATACTAGAGAGTTGACTTATAGAAGAAGACAATTTACATTACGTTAAGGAAGAAACGGTTGAGAAAATAAGTTCACCTCAAGGCTATATGAGTGGGAGCTCGAGAGGGTTAAGCACTCTCTATCCCAATATGTAGTTTAAAAGATAGAATTGATACAAGGTGTCTTTATATTTTAGGGGAAAAGTTACATGGTAGAAAGGCTTCGGACCTGCCCCGAGAGTTAAACTGCTGAGCTAGCAAGAAAAAAAGTTATTAAACGGCCATTACCTGGTGGCTGAACTGCTGCCCGAAGAAAGAGGCGCTTCCCGCCCCCTGCTACGTACTTTACACACTGATAGATGTTACTGAAGTGGCGCGGAGACCCGAAAATCAGCAGTTTATATACCCTCGTGGAAAGTTCGAGGCGTTTCAGGAATGAGAACACCCTCCCACAAGAATTTTATTGGCTACCCACGAAAACCCCTACACAAGATGAAGAAGAAACGCATTATTGGTGGAAAATTAATTACAGAAAATTATGATTGGCCAGTTTCAAAACTGGCAGAAAGAAAGGGTTAATATTGCCAACTTAAACAATAACTGAAAGAAATTTAACAAAGAACAAACTTATGAACACAAAATTTCTCCAAAAACATAGTACTTTCACTTCGCACTGGGTGCACAATTGTAGTTCTTCAGTAGTGCCATCTGGAAGAGAATGTCCACACTTCTTACTACAGGCAAAACAAAAATACGTCGAAAACGACCCAGTTCAGAAACTTCAAAATTTACAAGTAGTGACATCTTCTGAGAAACTTGAAAATTAACACAGTAGATAAAGTTCAGACTTCCTCCAGTAGAGGAGTTTCAACTGGCGCAAAGTTTGAATTAGCGGCGTGGAGGTGTACCACCCGGTACAATAATAATAATAGTTACACGGATTTATCGTGGAACGCAGTGGTAGGGAAGCGCGTGGGGGTGAATGGCTGGACAGGGACCCACATAGAGTAACAATTTACTACAATAAAAATAGGAAATGTTTATCTTTCCTCTCTTAAAACCCAAATAGAGTAATCTAATGATTTAACAAGAAGTAGTTGACAAATTATTTGAGAATATTCACATTTAACAACGAGTTCGTCAATCTTTAATCAGGTACAATGTTGATAGGGAGAAATTCCCAGTCGTTAACCTAAATAGGAAAGATCATACATAATTGCTCATAACAGGTACAGTATTATGAAAGATCATAATTGCTCGTAACATGTAGCCTACAGTATTACGAAATAGCATAATTGCTCGTAACATGTAGCCTACAGTATTATGAAATAGCATAATTGCTCGTAACAGGTACAGTATTGCGCCGTTTTCATGTGTGACATATGCTACAGCGCGAACAAAACCAACTAGCACGAGTTCCAGAAACATGGCGCCGGAGCAGTTTAGGCGAGGACTGGTTTATAAATGTCGAATACGCAATGAAGTGATTGTGAAGAAAGGACTTTACTTTCATCTCTAAGCGGAGAAAACGTGTATATATGTGTAAATACTGTTAGAATTAAGTCAAATGTAAAATGTAGAATGTATGAAAACAAGACGAAACCAAAGATTGAAGACATAGGGTAATGTTACGGAGTATAAAATATCGATATTTGTTAATAAGAACGGTAGCGACATCTAGATGTCAGTAGATGTAAGTAAACACCTAAGATAGAGTTCCACATCTAGTATCTAATTTTGTTATTATATGACTTGTGCAAAACGTTAAAAGTATTCTTGTTAATTGTTAATGTCAATGTGATGGTAGTATGGAAATGATACGTAAAAATTAGAAATTGTATGCAAAGGAAGTTAATAGGGAATATATATGCAGTTAAGCAAATGCACCTGGCCTAAAATTACGGTGATACGCTTATGATTGTATAAAGGCCAAGCCATTACAGAAGGAGCAGTACGATATATAATAGAGATTGTCCGTATCGTAAATAACTTCGTATAATTAGAAGTAAATGCGTAATTGATTTACTAGTGGCTCTGTGTGTTGTCAAAGAACTAATATTAACCTTTTTCAGGTGTAATCTGCATGAGTCTAAAAGGAAGTACTAAATCAAAGGAGAATATGGAGTGCTAAATTATGTACAAGTAGGTCCCGCTGAGACGATGGAGTGGTTACCGGGATGGATAACTTAAGCCAGTGATTCATATAACCCTGGCCATTCAAGTCAGTAACTGCTTTCCATTATAATGATGTCTTTTTACTATGTGTACTTTATTTGATGCAACATTCATTTGTATTTTATTTTAGTTATTAGTTTATTTAATGTAGGTAGTAGTGTATATGTAGTACATGTCCTGAAGTAGTTCACCAAAACGTAATAGTAATTACACCTCGAGCGGCGTGATATTATGTTATTTGGTATATAGGAATTCTCATATGCGTTTGGCGACTCGGCATTCGAAATGATACGATACCATGCGGGAGAATGAATGGTTATGTTAGTAGATAACTCCAACATCGCTTATATTATGTTGTAGTGCCGTAATTACTGGGAAAACATGAGCCTATGTATACATATGTAACAACATCAACATGAAATCAGCATATTTATCGCGAAGCTAACCTTGGTATTGCAGATAAGTGATACAAATGTAGTAATGTTGTGAATAATGACACTGGTGTGAATCAACGTGAGATAATAATAATAATGATGTTGGTGTGAGTGTCAGATATATTAAGTACCTGCGATGATGGTGGTCATTATGTTGATGAATAATTCAAGTGTATTAAGTGCATGTGATGGTAATAGTTATTATGATGATGAATAATAAAACATGGGGATGATATCGTGATGTGCCACCGATGTGTGGGTTAGCTCACATAAAATTTAGTGGTTGAAATAATGAAGAGTGCTGTGCTGTGTGGATTATTTAATAAGATGGGAGGTGACAATGAAGATTTATCTTGATATCGCCACATGGAACGTATTATTTAATTGCTTTATGCCAGTGTGAAGTTAAATAAAGCAAAAGGAGGTGTATCACTCGTATATAAGCAAATGCTGAAATTGTAATGCCCTAGTATAAGATGATGTTAAGGTTATAATGCTCTTACATGAGTGAATGCTGGGATCGTAATGTTGATATGTAAGTGTAGGCTAAGATGGTAAGGCGGATGATTATTAAATGCAATCAGATGTCGATCACAATTGTCCTATCGATTATCGTTGCGTTTCGGATGTCATATTCAAAATCTATGTCAGTCATTAGGGTTTTAGTCGGTATGACGGCGATGTGTTCGAGGCGTGCATAAAGCTTACCACGCGTACAGCTTCGAGGATATATGACGTGATATTATTAAGTTAGATGTTTACTTCATGGACATGGTAGTTTAGTAGATGTAGTAGAGATGTCGTATGTGGTTTTATTAACATTTAATTGTATATATTCTTGTCCTTATGTATATTATCTTTGATTATTTATTTTATGCATTAGAATTAAGGTAACATGATCCTCGAAGGTATGCGCGAGGGTGGAAGTGTAATTATTGTCGCGTTGAGGCGAACCTCATCAGGACGTACGAGTTAGTTAAGGTGGTGATGATTATTTATTTTAATTAGGTTAGGCATCACATATAAAAAGACATTATTATCAGCTGAATTTGACATGAACGAAATTCTCCTATTGAAAATCTGACATCAAATCAAAACTGAAGGAATAAGAATACCTAAACTTGTAGAATTAAAGAAAGAACACAGTCATTATGGTAATTTTTCAGGTTTAGGCACGTTAATGAATAAATATAGATTTAGGTTCGGAATTTCAAATATCTATTATAAAATGAGGAATGATCAATTTGAAATCACTGCATTATGTTGAATCGGGTATAAATTAATTCAATTATGACAGCCGTTTTATGTCATTACCAATTTGTTCTTCGGTAATATTTATAATCTGGGTTATACTTTGGTTTCGTCTTAACTAGTAAGATCATTTAAATTAATAAATATAATCCGATCCAGAATATCTCCATCTTTTCATTATACAAATGGATATACATGGCCTTACTTATGAAATTAATTCAAATTCCAAGATTATATTTGGTATAATCAATTTTAATTCAAGACAAGGTCTCGATTATTATAAGCATATCATAAATTATGAAAATAGGTGATGCAAACACAACAACGATTGGCTTAAAAACATTAATATAGCAATTTGAAAATAAGCCGCCCGATAGGATTCCGAATCCAATTTTCCACCGTTGATGCGATTTTTATTCATCGGAACATATTAGCTAGCTGAGGCACATACAAAGTCCTGTGATTCTGTGAAATAGCCCCACAACAATAAAAGAACCCGTCAAGACCCTGGGTGTAGAGTGCTCCCAGTGCTAACCTATGGGGCAGCGCCACGTGGAGGGTGCAGTATTATGAAAGAGCATAATTGCTCGTAACATGTAGCCTACAGTATTATGAAATAGCATAATTGCTCGTAACAGGTACAGTAATGTGAAAGAGCATAACTGCTCGTAACAGGTGCAGTATTTGAAAGAGCATAATTGCTCGTAACAGGTACAGTATTATGAAACAGCATAATTGCTCGTAACAGGTACAGTATTGTGAAAGAGCATAATTGCTCGTAACAGGTGCAGTAGTATGAAAGAGCATAATTGCTCGTAACAGGTACAGTATTATGAAAGAGCATAATTGCTCGTAACAGGTGCAGTATTATGAAAGAGCATAATTGCTCGTAACAGGTACAATATTATGAAAGAGCATAATTGCTCGTAACAGGTACAGTATTATGAAAGAGCATAATTGCTCGTAACATGTAGCCTACAGTATTATGAAATAGCATAATTGCTCGTAACATGTAGCCTACAGTATTATGAAATAGCATAATTGCTCGTAACAGGTACAGTATTATGAAAGAACATAATTGCTCGTAACAGGTACAGTATTATGAAAGAGCATAATTGCTGCTCGTAACATATAGCCTACAGTATTATGAAAGAGCATAATTGCTCGTAACAGGTACAGTATTGTGAAAGAGCATAATTGCTCGTAACAGGTACAGTATTATGAAAGAGCATAATTGCTCGTAACAGGCACAGTATTATGAAATAGCAAAGTAGGGAATATGCATAATTTTCTACCATTAAAAAAATATTTAATAGTGCCTTTCCGCAAGGCGAGTGAAACGGCCTCTGGCGTAAGCAGCGCGCTGTGCGTCACGATCCAGTACCGCAGGCAGCTCTACCAGCCGTTGTGCATCAGCCGTTACTAAAAGCCGATTGTTTATTATTCATGATCGCGAATAACTTCGAAATGACAGAATAAAGGTTCAAAACAGCACAGTAAGACAATCTACCATGTGCAAATGTCATCATTCTTGAAAAATAGTGACTTTTGTGGCCGCAGAAATTCGCGGATAAAAAACAAGTTTGTAAGTGGCGTCTTTTATATACGTGCAATGTACTGTAACCCATAGTATTAGGATAACAACGAACCTGGATAGATATCACATCACTTTCAACATTTCCTTCTAGACTGATTCCCATATTAAAGAATAGCATTACATTTTCGGGCTTTCAGCATTAGTAAAGTAAGAAATCTGATTTCAGCACTAACATAAACATATAGGTAGCATTATAGCACTAGTCCGCCTCTGTGGTGTAGTGGTTAATGTGATTAGCTGCCACTCCCGGAGGCTCGGTTTCGATTCCCGGCTCTGCCATGAAAGTTGAAAACAAATAGTACGAGGGCTGGATCTGTGTCTACTCAGCCTCGGGAGGTCACCTGAGTAGAGGGGTTTCGAATCCCACCTCAGCCATCCTCGAAGTGGTTTTTCGTATTTTCCCACTTCTCCTCCAGGCACCTAAGGCCACGGACGTTTCCTTCCCTCTTCCTTGTGTATCCCTTCCGATCCTCCCATCCTCCAACAAGGCCCCTGTTGAGCATAGCAGGTGAGGTCTCCTGGGCGAGGTAATAGCCCTCCTCACCAGTTTCATCACCATACCCAAAGTCTCACGTTCCAGGTCACCGCCCATGAAGCGGTGGAGGTGAAATCCCTCGCTGAGTCCTAGAGAAAATCAACCCTGAAGGATAAACTGATTAAGAAAGAAAGAAGGAAAAAAAGATCATAGTACTATAGGGCTATAATCTATCATTCCCAAAAAAATGTATATTTTTGGTTGGGACAGCTGGCCTACCCACTTCCGGGGCCCATGAAAGAGAAATATTAAATATCTTTGTGGGGGGAAAAAGTTAAACAAGTCGGGCTGAGCGGTTCAGACGGTTGAGGTGCTGGCCTTCTGACCCCAACGTGGCAGGTTCGATCCTGGTTCAGTCCGGTGGTAGTTGAAGGTGCTCAAATACGCCAGTCTCGTGTCGGTAGATTTACTGGCACGTAAAAGAACTCCTGCGGGACTAAATTCCTGCACATTGGCGTCTCCGAAAACCGTAGAAGTAGTTAGCGGGGCGTAAAGCCAATGACATTAATTACATTTGGCTATTAACAAGCTGAGCATATCAGGCGAGAAAATTGTCCTGATGACATTTTAGTCGTTCAATACAGGAATGTCTTTGGGTGCTGTGACTTTTACTTTTTTTTGCTATTTGCTTTACGTCACACCGTCACATATAGGTCTTATGGCGACGATGGGACAGGAAAGGCCCAGGAATGGGAACGAAGCGGCCGTGGCCTTAGGTACAGCGTCAACATTTGCCTGGTGTGAAAATGGGAAACCACGGAAAACCATCTGCAGGGCTGCTGGCAGTGGGGTTCGAAACCCACTACCTCCCGGATGCGAGCTCACAGCTGCGCGCTCCTAACCGCACGGCCAACTCGCCCGGTATTTTTACCCTTCGGTTTATTGACGTGGCTTGTATAACCTAAAACTTAGGCTAAGTTGGATAATATTTTAAACACCAACACCATTTTCACCTGTGTGCAATTATGTTATTTATTTCACTAATATTATGATTATTATAATTGAGCATTGTTAACTTACAAGACCCCAACAGACAAGCATTGGTTTTGTGTAGAGTTATACATTTGTTAAAATCACGTTGTTTCCTTTCATGATGTACCCGCCTATTTTTTGTTATATTATAGAGTATTTAGATATAGCCCAAATTTCTTTACAAATTAAGCTCTTCAATAAAGACATAAATAACTGTCACATGCCGAGATAAATTGGTAGAATTAGAGCTGTCAAAATGGTTCATAAACCCTTTGATTTATTATCTTGACATGGATCACCAAAAAAAAAAAGGTTAGGGTGGAGAATACTTTAATAATCAGCTTTAATTAATGCACTGTTTATTACTTTCATATTCCAAGATGTAATTGAAGCATTTAAACAAAGCATCATACATTAAAATTTAAAGTTTTACCACTAGAACAGCTGACATGGAAAAGTGATTGAAAATTCAAACAAATTCATCTTACGTTAAAATCTTCAAAAAAATAAACTGTAGACTTTTGCGATATATCACCAGCATTTCTCCGGCTCGCCAAAATCCACTTCTCCCTAGTTTTAGCGTCTTTGGAACATTTATAAACAATTTGTTTGGGATGGTATGCGATGTGCTATTGCACATCGGAACACTACACTATTTATAAGTTTTCTGCCTCACTGTCTGCGCAGGATTCATTTTAAGGTTAAAATATACCACTCAGATTATTATCCAATGTATAGACCTCGAATTTAACTATACCAGACACTAACACAAAGTAGAATACGTGAAGTGTATCCTGCTTCTCACAGCACACTATGTGTTATTTCGTCTGCTAATTCAGTCAACCTGTACGATGACGTCAGACCAATGAGATCGCGTACTTGCGTCACGTGACAGTTTCATACATTGATTTAGATTTTTATCATGCTTGGAGTTATTATTTGTACATTCTGATCACATTTTTGAATTCTGCATGAAATTTTGAATTAGATTAGCATATTTTTATTTAAAACCCCGGATCATGCATGTTCCCTATTGCTCGTTAACAGGTACAGTATTATGAAAGAGCATAATTGCTCGTAACAGGTGCAGTATTATGAAAGAGCATAATTGCTCGTGTAACAGGTACAGTATTGTGAAAGAGCATAATTGCTCGTAACAGGTACAGTATTACGAAAGAGCATAATTGCTCGTAACAGGTACAGTATTACGAAAGAGCATAATTGCTCGTAACAGGTACAGTATTATGAAAGAGCATAATTGCTCGTAACAGGTACAGTATTACGAAAGAGCATAATTGCTCGTAACAGGTACAGTATTGTGAAAGAGCATAATTGCTCGTAACAGGTACAGTATTGTGAAAGAGCATAATTGCTCGTAACAGGTACAGTATTACGAAAGAGCATAATTGCTCGTAACATGTAGCCTACCGTATTATGAAATAGTATAATTGCTCGTAACAGGTACAGTGTTATGAAAGAGCATAATTGCTCGTAACAGGTGCAGTATTATAAAAGAGCATAATTGCTCGTAACAGGTAAAGTGTTATGAAAGAGCATAGTTGATCTAACAGGTACAGTATTATGAAAGAGCATAATTGCTCGTAACAGGTAAAGTGTTATGAAAGAGCATAATTGCTCGTAACAGGTACACATTAAAGAGTTTGAGCTCCAAATACATAGAGGCTAGCCTCCATAAAGCGATATGTCGCTTGTTATATTATCAATTACACAATTAACCAATTGGGTGACAAGTCATCTTATTCATACTCAGGTTGTCCCATGGTGGGCTTTTCAATTAGAAAATTTCACAAACAGATGAAGTACTGTTCCACACGGTTACCCGCAAGACCAAAATGAATATACGGGGGCATATTGCCCATCCTACTTGCCCTAAAGAAAGAAAAGGAAAAAAGGTTACAGCCAAAGCAGGCCATTAATAAAAGGAAAGGAGGTGAAACACCAGCACTCTTTAAAATCAAATTCTGGAAAGACAAGAACCTAAGTGGGCTTAAGGGTAGGGACACAGAGGCTAATCCCATGCTAAAAGGGGTGACTAAAAGGAGAACGTTTATAGGCCGAGACAAATTTCCAAAATTTAGAAGTTGAAACACTTAAGTCACCCAGCTCAAAAGTAGAAGGGGAGAGTTCCGAGGGTTACAACTCGTGCTCCTATACATCAAACATTTTTCCAGTATGGAATATAAATTAAGTGTGAATACAATCCAGAAGGTCCTACATTTAAGAGAAACGAAAGGATTTCTTATTGTATTTAAACAATCCGCTGAAATCTTCCCCTCAAAATACACGCCGGCACATACACATATTTAGATAAATTCTACCATTATCTGTCAGCGCAATCACCTGAGCAAATCAGACAAGATGACCAAAAAGCGTTTTCCTTAAATAGATCCGCAGGGGAAGGTTCTAGACTATATTAGAATCCAGAACGCTTATAGGCTAGATTTCCATTCACTATCTTGAGTTCTGATTGGTTAGAGAACTTAGTTACAGGCATGTGGTAAGCCGATTACATTAGAGGAGGAACCAGGCGAAGTTTTGACAACTGCGGCGCATAAAAATAACCAGCTACAACTACTACAAGGTTTACCAACTACAACAAATTAAATTAATTACATTAAATTAAAATAACTAACGATGGCAGAAGTAAGGAGAACGAAAAATGCAGATTAGCACAAGCAAAGAAGGCCTTTCTTAAGAAAAGAAATTTGCTCACTTCGAACATTGATGTGGGAATTAGAAATAATTTTTTGAAGACTTTCATCTGAAGGGTAGCATAGTATGGAAGTGTTATGTGGGCGAAAACTAGCTCAGAAATAAAGAGAATCAAAGCTTTCGAAATATGGTGTCACAGAAGAATGCTGAAGGTGGGATGGATGTATCGAATCACGAATGAAGAGATACTGAATCGAATTCGTGAGAGAAGATCGATTTGGGTAAATTTGACTAGAAGAAGAGATAGAATGACAGGACACATCTTAAGACATCCAGGACTTGTGCAGTTGGTTTTGAGAGAATAGTCGGGGGTAAGAACGGTAGGGGTAGACCAAGGTATATGACAAGCAGATTAGATCAGATGTACTGTAGGATGCAGCAGTTACGTAGAAATGAAAAGGATGAGGTGGCATGCAGGGCTGCACCAAACCAGTCTATGATGACTCAAACAACTCAAACAACAAGAGATCAATTATTATAATAATTGTACCATGGGTACATCTTGCCCGGCTAGTTAAATATGCACCATCTCTAAGGCCATCTATGTAAACAAACTTGAACTTGTGAACTACAAGGAACTATGGTCTTCAACCGTTAGATGTCTCTACCGTCGGCATATTGCGCCCTCTAGTGGGCTAAACTCTATTTATTTCATAAATAAGTGTTCAATTTGTATGCATAATTCATATTAAAAGACCTGTATTATTATTACAAAGGTGAAAATGGAATTCGGATGAAAATGAAATCACATTACATCTATTAAGTTACAGAAAAAAGTCACAGATACCGTCAGGAAAGGGCGATTACAAGTTTATGATCACTTAGATAGATTGAATAATAACATGCTCACAAAGAAAATTTTAAACTTATCCTTATCAATGAAAAATCACAATCATTGGCTGAAAGAAATCAGTGAGGACCTGAGTGAAATTGGCAATAATGAAGATACCATTCAAGATAGAATAAATGTCAGACCCTTAATTCACAAACACAAATTTTCTGTAAAGCCCACCCGACAAGATACACAATGGACTGAACAACGTAAAAAGGAGAGAGAAGAAGAAAAGGGAAGAGAAAAGAAGAAAACAAAACTCCACAATTTTAGCCCTTCAGGCAAGCAATTCAGTGTTGAAAACATCCTAGGGATATGAACTACGAATTTTAGATAAATAAAATATCATAACATATGAGAATATGTTCTTTATTTATTGGTAAAAATTAAAATCCTTCCCTTTATCATCGTTATCAGGTCGATCAGAGGAGCAGTTTGCCTTTTTCTACCACTACGAGCGCTAATATGAGTCAATGCAGAGTTCCACTTAAGCCCTTATAACTACATTTGGTGTGGACATTTTTCACAATATCTAACAAAACCTGAGGGCACTGAACCAGGGAACACATTAGAGGATGAATTATGTACATAAGATAATTTGGTTAGGATTTAATCAAAAACGAATCGGGTAAAGAAACAAGCGATTTTATGCTGTTTTTCAGGGACTACATTAGGCCCGAGGTGATTTTGGAAATTCAGTTTTTTAGTTTGATAGGACTATCCAAGACTCCAAATTTGAAACCTTTTCGGGTCCTTTAGCCCTTCGACTTTCTGCACAATTGAGGAAATTGCTTAATTTTATGTTTTTCGTAGTATGGCGACCTCTACTTTGTCTGCTAAGAATGTTTTCAACATTAACCAGTACTAATAAGTTCAAACTCGCTCCTTAGTTGCGCATAACGAATCAAAAAATGTACAACTATGGCTAGGAGGGCATTATATATACTTGGAATTGTTTTATTAGAGAACTTACATTCGGCAAAGTATAAAGGAGGGTGCACTAATTTACAAAATATACCCATTTCATCGGATCCATCTGCGTGTAGCAAGCAAAGTGTTTAAGAAACAAATTGATCGAAAAGCATTAAACAGTAGCTAAGTGGCCGTGCTAGTGCTGCACCTGGCGGCTGGGGTACACAATGGCGCTCTTCATTCAAACTGGAGTGTTGCTACACAAACATTTACACGATGAAAGGCAAGTTGCCATCACTCAATTAAGTTCTCGCAGCTGCAAGAAGTGGTGAGCTAATTCTTCTTGAAGTTATACACAGTCATGAAGTGTGGGGAACAGCCGCAGTGCTCCCATGTCGAACAACGATAGACTGAAATATCAACGCTTTATAATTTGAAACTGAGTGCCACTTGGAAAATTGTATTTAATCGACTACTCCCCCCCCCTCCCTCCACTGTTCAAGAGCATGCTGTATGCTATGCGAAGTTAACTCTGCTACGTATGGCAGCTTTGAAGAAATGGCCGACGTCACAAGGGGCTTTGATAAACTGCCACTCTCGCTTTGAAGCTTTGCTAATGGATGCTTTGAAATTATAACTGCCATACACTGCAGATTTTGGAAAGTTTATCTCTTTCATGCAGGTCCTCTACAAGATTGGATAAATACTGATAGCTCATGGATGCTAAAAGTTGTGTGCGTCAATCTGGAACATGTGTTTCGCAGACCTCAATTGAGATTTATATGGATTATTATTATTATTATTATTATTATTATTATTATTATTATTATTATTATTATTATTATTATTGATCCGTTTGCCATTCAGCGTTGGTTTTTCCTTCGGACTCAGCGAGGGATCCCACCCCTACCGCCTCAAGGGCAGTGTCCTGGAGCGTGAGACTACGGGTCGAGAATGTAACTGGGGAGAATGACCAGTACCTCGTCCAGGCGGCCTCACCTGCTATGCTGAACAGGGGCCTTTTGGGGGAATGGGAAGATTGGAAGGGATAGACAAGGAAGAGGAAAGGAAGCGGCCATAGCCTTAAGCTGGGTACCATACCGGCATTTGCCTGGAGGAGAAGTGAGTAAACACGGTAAACCACTTCGAGGATGGCTGAGGAGGGAATCGAAGCACCCTCTACTCAGTTGACCTCCCGAGGTTGAATGGACCCCGTTCCCGCCCTCGTACCACTTTAAAATTTCGTCGCAAAGCCGGGAATCGAACCCGGGCCTCCGGGGGTGTTAGCCAATCACACTAAACATTACACCACAGCGGAGGACTACATGGGGTTTTACTTACTAAAATTCAGTTACAGTTAATTCCAAATTCAAATACTACAGTCGAGACAAAATCGCAGGCCAAGAAAGTTAGAAATAGTGCAACTCCGTGGCTGAATGATCATTATTGACGATTTCGGTACAGAGGGTTAAGGTTTCGAGACTCGGTCGGGGATTTTAATCGCTTTTGATTATTTCTTCTGGCTCGGGGACTGGATATTTGTGTTTGTTCTAACACCCTCCTATTCATATTCAGACAACACGCCACACTACCACCCATCATAGAAACAACCAATAGTGATAATATCCCTCCACACAGGGCTGGCGTCAGGAAGGGTATCTGGCTATAAAACAGGGCCAAATTCAAGATGCTCACACCCACGACCCCTTGGATGTGGTAAAATTGGAAGTGGAAGAAGGAAAGTTTTCAAAATTAATTTTTCTAAATCTGCCTACGCGATTTTCTTCACATCCTCTCGAATGACCACTACAAAAAAAGTCATTGCTCTCGGAATGATTCGGCGTCGAGTCCAGATGTTTCTCTTTCTCTTGCCTAAATAACTTTCTCGTAGTCACACACACACACACGCGCGCGCGCGCGCGCGCGCGCGCGATGGCTATGAAGATCATTACTCTTACATTACCTCATCTCCCTTAATTTAGCAACAGCAGATCAAGTTCTGAGGGTTGGAGAGTACAACTGTATATGAGGACTTTGAACTCTTGTCATTTGTTTTAAATTCGATTGCGGCATTAGAATTGTGATATTTCCTTAGTTTTGTTCAATTGCAACCCAGTGTTACTATAAGAAATGGTGCGCAAGAATATTTGCTACATACAGTGATGATTTCGATAAATATATTCAATGTTAGCTGATCCATTGGTACTCGTATCAAGGAACATGAACGAAATGTTCGCCTCAACCAGCCAGACAAAGCAGCAATAGCTGAGTACGCCCTATCATTGGCTCATGATGACGCTCGAGCTCTTACCCACACCAGACACTACAGGTCCAAGATTATACAGGAAGCCGTGGAAATACGCAGAAATCCTAATCATTTCAACAGGAACACTGGCTATCAAGTAATACGTGGTTGCTAGACATTAAGGATTTAAGTAGGTAGTTCCTTTCCCTGTCCCTTTCCTGTTTTTTCGTTTCGGTGTTGTCCAAAGGCGTACGTTCCTCATCACCAGATGTTTCATTCCAGGCTTATGTCAATGTCATACTTCCATAATGTGTGTACATCTGTTATGTAACTCTCTCTTAGATTGATTCTGATGGTTCCGTCAGCCTCCGCTTCGAATGCTAGCGCTGTAACGCATACGGCGAGCCATCTGTTGGCGAATGAAGGTATCACTTCCACTTCTATCATTAACGTCTAAATTCAAATGTCATTCTTGGAGAAATGTTCCGCGTGAACAGTCGAGATATTCTAAAGATATAGAGAAAAGTTTTCTACGAAACATAAAGAATTTCACTATATTTTCTTGACACGGCATAAGCCCAAAAGCTTGTATCATATCTATAATGTTAGCATTGTCTGTTGCAGTGACGGTAACCACTTGCTTATTTTGCAAAAATTTGCATTGGCAAGTCAATCTCGTAAGGAAATTTTGGAACAAGAAGTATTGTTCCTTAGTCATGAAGAAGGGTTTACAGCTTAGGATGCCATGACACTGACCAAGCGTCCCCCTTTATCAGACATTAGTCACCTTGGCTGCAAAAGTTCATCTGTCACTCGTAAAACGTAAAAGTGTAGTGGTATTAATGGTTAGTCCATACTGTTCAGGGATACCTTCTGAGTGCTGCTTGTTACGGAATAATAATGTACTATAATTATGATTTATTCGGTTTGTTACCCCAGTAAACCTTGTATCTGTGAAAATACCTTCAGAACAGTGTAAAAGCCTGCAATATACAATAACATAAACGTACAACACAGAAGACAGAAGAATACGATAACCCTCAGACGAAACACGTTCACTTTTATCACAGTGTGTTTTGTCAGTGGACTGTTCAGGAGAGGGTATTTTAAAGGAAAGAATTCCGTGTCGTTGGTTTGCAGCACGTTAAAAGAACTCCTACGGGACAAGATTCCGACAACCCTGCGCCTGTCAACAACTAGCATTTAGGACGAACTTAAAAACAAATAATATTATAATTTTAGAGCCACCTCTTTGGTGTAATTGGTGGTACGTATAAGTTAGGAAATTTGTTTGGAAGGGTAATAGGGAGGTACATTCAGGGAAACGGGATGGCCTAGGGAGCGGTGATAAGGGAACAGGGAACTGGAAATCAAGTAGGGATGACATAAAATTGTTAGTGTTGAACTGTAGAAGTATTGTAAAGAAAGGAATAGAATTAAGTAATTTAATAGATATATATTTACCAGATATCGTAATAGGAGTTGAATCATGGCTGAGAAATGATATAATGGATGCAGAAATTTTCTCACGGCACTGGAGTGTGTATCGTAGAGATAGGATAGGAAAGGTGGGAGGGGGAGTATTCATTCTGGTGAAAGAAGAATTTGTAAGCTACGAAGAAATTAAAGATGAGACACATGAAATTCTAGGTGTAAGGCTCATTTCTAAAGATAATAGGCAACTTGATATATCTGGAGTGTACAGATCGGGAAAGGGTAGCACTGATGCGGATTCGGATATATTTGAAAGGATAGTCAGCTATGTGGGAAACGACATAGAAAGAAATGTGATTGTAGCGGGAGATCTGAATTTGCCAGATGTCAATTGGGAAGGAAATGCGAACGACAGGAAGCATGACCAACAAATGGCAAATAAGTTAATATGGGAAGGACAGCTGATTCAGAAAGTGATGGAACCAACCAGAGGGAAAAATATTTTGGATGTGGTGCTGTTAAAACCAGATGAGCTCTATAGGGAAACTGAAGTAATAGATGGTATTAGTGATCATGAAGCTGTTTTTGTGGTAGTTAAAAATAAATGTGATAGAAAGGAAGGTCTTAAAAGTAGGACTGTTAGGCAGTACCATATGGCTGATAAAGCAGGTATGAGGCAGTTTCTAAAAAGTAACTATGATCGGTGGAAAACGGTAAATAAATATGTAAACAGACTCTGGGATGGGTTTAAAGAAATTGTTGAGGAATGCGAAAACAGGTTTGTACCTTTAAGGGTGGTAAGGAATGGTAAAGACCCACCTTACTATAATAGAGAAATAAAGAGACTAAGAAGGAGGTGCAGACTGGAAAGAAATAGAGTTAGAAATGGCTGTGGAAGTAAGGAGAAATTGAAGGAACTTACTAGAAAATTGAATCTAGCAAGAAGGCAGCTAAGGTTAACATGATGGCAAGCATAATTGGCAGTCATACAAATTTTAGTGAAAAATGGAAGGGTATGTATAGGTATTTTAAGGCAGAAACAGGTTTCAAGAAGGACATTCCAGGAATAATTAATGAACAAGGGGAGTGTGTATGTGAGGATCTTCAAAAGGCAGAAGTATTCAGTCAGCAGTATGTAAAGATTGTTGGTTACAAGGATAATGTCGAGATAGAGGAAGAGACTAAGGCCAAAAAAGTAATAAAATTTACGTATGATAACAACGACATTTACAATAAGATACAAAAGTTGAAAACTAGAAAAGCGGCTGGAATTGATCAGATTTCTGGGGATATACTAAAGACAATGGGTTGGGATATAGTACCATATCTGAAGTACTTATTTGATTATTGTTTGGCCGAAGGAGCTATACCAGATTAATGGAGAGTTGCTATAGTAGCCCCTGTGTATAAAGGAAAGGGTGATAGACATAAAGCTGAAAATTACAGGCCAGTAAGTTTGACATGCATTGTATGTAAGCTTTGGGAAGGCATTCTTTCTGATTATATTAGACATGTTTGTGAAATTAATAACTGGTTCGATAGAAGGCAATTCGGTTTTAGGAAAGGTTATTCCACTGAAGCTCAACTTGTAGGATTCCAGCAAGATATAGCAGAAATCTTGGATTCTGGAGGTCAAATGGACTGTATCGCGATTGACATGTCTAAAGCATTTGATAGGGTGGATCATGGGAGACTACTGGCAAAAATGAGTACAATTAGACTAGACAAAAGAGTGACTGAATGGGTTGCTATATTTCTAGAAAATAGATCTCAGAGAGTTAGAGTAGGTGAAGCTTTGTCTGACCCTGTAATAGTTGAGAGGGGAGTTCCTCAGGGCAGTGTTATCGGACCTTTATGTTTTCTTATATATATAAATGATATGAGTAAAGGAGTGGAATCGGAGGTAAGGCTTTTTGCGGATGATGTTATTCTCTATAGAGTGATAAATATGTGACAAGATTGTGAGCAACTGCAACGTGACCTCGAAAATATTGTGAGATGGACAGCAGGCAATGGTATGTTGATAAACGGGGCTAAAAGTCAGGTTGTGAGTTTTACAAATAGGAAAAGTCCTCTCAGTTTTAATTACTGCGTTGATGGGGTGAAAGTTCCTTTTGGAGATCATTGTAAGTATCTAGGTGTTAATATAAGGAAAGATCTTCACTGGGGTAATCACATAAATGGGATTGTAAATAAAGGGTACCGATCTCTGCACATGGTTATGAGGGTGTTTAGGGGTTGTAGTAAGGATGTAAAGGAGAGTGCATATAAGTCTCTGGTGAGACCCCAACTAGAGTATGGTTCCAGTGTATGGGACCCTCACCAGGATTACCTGATTCAAGAACTGGAAAAAATCCAAAGAAAAGCAGCTCGATTTGTTCTGGGTGATTTCCGACAAAAGAGTAGCGTTACAAAAATGTTGCAATGTTTGGGTTGGGAAGAATTGAGAGAAAGAAGAAGAGCTGCTCGACTAAGTGGTATGTTCCGAGCTGTCAGCGGGGAGATGGCGTGGAATGACATTAGTAGACGAATAGTTTTGAATGGCGTCTATAAAAGTAGGAAATATCACAATATGAAGATAAAGTTGGAATTCAAGAGGACAAACTGGGGCAAATATTCATTTATAGGAAGGGGAGTTAGGGATTGGAATAACTTACCAAGGGAGATGTTCAATACATTTCCAATTTCTTTGAAATCATTTTGGAAAAGGCTAGGAAAGCAACAGATAGGGAATCTGCCACCTGGGCGACTGCCCTAAATGCAGATCAGTATTGATTGATTGATATTGATTGATTGTATAACCAATAATATAATCAATCAATCAATCAGATCAGTATTGCAGATCAGTATTGATTGATTGATTGATTGATATTGATTGATTGTATAACCAATAATATAATCAATCAATCAATTACTACTGATCTGCATTTGGGGCAGTCGTCCAGGTGGCAGATTCCCTATCTGTTGTTTTCCTAGCCCTCTCTTAAATGATTCCAAAGAAATTGGAAATTTATTGAACAACTCCCTTGGTAAGTTATTCCAATCCCTAACTCCCCTTCCTATAAACGAATATTTGCCCCAATTTGTCCTCTTGAATTCCAAATTTATCTTCATATTGTGATCTTTCCTACTTTTAAAGACACTATCCAAACTTATTCGTCTACTGATATCCTCCCACGCCATCCCTCCACTGACAGCCCAGAACATACCACTTAGTCGAGCAGCTCGTTTCCTTTCTCCCAAGTCTTCCCAGCCCAAACTTTGCAACATTCTTGTAACGCTACTCTTATGTCGGAAATCGCCCAGAACAAATCGAGCTGCTTTTCTTTGGATTTTTTCCAGTTCCTGAATCAAGTAATCCTGGTAAGGGTCCCATACACTGGAACCATACTCTAGTTGGGGTTTCACCAGAGACAAATATGCTCTCTCCTTTACAACCTTACTACAACCCCTAAATACTCTCATAACCATGTGTAGAGATCCGTACCCTTTATTTACAATCATTTATTTGATAACCCCATTGAAGATCATTCCTTATATTAATACCTAGGTATTTACAATGATCCCCAAAGGGAACTTTCACCCCATCAACGCAGTAATTAGTGTGGTTAGCGGTTAGTGTGATTAGCTGCCAACCCAGGGGGCCCGGGTTCGATTCCAGGCTCTGCCACGAAATTTGAAAAAGTGGTACGAGGGCTGGAACGGGGTCCAATCAGCCTAGGGAGATTAACTGAGAAGAGGGGGTTCGATTACCACCTCAGCCATCCTCGAAGTGTCTTTCCGTGGTTTCCCACTTCTCATCCAGGCAATTGCCGGGATGGTACCTAACTTAAGGCCGTGGCCGCTTCCTTCCTTCTTCCTTGTCTATCCCATCCGATCTTCCCATCCCCCACAAGCCCCCTGTTCAGCATAGCAGGTGAGGCCACCTGAGTCAGGTACTGGTTCTCCTTCCCAGTTGTAATCTCCGACTCAAAGTCTCACGCTCTAGAACACTGCCCTTGAGGCGGTAGAGCAATCCGAGGGAAAAACCAACCCTGAAGAATAAACGGTTAAGAAAAAAGAAAGAAGTGCATTACATATATAAAGTTAATTGGGGCAACACACGAATTACTCTCTTGTACCAATATACTCAGGAGGTATCCCTGAACAACCTCCGAAAGTTTAACTGTGAAGTTCCGCTTCACCCTCTATATACCACAAATTAATTAATTTATTAATTAATCAATAGTTCGACGGCTTGGCTGAATGGTCAGCGTACTGACTTTTGGATCAGTGGGGCCCAGAGTTCGATTCCCAGCTGGGCATTTTAGTCGTATTTGGTGAACGTTTGTGTTTGTCTTAAATCTTCATTTGTAAGGGGCGATCAAAAATTTTACGTTTGACGGCCGTACAGTCCTGAATCGGGATGCCAATCAGACAAAATCACCGTGAGCATTGAGACACTCATCTCACTACGCACCAGGTTGAATATCCCCGTGTGGTAAAACACCGCGTCCCGCTGCACATCCTCGTCCGACAGGAAGCGTCTACCGTTCAAGGTCTTTTCCAGGGGCCGAAGGCGTAATAATCACATGGGGTGATATCAGGTCTTTAGATGGTGGTGGTGGTGGTGATTATTGTTTTAAGAGGAAGTACAACTAGGCAACCATCCCATCTATAACATTATTCAGAGGGAAAAATGGAAGATATCTGACACTATGAAAAATGAAGATATCGGCCAAAGGAAGACAAGGGCCACGAAGGGCGTGAAAATTGAAGACACCCTAGCCCTCGCCAACCTAATAGCATCGGGGTCGGAAAAGAACAAGTGTTGGCCAAGGGAGGTCGGATAGGATAGATGAAAGGGAGGAGCCTGGCACAAGTAAGTGGAAGCAATGCCAGGACTCAGCTAAGGGCCCCGTGGTCGCCAACCCACGCTCCAAAGTTCAGAGCCTCTGGGGCGCCTTTTAGTCGCCTCTTACGACAAGCAGAGGATACCGTGGGTTTTACTCTACCGCCCCCACCCACAGGGGGTCAGATCTTTAGGGCGGGTGCTCGAATGCCTCCCACTTGAGTTGGCGTATCTTCTGCGTGACGACCTCATCCACCGCCCTCTTGTTGTTGTTGTCCGTAATGGATGAGGCTGGCCTCCTAGATCGACCGGGGTCTTGTGTCGAAACGCGACCACGGATCTTGGTGCGCCATTCCACAACGGTGGTTTCGACAGACATGCTGCCCCATTCATTCTCCGATGGATGTCCACCGGTGTTTGTGCTTCGGCAGCCAAGGACAGAATGAAAGCACATTGGTCCTGTTTGGACGTATTTGTTAATAATGGCGCTATACTTCACGTGGCCGCATTAAACTCACGCATCTCGGCAAGACACGACTGCCAACACTAATCCCTTTGCCTACATGTCCGTGCTTATACCCGTATCGGAGTCGCACTAGGTTGCATGTCCGCTGCAGCAATGCTTCAAACGGAAACATTTTTATCACGTCTTATAAATACAACACTACAAGCTATCAAGAAAACACGCAATAGTGAATATATTCTTTCACGTCTCAGTGGGTAACATGACATCCATATACACTGAATTCTAGAAGTGATGGCATATTCCATGAATTTCAGACTATGGCAGTTTGCACGATGTGTTATAGGGTTGGCATTAAGAAAGGCATTCAGCTGTAAAACTAGGCTTAACCTACATATTGTGCCGACCCCATGTACTTGAGTATTAGTAGGAGGAGGAGGAGGGGGAGGAGGATGTGGATGAGAAGGAAGAAGATTCACACATGCACAAACAAACAAACAAACAAACAAACAAACAAACAAACAAACAAACAAACAAACAAACAAACAAACAAACAAACGAACAAACAAACAAACAAACATGCCTTTCTTTACGATTTCAACCAGACAGCTTCCCTAAACAACCAAAAAAGAAAACAGTGAAAACTCGTATTACATTCCGTTCTATTGCAGTCCTGCCTGACAGGACTACTGTTGTCAAATTGATGGTCTACCGGGCCGAGGTGGATACACATCTTTAGTTCCTTAGAAAGTACGTCCTCCTGTAGGTGCGGGCGGTAGAATAACACCCACCGAATCCCCTGCCCGTCGTAACAGGCAACAAAAGGGCCCTCAGCTGAGTCCTGGCATAGCTTCCACTTACTTGTGCCAGGCTCCTCATTTCCATCTAACCTATCCGACCTCCCTTGGTCAACTCTTGTTCTTTTCCGACCCCAACAGTATTAGGTTGCGAATGCTAGGGAGTCTTTCTTTTTCACGCTCTTCGTGGCCCTTGTCTTCCTTTGGCCGATACTGTGCCCTATAATGCCTTCGTCAACGTCAAGCAAATGCTGAGATTTGACCAAGGATATTATAGTGAACAATAGAGGAAGAGGTGGGAATATGGAACCCAACTTTGTTTTTAAGCCATATATACATTAGACGATAAACTCTATCCATGCAAATGTATGGAATTTTGTATCCATAATCTCTTGACGTCCAATCCCTTAATTAATTCTTTGGTATACCAAACAAGAAATTTTATATTTAAGTTTTTGTGAACACACAGAAAACTCGTCTTCAGACTTAAGGTGTGGGTAATATGGACCCCAAAAGTGTCATCTGGAAAACTTCAAATTAAACACACATAAATATTTGTAAATGGCATTTATTCACAAAATATTGTTAGAATTGTGAGTTTTGATGACAAGTACAGTAGAAATTATAAACTGATGACTGCCAAAATGATTTACAGGAAGTTCAAGACCGTTGTCCTTTTAACGGCAATAGTCACACACATACGGACTTCTTTCAGCTCCAACACAATCATTGTGAGCCCACATCTCACAAATCATACATTGGACCCACAATTCCACTTTCCTGTCATCAGAAAATCTACCATCGCAGAACAAACAAGATGCATCTTCTTTATCAGGTTGAGGCTCGTTGATGGGCAGTTCCAAAGAACAATCGGAGTGATCTGAAGGAAAGTTTACAGATTCATCGCTTGAATCCTCACTTGCGGATTTATCCTGTCGAGTCTGTTCTGCTCTTCCTCCTCGTCCAGATCCTTTACCTCCAAGTGCCTGTCCTTTACCTCGACGTCCACGTCCTCGGGTTGTAAATGGATTTTGTTTTTCACTTATTTTCTTAACTGAAGCCTCTAAATGAGCTTTGTACGGTGATCCAGTTACAAGGGTTGCGGGGCATGCTTGTCTAACCCTTGTCCATTTTTTCTTTCTTGAAATGGGCACAGGGCGGATATCTCTAGATGAAACTGTGAGAAACTGGGATCGGTATTTTGTAGCAAGAGAGGATACTGGTGTTTCGTTGGGTAAGGAGTGGTGTGAACATCCAGGAATAGGAGGATCCGAATGCATGAGTTTCATAGATGGAGCAGCTGTGGTGGGTTCTTGGTCTGGTGGAGGAGGTTCTTGTCTTTCGGCTTCTTGCTCGGCGGCGAGAAAGTCAGTGTCAGTGAAGATCGTTCGACTGAAGGGCTAAATTCCTGTTACCTTAAAGCCAATTACTGCAATGGCACCAGTTGTACACTGCAGGTAGGCTTTCCCAAAGAGTTCTGCAATATCATAGGGTCCAAGTGGTTTTCCATAGTGTACCACCCACTGAAGAATGTGTTCACTATAGTGAGTTTTAAGGGGACCTATGAATGTACGGTCCAAAGGTTGGAGTTTATGGGTCGTATGAGACGGCAGGGAAAGTAGATGGACGTGCTGTCTTTTAGCCATGTCAATTATGTTAATGTTTCTCGTATGAGAATAATGTCCATCGAAGATCAGAAAAATCGGAGACGTCTCTGTTGGCACAGTCTTCTCAATAAAGTGTTCAAACTAAACTGTGAACAGCTGGTTCTGTACCCATCCTGAGGGATGAGCCCTCCCGATTGATCCAGGGGGAGCCCCTCTCATCAGAGTGTCAGTCATGTTCTTTCTGGGAAATATAATCACTGGTGGATTATATGAGTCCCCCGCACTCATCGAACATATCACTGTGACCAAAGAGCCTCCCTCAGCAGCAGTAAGAGCGAATGTTTAACGTTTCCCCTTCAACCCAACAACTTGGGGAATTTTACTCTGCACTATGCTTAACCCAGTCTCATCCACGTTCCATACTCCGTCAGGGGGAAACCCGAACTGATTATATAGCGCCTCTAGTAGATCATAAAATACTGCAACAGTCTCGCGGCTAAACCCCTTAGCTCATGCATACGACGTTCCAGTTGGTTTCCTGATGGCCAACTTGTCACAATGACGACACATGAAATGGTCAAACCAGGCTCTGTCTGCACATTCGCCTCCAAAAGGATTCTTCATACCATTTCTGACCGCTAGCTGGAATGCCATTTTACGAACGTCCATGCGCGTGAATCCATAATATTTGGCTTCCATTAGAAGGAGGTAATCCACAAGTTCATTTTCTATACACTCTGGAAGGATAGGTTTCCTTCCTAGTTTTTTCACTACCACATTCTCAGGGGAAACCACAGTATCGAGGGTCAGTCCCCTTAATATTGTTTATGAAGCACGAAACTGCTTCGCCGCTCTCTTCAGTCCCATTTTCTTCTCCCGTACAGGCATAACAGTCTCTTTCATCTCTTCCTTATCCCATAACTTCCTTTTTTTACACTATTTCGTCTGAAGCGCTGTTCGTGGCATCTAAAAAGGTGTAAAGAACACCATTCGGATGGAGTTATAAAAATGTACTGTAGTATGTCTGTAATATGGAACCCTGCCTGTAATATGGAACCCGGTTCCATAATACCAGCAGTGAAGGGTTCCATATTATCGACATCGGCATGCTGAAATGAACACTGTATATGACCTCAACAAATACAACTATAACATTGGAACTACATAATGAAGTTAATTAAAGCCTGTGTAACAAGCCTTCACATTTACAAGATAGTTCAAAAACGCAAAGACAAAGAAATAAACAAAACTTTACATACCTTTTAAAGTTTTATGAGGAGCCGAAAAATACATGTCATGCTCACTAGAGATCTATTACTCAACTGGCGCCGCCAGCAGTTCCACTAACCATTGGGCACGTAAACAACTAGTTCCGGCTGTCACCGCTAGGGAGCACATTATTGTTCTCCAGATAATTAGGGGTTCCATATTAGCAGCAGGGTTCCGTATTCCATATTCCCACCTCTTCCCACCACCAGGTGAATCCCTTTGGCACATAGCTTACCTTGCTCGAATATCCTCTTCATCAGCTCCGGCAGCAACAGCAACAACAGGGGTACGGGTACGAAAGGGTCAACGTAACAAATAAAATAAATGAAGAGGAATAAGATGAGCATGGTGTGAACAAACTCGAGCAAAAAGAAAACTAAAACTGAGCTGCATGTTCGCTATACTATACAAATTTATTACAATAATATTCAAAATTTGATTATAAACCAAAATCATTAATGAAAATTTATACAATTAACAATCTTGTCATTAAAAAATATATAAATGCATTCTTGAAGTAAAGATGCATCTCATCGGGAGTTAATGTCCATGTGGAGGAGATTTCTAGCCGCTTGGAAACAGCCAATACTGCACCAGCCAGCCTAATGGGTCCGTCAAAAGAGAATAAATTAAATCTTAGGTTGGAGAATACCCATATCATATTTACAAAGAACAAAACATATTTCTAATATGCATCTATGCCACAGTACTCGTGATTAATATAAGCTCAAAACTAAGCATGCAATACACACACTACCGTCCGGGAATCGAACACAGGACTATCACCAAACTCCTACAGCCACCTGACTTCAAGTATGATTAAAAAACTTTATTTACAATATGCAGATACATATGATTAGTTACCTACGTCTTTAAATGACACACGTAATTGTGTATAGAATTATATCTTCCAGACCGCAGTATTAAAATGTCACTGCTCTCCCTTTTATCGTGACAGTCAGAGTATTGTTCCTTCCTGCATACCTTCGGGTCGTGACGTCAGAACGACCTACTTCTATACTCCAACACACCACGGCTTTTGTATAAATGGAGCGGCCATGTTCTACCCCCATAAATCTCTCTCATGGTTGACAACTTATAAACACAGCTGAAGGACGTCCGTCCCTCGCTCTGGCCCATATATCTACCCTTCATTTTGGCTCTTATTATATGGTAATTATTACATGCCAATTTATTAGAGTTCAGCCACTCAACACTCTATTCCATTTATGACTCAAATGCAACTGGCCCTTATATTAACTTACACTGGTGCGCTAACTGGCACATTCATACAAATACACATTGGCGCTCTCACTGGCACACAAATTATCAAATTACCACTTAAGCCTTTTTTCCTCATGCTATTTAGGGCCGTATCTCTATACTCTGGGCATAACAAATATATTTCTCATTACTTATGGGCTTCTCAGTACATGACCCGCTCACATTGATACGCCAGTCCGAGTGCATTAAAGAAACGTAGAAGATCTTATGCTTTTCGTCGTCTCACAAATTAACACTACAAGTCTACCATGCTCCATGCATTTAGCTAGTACCTAACCACTTGTTCAAGCTAGACACATATGCGACTGCCTAATACATGGATAAATGAAAGTACACGCTTAGTTTCCCTATACCGAAACATAGTATCTATTAATAATGACACTAACGAAAATAAATGAGAACAAAACATGCAAACACAAACTATCTAACTAAGCCTGAGTCCTGGGCATAAATTATATTTACATGTGTCCTTAGACACCTACTTATTTACATGTTGGCGAAAGGCCTAATTTATCTGCAGCTGACCTAACCATAACCTGACTGCTGCATGCTGAGAATTAGAATTTTCTGACCTGTGTCTTGTGATCGCATCTGAACAGTTCCTCAACGGACATTGCTAACTTAAGCCATCATGTCAATGTTGTGGGCAGGCGACAGCAATCGTAGTTGGATGACTGGTGACATCTTGGTCTGCTGTGACGTTCAACTGCGACTCGTTCAGGTGACTCGATCGCCGCCTCCTCGATGTGGTCGGTTTGCTGATTGGACGTCGCTGATGGTCCACGGTCGTACCTCGATGCCGTGAAGGATGTTACTGTAGCTTCGCTCTAAATTACTGCCTCAACGTGATGGATGAGCAGCGTCCGGTCCACACGTGACGCAAGAGAAACTGTAAGGAAAACCATATTACAAAGTGTTCTTACTTCGATGCCTGGGTCTCCCCTCTAGCCTTTTATTTAATCCCGGAATATCAGGACTTGTTCTTAGCATTATCCTTCTAGACAATTACGCAATTTTCCGCAGCACTTTATACTTCATTCTTGACTGATATTTATACTGACCGAATTTAATTTATATCCACCTTCCGAGCCTACACTAGCATGTAACCTTAGTTTAGAAGTGGTATGTTCCCAGCTATCAGTGGAGAGATGGCGTGGGAGGACATCCGTAGACTTAGACAAATAAGTTTGAGTGGTGTCTTTAAAAGTAGGAAAGATCACAATATGAAGATAAAGTTGAAATTCAAGAGGACAAATTGGAGCAAATATTCGTTTATAGGAAGAGGAGTTAGGGATTGGAATAACTTACCCAGGGAAATGTTCAATAATTTTCCAATTTCTTTGCGATCATTTAAGAAAATGCTAGGAAAACAGCAGATAGGGTATCTGCCACCTGGGCGACTGCCCTAAATGCAGATCAGTAGTGATTGATTGATCGATTGATTGATTGATTGATTGATCGATTGATCGATTGATTGATTGATCGATTGATTGATTAATCGATCGATTGATTGATCGATTGATTGATTGATTGATTTCTCTGAGATATCGCTGTAAATTACAACGCCGTAATCTAAAATAGGAAATACCGAAAAAAGGAAGATATGGCAAGTTTCGTCGAAACTGATGCAATATATCAGACACTTTCTTGAGCAAATGCTTGGCA
The DNA here is from genome assembly GCF_040414725.1 of Anabrus simplex. Taxonomy (NCBI): domain Eukaryota; kingdom Metazoa; phylum Arthropoda; class Insecta; order Orthoptera; family Tettigoniidae; genus Anabrus; species Anabrus simplex. The sequence goes on from NC_090265.1 coordinate 1,754,911,711, forward strand.
TGGAAGGTCCAGGACAGAATGTTATCCATTAGAATACCTGAATTCTTAACATATTCCTGATACTTGACTACAGAACCGTTTACAGTTACTGGAGGAATGTCTCTGTTGAAAAATTCGATACATTTTTTTCGATATCCTAGAAAAATGGGGAATGTTTTGTTTTCATTTAATAGTAAGTTATGACTTAGTTTATATTGATTTAGTCTCTCTATATCTAGATTTATTTTACTACTACTTTCATCAACACGATTCACAGGAAAATGGTAATAGATTTGTAAATCATCGGCGTACATATGATGTCTCGTGTAGCGTAAAGCTCCAGGCAGATCGTTTATATACAGTGAAATCAAATGGGAACCCAACACGGAACCCTAAGGTACCCCAGAATGTATAAAAATTTTGTTTCTCAAATACTACACGTTGTGACCTCCCTTTCAAGAACGCTTCAAACCAAGAGAGTGCTGATAGTGATATGCCCATTGTATGTAATTTAGTCAAAAGGAGGTCATGATGAACTTTATCAAATGCCTTTCTGTCGAATAGTACCAGAAGTGTTAGTTCCTTTCTGTCCATTGCAAGCTTGGTATCATCAGTGACTTTGCGAAGTGTCGTCGTAGTTCTAGACTGAAACGTGTTAAGAATAGAATGAGTGTTTAAATACGAAGTGAGTTGTTGTTAAACACCCCTTTCTAATCCTTTACCTAAGATTGACAAAATACTGATTTTTTTGAGGAAAAGGAACTTTAGGAAACGGTCGGATTTTGGCCATTTTCCACACAGCAGGAAGGACCCCTGATTATAAACAGAAATTATACGTGTGAGGTATGACCAGAGTGATTATATCCAAACAGTTCATTAAGAGGGAATGTGAGATACCATCTGGTCCAACAGCTTTGGTAGTCATGCTCTTAAATACTTTGAGTGCATCCTCTGGGTAATTGTACGAGAAGTGAAAAAGATCATGTTAAGGTTCATCTGTGTTCACGTAACAATGAATAATTGCGGATATTCTGTGAGAATTGTTCGCTGGTGAAATTTTTAAGAAATAATCGTTTTGTAATTCTGCAGGTATGAATGAGGAAGTAAGTTGTGATTTTTTCTTAGCAGTACCTAGTGATTTTAATGGAGTGTGACCTCCGAACAACCCTGATGCAGGTCTTTCGAGTTGATGCCATGTAGGCGACCTGCGCGTCCATGAGGATAGGGCCCTACCGATTATTATTATTATTATTATTATTATTATTATTATTATTATTATTATTATTAATAATAATCCGTTTACCGTCCAGGATTGATTTTTCCCTCGGACACAGCGAGGGATCCCACATCTACCGCCTCAAGGACAGTGTCCTGGAGCGCGGAGGTTCATAGGAAGACTAGGGCAGGTTTTTCAATTTTCTCTTATAGGGGCCTACTATTGATTTTCTGTAAAATCCGTGAAACGTACCTTCATTTTAAACAATTTTTGTTATGTAGATAATTTCGCTTACCCTTTAAATCACTAAGAAAATTATTATTTTCTATGGGTTTCATGCTCTGCATTGAGTGACCGACAACGAACCTACCGGTTAAGATAGCCACGTCTCTGGTTATTTGCCAGAGGGAAAGTAATGTAATGCAATTTTCGTAGTCAATCCTGTAAACTTGTGGTTGTTGGTTGAGTAAAAGGCAAGAGAGACGCTAAGCTGCCATTGTGCTGTGTATTGTGAATGGCATTAGGCAAGTGAGCCTGCCGTTATAGTAGAAATTCCCGAACTCGATTGTGAATAGCAGTAGGAAACGTGGCCTGGCATTTTCATCAAGACTTCCCAGTGCGCATCGCACATCGGAAGCACCGTATGCGGTCCTCCCTAACACTAAGAGACATCTAATTTAATATAATCTTTCTCACTACGTGTCCAGTGATTTACGTAGAAATCCGTACCTACCGTAGCAAAGCTAGTAAATTTGAATAAAATTCGAAGTCTCTCTCTCTCTCTGCTCCCTGCCTGTCTGTCTCTTTCAGGTTTACCTGGCTCGTTATTCTCCGAACATAGTTTGATGGAATCATCCAGGAGTGTACCTGTACATCATCAGTCATGGGTGGGGACCAATTGCCTGTCATACAGTAATCAGAATATCACTAACACAGAGACATCATCCCATGTACTTACATGATTGGCTGATTGATTGATTTATTATGTTCTTGGTTTACAATTTGTTTGTTCGGGAACACGCCCAGATGTCTTCATCAGAATTTGATCCGGGCGAAGCTAATTAGTGAGCTTACTCACGGTAATTATGCTGCGCTACAAATCTTTCTGTAAACATCACATCCTTCTTGGACTTCTTCAGAGCCCTGTAAAGCTATGGTTCGTACGACAGCAAAGACGCGCGTACACACACAGAATTTTATATTTTGAATTTCATTTTCTCCTCTAATATTCCATTTAACTTTACAAAACTTTTATTCTGCTGTATGTATATGGTAGTTATATGAATAAACCCGTGTAAGGATCGTATGATTCTTTTAGGTTGTAAAAAAAACCAAAGTCATCTCCATACAGACAATGGAGGCCCTTTGGAGGGATGGAAGGTAAAGATTTCCAATATTCGTAACCTCAGCACTTGATGGGATAGAGTGGTTAGCTCTAAGTCCGGCCGCATTTGTCCTCAGGTTTTTTATTATTATTTACAACTTGCTTTACGTCGCACCGACATAGATATGTCTTATGACGACGATGGGATAGGAAAGGTTAAGAGCTGAAAGGAAGCGGCCCTGGACTTAACTGAGGTGCAGCCCCATCCTTTGACTGGCGTAAAAATTGGAAACCACGAGAAACCATCTTCAGGACTGCCGACAGTGGAATTCGAACCCATTATCTCCCGAACGCAAGCTCACAGCTTCGCACCCCTAACCTCACGGCCAACTCTTTCGGTTTACTATTCCTTGTATATCTATCTTATATATAGGGCCCGGATGTTTATGCGGTAATAGGTTAGAATGCGAACTTACTGAAGCGAGTAATAAGTAGAGTCTACCCGCACGACGGTAGTGCTATGAGGTTTGCATAAACATTAGTGGTTCAGCCTATTAGAACCCCTGGAATTTATGTTACTCCCACTACATTACGTTAGAGCGGGCTAGTCGACATTTCCTACTAAGTAATTTTGTTACTAAATCATTTTTTCTACTTATTAGTCGCTTCAGTAAGTTTGCATTCTAACCTATTACTGCATAAACATCCGAGCCCTACTTATATATTATATGTTTCCTCTAAATAAAATAATAAAATATAAGATTGTGCTAGTTGAAAGAAAATATGGTTCACGTTTTATTGCTGGTGTAGTGAAATTCTTTATTCCCGAACATTTTTAGTGAATAACATGAATATCGAGTAAATAAATAAATAAATAAATAAATAAATAAATAAATAAAATAAATAAATAAATAAATAAATAAATAAATAAATAAATAAATAAATAAATAAATAAATAAATAAATAAATAAAATGGTTAAAAATATATAAATAATTAATGAAAACTGATCTTTGCCTATATAAAAATTCATCTAACAATATGCCTATGTTAAAATCTTCAGATCTCTGCGTGCCGTAATTTGCCTGGGCATCGCACACATACACACAGATATTACGGACTGAATGTGGCTCTTGGTGTCTGGGACAGAAAATGGCTTCCTACACCGTGGACTTAAAATGGCTCCTTGTCTTGTACTACCTATCTTCTGTACGTTGCCGAGCGACAGTAAATCTATACATTTAATGTTGGGGATAGCACGTTGGACTGTCATATCCTAACACACGTTTTCCGACGGTTCTTCGTTCATAACTAGCGCCCGGATGTTTATGACCTAAAATGGTAGAAATATGTAAGTATTTATGACCTAAAAGGTATTAAAATATGACAATAAATATGACTTCAACATTTTGCTAACATTTTCAAAATTTTAAAAATCTTACTCCTGTATAAATTAACGTTATATTGAAAATATATTTTTATAAAATCTAGCACATTCAATAATAATAAATAAGTAATAATTTTCATTTTTATTATTAGGCCTTCATGGTATTTTAAATGTATTTGATTACTCAATCCAGAGGTAACTCTCGACTCTGCACAGAATGAAATAAATGTCACAATTTAATGGGTGATCAGAAAGAATTAAAATAGCAAATTACATACGTTTTAAGGTTTTCAAATAGGAACGAACGATCTTCTATTTTCACGCGACCTTGACTTGTGACGGGGAAAAGACCGCTGAACATCGCAGGATGTTATTGGGGCATGTTTGAAATACAATAAATCATTAGAGTTGAGGCTCATATTTCTGTCGCTTTCTATGCAGCTGTCTCTTTTTGTACAGCTTACCATCCTAATTCACATAAATATATATTTCTAAGAAAGATACAGTAATTGTAAAAAATTACGTACAACAATTAGGAGATGTGAAAAATTCATCTTTGAGCCGACTGCAAGCAGGTATGCGAAAATGGAATTAAAAAAATAAAAATGTGAGAAAAATACCAAAATTCACGGGGAACTATGACCATATTATAAAAATATACAGGAAAATGACAAAAAAACGCTAAAAGAGCTAAAATATGACTTCATATGACCCGAGAAAATTGAATAATTTGAATCACCGCAGATAAAATCATGCTTAAGTTGTATTTTCCAGGGAAATAATATAAAGAACAAAATATGTTATGTCATAAGCTACCGGGCCCTATTCATAACTCACCAATGAAAGCGAAAATTTAAAATCCTGCTTCGAGGTGCATTCGGACCCCTTCCATCAACTTGTGTTCAAAATTTTAGGTCTGTACATGCCGTATAATTGATTGGGCATCGCGCAGAGACAGACAGACAGACAGGCAGACAGACAGACAGACAGACACTTCCTTTTATTATAAGAGATGAAGAGATGTGTTTATAAACACAATTTGGACCACTAATAGAAATTAACTTTCTCCCTATTATGTCATGTTTCGTACAACGTGTTGAAGAGATGTTAAGTACAGAACAAAAATGGCCAACCGGACACCAGTGGGATCAGAACCCACAACCTCCCAATTTCACGTCGGTTGTTGCACCATTCTTAGGCCACCATAGCTCAATTGCAAAGCAAACGTAATCAGGCCACCACAGCTCAATGGTAGACCAACCGACGAGAAATCGGGAGGTTGTGGGTTCGGATCCCACTGGTGTCCTGTTGATCATTTTCGTTCTGTACTTAACACCTCTTCAACACGTACACGGAACACGACTAATGGGTTGAAAGCTAATTTCGATTACAATGCGATCCTGAAAATTCAATATTCAATTTGAATTACAATAAACTAACACTCTACCAAGCAAGTGACAGAGCAGTTTTTGTCACATAGCTATCAGCTTGCATTCGGGAGATAGTGGGTTCGAACTGCACTGTCTGCAGCCCTGAAAATTGATTTTCTGTGGTTTCCAATTTTCACACTAGGCAAATGCTGGAGTTGTACCTTAATTAAGTCCACGGTCGCTTCCTTCCCACTCCTAGCACTTTTACATCCCATCGCCGCCACAAGACCAATCTGTATCGGTGCGATGTAAAGCAAAACAAAAATCTTTAAGTCCTTCCGGGTGAACCGAACACGCGTTTTCCGCCTCGGCTGGGCAACCCGCAGAAAGAAAAATAATAATCTCTCTATATAAAAGGCTAAGTCCGACTGACTCTAATCAACGCCCAACCAAAACTACTCGACATAAAGAAATGAAATTTTGGGGATACATTTATGTTAACCGTACGTAAAACTCCGGCTCAGGTACACCTCTGCTGAGGTTCGGACCTGCCTTCGGGCAGAGTACACCCTTACACTTACCATTTATATCACAGTGTAGGTGCTCAGTAAGGGAGGATTTTGGGATATTCCGTCGCTAAAACGGTAAAAAAAAGGGGGGGGGGGAATGTGAATTGCATAAATGAGGATACATCTCAAAAAGTAAACAGCTTACAGACGTAAAAGTAGATATTTGGAACCTACTTTGAAAATAAAGAAACGTATTTTTTTTTCAGGAAAATTTCCTTAAGGGGGTGAAAAATGGTGAAAGAGGGATTGAATACATTTTATGAAAATACTTATATCTCAAAAACTGAAGATGTTACAGACGTGGAAATTGGTATTTGGAATCACCTTTAGAAATAAAGAAACACGTATTATTTTTGTTTTCGAAAATCCACCTAAGAGGTGCAGGAGGGGGCTGTGGAATGGACTGAAAAACTGGTTGAATATATCTTATGAGGTTACTGATACCACAAAAACTGAAGATGTTACAGGCATGAATATTGGTATTTTGAGTCTACTTTAAAAATATAGAGATACGTATGTTTTGTTTCCGGAAAATCCACTTATGCCGGGGGGGAGGGGCTTGAAAAGAAGTGAAATAGGGGTTGAAGGCAAGCAACTCATTGTTGAAAACAACCTAGGGACACTTACTACGAATTTTAGGTTTAAAAAAATATAATAAAATATGACCCGGAGTTTACGTGCGGTAGGGTGGCCAGTTCCTTTCCGCTCCCCCACCAACAGCGCGTGGCAACCCATCCAACTCCTGACCACGTCCAATGTTGCTTAACTTCGGAGATCTCACGGGATCCGGTGTTCCAACACGGCTACGGCTATATTCTTTAATTGTTCGTAAAAATTAGAATCCTCTTAATCATCGTTATTCGATCAAATAGATTAGCAGTTTGCCTTTTTCTACCACTACGAGCGCTAACGTGAGTCACTGCAGAGTTTAACTTAAGCCCTTACAACTACATCCGGTGTGGATGTTTTTCAAAAAACCAAAAAGCGCCTGAGGATATTGAAAGAATTATGTAAATAAGTACCGGGCGAGTTAGCCGTGCGCGTAGAGGCGCGCGGCTGTGAGCTTGCATCCGGGAGATAGTAGGTTCGAATCCCACTATCGGCAGCCCTGAAGATGGTTTTCCGTGGTTTCCCATTTTCACACCAGGCAAATGCTGGGGCTGTACCTGAATTAAGGCCATGGCCGCTTCCTTCCAACTCCTAGGCCTTTCCTATCCCATCGTCGCCATAAGACCTATCTGTGTCGGTGCGACGTAAAGCCCATAGCAAACAAAATGTAAATAAGTTAATTTGGTTAGGATTTTAAAAGAAAGGAAAACAGGTAAAGAAACAAGCGATTTTAGGCTCTTTTCCGGAACTGCCTGAAGTGATTTGCGGAATTTAGTTTGGTTTTGATTAGTAGAGCTATCCAAGACTCACAATTTGAAACATTTCTGGGCCCTTTAGCTCTTTAACTTTCGGCACAACTGAGGAAATTGCTTAATTTTAAGTTTTTCGTAGTCTGGGGACCACTACTTTGTCTGCTAAGAAATGTTTTCAGCATTTAAAAAAAAAAAACCACTCACTCCTTACTTTCTAGTGATCAAGAACTAGGGGAAGAGAGTATTCCATTTTATGACGTAACTTCAGGCATATTCTAATTCTCTAGTTTGGCTAATAATGCAGCAAAGTATAACAAAAGAAATTAGGGTCAACTCTTTAACAAATTATACCCGTGCGTTAATAATAGATAACTTAAATTATAACCTCTGTATCATCTTGATTCGTTACACGTGCCTGAGAACAAACAAAGAACAGGCTGCCATACCTAATTGAGGCCGATAAAGACTTCATCCGTAAGGAATTAGTTTTGGCACCTGCCCTTCTCACCCGCTGCAGGGCTCGCGCCAAGCATGACCGAGGTGTTAATTCGGGGTAATTGATACGTGGGCCGTGCTCTGCCCCTTCCCCTCCTCCGAGCTCACTCCAACGCTGCGAGCAAGCGAGGCGCTCTAGGGGACCGTGGACACGGCCCACTGGTATATTACTTATCCGTGTTTCACAGCGGGGAAAAGGAAACTCACAGCCGACAAATAAAAAATAAAAAAAGTAAAAATGTAAAATAAAATAGAAAGGATCTTTTTATTTTTGTTTCAAAATGACTCTGCCTAGTCTGCTTGACAGGCATAAAGTAGCTTTGAGGGTTATGACGAATGCTCACAAAGACGAAGAACAAACAGAACGGCGGAGTACGATATTAACGATGTGCACGGCTATTACACTGCGTTATATGGACAGCATAAACAACCGTTTCATTCACCTCAGTGCTGCATGGAGTTCGCTCTCCTTGAAGTACCAAACGGAATGTTCTCGACATGGAAACCTAAGATCTATAAATCATCCTCCATATCTCAGAACAAACAATAATAATAACAAGAAGAAGAATGAACAATGACAGGCTAACCAGAAGGATTCTCAACCTTGCTCTCTCAGTGACAGTCAAGAGTTTTAACACCAGGCAAAAATTGGAACTGTACTGTACCTCAGCATCTTTCCCATTCTTGCTTAACCAAATACTTCGGATGTATTAGTGCGAAGTGAAACAGGAGTCCGCCTCTGTGGTGTAGTGGTTAGTGTGATTAGCTGCCATACCCGGAGGCCCGGGTTCGATTCCCGGCTCTGCCACGAAATTTGAAAAGTGGTACGAGGGCTGGAACGGGGTCCACTCAGCCTCGGGAGGTCAACTGAGTAGAGGTGGGTTCAATTCCCATCTCGGCCATCCTGGAAGTGGTTTTCCGTGGTTTCCCACTTCTCCTCAAGGCAAATGCCGCGATGGTACCTAACTTATGGCCACGGCCGCTTCCTTCCCTCTTCATTGTCTATCGCTTCCAGACTTCCCATCCCCCCCCCCCCCCGCAAGGCCCCTCGTCAGCATAGCAGGTGAAGCCTCCTGGGCGAGGCACTGGTCACTCTCCCCAGTTGTATCCCCCGACCCAGAGTCTGAAGCTCCAGGACACTGCCCTTGAGGCGGTAGAGGTGGGATCCCTCGCTGAGTCCGAGGGAAAAGCCAACCCTGGAGTGTGAACAGATTAAGAAAGAAAGGAAGAAAGAAAGAAAGAAAGAAAGAAAGAAAGAAAGAAAGTTAAACAGGAAGTGTATTCAGAACTCTGTTGCAAGGAGTGAGATTGGATTATGCACGTTAGATCGCTGACAAGAGTTTAAGGGCAAGTCATTCAAAGTGCAATTAGGAAGTATTCACTGTATACCATCTCCTTAGAAGTTCTTAATGAATGTTAGATATAAGATAAATATTTTTCAATATTTAGTTATAACATAATCTCTCTTGAAACCCATAATTTTATTCCTGCACCTCGTCAAGACTATTTCAAGATTATTGGATTAAGCAACCAAGTCGCTGAAGAGCACATATTCTGATTCCTTATTCACAGGTTAATTTTGTACAAATAATGATAACGCCTACGCTTCTGCTTCGTTCGGTTCGGTCACCAATAGATTTACATTCACAACTCGAGCTAACGAGTACTTCATTCCTCTTGAATTTCTGTCAACGTGATGAATAAATTTATAGCTTGTCATTTTGCCCCTCCCGGCTCCGGTACATTATTACTGGCGAACGTGCCTCACGCACTTTACATAAATTCAAACACAACAAAACTGATGAGCTGTAATCATTTGATTAATGGATGGAAACGCAGTTTCAATGCACGAATCTTTCTGACAGTCGAATGTTATTACTGCTGTTTCTTGTACGTAGTACACTTGCGTTATACGTAATTATTGGATTTATAATTTATATTTTTGGGGGTTAGAGAGGTTAACTACCGAGCAAGCTTCCGTGCGGTTAGGGTCGGGCAGCTGTGAGTTTGCATTCGCGAGATAGTGGGTTCGAACCCCATTGTCGGCAGCCCTGAAGATGGTTTTCCATTGTTTCCCATTTTCACACCAATAAATGTTCCGCTTCCTTCCTAAACCTAGCCCTTTCCTGTCCCATCGTCGCCGTAAGACCTATCTGTGTCGGTGCGACGTAAAGCAAAATTGAATTTTCTCAAATGAATATGAGCATGAAAACAAACGGGATAATCGTTATAGAAACGCTTGTGTATATTACAGGCAGGAATCTATCAACTTCACTACTGCAAACACTTAAATAAATCAATCAATCAATCAATCAATCAATCAATCAATCAATCAATCAATCAATCAATCAATCAATCAAGCAAGCAAGCAAGCAAGCAAGCAAGCAATCAATCAATCAATCAATCAATCAATCAATCAATCAATCAATCAATCAATCACCACTCATCTGCATTTGGGCAGTCGCCCAGGTGGCAGATTACCTATCCGTTGTTTCCCTAGGCTTTTCTGAAATAAATGCAAAGACTTTGGAAAGTTACTGAACATCAAAACCAAACCAAACCAAACCAAACCAAACCAAACCGCATGGCTCAACAGCCCCGCTTGGCCTACCAAGCGATCGCTTCTCAGCCCGAAGGTCTGCAGATCATGAGGAGTGGTGTGGTCAGCACGACGAAACATTACTGACGTTATTCTTGGCTTTCTAGACCGGGGTCGGCATCCCGCCGACATATAGCTCCTCAATTGTAATCTCGTAAGCAGAGTGGATCTCGAACCAGCCCTCACAGCCAAGTAAACATTCCTACTCTGGTCAAGAATCGATCCCGGGGCCTCCGGGTAAGAAGCAGGCACTCTATCCCTACACCGCTGTTGAACATATCCCTTGGTCAATTATTCCAATCCTTAACTTCGTTTCCTATAAAGGAATATTTGGTCCAATTTGTCCTCTTGAATTCCAACTTTACCTTCATATTTTGATCTTTCTTACTTGTAGAGACACCACTCAAAATTATTCGTCAACTAATGTCATTACACGTCATCTCTCCACTGACAGCTCGGAATATAACACTTAGTCGAGCAACTCGTTTCCTTTCTCCCAAGTCTTCCCAGCCCAAACTTTGCAACATTTTCATAACGCTACTCTTTTGTCGGAAATCGCCCAGGACAAATAGATGCTTTTCTTTGATTTCTTCCAGTTCCCGAATCAAGTAATCCTGGTGAGGGTCCTATGCACTGGAACCATACTCTAGTTGGTGTATTTCTTTCTTTCTTTCTTTCTTTCTTTCTTAATCTGCTTACCCTCCATGGTTGGTTTTCCCCACGTACTCAGCGAGGGATCTCGCATCTACCGCCTCACTGGAGCGTGAGAAATTGGGTCTGGGGATACATCTGGGGAGGATGACCAGTATCTTGCCCAGGCGGCCTCACCTGCTATGCTGAACAGGGTTCCTGGTGGGGGATGGGAAGATTGGAAGGGATAGACAAGGAAGAGGGAAGGAAGCAGTCGTGGCCGTAAGTTAGGTACCATCCCAGCATTTGCGTGGAAGAGAAGTGGGGAAACCACGGAAAAACACTTCCAGGATGGCTACGGTGGGAATAGAACCCACCTCTAATCAGACGACCTCCCGAGGCTGAGTGGGCCCCGTTCCAGCCCTCATAGCACATTTCAAATTTCGTGGCAGAGCCGGGAATCGAACCCGGGCCTCCGGGGATGGCAGCTAATCACACTAACCACTACACCACAGAGGCGGACAGTTGGTGTCTTACCAGGCGTATATGCCCACTCCTTTACATCCCCTAAATACCCTCATGTGCAGAGATCTGTACCCTTTATTTGCAACCTCATTTATGTGATTACTCCGACGAAGATCTTTCCTTATATTAACACCTAGGTACTTACAGTAGTCCCCATAAGGAGCTTTCACACCATCAACGCAATAGTTAAAACTGAGAGGACTTTTCGTAAAACACATACTTTCTACGGGCAGCCCAATTCCATGCTGAATAGTTTCTTCATGGTCTTGACGCTTTCCTTACTGAAACCGGCTAGAGACGCGCAGGAGTAGTTGGTAGCACTGTTGCTTAGTATTCAACCCACAGCACAAACCAGCCTTGAGTGAGGCGTTATCTAACGTACTTTCCAATTAAGCCAACTTATGAGTTGGAGATGGTCCTCACAAACAAAGGGAACGCGGCCAAAAGACGTGCGGGATACGATCGTATTGGTACATCATTTCAACACCTCATGCGTTAATGAGGACTCGTCGGGGCGGTGTGTTGGCATCCATAGCAATGCTTTGTGACACATGCCGCTGGCATGTAATTGTGTTAATTCTGGAAGGACTCTTTGAGAAGCACGCTTCTTTGTTGAATTTTACAATGTTGATTTGTCTCTACAGTAAACGGTGGGCGGGGAGGAACAATGGGTCGGTATTTCCCCTTCTGAAAAGTTAGGTCTTCTAAAATGTTTTGATGTCAGTGGGATTTACTGCCTATGTAGCCCGCCTGGTGGCCATGATCGTTAAGGTGTTGAACTCTACATGGTCTGACAACGTGGTTAGCCGGTTCGAGTCCCGTCGGTCGTAAATAATTTTCACCATCGGAATGTTGATTGGCCGACAGGGTAGGGGACATAGTGGTATACAATTTCTGACAACTAGATTGCGTGCCAAAAGCCTGAATTCAATTCCAAAACTTCTCCGCAATTCTCATATGGAATGAGGGCATATGACTCTGTTCATGGTGGTTTGTCCGTCGGATGGGGACGTACAGCTTTGAGCAGAACTTTTGGCGTTATTCGACAGGAGTGTGCTACGTGCCGGCACCGAGTTTCACCCTCTGCCTATCTCATAATAATAATAATAATAATAATAATAATAATACCATGCGCAGGTTTCCCATGGGAGTCAGATAGAAAGACCTGCACCAGTCGGACCGAACATATCCTCGGACACTCCCGGCACTAAAAGCTATACGATCTTCTTCTTCTTCTTCTTCTTCTTCTTCTACAGCTTTTCCCACACCTTGTGGCGTCGCTGGTGCGAACTGTGGCGCATATGTTGATTTGGCCGAATGGAAGGATGTAATCAACATTGCGTGTTTCGGTGGTGGTTGGTAGTGTAGTGTGCAGTCTGAATATGAAGAGCAAAGTATTGGAACAAACACAATCACCCAGTTCCCGAGCCATAAGAATTAGTCACGCGTGATAAAAATCCTGACCCAGCTGGAAATAGATCCCGGGACCCTCTTAGCAGGTCTTGAAGCTGACCATTCAGTCAAGTGGTACTAAAAGGTATACGATAAATAAATAAATAGACTCCTATGTGATTCAGGAGGCCGTGGAAGTTAAGGGATCCATTCAGATTGAGATCTGTGTCTATACATGTATTATCGCGATACATGTATTATCGGCACAATTTTTCTCGATAGCTTTGCACCCCAGTGCTGAATCGGTACACCTCGCCAATCTTCGAGATTCGTACTGGCAACCTTTGAAACACAAACTATGAGGCCCGGTTTCTTCAACGAATGTTAAGTGTTAACACTACTGTTAAGGAGACTTAACACACAATTTAACAAAATGGTCGTCTCATCAAGAATTGTTAACTCTAACAATTGTTAAATCTTGTGTTAAATTAACCTAGCAGCACCCCTGTGTTAAACCTCTTAACAGCTGCTAAAATTTCAAAATGGAGACATGTAGAAGACGTAAGTTCGAAGCTTTACTGCTGTATGAGGACTATTTATAAACTGAAGAAGGCAAAGGACGACCCATACTAAGAAATAACGACCTTTTTAGAGTTGTCAGAAGAAAGACTTCTAATTACCGAAGCCATAATGAACAAGGTACTAGACGATATAGGTTAGAGTTTCCAACAGATTGCAACTTCCCAATCTCTCCAGTGCAGCAGTTGCTTATAGATTTTACAAGGATGGGTCAGACCCTGCGTCCAATCGGTTTCAACTAGCTTAATGTACCTGTTGGGGGACACTCATCAGTAACTCGTGTAGAAGGGCTTGGGTCAATACCGTATAGTTTCGTTTTCGAAATAAATGAGGACAAATGTCATGAGGCAGGATCCGCTTCGGACCACGTGGAGGGAATAGAACACTAAAATGCGAACACATTTAACTTGAACTTGTTAGGTCCGCAACCTAGTAATTTCCGAAAAAATTATGAATTCCCGATTGTAAAGCACCGCGTATATACTTGAAAAGTTGCGCACGAGCCAAGAGTAGCAGTGGCCGAGTGGTCATCGTATTTGTCTACGAACCACGACGATGAGAGTTCGAGTCCCGCGTTAGGTTTCTTTTAAAAAAATACAAATTTAATTAATTATTTCAGGGAATGTGAAGGTAAAAATGCGAATAAAAGTAATGATCAAATTGCAGTGGAACTTTATTTCCTACCTCAAATTAATATAGTCCGCCTCTGTGGTGTAGTGGTTAGCGTGATTAGCTGCCACCCCCGGATGTCCGGGTTCGATTCCTGGCTCTGCCACAAAATTTGAAAAGTGGTATGAGGGCTGGAACGGGGTCCACTCAGCCTCGGGAGGTCAACTGAGTAGAGGAGGGTTCGATTCCCACCTCAGCCATCCTCAAAGTGGTTCTCCGTGGGTTCCCACTTCTCCTCCAGGCAAACGCCGGGATGGTACCTAACTTGAGGCCACGGCCACTTCCTTCCCTGTCCCATCCAATCTTCTTTCCATCCCTCCACAAGGCCCCTGTTCAGCATAGCAGGTGAGGCCGCCTAGGGGGGTACTGATCATTCTCCCCGAGGAAAAACCGACCCTGGAGGATAAACAGATTAAGAAGACATTCATATATATATACAGAGAAAGAGATCCAGCAGTAACTGTGAGAACGTTTAGACCTATATTAATTTCAGGTAGAAAACAAAGTGTACCGGTACTGCAATTTGCGTAATATTTTTGTTCCCTGAAACGAGACTCGAACTCACGTCTACGACGCTCGCAGACAAGTACGATGACCACTATGCCACAACTCCTAAGTAGGGCCTATATACGCCTTGCATTGGAATCGGGGATTCATCAAGTTTTCAGAAATTATTAGGTTGCGGACCTGACATGTTTAAGTAAAATTTGTTCGCCTTCGTTCGAAGCGGAGGTTTGTAATGACATCTGACCTCGAGACACTTTCCATGTAGGCCTAATTGTAGGGGCAAAAGATCTTCATAGGTCGGCGTACCGAACAAATAGTTTTTTTTTTAAAGAAAAAAGGCCTAATTGTAGGCGACTATGTTCACGAGGGCAAGAAAAGAGTGTGTAGGATTCTACAAAGAATTCTTGCTGCCATTGCAGCATTAACAAGGCACTACATTATTTTCCCCGCAATAAAAGAATGCCCGAAAATCATTCAAAACATATCAATTATAACATTTTCCCGGTGATGTAGGAACCTTAGATTGCACTCCTACAAGAATAGGCTATATCGAATGTTGTGATATAACAGTCCGTTATTTCATTTTTTTTTTGCACACTCGCATAATTTTAAATTAAAACTATAACAACATTTGTCTCGCATTCATAATATTAACGCTGTTGTTGCCTCTTACTTGACATGTTTACTTCTTAGCGGTCTCCGCTAACCATAACCTATAATAATGTCAACCATGTGTCTGTGTGACAAAATACTATTTCAACACGCCACTAGGAGCGCTATATGCAAAGAAACAAAAGACGCTCACTGCCAAACGCGTTCAGAAATCTTACGGAAATGTGTTAATTTGTCTTTAACAATTGTTTCGTAACAAATGTTGGAAATATGTTCGTGAAACAGGGTACTTTTAAACGAAGTGTTAAATTAATAACAATTGTTAGTTAACATTTGTTAAGCAAAATTTAACATAGAGTTGAAGAAACCGGGCCTGAATCGCTTAAGCATCGCTGTGCGACATCTGGCGTAGGCCTACACTTTACGTACTAGTACTGGTGTTGTTTACACAGCAAAGCCAAACTATAGAATTCATGCTAGGAACAAGATTCGCATCGAGAAATGTTATATAATGTGTGTGTAACACAGTTGTTGGCTTAAGATAATAACGGTTTAGAAACTTCATATCGATCAATCAATCAATCAATCAATCAATACTGATCTGCATTTAGGGCAGACGCCCAGGTGGCAGATTCCCTATCTGTTGCTTTCCTAGCCTTTTCCTAAATAATTTCAAAGAAATTGGAAATTTATTGAACATCTCCCTTGGTAAGTTATTCCAATCCCTAACTCCCCTTCCTATAAATGAATATTTGCCCCAGTTTGTCCTCTTGAATTCCAACTTTATCTTCATATTGTGATCTTTCCTACTTTTATAAACGCCATTCAAACGTATTCGTCTACTAATGTCATTCCACGCCATCTCTCCTCTGACAGCTCGGAACATACCACTTAGTCGAGCAGCTCTTCTTCTTTCTCTCAATTCTTCCCAACCCAAACATTGCAACATTTTTGTAACGCTACTCTTTTGTCGGAAATCACCCAGAACAAATCGAGCTGCTTTTCTTTGGATTTTTTCCAGTTCTTGAATCAGGTAATCCTGGTGAGGGTCCCATACACTGGAATCATACTCTAGTTGGGGTCTTACCAGAGACTTATATGCACTCTCCTTTACATCCTTACTACAACCCCTAAACACCCTCATAACAATGTGCAGAGATCTGTACTCTTTATTTACAATCTCATTTATGTGATTACCCCAATGAAGATCTTCCCTTATATTAACACCTAGATACTTACAATGATCCCCAAAAGGAAGTTTCACCCCATCAACGCAGTAATCATATTATCGATTCAATTCAGATTTCATTTCCATTCAGTTGGCGGCGCTACCGGAATCGGGAGAGCTCCCTCCTTACTCCTTACTCCTCACCACCGTACACAAATCTATCCAGAAAATGTGTGCCGATAATATCTGAGATTTGTAGTATCAGTCAGTTCGACATACCGAATGAGACATAGGTTTAGTTCAAACCACAAGATCGAAATGGTACCTCTCCAGTCAGTGGTTCTAGTAGTTTCAATAGCACTATCAGAATATTTAAAGAAAATATATGGGAGGCTATGTTCTTACGTCATAGTCACAAACGATTCAATGAAGAATTCATCGTAACAGGAGAAATAAAAGTCAAAGTAGCTCGAGCACGTCTCTTCATACGTTCTTCATTATATTTCCTCGTTATTTGCAGAGATGGCCGAGCAAGTGGTCACGTGGTTTGGGTCACATAGCTATCAGCTTACATTCGGGAGATAGTGGATTCCCGTTTTCACACCAGGCTGTACCTTAATTAAGGCCACGGTCGCTTTTCTCCCACTTCTAGTCCTTTCCTATACCGTCGTCGCCATAAGACTGTGTCGGTGCGACATGAAGCAAATTCTAAAACAAAAAATAAAAAATAAAATACCGCGAAGACATTTTAAACTCGTGTACTACACCATAATTCACAATTAACTGACATCTGAAATATTAACTGACGAATATGAATTCCAATCAAATTTGTAACTTGATAACATTTGATTCCACCTCTGTGGTGTAGTGGTTAGTATGATTAGCTGCCACCCCCGGAGGCCCGGGTTTGATTTCCAGCTCTGCCACGAAATTTGAAAAATGGCACTAGGGCTAGGACAGGGTCCACTCAGCCTAGGGAGGTCAACTGAGTAGAGGGGGTCCGATTTCCACGTCAGCCATCCTCGAAGTGGTTTTGCGTGGTTTCCCACTTCTCCTCCAGGCAAATGCCGGAATAATACCTAACTTAAGGCCACGGCCGCTTCCTTCCCTCTTCCCTCTTCCTTTTTTATCCCTTCCAATCTTCCCCTCGCCCTCACACGGTCCCTTTTCAGCATAACAGGTGAGGCCACCTGGGCGAGGTGCTCCACAGCCTGTTTCGAGTCATTCGACCCGCTCAGGAAAAAGCCCCCATCTAGTGGCAAGGATAGGAATTATGCCGGCTGCCGAAGCCTGTTTCACTCCTCTTTGTCGGTGTGACGTACAGCAAAACTAAAGATAAAGCAACAAAATTAACTATCGTATCATTGCAGCCTGCGATATATCAAAGCTGCCATACATACATACATACATACATACATACATACATACATACATACATACATACATACATACATACATTATCATTATAGACTGTTATGCCTTTCAGCGTTCAGTCTGCAAGCCTCTGAGAATTTACTAAACGTCGCCACAATCCTCGATTTGCAACTAGTGTTGTGGCCTCATTTAGTTCTATACCTCTTATCTTTAAATCGTTAGAAACCGAGTCTAACCATCGTCGTCTTGGTCTCCCTCTACTTCTCTTACCCTCCATAACAGAGTCCATTATTCTCCTAGGTAACCTATCCTCTTCCGTTCGTCTCACATGACCCCACCACCGAAGCCGGTTTATGCGTACAGCTTCATCCATCGAGTTCATTCCTAAATTAGCCTTTATCTCCTCATTCCGAGTACCCTCCTGCCATTGTTCCCATCTGTTTGTACCAGCAATCATTCTTGCTGCTTTCACGTCTGTTACTTCTAACTTATGAATAAGATAACCTGAGTCCGCCCAGCTTTCGCTCCCGTAAAGCAAAGTTGGTCTGAAAACAGACCGATGTAAAGATAGTTTCGTCTGGGAGCTGACTTCCTTCTTACAGAATACTGCTGATCGCAAGTGCGAGCTCACTGCATTAGCTTTACTACACCTTGATTCAATCTCACTTACTATATTACCATCCTGGGAGAACACACAACCTAAATACTTGAAATTATCGACCTGTTCTAGCTTTGTATCACCAATCTGACATTCAATTCTGTTGAATTTCTTACCTACTGACATCAATTTAGTCTTCGAGAGGCTAATTTTCATACCATACTCATTGCACCTATTTTCAAGTTCCAAGATATTAGACTGCAGGCTTTCGGCACAGTCTGCCATTAAGACCAAGTCGTCAGCATAGGCCAAACTGCTTACTACATTTCCACCTAACTGAATCCCTCCCTGCCATTTTATATCTTTCAGCAGATGATCCATGTAAACTATGAACAGCAAAGGTGAGAGATTACAGCCTTGTCTAACTCCTGTAAGTACCCTGAACCAAGAACTCATTCTACCATCAATTCTCAATGAAGCACAATTGTCAAAATAAATGCCTTTGATTGATTTTAATAATTTACCTTTAATCCCATAGTCCCCCAATATGGCGAACATCTTTTCCCTCGGTACCCTGTCATATGCTTTCTCTAGATCTACGGAACATAAACACAACTGCCTATTCCTCTCGTAGCATTTTTCAATTACCTGGCGCATACTGAAAATCTGATCCTGACAGCCTCTCTGTGGTCTGAAACCACACTGGTTTTCATCCAGCTTCCTCTCAACGACTGATCGCACCCTCCCTTCTAAGATGCTAGTGAATACTTTGCCTGGTATACTAATCAATGAGATACCTCGATAGTTGTTGCAATCCTTCCTGCTTCCTTGCTTGTAGATAGGTGCAATTACTGCTTTTGTCCAATCTGAAGGTACCTTACCAACACCCCACGCTAATTTTACTAGTCTATGAAGCCATTTCATCCCTGCCTTCCCACTATACTTCACCATTTCAGGTCTAATTTCATTTATTCCTGCTGCCTTATGACAATGGAGTTTATTTACTATCCTTTCCACTTCCTCAAGCATAATTTCACCAACATCTTTTTCCTCCTCCCCATGAGCTTGGCTGTTTGCAACACCACCATGATGATTTCCTTTTACATTGAGAAGATGTTCAAAACATTCCCTCCACCTCTCCAGTGATTCCCTGGGGTCTATTATGAGTTCACCTAAATTACTCAAAACACTGTTCATTTCCTTTTTCCCACCCTTCCTAAGATTTTTTATTGCTGTCCAGAAAGGTTTCCCTGCTGCTTGACCTAGCCTTTCCAGGTTATTACCAAAATCTTCCCATGACTTCTTTTTGGATTCAGCAACTATTTGTTTCGCTCTGTTTCTTTCATCTACATACCAATCCCTGTCTGCCTCGGCCCTTGTTTGGAGCCATTTCTGATAAGCCTTCTTTTTACGTTTACAGGCTGCTCTCACTTCATCATTCCACCAAGATGTTCGCCTTTTCCCATCTTTACACACAGTTGTTGCTAGGCATTCCCTTGCTGTTTCTACTACAGCATCCCTGTATGCCACCCATTCACTTTCTATATCCTGAACCTGCTTACTGTCTACTGTTCGAAACTTCTCACTAATCATATCCATGTACTTCTGTCTAATTTCCTCGTCCTGGAGATTTTCTACCCTTATTCGTTTGCAGACAGATTTCACTTTCTCTACCCTAGGCCTAGAGATACTTAGTTCACTACAGATCAGATAGTGGTCTGTATCATCGAAAAATCCCCGAAAAACTCTTACATTCCTAACAGATTTCCTGAATTCAAAGTCTGTTAAGATATAATCTATTATGGATCTGGTACCCCTAGCCTCCCATGTGTAGCGGTGAATAGCCTTATGCTTGAATAATGTATTCGTAACAGCTAAACCCATACTACCACAGAAGTCCAGCAAACGCTTCCCATTCCCATTAGCTTCCATATCTTCCCCACATTTACCAATCACCCTTTCGTATCCTTCAGTTCTATTCCCAACTCTCGCATTGAAATCGCCCATTAGCACTATTCTATCCTTGCTGTTCACCCTGACCACGATGTCACTCAATGCTTCATAAAACTTGTCAACTTCATCCTCATCTGCACCCTCACATGGTGAATACACGGACACAATTCTTGTCTTAATTCCTGCCACTGACAAATCTACCCACATCATTCGCTCATTTACGTGCCTAACAGAAACTATGTTGCGTGCAATGGTATTCCTGATAAAGAGCCCTACCCCAGACTCTGCCCTTCCCTTTCTAACACCCGTCAAGTACACTTTATAATCTCCTATCTCTTCCTCATTATCTCCCCTTACCCGAATATCACTTACTCCTAGCACATCCAGATGCATCCTCTTTGCTGACTCAGCCAGTTCTGCCTTCTTTCTTCCATAAGCCCCATTAATATTGATAGCTCCCCATCGAATTCCATTTCGTTCGCCAAGTTGTTTCCAAGGAGTCCCTCGCCTGTCTAATGGGAGTGGGACTCCATTACTCCCATAGGTCCGAGGCTTGCTTAAAGTGTTCTGAGCTCGGTAAATTCATGAAGCAGGATGCTGCCCTACTTGCACATAGTCCAAGTGAGGATCTCTCCTCTAACGGGTTATGGACCACCGGTGAATTGTATAGTCCTAGCCGCCTGAGCACAAGGAGGGCCATGACTCAGAATATGTCCGAGATGCCCACTCCCATTCCATAGCAACTGGTATCCCGACTCTCAGGACCACTTACTAGGCCACTCAGCCGTTGCCCATGGTTCACGAACTAGGACGTGACTACAGTAACCCACAAACCGGGCAGCAAAAAAATTAATAATCATAGCAACCTTAGGGCTAAATCTCTTATACGTTTTCCACCTTTAGCTCCTTATTTTAACTCGTTAGAGGAGGAGTAGTCCGCCTCTGTGGTGTAGTGTTTGGCGTGATTAGCTGCCACCCCCGGAGGTCCGGGTTCGATTCCCTGCTCTGCCACGAAATTTGAAAAGTGGTACGAGGGCTGAAACGGGGTCCACTCAGCCTCGGAAGGTCAACTGAGTACAGGTGGGTTCGATTCCCACCTCAGCCATCCCTGACCTGGCCAGGAATCAAATCCGGGCCTCCGGGTAAGAGGCAGGCTCGCTACCCCTACACCACGGGGCCGGCACTGTTTCACCAAGCGTTGAAATATTTGTATTTCCTAATATTAAAAATAAAATCTTAATCAAAGTCCGTCTCTGTAGTGTAGTGGTTAGTGTGATTAACTGCCGCCCTCGGAGCCCAGGTTCGATTCTCTGCTCTACCACGAAATTTGAAAAGTGGTATGAGGGCTGGAACGGCGACCACTCAGCCTCGGGAGGATAACTGTATAGAGGGGTGCTTAATTCCCACTTCAGCCATTCTCTTTTTACAGTGTTGCCAACTTATATTTTCAAGATCCGCTAAATACTACTAAAAATCCGCTAAAATTCCGCCAAGATATCCGATCTCAAATCATGGCCAATAATAATAATAATAATAATAATAATAATAATAATAATAATAATAATAATCTTTCTTCTTTCTTCTTCTTTTCCTGCCGCTTTTCCCACACCTGTGGGGTCGCGGGTGCGAACTGCGTCGCACACGTGGATTTGGCCCTGTTTTACGGCCGGATGCCCTTCCTGACGCCAACCCTCTATGGAGGGATGTGAGCACTATTGCGTGTTTCTGTGGTGGTTGGTAGTGTAGTATGTTGTCTGAATATGATGAGGAGAGTGTTGGGACGGACATATATACCCAGTCCCCGAGCCAGAAGAATTAATCAGAAGCGATTAAAATCCCCGACCCGGCCGGGAATCGAACCCGGGACCCTCTGAACCGAAGGCCAGTACGCTGACCATTCAGCCAACGAGTCGGACAATAATAATAATAATAATAATAATAATAATAATAATAATAATAATAATCTGTGGAAAATTCTCGGCCCCCGAAAAACAGAAGACGGATATAGACTGAGGACACGCAAAGTGACAGAAGAGCTTTCCAACATTGCAGCAGACATCCGCAAAAGACGTCTGAAATTTTATGGGCACGTCCGCAGACTGAGACTGACACATAGAACATCTAAAAAATATTCCATGGGTACTGGAAGTGAAGAAAGATCTGGAAAAAGCCTAGATAAACTCAAATGACACCGCGGACAGAAACCTCTATAGGAAAAAGAATTAATGGGTGGAAAGTGCAACCAGAGAACGAAGTGAAAAAGAAGACTGGAGCAAAGTGGACAGAAGAACGAAAAACGATCCATGGAGAAAGGATGAGAGCTGTTTGGCAACTCAGGAAACAGAATCGTTAGAGCTTTGCGTGATCCATTGGGTCCATACGCACATAATAATAATAATAATAATAATAATAATAATAATAATAATAATAATAATAATAATAATAATAATAGTAGTAGTAGCGCTTAAGTGCGGCCAGTATCCAGCATTCGGGAGATAGTAGGTTTGAACCCCACTGTCGGCAGCCCCGAAAATGGTTTTCCGTGGTTTCCCATTTTCACACCAGGCTGTACCTTAATTAAGGCCACGGCCGCTTCCTTCCCACTCCTAGCCCCATCGTCGCCGTAAGACCTATCTGTGACGGTGCGACGTAAAACAAGTAGCAAAAAAAAAGTAGCAGTAGTAGTAAGTGTATGTACTCACCTGATCTGTGAGTTCCACTGGGATTAATCCCCTGCCTGCGAGCCGGCGAGCTAAAACTTGTAGGCGGTTTACTGCCGGGTGCAAACTAGGTGAATCTTCTACCTCAAGGGCCACACACAGAACAGGCCAGTTCATTAAACGGTCTTTCTTCATAGCATAAATATAAATACTACTCTCTCACAGTCTCATTATCTGTCGTCATTCGTCAACTAAGAGATAAGTACCCTTCCCCCACGCATTACAAATTTATGATACCACGATCTCATAACATCAAATCCAAATGACATGTTTTTATCATGTGACTGCTAGTTCCTGGCAAGAAATACGGAATAGCTCAGAGACAGGCCGGAGTACAATTTTTTTTAAGAAGTAAAATGGATAAAACGCTAAATTCCGCTATAATAAATCTAGAATTCCGCCAAAAATCCGCTGTCCGCTAAATGGTATATTTCTCCGCCGACAGTCTTCTCATTCTGCTAAATTTAGCGGAAAATCCGCTAAGTTGGCAACACTGATCCTCTATGTGCTTTTCCGTGGTTTCCCACTTCTCCTCCAGGCCAATGCCGGATGGTGCCTAACTTAAGGCCACGGCCGCTTCCTTCCCTCTTCCGTGTCTATCCCTTCTGTTCAGCATAGCATGTGAGACCGGCTGGGCGAGGTAATAGTCCTCCTACCCACTTGTATACCCCCGACGCAAAGTCTCACGCCCCACGAAACTGTCCTTGAGGAGGTAGAGGTAGGATCCCTCGCTAAATTCGAGGGAAAATCCAACCTGGAGGGTAAACAAATTAAGAAAGAAAGAAAAGATGAAGTGATTGTTTTAAGATAAATCAAGATAAATCGAAGTCATGCCTCGTTTTTTCTCAGCGTTACGGGCGAGACTATTTTCACGTAAATACATTCTAAGGTTCTTATTTTAACAGTACTTTCTCTTCCTCACAGAAAGAAGATGTGAATTAAATTTCGAGTTCATTCGTGATTGAAGAAGCCAGCAGTCGCCCATGTATTATCTGAGAACTTCCGTTTAAAGAAACGATGTGTTTTGAGTCGAGGCAACTGGCTGGACCTACCTCAACATCTGGTAGCAGAATATAAAGAAACCGTTGGACCGTTTCTCAGGTCGACAAACACAATTACGTGGGTGCTAGGGCGCGAAGAAACCAGGTACAAACTCCATTCTTCTAAATCACCAACACAAGAATAGAACCTTTCTGAAGAAATAATGTAATTGTGCAAGAGGAGGCCAACACATCATTTGAAATTCAGGACGCAAAGAGAGAGTCGACTTGTCGTAAATGCCGGGTAGGGGACAAAACGACAGTCCCCTCCCTATTGTGAGCACTTCTCTTCTGAATGTGAGTGTCATTATACTCAATTTGCTCCTTTCAAAGGACAGGCGTAACATTCGATTAACAAGAGACTATATACTGTACTGTGCGTTAAGAAATAAAAAGCAGGCAACCCATAGTTGGCAGTTTGAATGAGGGCAGATTCTATAGTAAAAAAAAATACATAGCATTTTCGTACGGTTTATGTCGCAAGCTGGTATCCGACAGGTATTGGGTTTAGTCCTCAACTCTGCCAAGTACGAATAAATATATATACATAGTTTAAAGTTCAATAATAATAATAATAATAATAATAATAATAATAATAATAATAATAATAATAATAATAATAATAATAATAATAATAATAATAATAATAATAATCTATATTCTAGAAAAATTCCAAGTTGATAAGGAAACGAGTTGCCTGCTGCCATTTCTTGATGGATACAGTACTTTTGTATCCATCTCTTGGCACAGGCCAGAGTAAAGTGTAACTTCCACTGAAGTCCCAGTCTCATCCATGGCTGTGACAATATGGAAGCTGCTGGGGTATGGGTGGTGCTGAGTAATGACATTCAGAGCACGACTAGTGCATCTGAGTGTTATGAAAGGTGTTGCTCATAGGGTCGGTCGTGCTGCAATAGCACCTTCTGACCCAGTGAGGAAAGCAATGGCAAACTACCTCACTCCTCGTCTTGCCTAGTACGCCTCATTTTGGTGCTGCCATTGGTTTTTGCGGTTTCCTTATAACCGCATAACTTTTGGTGGTGCTATTTGAGGATCCAACCAGCCTCTGGGATGATGACCTAACAGACAGACACAAGAAAACGAGAGAATTAATTCGTAAGGCGCTGACTGGCACATCATTCAAGAGTTAAATTTCAAGGTGAAATTTCTGACCCTTTTGATATTATCACAAGATTTCGACAATGAGATGGCTTATCTCCGTTATTGTTCAATCTTGTGCTTGAAAAAATCACCAGGACATGGAAAAATGACATAAAGTGAATAACTATTGATCGACTACTCAAATATAAAATTCATCTGTAGTGTCTGGCCTTCGCAGATGATCTAGCTATTCTTTCTAACAATAGACAAGGAGCAATTCACGCTCTTCTAAAACTTCTTGGAATGACAGCTAAGACTGGGCTCCAAATATTGAATGAAAAACTCAGTACATGGACGCAAAGAGAGAATCGACTTGTCGTAAATGCCGGGTAGGCATCTAGATGGGAAAACTATGAAGACTAAAATCGGCAAAATTAATTAAGTGGATAAGTTCAAGTACTTCCTTTTTCAAAAGATCCAAGCTATTTACTCAAACAACTACCTCTCGTGCAATGACGCAAAATAAAAATTATGATACCGACACAGAAAACTATGATGAGTGTACGCCCACTTTTAGTTGTGTTTCCATTGGTCTGCTGCTGGAACTGTAAGTGAAAATCTTGAATATGATCTAGTACAAAGACAAGGTATTTTTAAACCAAATAATTAACTTTATTTTTGGCTTATGAATAATGTTACTAGAGACTACGATGCTAAAATTGGAGTGAAACAGAATCAAGACAGTTTCTGCAAGTCTATGTGCATGTATCCAGACATTTTTTTGACGAAAGTGCTGTTTGAAGGAAAACTTTCAAATAGAGATCTCGTTTATTCCTGCAGCCAACGAACTGTTTCATTGCTCCTTGTACACTTTTTGGAAGGACAGCCCAATTCGCAACGACTGGCTTCAATGATAGGAAGCACGGAAATCAGCGCTTAACGGAACTCGAGAGTTTCCACTTTGAACGTGATTACGTGTTAGTGTTTAAAAGACGGGGTAGTGAACTGTGCAGTGTTGACAGCCGTCTGCTCTCTCAGTTGGATTATAATAATTGTACCGCGAGGGTACACCTGCCGCGTTCGTTCAAAGTAAGTGCCCTGAAGAACGTCATCTTCAATATAAGCTAGCAATAACTTGTGCAAGAAGATTTGACATTTGTTCACAGATGTCTTTACCAAAAGAACGTATGTTATGCCCTCCAGTGTGTAGAGGAACTATTAAAATTCTAAAGTAATTTGTTATTTTAAGGTTCCCTAAACTGAGTTGATTTGTTTTTGTTTTCTTGGTGTATCACAGTTGTCAACAACTCGATCTCCTTCAACCAACTTTAAAATTAACCAACAGGAAATTTTGGATATTTAATTTTCAACCAATCATGGGTTTTTGGTACATATATAATTATCCAATAAAATTGGCGGGGTGTCGGGTCTGTGCCCAAATCTCTCTAGAACCTTCCTTTCGGGTATAAAAGCCGGCAATTTTTCGACCCACCTTGTCTTCTAGATCGTCCAGTTTACTGAGTGTATGCTAATTGTGGAGGCCGCGGCGTCTTGCCCTTCATCGACCTTTTCTGTAGATTAAGGTAATGGCAGCCATTTAATATCTAGGTGATAGCCTCTGAAAGCTATCTCAAGGGGAAGGTTCCCTGTCTTTAATTATGAACCTTTGATTTCCAATCTTCAATAATGTTCAAATGTAAATCTCAAAACTAGCCTAGAAACTTAGCCGAAATTCGGAAATTGAGAGTGTGATGATAATGATGCTTGTTGTTTTAAGGGGCCTAACATCGAAGGTCATCGGCCCCGTTTTCGAGAGTGTGACACCCTCTCGATTTCCCTATCAACTTGTACTTGAGATGACTATGTTTTGTAACCGTTTTCTATCTGTAGCCTTGTAATTTAAATTTTCTCCATCTAGTCACCTCAGTAGAATAGGATTAGCCTCTGTAATTTCGGGCCAGAAGCCCAACTAGGGTTTTAATCTTGTGTGCAAATTTCAAGGAGCGCAAATATCCGCCTCTGCATCATTTTGATTTTGGAGCCAGTAACTTTAACCTGTGTTTTTCTTCCCACAAAGGCCGGTAGAATGAGTATTCGATACTCCTGTAAAACTCATTCTGTTAAGCGGTTACACTGTTGAGAGTTTACGACAGTGAATTATTTTTTTGAATTGTAAACTGTTAAGTATTCAATACTAATAACTAACAGGGTGTGGGGTAATAAGCTTACTTTTGACAACATACCATATAAGTTCTGGGAAAAGGAGATTGGCGTTCGGTTTCCCCATTAATTTTGAGGTTAAGATATTTTACTGTCAATGAAATAAAACTATGAATTCGTTTGATAGAACAATATATATTCTTTAAATAATATATCAAAAATAGTGAGTCTTGTTGCGATAAAACAGATGAAAATATGAAATTATGACATTGCAACTGAAAGAAACTAGGCATGGATTTGAATTCTTCTTGACCGGACATTTAACAGTTTATACGAAATATTTCCCTCACTGATTCACTTGACTGTACCTTCAACACTTTGAGTGTAATTACGACGTATTCCTTTGATGTGGTGTTTACTGTAGATGTATCACGCCTAACTTGGTGATACATCCTTGTGACTGCTTCTTCTCCATATCATCTGACTTCTTTGTAAGTCAATATGGTATTACCACATAGTAGGTGGTATCCCTCTCTGACTCCATGGTAAGCCCTTGCGTCCGTGTCTTCAACTAAGTGACCAACTAACTTTGGCCTCACTCTCTCAATGACCAATGATTAATGGCTCACTGAGTCTTCTCCATCTCTCGTTCACACTCGTTGACTGACCGACTGAGGCCTCTTCATCTAGTAGACTTCTTCACTGTTCAGCTTCCGTTTAAATAATGACTGACGCTACAATACGCATCCACCTTTTATAGACGTTGGTTGACACAGCTACATAATCTCCAGAAATAACAATGACATACTCCCACAACGCGGCAAATATTACATACAATTGTGAAACCGCCGCCGGCTCGCTGGGTTTCTCAAAGAAAGTGAGCTCAGTGCTAACTAAATACGATGACGTAGCCATGACGTGGCGATGACTTGGCAGAATCGCCAGTAATGCAAAATATAACAACGTCATATCCAACATATGATATATAACAATTCTCACTGTACATGTATTGAGTGTTATTTTACAGACACGTATATATGCATACATCTAAGTACAATCCTGCAAGCGACAAGCATTGTAAAATTGAATTGAATAAGAATTATAACAAAATAATAGTAATCTCACAGATAAAATAATAATAATACGGACATAATAATAATAATAATAATAATAATAATAATAATAATAATAATAATAATAATAATAATAATAATAATAATAATAATAATAATAATAATAATAATAAAATACAGATATTACCTTGTAACAGGATTTGAACCGTTACACTGCATCATTTTTATTTTGGAGTCGGTAACTTTAACCTGTGTTTTTCTTCCCACAAAGGCCGGTAGAATGAGTATTCGATACTCCAGTAAAACTCATTCTGTTAAGCGGTTACACTGTTGAGAGTTTAAGACAGTGAATTATTTTTTTGAATTGTAAACTGTAGGTTGTGCCTCGAGAGGCCTGGAAAGCGTAAGATTTAGTGAGCAAAGATGCTCTGGTTGTTGAAGGTTGCCTCGATAAGACAGTAATGGTATTAGGTTCGGAGCTCAGTCTCCTAGACAATTCATAGAGCATAGATGCTCTTTCTACTCTTGTAGATATACTCTGTAAATGAAATGGGGAGACCTGTCTCCTTGACTTTTGGGTGTATAGAGCAACAGTGCTCAAATAACATTTGTAAAATTGGGAGCTTCAAGCTCAGATGACTAATTGACCAATTTTGTTGATTTTCTGATTTCTCCTGCTTTGTATGTAAACTACTGTACATGAAATCTCCTTCCGTCGCTGAGCGACTTGCCTTGTTAATATTTTGCATTTAAAACAGGAGAAAAGAAAAATAATTTTAATTTTAAAGCTTTTAATCTTTTGATTGTAGTAGATAGACCCATTCATGCCCTCACCTTCTTTCACCTCTGCTATCCACAAAAACACGGTAACAATATTTTTATTATTTTTATGGTATTAATATTTTATATTTTACCTTGGAGGCATTGTACTGTATTACTTTATTCATTATATCAAAATAATACATCGAATCACCTCGAGAGCTAAATTTTATTTCGAGTTATCGAAATTTCGAGATATAGAGAATACCGTTTTTGAGCATATATAGCAGATAATTGAATTATATGTATCTACGGGCTTGGCCTTTACTGAATACATTATTTTTAACAGTACTTAAAAATATACAAACTCTATTTTACGGCAACGCTTTAATTATAACACTTATTATAGTAAGTTTTTAGAAGACAGGTATTGTTGGGAGATCAGAAGAATGCACTTGCCCGCTGAGGCACGGGGGGAAGGGGTTTTAACCAGCAGAGCCAGTGACGCAATGGTTACCATAGCAACTCCGCTACTATCCAGGTGACTTTATCTTCTACTGGCAGCTTTTCGCTCTTGTCAGTTGCAATCCAGCAAACTGTAAAGCGTGAGTCGATGTTTTTGTGTAGCAGATACGAGCAGATAAGAGCCAATCTGTCTGGGCATAACAGGAAGTTCGTGCTTGCAGGCCACATTCCTCATTCTTGCATTCTTCTCATATCTACACAGTACTTACCGTGGTGAAACAAGAAATATATCTCGGTTAACCTCTTTGGAAAAAAATAGTTAGTCGCGTCTGTTTCTTACGATTAACTTTTCCTCCCTTCACGTTGAAACTTCTCGTCAATACCACGCAACCCAAATTCGTAAATGGAGCTTATCATCCGCGACTTCGTGGGTACCTAGGTGTTAATATAAGGAAATATCTTCATTGGGGTAATCACATAAATATGATCTCTGCAATTAGTTATGAGGGAATTTAGGGGTTGTAGTAAGGATGTAAATGAGAGGGCATATAAGTCACTGGTAAGATCCCAACCAGAGTTTGGTTCCAGTGTATGGGACCCTCACCAGGATTACTTGATTCAGGAACTGGAAAAAATCCAAAGAAAGGCAGCTCGATTTGTTCTGGGTGATTTCAGAGAAAAGAGTAGCGTTACAAAAGTGTTGCAAAGTTTCGGCTGGGAAGACTAGGGAGAAAGGAGACGAGCTGCTCGACTAACTGGTACGTTCCGGGCTGTCAGTGGAGAGATGGCGTGGAATGACATCAGTAGACGAATATGTTTGAGTGATGACTTTAAAAGAAGGAAAGATCACAATATGAAGATAAAGCTGGAATTCAAGAGGACAAATTGGGGCAAATATTCGTTTATAGGTAGGGGAGTTAGGGATGGAATAACTTGCCAAGGGAGATGTTCAATAAATATCAAATTTCTTTGCGATAGTTTAAGATAAGGCTGGGAAAACAACAGATAGGGAATCTGCCACCTGGGCGACAGCCCGAATTGAAGATCAGTAGGGATTGATTGATTGATTGATTGATTGATTGATTGATTGATTGATTGATTGATTGATTGATTGATTGATTGATTGATTGATTGATTGATTGATTGGAGGTTCGAGATATCGAGGTTCGACTGTAATTGCAATTTTGTCCTAGCAAGTTTAAGGAGGGGGTGGGGCACAGAATTATTTGTGCCCGTAAGGCGTTGCAGTAGTTAAATGCGGCCCTGCATATAGTCCGCGCACCTTTTAGCGATATTATTATGTACGGGGGTGAGGAGTAAGGAGGGAGCTCTCCCATTTCCGGTTATACTACCAACTGAATGAAATTGAAATCTGAATTGAATCGATAATACGATCGATCAGTATGAATTTTCTAAACATTTATTATCTTACGCTAACAACTGTCACACAAACATTACTCAACATTATATAACATTTCTCGATGCGAATCAATCAATCAATCAATCAATCAATCAATCAATCAATCAATCAATCAATCAATCAATCAATCAATCAATCAATCAATCAATCAATCAATCAATCAATCAATCAATACTGATCTGCATTTAGGGCAGTCGCCCAGGTGGCAGATTCCCTATCTGTTTTCCCAGCCTTTTCCTAAATGATTACAAAGAAATTGGTAATTTATTGAACATCTCCCTTGGTAAGTTATTCCAATCCCTAACTCCCCTTCCTATAAATGAATATTTGCCCCAGTTTGTCCTCTTGAATTCGAACTTTATCTTCATATTGTGATCATTCCTACTTTTATAAACGCCATTCAAACCTATTCGTCTACTAATGTCATTCCACGCCATCTCTCCGCTGACAGCTCGGAACATACCACTTAATCGAGCAGCTCGTCTCCTTTCTCCCAAGTCTTCCCAGCCCAAACTTTGCAACATTTTTGTAACGCTACTCTTTTGTCGGAAATCACCCAGAACAAATCGAGCTGCTCTTCTTTGGATTTTTTCCAGTTCTTGAATCAAGTAATCCTGGTGAGGGTCCCATACACTGGAACCATACTCTAGTTGGGGTCTTACCAGAGACTTATATGCCCTCTCCTTTACATCCTTACTACAACCCCTAAATACCTTCATAACCATGTGCAGAGATCTGTACCCTTTATTAACAATCATATTTATGTGATTACCCCAATGAAGGTTTTTCTTATATTAACATCTAGGTACTTACAATGATCCCCAAAACGAACTTTCACCCCATCAACACAGTAATTAAAACTGAGAGGACTTTTCCTATTTGTGAAACTCACAACCTGACTTTTAACCCTGTTTATCATCCATCATACCATTGTCCACCGTCCATCTCACAACACTATCGAGGTCACCCTGCAGCCGCTCACAATCTTGTAACTTATTATTACTCTGTACAGAATAACATCATCTGCAAACAGCCTTATCTCTGATTCCACTTCTTTACACATGTCAGTGATATATATAAGAAAACATAAAGGTCCAATAATACTGCCTTGAAGAATTCCCCTCTTAATTAGTACAGGGTCAGATAAAGCTTCACCTACTCTAATTCTCTGAGTTATATTTTTCTAGAAATATAGCAACCCATTCAGTCACTCTTTTTTTCTAGTCCAGTAGCACTCATTTTTGCCAGTAGTCTTCCATGATCTACCCTATCATATGCCTTAGATAGGTCAATCGCGATGCAGTCCATTTTCCCTCCTGAATCCAGGATATCTTCTATATCTTGCTGAAATCCTACAAGCTGAGCTTCAGTGGAATCACCTTTCCTAAACCCAAACTGCCTTCTGTCAAGCCAGATATTACTATCGCAAACATGTCTAATATAATAATAAAGAATGCCTTCTCAAAGCTTACATAAAATGCATGTCAAACTTACTGACCTGTAATTTTCAGCTTTATGTCTATCACCCTTGCCTTTATACACAGGGGTCTATAGCAACTCTCCATTCATCTGGTATATTGTTCCTAGAATGACTTCTATAGTTTGGCTTTGCTGTGCAAAAAAACAGCAGTACTAGTACGTAAAGTGTACACCAGATGTCGCACAGCGATGCATAAGCGATTCGTAGTTTGTGTTTCAAAGGTTGCCAATACGAATCTCGAAGATAACCGAGGTCGACCGATTCAGCACTAGGGTGTGCATGTGTCACTAAAAGGTGCGCGTACTGTACATGATCCCATTTTCGTCAACCCACGGAATATCTGTCAAAGACAAATGTCACAACCGTTTAAAATAAATGCACCAATCAAATGAGAGTTATGACCGAAAAATATCAGTGGGGTCAATGCCTGACCATTTTGTCGGTACGTGGCTGTCAATTGGCTGTCAATAAATATAATAATAACTACCGTCAATAAATTCTGCTTATAAAAATATCCATTTGATATTAGTGGCTATGTGAAGTCCATGCGCTTTGTCGGTACGTGGCTGTCAATTGGCTGTCAATAAATATAATAATAACTACCGTCAATAAATTCTGCTTATAAAAATATCCATTTGATATTAGTGGCTATGTGAAGTCCATAAGCTTGCACAGAGAGACTGAAGAGAAACTGATTGTGAGTAAATTTATGTCTCAGGAAAGGAAGAGTCAAATTACAGATTTCGCGAGTGAGTAAATGTACAGTCGTAAATTTGGTCTCTTGTCACGTAATAGGGTTGCTGAGTGTTCATCTCTGCTCTTGAAGCTTGGTGTGCCCATTGTCAGCATATTTCGTTCTCGGGCCTTATCCTCTACAAACACCCCAACCCCCACCCCCACGCTTTCAACCCGCGGCATATTTCTTCTGTTATCACAGCCAGTATCGCGGCAGGCGCAAAGTTGGGGTCCGCGGGAGCCTGCAGATGGCGATAGAGCATGCAGTGGTGCTGCCGCATGTGGCTTGATTGAGAATCAATATCCCAATCTGTGAGGAACACTCTGTAAACCTTTTTCACACAACATTACTCCCCTTTACAAACTGACCACAGCAGATCAAGGTAATACGCAATTTTCATTCTTTTTTTATCAGAAACATCAGGTCTGCTTTCAGACTTATCAACGAACAAGTGCTGTACTTTCGACAAGGCTATGAAGTGCTTGGCTCATTGGATTCGAAGGACTACCGTGATATCAACAAGAACAATATGACATGAGCTTGCCGTTAGATTTCTTTTTAGGTATGTTGAAAAGTAAACATTACCTGGGATGAAAATGCTGTGGTGAAAAAATGATCACAGCGTCAATCGATATATTGATCAGAATTTGAAAAGAATGGTATTTCTTTATTGGTCATGTCCATAGTAACAATAAATGCACTTTTTACTTTTCCGTAATTGCTGTCTGTCTGTCTGTCTGTCTGTATGTATGTATGTATGCATGCATGTATGTACACGCATCACGAGAAAACGGCTGAAGATAATTTAATGAAAATCGGTATGTGAACTCGGAGGATGAGCCACTACAATCTAGGCTATGAATCATTTTACTCACGCTCAGTGAAATGGTAGTTTAGGGGAAGGCCTAAATTTAATTCTCAAATATTTATAATTTGAGTGGTCCTTTCGATAAATAATAATAACTAGAGTTATAGAGCATTAAATTTCCGATAATTTATGTCATACATTGCTACCGTACCGGCTTTGATAACACGGATATTCACGACTTTGTATTTTTGTTGCCAAGTCCATATCAACGCCGGGTCACGAGAAAATGGGTTAACAGAATTTAATGAAAGTCGGTATATAGAGTCTGGGAATAAGAAACTACAGTCTAAGTTATAAACAATTTTATTCACCCTGAATGTAATTGCAGTTCAGGGCAAGACGCCTAAAATATAATTTTTAAATGCCTATGTTATTTGTCCTACAGAAAAGTACTACATAACAAAAGTTATAGAGAATACAATTTCCGACCATTTATGTTTTATTCGGTTTTAACGTACCATCTACGATAAGAGTGGTATTTCAGAGTCGGAAGAAAACTAAATGTGAAGGTCTACAATATTGAAAGCTCGTAACATTGATCAACAATAACATTACATTGACCATTGTTTGGTGTGATGTTCTTTGTCTCTTATGCTGCCGCTCAACTGAGATAGATGGGATTATTGTTGCTCACCAAGTATAACAGCCTGATTGAATATTGGCGGGAAATAGCTGGGGAGTTGGAAAACTTTCTTCTCTAGCATGCCATTCCTCTGGTTCATACATTTTCTGATACTGGCGGTTCGTAACAGATTGGTTCATCATAGCATTCCAGCTATTCGATCCCTACACTGACGCGCTGTTTGAATGAGTAGTGAACACACTTAAGGCAGAGGCTCACGTTGTAGTAATAGTATGACCTGGCCTAGAATTAATATTTAGGCCTATTCGAAATTATAGCACCACAATTCTCTAAATAACTCAAACGTCAAACCTGAAAAGAGCCGTTTCTTAAGAAAAGCTTCTTCCTCTTCACATTTATTAAATTCTACATTCATTTTATTCCAAACTAGCAGTGAAGAAAGGGTTTCTCCTCTGGCTTGGAGGAAAAATTTGCCTCCAAGTCAGATAGATTCTTCCGCCACCTGTGTAGGGACCTGAGATATTCAGACTCATCGGGTACTCCTAGGAAACAGATTAGTAAAAGGGCATAGTTTTTTCCCTGGGAGTCTCCACTATTCGACACCCCCACCCGGCCGAAATAAGACGAAGAGTGTTCACGGATCACGGCTGTCTGCGGCTAGGTCATTTCAGCTCTCGAACTTTGGACTGTTAGATCAGCAGCGTAGTACTGTTCGTTAAAAATGAGAAAATGTGTGGCTTTTCATTTGGCCGAGTATTTCATATGAAAGCATTGCTTTATTTTTTAAATATATATATGCGCGGCTGTGAGCTTGCATCCGGGAGATAGTACGTTCGAATCCCACTATCGGCAGCCCTGAAAATGATTTTCCGTGGTTTCCCATTTTCACACCAGGCAAATGCTGGGGCTGTACCTTAATTAAGGCCACGGCCGCTTCCTTCCAACTCCTAGGCCTTCCCTATCCCCAGAAAACGGTTAGAAGTGGGAAGGAAGCGGCCGTGGCTTTATATAAGGTACAGCCCCAACATTTGCCTGGTGTGAAAATGGGAAACCACGAAGCATTGATTTTAATCGCGCCATTCCTACTGACGTCATTGTAATGACATATGTTCATTTCAGTTGGGAAAACTACTAAGACAGTCTTTCTGAGGATGATGAAGGCAAGTGGAGAATGAGGGTCTGGCCTTATAATGAAAACTTCCCAACCTGATTGTGATTGATGGTAGGCAAGGGAGTCTACCATATATACATACATACTGTGACCGTTCACAACGTCACCTATAGTATGTCATGATATCCAGGAGATGAAATATGCCGTTTTCCGCGTCATTCTACGATAAAAACTGCCCAAGTCAGAATTTTTCTGCCCGCTCCAGGACTCGAGTTGCAATATCCAGAGTCGCGCGACCCAGCTCTAGTTGCTGGTAATTAGCAGCAAGGCGGTGCAAGAGCGCTTGTACTCGAAACTCTCTCACTCCCGCCACGAGCGAGATGAAACCATACGCGTTATCACGTGACAAAGAATCTAGGTCACTAACTGAGCCCAGAGAGTAGGTCCAACGTGAAAACTAACATTATACCATGTTTTCCTCGCTCATCCACCACTACCAACTTATCGCGTTCAGCTGTTTTATTTCTGTTAATTTTCATAAATCGCAAAATACCCACTGGATAATTAAGCGCAAACATTCATTTGAATCAGGGAATTTTACGCATAATTATGAGACCGAGAAGTGCTCTACTTAACTGACAGAGAGATAACTGCGCTGTAAACAAGGGCGCGTCTTAATGACTAACAGATGTTGGACTCTAGCCGTGCCAGGGAACACAAGGAATCCCCTGTGCTCGTCATCATTCACCGCCAAAAGCTAAAGGACGCTTTTAAGATTGCTTCAGAACCTACGAAGTTATTTTAATAACAGTCACTCAGTGGAGATGGGAATACAAGAGCTACATTTTGATATCCTGTTCGTTACTGTACGTTGCGTATTAACGGACCAATGTGTGAGAAAGAATTACATTTTTTCCCCCACCCTCAGCATTCGGGTCTCTAGCGTAGCGCGCCTATATATTCATGAGCTGAGAAGGAGACACCAACCAGTGCGTTCTTATTGTAATGCCAGTACGGTAGTATTCCGTCGTGGCTTGTGAGTGAGTCGTTTGTGAAGAAATAATCTTGTAATTTGAGTAGTGTAATACAGTGATTCATTAAATTCTGTGAGTATGTGGAAATAATCACCCTCTGAGTGAGATGTTAGCGTGTACAGTGTGCCGCAAATTAATAAATAGGAACGGTACGAAACCGTAATAACTGATACCCGTGTGAAAAAAGGTCGTACATCAAGCCTCCTATGTGTCTAATTTAATACGGCTCAGCCAACATATATAGTGACGTAGTTAGCGAAGTGGGTGGAGCGTACGTGCTTGATATCAATATGAATTACCAAGAAAGTCAGTGAACAGCTCAGTTAGACCTAATTGAGGACAGCGCCACGTTAAAATAACCCGCAGTACAGTGAGAGCTCGACTTACGGCTAAGTGCATTAAAATAGGCCTGAACTAGTGTCATGAATACGAGAATGCTAATACATTAGTGGCCTAACCACTGTCGTTTCTAGGGAAACTAGTGAAATTTCTGGGCCTATAATCGCTGCCTACAAGAATAATAGATAAATGAGAAGGGATTAATGTCGGGCTTCTGGGACATTACCGACATTAGGTTGGAATGCTCGTGCTATTGAGCAAATCCAACCATATGTTCAAATTGTGGTGTGTGATAAACTAACGTATTCACTTGAGATAATTTCCCCTCATTTACATGTCTACGTGAACGCCGGAGTGAACGCCGACGCCCATCTGAATGCCAGAATTTTGCCTGCATATTAGAGAGAACCAGACGCATAGCTGTCTTCGCCTGGTGTAGCAGAGAACGTCGAGAACGTCATACCAGATCAAGCCGTCATGTTCGTGACCTGCCAGGAAGTCATCATGGGTCTTCACATCACCGATGACGTGATGCAAGCAGTCTAAAATCCATGGAGTGCCTCCCTGTAATGCTGTGAACGTGGTATCCTGAAGGCTGAGTACATTTCCAATTATTTATATCTTTGAAGGTCGTGTCCCATTGTAAATATGTAAATTTTTCACTTAGATATAACGTAGACTGCAAGCACGCCATTTCAGAGGGATAATAATTATAATTTCATTTTTATTTGGTTTTTTATAGAATACTTTCTTCATGGTTTGGGAACGACCATATTTCACTACCATTTTTTTTTTTTACAAGGGTTTGATAATGCATGACGTAAGTTTAAGGACCTCAGATTAATTATGTGTGAAGTACTGTCAAGTAAAGGGGCTTAAATAATTCTACGTAAACGACTCCAGTTATCATCTTTCTACAGCCAATAGGAGTCCTCAAAGATATCTCAGTAACTGATTTTTTTTTGTACTTCACAAGCTCTTAGGAAATCCTCCTTACTAGAAATTAAAACTGCTGGAACAACGAATGGAGCATGAGATTGGGGTATATATCTTACATCGCTAATTAGTTCGCGAATACGCAAGTTAACTTGAACTCTGATGGCAGGAGATCATCAATAAATCTGCATCGTAGTCAATGTACCGAGAGGAGAAATGAAATGGGTGAACAGGCGGTAGCCATAAGATATAGTGTGAAATGAGAATGTTAAGTTCCCTCGGAACTCTTTAGTAATGTACACGAAGTGGATCTCGTGATGTGAACATGTTGATTAGGCCTGATATAGGGCCGTGATTTATGTGATGCCATTTGTGACTAGTATTGAAAGAAGTGAATAGATTATTTGCCGTGGAGCCATTGCCCGAGAAGGCTAGTAGACCGCTCGTTGGAAGGGTGTCACGGATAGCTCCCAGCTGGAGTTTTATGAGCCCCTTTAAACGGGGGAGTGAAGGCGTTTTTCTTCAGTGAAATAGAACAGAGACAAGTAGTGAGTTTCTTTCCTTTTCGGTACAAAGATTACGCGTGTTAATTTAAAAAGAGCCAACGTCGCAGAGATTCCAAATGAGCACTAAATGAAGGACCCCTCCAATTTATTTCTTTAATTATCCACAGCGTATAGGGAATTCCAGGTCAGATATACCCCGTCTCAGAAGGTCCTGAGTTCATCGCAGGAGACAGTAAGGCCTCCTGTCACAAGCGGCAGGTGAAATAAGACCACCTGCGGCCCATCGTGTGTATGTGAAATGTATATATTCTTGTCCATTGGTTGCAGGTAGTGCTATAATACTTTGTTTATGATGTCTGGTATTGAAGTCACTAAATGCTTGTCCATAGGTAACATCGTTGTGTAAATAATGTCCTGATATATGTGTTGATAAAAATCCTAATGAAATGGGCGTGTTTGTCATACTGCATATTTGGCAACGTATAACTTAAAGTACTGTTGTAACGCGACTTTCAAGGGATTGGGAGTGTAA
Organism: Anabrus simplex; assembly: GCF_040414725.1. Lineage (NCBI taxonomy): Eukaryota > Metazoa > Arthropoda > Insecta > Orthoptera > Tettigoniidae > Anabrus > Anabrus simplex. The sequence goes on from NC_090265.1 coordinate 1,754,950,879, forward strand.
ATTGCCTATTTCAGTTCATACGATACTAGCAAACTTATGTCATAATTTGATGCAAGTTGAATATATTAATTTTCGACAAACAAACAGAATTACAGCTGGATATGCCTATGTTGAATAGATGTGTGTGTAAAGTGATTAGTGTAAGTGTAAAGTGAAATAATTAGAGAGAAAACGCCTCTCTAAGTCTGAGGTACCGGTAGTGTAATAGTTCGAGAGGGAGCGCCTTCTTAATTTTGAATATTTAAACGTATAATGAAGTGTAGAAAGGACTACCGAACATTTAAACGTTAAGATCACCCAAGTTAATATATGTAAAGTGTTTCTACGGCATACCCATGTAAATAATGTGTTTCACTAGTATAAGTAAAAATTTATTATACAAGATATTGTCTTTCTTCTCATTAGTAATGAAATGGTATTCCTCTCATAATTAACTTTTCCCCCTACTATAGAGACTATTACTAGAGGACTTACCGCCCCATCGGACAGTCCACAGACCCGAAAATGCGATACCGACTCGGCTAGCGAATTATTCTAGTAGGGGAGGGTGAGGCTTCGACAAACCGGGCTGAGTTCGAAGCTCACCGATGGTGCTCTATTCTAACGTCATATTTATGAACAATGGTAACTGGTTCATGTACTGATGCCTTGGAAAGGTTACATAATTGGCGCCCCGTAACGTGTGGCCTTATTGTTGTTTGGGGCGAGTTACATATTGTTCTCGCGACGCATAATTTAGCGTCCCGTTGTTGGGGCAAGTTTGTAAAGCCCTACGGCACCATAAATATTGATATAGCCAATATTAAGGCACAAGTTCGAATACCACTACTATAAAAGGAGTACCTAAGGTAGTAGGATTATCAAATTGATTCGGTTAGAACTGAACGAATGGAAATACCAAATTTTACCTGTATATTAAATTTGCTAGAAGAGAGGAATACAAAATAGAATCAGAGCGTGTGAACGTGATAGTTAATATGGATAATGTGTCGGATGGAGTGCGTAAGCCGCTACCATAGACAGTTACGTCACGCGCAACGATATTTGAATGAGTGACTGGAATAAATTAAATCCGACGGATGTAGGGAGAAGAATGAAGAGATCGTGTACCAGGTTAAGTGGAAATATACACGATGGTCACTCAGAAATATGGCGGACCTGAAAAAAAGTTATGGAGTTGTGTAACTTCAGGGGAGCAATAAAATGACCTTCCCATTGTGAGGATAAAATGACTGGACTGAGTTCTTCAAATTCTTCTGGTCACAGGTTCATGCCGAAGGCGATGCGTTTGTAGCAGGCCTTGGTAGTTTAGGGGATTCATCCAATGTAAACAGGGTAGATATCGCGGACAAGAGTGGAAGCCTCATCACTCTTAATTTTTTTTCTCAAAATGAACAGTGCAATGTTGTCAGTTCGAGACGGGGAATTGTCTGCTAAAGCATCTTCCAAATCTCGAGGCTGAAAACATCCAATGTTTATTAAGTGCATCACATTTCTGGCACACGTAAAGTACCGAGCCCATTTAGGTCGCGGATTTAGGTAATATTTATTTTTAAAAAGGGCTACATAAATTTAATTATAAAGAAACAATATGTCGGGATAATGTTATGAATTACGTAGGAAAATACTAGGGAAACACAAGTAATTATTAGGAGGTGTGACGCAGCTGTTTTGAAGCTAATTTTGGCGTAAAACGACTTGGTCATTTGCAAAAATTGCACACCTTCCTAAGTTTAGGAAACTGAATCGTATGAACTGAAATACCACGAGCAGCTTAATTCAGGGGGGCACACATTTCTCAAGAAGTGAAGTATTATGGATGTGGAAGGTATTAAACAGTTGATGGCCGCCTTACTGGCCGAACAAAGTGAGAAGCAGGCAGAGCTTTTCAGGAAACAGAGTGCGAAGTTTGATGATCGTCTTGCGAAATTGGAACAGGCTAATGCGGACAATAGTGAAAGACAGGCAGGACTTTTAAAGGAGCAGCTAAAGGCCAATAGTGAAAGACAGGCAGGACTTTTAAAGGAGCAGCTAAAAGCCGATAGTGAAAGACAGGCAGGACTCTTAAAGGAGCAGTTAAAGGCTGATAGTGATAGGAAGGTAGAACTATTAAATAAACTAGGACAGGCAACCACACAAATTGAAGAACGTTTAGACCAGCACAATAGTCGAGTAGGTCAGCTCACTGCACGGTTAGACGGGTACGAGGCGTCGTGTAAAGCCCAAGCCGCGGAGCTTAAAGAACATGTTAACTCCCGCATTGATGACGTGACGACACGCATAGATTCCCTCACGTTGAAGCTAGAGCAAACTAGTAGCCGTCTGGATGAGCGTACAGCCGAAATAGAAATAAGAATGACAGCTCAGGAAAGCCGAATAGCAGAAATGGAAGGACAAATAACGCAGGTTCGGGACAGCACAGAGACTAAGTGTAAAGAATATATTGACCAGCAGATGGACCGAGTGAAAGTTGAATTGAGGGTCACCGCCGAGGAAAAAGAACATGAAATTACTTTCGACACAATTCAAAGGGATGTAAATATCAAAGCAGTGAATGAAGCAACAGGGCAATTGAATGTTCGACAGGAGAACGCTGCAGAAATGAAGAGAATTCAGAAGGGCATGACGAGACGACGGAAGAAGAAGAAGAAGACGGATAAGGTGAAATACCGGAGGAAGGAGAAGAAGATGAGAGAATCACCGGTAATCCGGAAGAGTACACTTAAAGTTGGTCTTCATGAAGGCATAATCAAAGAGCTCCAGAAATTTTTAATATGGACCAAAGGAATGAACAACCTTATGAGTTATCAGCGATTATCTAGGATATTGAGGAGATGCGTCATTGAATCAGGCCGGTCGCATGACGATATTCAGTTCGTCAGGAAGAAACTAGAGAAGAAAATCGTCAATGAAAGGATACGTCAGAGAGTACTTAGAAGACACGGGAAAACAGGAAATTTTCGTCTCAACACAGTGTTCCAGACAAACTACGGACTTAAGAAGACCACTTTTACTACGGGAATTAGGGAGCGCACTAAGAAGGAGAAATTTGCTATGTCGCATGGCCAGAATGAGGTACCAGGGATGCTCAGCCCAAGACCTCGTGCTTTAGAAGTAGGGTTGAGTAAATAAGAGGAAGAATCGACACACTAATGATAAGCTACGATCCGACTTGAAATGTATATTGTGTACATATGGAATAACATTAATTTAACTAGTATAAGGAATAAAGGATATGCCATCAAAACACGCCAGAATATCAAGACGCTGAGAGACATGCGCAAAACTATAACTACATAAATGGGATCTTGTACAAATATGTGGATGATGCGCATACTCGTCTTAGAGTGGTCGTTCCACCCGCTCTCCAGGTTGACTTAATATGGCTGACGCATCACTCCATAGGACACGCTGGTGTAGACAAAGTCATGGCGACGCTTAGAGAAACCTTTACATGGCCGCGAATGAGGAGGATGACTCGTACAGTTTTAATGACTTGTGACATCTGTCAACGTATTAAGCCCAACGCGTACTTACTCAAACAACCACCGAAGCCGTTGATTCCTGAGAAGCCCCGTGAACTGTTTTCCATGGACTTCTATGGTCCGCTTCCAAAGGCGACCAGGGGGCTCCAATTCATTTTGGTGTGCATGGACGTCTTCAGCAAATATGTTATGCTGTGTCCAGTACAGAAAGCGAATACGTGTACCGTTGTCAACCAGATAAGGAATAAGATCATTCCCAAGATGGGCAAACCCGATAAACTCTTAACCGATCACGGATCGCAGTTCACTTCAGCCGCGTTCCGTAGAGACATGGAACAGATGGGAATTCAACACCTCATGAGTTCGATTCGACATCCAGAATCGAATCCGTCTGAAAGGATTATGAGGGAGATCGGAAAATTTTGCAGAATTTATTGCCCGAGACAGCATTGGCGGTGGGTCGATGTTGTTCCAACCATCATGGAATGCATAAACTCAACCGTACACGAATCGACAGGGCAGATTCCTAGCGTCGTGCACTTCAACGAACATCCCGAGAGACCATGGAAAGACGTCGTGCCATGTCCAGAAGATCCAAGACCATCAGTAGAGTTGAGGGTGAGAGATACGTTGGAATCTCTGAAGAAACAGGCAGAGAAGCGGTTACGACGATTGCGACGCAAACGATTCCACAGACCTCTACGTGTGGGAGAACTTGTATTGGTCAAACGTCCCGCAACTTCGGATCCACCACGGAAATTTTACCACAAATTTGCAGAGCTGTATATTGGGCCTTATCGAATAATTCAAAATTTAGAAAATAACGCGTACAAGGTACAATCCATGGATGGAACAACTGAGGCTATCTATAACGCCTCAAATCTGAAACTATACCATGTGCCAGGACAATTACCGGAGGAGAATCCAAACGATCCAGATGACCTAGAAGATGAAGGACAACCTCCAGAAGAAGACAAAGACGACGACGGAGTGGACGTCGCAGATGAAGAGGATCCTGAAGAAGAAATGGATGTAGTAAACTACATGGAACTAGAAGATCACCATTGGATGGATGATAACACTGGCGAGTCGGGAGATGAAGATTGTCTAGCATGCACGGAAAGACGAGATATCATGACCCAAGAATACTTGCATATCCTTATGTCCAGATACGTTCTAAGACAAGAAAATGCCATCCTACGATACACTCACATTTAATGATACGAGAACCATGTGATTGGTAAGAAAAATCCCTACCCGTGATTTTTCTTATTTTAAGCAGGGGAGGGATGTGACCGTTCACAACGTCACCTATAGTATGTCATGATATCCAGGAGATGAAATATGCCGTTTTCCGCGTCATTCTACGATAAAAACTGCCCAAGTCAGAATTTTTCTGCCCGCTCCAGGACTCGAGTTGCAATATCCAGAGTCGCGCGACCCAGCTCTAGTTGCTGGTAATTAGCAGCAAGGCGGTGCAAGAGCGCTTGTACTCGAAACTCTCTCTCTCCCGCCACGAGCGAGATGAAACCATACGCGTTATCACGTGACAAAGAATCTAGGTCACTAACTGAGCCCAGAGAGTAGGTCCAACGTGAAAACTAACATTATACCATGTTTTCCTCGCTCATCCACCACTACCAACTTATCGCGTTCAGCTGTTTTATTTCTGTTAATTTTCATAAATCGCAAAATACCCACTGGATAATTAAGCGCAAACATTCATTTGAATCAGGGAATTTTACGCATAATTATGAGACCGAGAAGTGCTCTACTTAACTGACAGAGAGATAACTGCGCTGTAAACAAGGGCGCGTCTTAATGACTAACAGATGTTGGACTCTAGCCGTGCCAGGGAACACAAGGAATCCCCTGTGCTCGTCATCATTCACCGCCAAAAGCTAAAGGACGCTTTTAAGATTGCTTCAGAACCTACGAAGTTATTTTAATAACAGTCACTCAGTGGAGATGGGAATACAAGAGCTACATTTTGATATCCTGTTCGTTACTGTACGTTGCGTATTAACGGACCAATGTGTGAGAAAGAATTACATTTTTTCCCCCACCCTCAGCATTCGGGTCTCTAGCGTAGCGCGCCTATATATTCATGAGCTGAGAAGGAGACACCAACCAGTGCGTTCTTATTGTAATGCCAGTACGGTAGTATTCCGTCGTGGCTTGTGAGTGAGTCGTTTGTGAAGAAATAATCTTGTAATTTGAGTAGTGTAATACAGTGATTCATTAAATTCTGTGAGTATGTGGAAATAATCACCCTCTGAGTGAGATGTTAGCGTGTACAGTGTGCCGCAAATTAATAAATAGGAACGGTACGAAACCGTAATAACTGATACCCGTGTGAAAAAAGGTCGTACATCAAGCCTCCTATGTGTCTAATTTAATACGGCTCAGCCAACATATATAGTGACGTAGTTAGCGAAGTGGGTGGAGCGTACGTGCTTGATATCAATATGAATTACCAAGAAAGTCAGTGAACAGCTCAGTTAGACCTAATTGAGGACAGCGCCACGTTAAAATAACCCGCAGTACAGTGAGAGCTCGACTTACGGCTAAGTGCATTAGAATAGGCCTGAACTAGTGTCATGAATACGAGAATGCTAATACATTAGTGGCCTAACCACTGTCGTTTCTAGGGAAACTAGTGAAATTTCTGGGCCTATAATCGCTGCCTACAAGAATAATAGATAAATGAGAAGGGATTAATGTCGGGCTTCTGGGACATTACCGACATTAGGTTGGAATGCTCGTGCTATTGAGCAAATCCAACCATATGTTCAAATTGTGGTGTGTGATAAACTAACGTATTCACTTGAGATAATTTCCCCTCATTTACATGTCTACGTGAACGCCGGAGTGAACGCCGACGCCCATCTGAATGCCAGAATTTTGCCTGCATATTAGAGAGAACCAGACGCATAGCTGTCTTCGCCTGGTGTAGCAGAGAACGTCGAGAACGTCATACCAGATCAAGCCGTCATGTTCGTGACCTGCCAGGAAGTCATCATGGGTCTTCACATCACCGATGACGTGATGCAAGCAGTCTAAAATCCATGGAGTGCCTCCCTGTAATGCTGTGAACGTGGTATCCTGAAGGCTGAGTACATTTCCAATTATTTATATCTTCGAAGGTCGTGTCCCATTGTAAATATGTAAATTTTTCACTTAGATATAACGTAGACTGCAAGCACGCCATTTCAGAGGGATAATAATTATAATTTCATTTTTATTTGGTTTTTTATAGAATACTTTCTTCATGGTTTGGGAACGACCATATTTCACTACCATTTTTTTTTTACAAGGGTTTGATAATGCATGACGTAAGTTTAAGGACCTCAGATTAATTATGTGTGAAGTACTGTCAAGTAAAGGGGCTTAAATAATTCTACGTAAACGACTCCAGTTATCATCTTTCTACAGCCAATAGGAGTCCTCAAAGATATCTCAGTAACTGATTTTTTTTTTGTACTTCACAAGCTCTTAGGAAATCCTCCTTACTAGAAATTAAAACTGCTGGAACAACGAATGGAGCATGAGATTGGGGTATATATCTTACATCGCTAATTAGTTCGCGAATACGCAAGTTAACTTGAACTCTGATGGCAGGAGATCATCAATAAATCTGCATCGTAGTCAATGTACCGAGAGGAGAAATGAAATGGGTGAACAGGCGGTAGCCATAAGATATAGTGTGAAATGAGAATGTTAAGTTCCCTCGGAACTCTTTAGTAATGTACACGAAGTGGATCTCGTGATGTGAACATGTTGATTAGGCCTGATATAGGGCCGTGATTTATGTGATGCCATTTGTGGCTAGTATTGAAAGAAGTGAATAGATTATTTGCCGTGGAGCCATTGCCCGAGAAGGCTAGTAGACCGCTCGTTGGAAGGGTGTCACGGATAGCTCCCAGCTGGAGTTTTATGAGCCCCTTTAAACGGGGGAGTGAAGGCGTTTTTCTTCAGTGAAATAGAACAGAGACAAGTAGTGAGTTTCTTTCCTTTTCGGTACAAAGATTACGCGTGTTAATTTAAAAAGAGCCAACGTCGCAGAGATTCCAAATGAGCATTAAATGAAGGACCCCTCCAATTTATTTCTTTAATTATCCACAGCGTATAGGGAATTCCAGGTCAGATATACCCCGTCTCAGAAGGTCCTGAGTTCATCGCAGGAGACAGTAAGGCCTCCTGTCACAAGCGGCAGGTGAAATAAGACCACCTGCGGCCCATCGTGTGTATGTGAAATGTATATATTCTTGTCCATTGGTTGCAGGTAGTGCTATAATACTTTGTTTATGATGTCTGGTATTGAAGTCGCTAAATGCTTGTCCATAGGTAACATCGTTGTGTAAATAATGTCCTGATATATGTGTTGATAAAAATCCTAATGAAATGGGCGTGTTTGTCATACTGCATATTTGGCAACGTATAACTTAAAGTACTGTTGTAACGCGACTTTCAAGGGATTGGGAGTGTAAATTGCCTATTTCAGTTCATACGATACTAGCAAACTTATGTCATAATTTGATGCAAGTTGAATATATTAATTTTCGACAAACAAACAGAATTACAGCTGGATATGCCTATGTTGAATAGATGTGTGTGTAAAGTGATTAGTGTAAGTGTAAAGTGAAATAATTAGAGAGAAAACGCCTCTCTAAGTCTGAGGTACCGGTAGTGTAATAGTTCGAGAGGGAGCGCCTTCTTAATTTTGAATATTTAAACGTATAATGAAGTGTAGAAAGGACTACCGAACATTTAAACGTTAAGATCACCCAAGTTAATATATGTAAAGTGTTTCTACGGCATACCCATGTAAATAATGTGTTTCACTAGTATAAGTAAAAATTTATTATACAAGATATTGTCTTTCTTCTCATTAGTAATGAAATGGTATTCCTCTCATAATTAACTTTTCCCCCTACTATAGAGACTATTACTAGAGGACTTACCGCCCCATCGGACAGTCCACAGACCCGAAAATGCGATACCGACTCGGCTAGCGAATTATTCTAGTAGGGGAGGGTGAGGCTTCGACAAACCGGGCTGAGTTCGAAGCTCACCGATGGTGCTCTATTCTAACGTCATATTTATGAACAATGGTAACTGGTTCATGTACTGATGCCTTGGAAAGGTTACAATACATTATCATTATAGACTGTTATGCCTTTCAGCGTTCAGTCTGCAAGCCTCTGAGAATTTACTAAACGTCGCCAAAATCCTCGATTTGCAACTAGTGTTGTGGCCTCATTTAGTTCTATACCTCTTATCTTTAAATCGTTAGAAACCGAGTCTAACCACTGTCGTCTTGGTCTCCCTCTACTTCTCTTACCCTCCGTAACAGAGTCCATTATTCTCCTAGGTAACCTATCCTCCTCCATTCGCCTCATATGACCCCACCACCGAAGCCGGTTTATGCGTACAGCTTCATCCATCGAGTTCATTCCTAAATTAGCCTTTATCTCCTCGTTCCGAGTACCCTCCTGCCATTGTTCCCACCTGTTTGTACCAGCAATCATTCTCGCTACTTTCATGTCTGTTACTTCTAACTTATGAATAAGATATCCTGAGTCCACCCAGCTTTCGCTCCCGTAAAGCAAAGTTGGTCTGAAAACAGACTGATGTAAAGATAGTTTCGTCTGGGAGCTGACTTCCTTCTTACAGAATACTGCTGATCGCAAGTGCGAGCTCACTGCATTAGCTTTACTACACCTTGATTCAATCTCACTTACTATATTACCATCCTGGGAGAACACACAACCTAAATACTTGAAATTATCGACCTGTTCTAGCTTTGTATCACCAATCTGACATTCAATTCTGTTGAATTTCTTACCTACTGACATCAATTTAGTCTTCGAGAGGCTAATTTTCATACCATACTCATTGCACCTATTTTCAAGTTCCAAGATATTAGACTGCAGACTTTTGGCACAGTCTGCCATTAAGACCAAGTCGTCAGCATAGGCCAAACTGCTTACTACATTTCCACCTAACTGAATCCCTCCCTGCCATTTTATACCTTTCAGCATATGATCCATGTAAACTACGAACAGCAAAGGTTAAAGATTACAGCCTTGTCTAACTCCTGTAAGTACCCTGAACCAAGAACTCATTCTACCATCAATTCTCACTGAAGCCCAATTGTCAACATAAATGCCTTTGATTGATTCTAATAATCTACCTTTAATTCCATAGTCCCCCAGTATGGCGAACATATTTTCCCTCGGTACCCTGTCATATGCTTTCTCTAGATCTACGAAACATAAACACAACTGCCTATTCCTCTCGTAGCATTTTTCAATTACCTGGCGCATACTGAAAATCTGATCCTGACAGCCTTTCTGTGGTCTGAAACCACACTAGTTTTCATCCAACTTTCTCTCAACGACTGATCGCACCCTCCCTTCCAGGATGCCAGTGAATACCTTGCCTGGTATACTAATCAATGAGATAACTCGATAGTTGTTGCAATCCTTCCTGTTCCCTTGCTTATAGATAGGTGCAATTACTGCTTTTGTCCAATCTGAAGGTACCTTACCAACACTCCACACTAATTTTACTACTCTATGAAGCCATTTCATACTTGCCTTCCCAATATACTTCACCATTTCTGGTCTAATTTCATCTATTCCTGCTGCCTTATGACAATGGAGTTTATTTACTATCCTTTCCACTTCCTCAAGCATAATTTCACCAACATCCTTTTCCTCCTCCCCATGAGCTTGGCTGTTCGCCACACCACCATGATGATTTCCTTTTACATTGAGAAGATGTTCAAAATACTCCCTCCACCTCTCCAGTGATACCCTGGGATCTATTATGAGTTCACCTGAATTACTCAAAACACTGTTCATTTCCTTTTTCCCTCCCTTCCCAAGATTCTTTATTACTGTCCAGAAAGGTTTCCCCTGCTGCTTGACTTAGCCTTTCCAGGTTATTACCAAAATCTTCCCATGACTTCTTTTTGGATTCAACAACTATTTGTTTTGCTCTGTTTCTTTCACCTACGTACCAATCCCTGTCTGCCTTGGCCCTTGTTTGGAGCCATTTCTGATAAGCCTTCTTTTTACGTTTACAGGCTGCTCTCACTTCATCATTCCACCAAGATGTTCGCCTTTTCCCATCTTTACACACAGTTGTTCCTAGGCATTCCCTTGCTGTTTCTATTACAGCATCCCTGTATGCCACCCATTCACTTTCATTATCCTGAACCTGCTTACTGTCTACTGCTTGAAACTTCTCACTAATCATATCCATGTACTTCTGTCTAATTTCCTCGTCCTGGAGACTTTCTACCCTTTTTCGTTTGCAGACAGATTTCACTTTCTCTACCCTAGGCCTAGAGATACTTAGTTCACTACAGATCAGATAGTGGTCTGTATCATCGAGAAATCCGCGAAAAACTCGTACATTCCTAACAGATTTCCTGAATTCAAAGTCTGTTAAGATATAATCTATTATGGATCTGGTACCCCTAGCCTCCCATGTGTAGCGGTGAATAGCCTTATGTTTGAAGAATGTATTCGTAACAGCTAAACCCATACTAGCACAGAAGTCCAGCAAACGCTCATATCTTCCCCACATTTACCAATCACTCTTTCGTATCCTTCAGTTCTATTCCCAACTCTCGCATTGAAATCGCCCATTAGCACTATTCTATCCTTGGTGTTGACCCTGACCACGATGTCACTCAATGCTTCATAAAACTTGTCAACTTCATCCTCATCTGCACCCTCACATGGTGAATACACGGACACAATTCTTGTCCTAATTCCTCCCACTGACAAATCTACCCACATCATTCGCTCATTTACGTGCCTAACAGAAACTATGTTGCGTGCAATGGTATTCCTGATAAAGAGCCCTACCCCAGACTCTGCCCTTCCCTTTCTTACACCCGTCAAGTACATTTTATAATCTCCTATCTCTTCCTCATTATCTCCCCTTACCCGAATATCGCTTACTCCTAGCACATCCAGATGCATCCTCTTTGCTGACTCAGCCAGTTCTACCTTCTTTCTTCCATAAGCCCCATTAATATTGATAGCTCCCCATCGAATTCCATTTCGTTCGCCAAGTTGTTTCCAAGGAGTCCCTCGCCTGTCAAATGGGAGTGGGACTCCGTTACTCCCATAGGTCCGAGGCTTGCTTAAAGTGTTCTGAGCTCGGTAAATTCATGAAGCAGGATGCTGCCTTACTTGCACATAGTCCAAGTGAGGATCTCTCCTCTAACGGGTTATGGACCACCGGTGAATTGTATAGTCCTAGCCGCCTGAGCACAAGGAGGGCCACGACTCAGAATATGTCCGAGATGCCCACTCCCATTCCATAGCAACTGGTATCCCGACTCTCAGGACCACTTACTAGGCCACTCAGCCGTTGCCCATGGTTCATGAACTAGGTCGTGACTTCAGTATGGGAAGGGGTCTACCATTACAATAAAAATTCCCTAACCCAGTCTTCATATGACAAAAGACGTTTGGTGACTTCTCCGTCGCGTTTCTAGGGTAACGTTAAGTGCTAGAATTCCGTAGCGAAGCATGGGTATATCAGCTAGTACAGGATATATAGGACGGCTATTGAACTAGACAAAAGAGTCATTGAATGGGTGGCTATGTTTCCAGGAAATAGAACTCAGAGAATTAGAGTAGGCGAAGCTTTATCAGCCCCTGTAATAATTAACAAGGGAATTCCTCAAGGCAGTATTACACCCTTCCGGGCTTCGAATGGATGACCCACGCATAAGAATGCCTCCACGTAACGGGGTAAACACCCACGGATGAGATTGGATTGAAGAGCGGGTCGAATTGCTTAACGAGCTTCGAACCGCTCCCCTTCCTACTTTCTGTGCCGGCCCGGCAGCATGAGCACTTGGGGGAGTGGTACGTTCGAAAGAAAGAAAACAAATACTTAAGATGGAGCCTTATGTCTATGATATGAAAGTAGGATCTCTGGGTTCAAATGCCTATTGGATACTGCTTAGCACTGCTACAAATGACAAGAATCATAAAATAGGGTTTACGAATACGAATTTATTCAAATATGACAATTTTAAGAAGTTGACACAGCTCTATACAATGACTCTCCACATATGGGAGGAAAAGAAAATAATAATCACTTTAAAATACGAATCGCCCATGGGCGTCGTCTGCATAACGGTATGATTGAGGTTTTGCGACTTGCTATCGTTCATTTCTCCTCATTAGTTCAGACCGTTCATGAAAATTTTATATTATTCTGTCGATCACACCGTGAGATGACCTGATGTCCCTATTCACATATTACTTGTTGTTCTTAGCACGAACATAACCGGGGCCTACGCTACATACTTTATCATATTAAAGGAAACATTTACATGATACACAAACAAACACACATACCATTTAGCTAAACCCCGGATTCCTCATCTATCACCAAGACCACACAACGTGCATATAGGTTCTGTTTGAACTAAAAAATATATGCACATAATTACGAAACATACACTGATATATGGATATATACACTTCATACACAAAGGAGAGCCATTTCTAGAAAGAACAGCATGGTTATCAATGTCTCCGGCCCAAGGCGCAAGCCTGGAGCAGCTCGCTCAAGGGCGCCATCATAATCCGGAGTCGAACTGGCAGACTCCCGACCGAGAGGTACCGTGGGTTTCTGTAGATCCCTAGAATCGCTATGGTCTCATATCACCGGATATCTGGTGGAGATCCCTACTCATTTATTAAATACCTTTAAAAAAATCACCGTGATATTATCATTATACAAGTATTCTTAGCTAAGCCATTTAAACCAAACAGTGGGGCGCGTGGAGAGCCAGGGCTCCCAGGTCTTAATACAATGGTGCATACGGGATCCTTCTGTCACGAGGGCGAGAGCCAGACATTCACAAAAAAGTACAAGGAAGGGAGGGCGGTCATTCACTTCGCACGGCCATTTCTCATTCATTGGCCACGCCAGATTCTTCTCTCCCTCAAACGTTCACCCTCTCGTCTCGGGGACATGGCCCATTTCATTTGCTTATTCATATTATCGTGGAATTCCCATAAAATACTCTTTTATTCTCTCTCATTATTATCGCTGAGCGCCGTCTGTGGGCACAATCACTTCTAACCCATTTCATCGTAAAATTACTCGGGCATTCGGCCCTCTCACTACGTCTCATATCGCGTATCTTCTTCCCTTGGGCATATGGCTCTCATGACCCCTCGTTCCTGCCACAGGAACTATACTTATATTTAAATCTTCTGACCAAAGATTAGAGACTCCTGCCTCTGGGCTTCACCCCGGCTATAGATTAAAAAAAAACACTCCAAACCATTCTGGCCAATTAATCCAAAAAATCACGGGAGACTTGCACATGGTTCCACACACCTACCTAAATAACACACATATACCTCTCTCGGTCGGGATTTCTTCTTTCTTGCTGTACATGCACTGATTAGATGTGTAAGCTCGGCATGCATTGTCTGACTGACCCATGAGTTTCCCCGGCATCTACGACAGCTACGTGGGACAGTAACTACCAACATTTTGACATGGTTTTCCCTGCTCGCCAGCACTATTGTTCCAACCACCCCTATGGGAAAATCAAATATTCTCCTAACCTTGTTCCCATATTTGCTAGGACATTCTACAGATTACTAGAAATATAACCCTCACGATAAGCTAGTCATTAAGGGAAAAAAAATGAGTCGTCCGGGAATTTAGCTCCCCTGAATTTACTTCAGCTATCTAAAGATCAATAAAATTTCCATATAGGACATGCATTATCTTACAACATTTTGATATTTACAAAAGAAAGCTAATCCTATCCCCCGGTTATATCATGTTTAGAAATTAAATTTGGACATCACTCATCTGTTTGGTGGCCGTTGTTTCTCCTTCCACGGGAGACCCATGGTGAAGTTCTTAGTACTCCATGACCACTCGGTAGGTGGCGGGCGTGCAGTCCTTCATCCCTGGTCCATACAAGTCCAACATCCTGGGGAACTCGTTCACAGCTGAAATCTTACAGTAATCCAAGATGGGTACACTTTACACTCGTCACATGGCCTCTATTTCAGAGTTTACACCCACGAATAAGACGGTCTTTCAAACCACGGCGGGCGCGTTCACAGTAAGAATCGGGTGGCTCACGAGACTCGAGCCCCTGATTCAAAGTAACACTTTGGGTGATACCAAATTATGAATTTCACTGACTCATTAAACCGGCACTGTCTCAGCCGTATTCTGCTATTTGTTTGTAAATTATGCTCGCGGAGTTACTAGTTTGACACGCAGCACAGAAACAATTCACCTAGGCTCGTTTGGCCTCCCGTTCACTTCACAAAGGCGTGCTAGACACAATAGCACTTTCAGTAAGCGGTCAGGGTTTCTGACTGTAAACTGGAGCACCGCGGGACACAGTGTCCGTCTCAACGACCCGCCAAGAACAACTGTCTCTGCAATGGCCTGCCCGGCCTATATTATCTTGCCCGCCGGAAGCTTGGGGGCGTCAACGTTCACGGTTCATTAAGAACAAGAGCTCCTTTCATACCAAGAATTGAAGATATTTAAATAGTGCATCTTGTAGCCCTCTGTCTCCTCTTTCATTTGAGCAAGGCGTGCTGGACCTACGATCGGCAGTTTTTATGTAATTTGCTTCCCGCCTTTGATTAATTCATTAGCGTCCTCTGGGGGTGGAGTCATCTTTTAAGCGCGACTCTTAGCTTGGGTGACGCCGTTGTTTTCACATGTGTTAGCGATATGTTACATCTTGACAGCTGGTGACCTCATTTCTTCCCCTGAATAAATTATTACATATTTTTAGTCTGGGAACCGCATAAAATTCCGCTCTATTCAATGGTGCGTCTCACATAATTTTCCTATGTCTGGATCAAAAATATCATCCCATTTTTACGCGCCAAAATCCGACGTTGGCACCCGTGACACGTGCATAAAAAACCGGAAGTTCCTTATGTTAGTTTGGAACTCTGGGAAGCTAAGCCACACCTCGGGGCGTATCTGACTACTCCAGCATCGCGTCCCCTTCTATCTCTCTCTGCAAGTTGAGAGCGTATTTCCGCGGGGGCTTGGCTCTTGCTCTGTCTTCCCTTTGTTTCCCAGGCGCTCCTTCGCGGGTTCCGTTCTGGCCGGACGCCGCTCGATCCCCTTCGCCCATACTGCTACCAATGACGCGACCTTTAGGAGTAATTTTAATGGAGTAGAAAGGCCCACATCATTCCCATGAGCTGTACAGGACACTGTACGGTTTCAGTATTAATGGAACATTGTTTTCTTACTCATATCAATGATATGGGTAACGAAGTGGAATCGGAGATAACGCTTTTTGCGAATGATGTTATTCTGTACAGAGTAATAAATAAGTTACAAGATTGTGAGCAACTACAAAAAGACCTCGACAATGTTGTGAGATGTACAGCAGGCAATGGCATGATCATAAACGGGATTAAAAGTCAGGTTGTGAGGGCTTTCTTCAAATTTTATTTTACGTCGTACCGATACAGATAGGTCTTATGGCGACGATGGGATAAGGAAGGGGTAGGAGTGGGAACGAAGCGGCCGTGGCCTTAATTAAGGTAGAGCCCAGTATATGCCTGGTATGAAAATGGGAAATCGCGGAAACCATCTTCAAAGCTGCCGACAGTGGGGTTCGAACCCACTATCTCCCGGATGCGCGCCCCTAACCGCGCGGCCAACTCGCTCGTTAGGTTGTTTCACAAATAGGAAAATTCCTCCCAGTTTTAATTACTGCCTTGATGAGATTGTGAAATAAAGAGTACAGATCTCTGCACATGATTATGAGCGTATTTAGGGTACTAGTAAGGATGTAAAGGAGAGGGCATATAAGTCTCTGGTAAGACCCCAACTAGAGTATGGTTCCAGTGTACGGGACCCTCACCAGGATTACTTGATTCAAGAATTGGAAAAATCTAAAGAAAAGCAGCTCGATTTGTTCTGGGTGATTTCCTACTGTACCGTACCCAGGGGTAAATACCCTCTAGGACGATGCCTCCATTCCTGTATGAACATCCGACTACCTCAGGGTTGGGCAGAGTGTGGATTGGTTGTCGATTGGGTCAGGATAAAAGTCGAAGTTCAACACTAAAATAGCAATCAATGACAGGAAATGGAGGTATAACACGAATGAGAAACAATCATAGGGGGTAAGATGGATTTATTAACAAATATCCCCGATCAAATCACTCGAAAATATATTGAATCAAGAAAAATAAAAACTTGTAAAAAATAAATGAACTCAAAGTAATAAAATAAATCGAAATTAAAAACGTTAATGGAATAATTGTACATATTTGACATTAAAAGAAAAACAAGTTCAACAAAGAACATTTATATAAATCAAGACTGAGTATATTCTCATAGTCCAATGTTTAGGTTGTATGGCAACAAGTGTATGCAAACACTGCCATGTGGTGTTTCGGTATGGAGTTTCACACTATCGCATCCCAACGATACGGTTTCAAAATTAAGTTACTCCCGAGAGTCATCAAACTATTTCCGTAAAATCAAAGTTACAGTATAAGAAAAATTACGACGGAAAGAAAAATAATTAAGACGCACCGGACGCTATGTAAGGTATGCAAAATACTAGGGGCAAATCCTACACTATATTTACAATAATTCAAATAATCAAACTAAACATATATATACATCGGATATCGAGTAAAGTCTTAAATGCTACACTGCTTCTAATGTGAATCCCGGTTCACTACAAAAGATCTAGACAGAACTAGATAAACCAACAATACATCAGCACTCGGGCTGTTCCCTTTAAAAACAACGAGACAAGGTATGCAATCACAAAATAATAAGGTAAAACCATCCTGTAAAAAAAACATTTAAATAATCCTTGATGTCATGAAGAAAGCAATGGGCAACATTGCCTCCTTCTGCTGCGTTTGAGCGCTCAACAGCGCGGTCATCCGTCATGTACTTCCGGGTAGATTACGAGCTGTAAAGAAATATAGAACTCCACTACGCTAAAGATTGGATTTTGTCTCCCGTGGCCGCCGCAAGGAAATACTGGCTCTTTCACACATGCCGATAACACTGGCCAGGAGTCAGCTTGCCATGAGATAACGCCCATCATCAACTACACGGAAACTCCCGTATATTAATTTCTTCTTAGCATGCTTGGGCCATTTAACAACATCAGACTCAATAGTCTGGAATTAACACTGTCCATTCTGATCACAATATACTCAGAAGACGCTAAGCAGGCACACACATCTGCATAATACTCTCTATCTTGTCAGGCATACAATCGGCCTGCACCAATACATTATAATTAAGCATGCAATTTATCTCATCATTCCTCATGAATCCTACTGGCCTTTCCACATAACGAGACGCTGTTCGAGTCCTTGGCAGACCATCAGGCAAACAGAATCCAACTTAACTTCAAAGATCTTAATTTAACAACGACGTTCTGCAGCTCCTTCTGGCAGCTTCTGTAAAACCATGCATCATGCAAAATAGCTATACCTGTCTCTCTGAATAACCGAAATAAAATAAATTGATACGTGTTTGACGTAATATAGAAATGAACCTGTCGATCTAGCCCTTCTAGCATATATTTAAGGAAAACTCGGAATATCCTACTCTAAGTACTATATTTACAACAATAACTGATCCTATCAATCCCTCATTTTCCCAAACATCTAATCATAAAACAAAATAAAAATAAAATAAACATGCATTAATCTCGTATCCGAATCTACCATAGTGACAAAATTAAACAAATACATGCCGTCAGGCTTACTTTAAATGGAAATAAAAATTCTATCTACACTGCCCTAGTACCTTAACATAACTTACATATCATGCCATATATAATACGTGCATCTTACTTTAGATGACTCTGGGGGAACCAGGAGAGCAGCTTACATCCCCACTAATTTTTGGGATCTACACCATGTTAATCACATCCTTAACATGTGGGAATGCACTTCCTTCCTCTGCAGGTGTATCCATCATCTTGCTGGAAACAATTCACTGGAACACAGAAGACTATTATTGATAACCTCTTCACTGCTTAATGCTGCGAGCCGAGATACCCTTTCTTTTACCAGATCAGCTAACACACTGATTCACATATATATAACACACTTCACTAAAAGGGTAAAAAATAGTTTAAAAAGCAGCCCACGGTTCGGTACGGAAGTTCCACGCGAATACGCGCCCGTCGCGAAATAGTGAAACACTAGCACGTTTCCACCACACTTGTTATTCAGCGGTCACTACACCGTCTTTATCGATTAAAAGTAAACTTTGTCAAAGCACAGTAAATATTACGACTGCACAATTTGAAGCATCAATGAGAACCAGTTACTATTTCTGGAATAACGCCACGTTAATTACAACCACCAGTCACAGAGTTAGTACAACCGTACTGCTCAAACTTTTGCTACAGAGTGCCGAGTTAGTACATCCGTACTGCTCAAATTTCAACTACAGAGTGACGCTCTCCAGAGCTTGGGTTACTGAGGAGGCTTCGGTGACGCTAATATTGTTGGGGTTCCCGGGTATCTGAACCAACCACCAATCAGAGAGTTCGTCATGTATGATGATACAATACTTATTGTGATATATTTATAAAACACAGCTCAAACACTAGCAAATCTCTTCCACCAATTTCTATGATACATTTCCAAATATATCTAACTTCAGAAACTGTGGAAAACCGATTGTCTACAGAAACTGACTTTATCCACAGAGCATGTTGGTCATCCTGGAATTAATATTTAGCGCGGCGTAGCCTCCAGGTTTGCCAAATCCTTAAGTTCCCATTGGCTGAAATATATTGCTTGGTCAGCATGTAATACACGTGTCGGTCCTTGCCAGCGCGTGGGTACGCTTACTTTCTCACGGTCATGCGGAAATATGAAGCAACATCCAGCGACTTACAGTCTTGCTCAACATCCGGTATTAACTATCTTGGGATACGATACTTTAACATATTGGACTGTAACTTTTTATGAATAAAATTCACATATATGGTCAAATAATATTCCAATTATTATTATGGGCCGGTCGGATACGGCTCACTACAAAAGATCAGCGTCACAAAAAAATGTTGCAAAGTTTGGGCTGGGAAGACTTGGGAGAAAGGAGACGAGCTGCTCGACTAAGTGGCGTGCTCCGAGCTGTCAGTGGAGAGACGGCGGGAAATGATACAATATTAGTAGACGAATAAGTTTGAGTGGTGTCTTCAAAAGTAGGAAAGGTCACAATATAAAGATAAAGTTGGAATTCAAGAGGAAAAGTCGGGGCAAATATTCATTTATAGGAAGGGGAGTTAGGGATTGGAATAACTTACCATGTGAGATGTTCAATGAATTTAAAATTTGTTTGCAATCATTTAAGAAAAGGCTAGGAAAACAACAGATAAGGAATCTGCCACCTGGGCGACAGCCCGAAATGAAGATCAGTACCGATTGATTGATTGATTGATTGATTGATTGATTGATTGATTGATTGATTGATCGATTGATTGATTGATTGATTGATTGATTGATTGATTGATTGATTGATTGATTGATTGATAAGATACGGCTTACGTTGGTTTAGCTCTCAGGTACAGATATTTGTTCATAATAAAACTATTTTTGACTTCAGTGATGTAGCTGTGGTCGTCTTTGTCTTCCCCATGACAGGTAATTCAATGTCGCCTGAGGTCGGTGACATTAGATGAGCCGTGGGCGGATTCAGGGGGGGGAAGCTGACAAAATGTACTCACTCCACTTATTTCGGACATAACTGCTGTTCTCTGTGAGATAAAGAAACCTGTTACAAGCTTTATTAAATAATTCACTCCACTACACGTTTCAGAGATTTTTCTCCATCGTCAGGTACTGAAATGGTGACATATTGTTGCTCTACTTGATACACAATTATTTTCAAATAAAATTATTACGTATTGACCGAGTTGCCCGTGCGGTTAGGGGTGTGCAGCTGTGAGCTTGCATTCGGGAGATAGTCCGTTCGAACCACACTGTCGGCAGCCCTGAAGAGTGTTTTCCGTAGGTTCCCATTTATACACCCGGCAAATGCTGGGGCTGTTCGTTATCAATCAATCAATCAATCAATCAATCAATCAATCAATCAATCAATCAATCAATCAATCAATCAATCAATCAATCAATCAATCAATCAATCAATCAATCAATCAATCAATCAATCAATCAATCAATCAATCAATCAATCAATCAATCAATCAATCAATCAATCAATCAATCAATCAATCAATCAATCAATCAATCCTGACCCGCTTTTATTGCAGTCACCCAGGTGGCAGATTCCCTATCTGTTGTTTCCTTACTTAAATAATTTCAACGAAATTGGAAATTTATTGAACATCTCCCTTGGTAAGTTATTCCAATCCCTAACTCCCCTTCCTAACAACGAATCTTTGCCTCACTTTGTCCTCTTGAACTCTAACTTTATCTACATATTGTGATCTTTCCTACTTTTAAAAACACCATTCAAACTAATTCTACTAATGTCGAAGGCATTTCTCCACTGACAGCTCGGAACATATCACTTAGTCGAGCAGCTCGTCTCCTTTCTCCTAAGTGTCCCTAGCCCAAACTTTGCAACATTTTTGTAACTCTACTCTTTTGCCGTAAATAACCCAGAACAAATCGAGCTGCTTTTCTTTGGATTTGTTCCAGTTCTTGAATCAAATAATCCTGGTGAGGGTCCCATACACTGGAACCATACACTAGTTGGGGTCTTATTAATTAAGACTACTTCCTACTCCTATCCCATTCCTATCCTATCGTCGCCATAAGACTTATCTGTGTCGGTGCGACCTGAAGCAGATTATAAATAAATAAATAAATAAATAAATAAATAAATAAATAATTTAATTAATTAATTTGTTCCGCGTCTTTTAATAAATATTTATATTTATTCCAAAGTTTTTATTAAATATTTATGTTTGTTCCAAGCTTCTTGTTAATTGTTCCTAGTCCCTTGCGTTACTGTTGTTCATCATTAGAATGCACCTGGATTTATTGTACTATCCTCGCCCCTTTATATCTATTTCTTTCTATTGCGACTATTTTACCAACAGACTTCAACTAGTTGTCTATTACAATAAAATACACTCTTTTTGGCTTTCGCTACAGGTTTCTTTGTTTCCTTCTTTCTTTCTTTCTTTCTTAATCCGTTAACCCTCCAGGGTTGGTTTTTCTCTCAGACTCAGTGATGGATCCCACTTCTACCACCTCAAGGGCAGTGTCCTGGAGCTTGAGACTTTGGCTCGGGGGATACATCTGTTAAGAAGGACCAGTACCTCACCCACGTGGCCTCACCTACTATGCTTGTAGGGGGATGGAAAAATTGGGAGCAACAGCAAGGAAGAGGGAAGGAAGCGGCCGTGGCCTTATGTTAGTTACTATCCGGGCATTTGCCTGGAGGAGAAGTGGAGAACCACGGAAATCCACTTCCAGGTTTGCTGAGGAGGGAATCATCGGACCCCCCCCCCTCTATTCAGTTGACCTTCAGAGGCTGAGTGGAACCCGTTGGTACAGGTTTCAAGAAAGGAAATATTTGATTTATTTAATATTATAATCTAGGGAAGGTGAAAGGTCTCTAACACCAACCTTGAATTTCACAATTACCTACACTCAGTTTGTTATCCCTTTCTAGCCATGATGACCCAAACAGTTGAGGAGCGTCCTGGCAAAACCGAATATGACTTTAAAAATATAACCATTGGTTTTGATGCAATAGTATCGTTTGGATCGGTT
This sequence comes from Anabrus simplex, assembly GCF_040414725.1. Taxonomy (NCBI): domain Eukaryota; kingdom Metazoa; phylum Arthropoda; class Insecta; order Orthoptera; family Tettigoniidae; genus Anabrus; species Anabrus simplex. Next base: position 1,754,973,158 of record NC_090265.1, read on the forward strand.
TCTCAACTGAAAAGAAGAGAAAACGAACAAATCCCCATAATATTGAAGTTACAAAAATATAGGTCCGATCAAAAGGAGGCATGTCCTACTGGTGGCCCCAAGCGAGTGAGGAGATGTAGGCTATGAACCACGAATCACAATTACCAATCACCAACCACCAATTAAGTAGATCTTTCCTTAGATTTTCTCCTTCATATTTGACAAGCTTCATATCAAATTATATTTTAATGATGAAAATATTTCGTAGCAGACAAAGTAGGAGTCTACACTACGAAAAACCTAAAATTAAGCAATTTCCTCAAGGTTTCAAATTGTGAGTCTTGGATTTATCACCTTCCCGCTTCCCCCACTTCCCCGCCCTAACTGGTAGAGTCCAAGCAAAAACAAACAATTCATGTGCGACTTAGATAAAACCAAACATGTCCAATCATACGGAATTATTTCATTTTTATTGATTTTTGATCTCTGCTAGATGAGCTTTCCTGTGTCAATAAAAAGTTTGAAAAATTTCATTTCCAGTTGCTAATTTTCCCTTTCCTCCTGAAAGTCTGGATTTTACGGGTATGCTTGGTTTTGTCTCAACAATCATCACTTTGCAATGCTATGAACTTGTTTCCAACAACATCACACAAATACAGTACAATTGTTGTACTACTCATTTTCAGCCTTCCAATATGTCAACTCTCTGTCATCAAATATGGAATTATCAGCTACAGTTTGAATTAAGTTAATATTTTCTTAGAGTTTTCCCCTTCAAATTTTACAATCTTCAGATCAAATTATATTTTGATCTTGAAAATATCTTTTAGCAGACGAAGTAGGAGTCTCCATTCTACGAAAAACGTAAAATTAAGCAATTTCCTCAATTGTGCCGAAAGTTGAAGAAGTAAAGGGCCCAGAAGGGTTTCAGATTGTGAGTCATGGATGGCTCTATCAAACTAAGAAAACTAATTTCGAAAATCACGTCGGGCCTAAATGCAGTTCCGGATAAACCGTCTAAAATCGCTTGTTTCTTTATTCGTTTTCTTTCTTATTCATATCCTAGCCAAATTAACTTATTTACATAATTCTTTCTGTAATGTGTTCCTTGGTTCAATACCCTGAGGTGTCCGTACCGAATGTAGTTATAAGGGCTTAAGTGAAACTCTGCATTGACTCACGTTAGCGCTCGTAGTGGTGCTTAAGTGAAACAATTGATGGACTCACATTAGCGCTCGTAGTGGTAGAAAAAGGTAAAATGATAATCTAATCGACCATTCAATCGACCGAATAACGGTGATTAAAAAAAGGGATTGAAATTTTTAGGAATATGTAAAGAATATATTCTCGTACTTTAGTATATTTTATTCACCTAAAATTCGTAGCTCATATCCCTAGGATGTTTTCAACACTGAATTGCTTTTCTGAAGGGCTAGAACTGTAGATTTTTTATTTCCTCTTCATGCTTTCTGTGCACTTTGTAGGACTTTGACATTTTTGGTTAGTTAAAATGTTAGCAGGATCATGATCGTTATTTAGCGATATGTTTCGCCATTTAGAAAAAAATATACATTTTCTGGATCCATCCTGCCTGTTATTGAACTTAGCTGGACGCAGATGTCTAAGACACCTCCGAATGAGAATGATTAGTGAGTCACAGTGCTGGTTGCCAAGGGAAAGCAGCCAGGATCTGTCTGGCTTCGAGCCAGGACAAAACGCACGTGTCTCACCACCGTCACACAGCCACCTCAAATATAACGCTGTGGAATCCAACATCGCTCTGTGTACATACAATACTTCCCTCTTTCTCTCTCTCTCTCTCTCTCTCTCTCTCACTCTCTCACACACACCGAAGCTACTCATCCTTGGGCTGTCTGTGAAAAGAGATATTTGAGACCGCCTACCATAGTCCCTAATTAATAATAATAATAATAATAATAATAATAATAATAATAATGCGTATATACAACAAAAATGTATCTCTAAACACGCAAAACTATGACATTACAATGCAGCTATTAAACCAAACTGTCTGTATGGGTCAGAAACGTTAATTTTGAATAGGAAATCAGAAATTGAAAATACTGACGGAAAGGAACGCAAAATCATAGGAAATAATCTAGGCCCAAAACTTGTCGACGGACAATATCGACTCAGAGGCAGACAGGAAATCAAACAATACACACAGATTCACAGTGACATTAGAAAACGTAGGTTAATATTCTGTGGACATATTAAAAGAATGCATCCAGACCGACTTACAAAACAAACTGTTGAATTCTACGAACATAGGAGTAAAGCCAAAACTGACACAATGAAATGGTTTGGCGAAATCATAACAAATTTGAAACAAGCAGGAATTACACCAGCATATGTCCAAAACAGGGTAATCATCAAATTCAAAATTCATAAACTGCAAGTTGACCAAGAGGTAAAACCAAGAAGAAGACTGGAAACAACCTGGTCTGGACAGAAAAAGGAAACCCAAAGTAAAAGAATGAAAAAAAAAATTGAATATAATAATTAGCTGATGCACCCGTGCTTCGCAACGGGATACTCCGAACGACTGACTTTGTGGTTTTCCTAACTGATGTCAACATAGGTTATTACAAAAAATGTCAGTAGGAATGTAGCTATTATAAGCAATATTATCATATAAAATACTCGATCAAATAAAAAACTGCACATTTTCTCACTTTTAACGAACAGTATTACGAAGCCGATCTAACAGTCCAAAGTTCCAGAGCTGGAATGACCAGGCCGCAGACAGCCGTGAACACTCCTCTGCCATCATTCCGTTAATATTCACACTGCTCATTCCAATCAGTGCCTCAGAGTAGGGACTGAATAGCTCGAATGCTATGGTGAACCAGTGGGTTCGTACAAGTAGTATCAGAAAATTTATGTACCAGAGAAACGGCATGCTAAAGAAGAAAGTTATTTAACTCCCCAGCTACTTCCCGCAAATATTCAGGCAGGCTGTTACACTCGGTACGACCGGGCGAGTTGGCCGTGTGGTTAGGGGTGCGCAGCTGTGAGGTTGCATCCCGCAGATAGTGAATTCGAACCCAACTGTCGGCAGCTCTGAAGATGGTATTCCGTGGTTTACCATTTTCACACCAGAAAAATACTGGGGCTGTACTTCAATTAAGGCCAAAACCGCTTCCTTCACACTCCTAACCCTTTCTTATCCCATCGTTGCCATAAGACCTATCTGTGTCGGTGCGACGTAAAGCAAATAAAAAATACTCAGTACTCTATCGGAGATGAGTGGCAACATAAGACACAAAACACATCACAACAAACAATGGTCAATGTAATGTTATTGTTGATCAATTTTATGAGCTTTCTACATTGTAGGCCTTCGCATTTAGTTTTCTTTTGACTCTATGATATTAGGGAGCTTTAAAAAAATATTTATAGCGTAGGCTGTAGTTCCTTATTCTCCGACTTTACATACCGATTTTCATTAAATATTTTACCCATTTTCTCGTGCTCGGCGATGATATGGACTTAGTAACGAAAATCCAAATTCATGAATATGTCTATGATCATAGCCGATACGGTAGCAATGTATAAAAAGACATAAATGATCCGAAATTTGTGTAGAATTTATCGATACGGCCACTAATAACATAAATATTTGACAATTAAATTTGAGGCCTTCCCCTAAACTACCATTTCACTCAATGTGAATAAAATTGTTTATGGCCTAGATGAAATGGCGTATGGCTTCTAGTGCCGGGAGTGCCGAGGACAAGTTCGGATCGCCAGATGCAGGTCTTTTGATTTGACTCCCGTAGGCGACCTGCGCGTCGTGATGAGGATGAAATGATGATGAAGACGACACATAAACCCAGCCCCAGTGCCAGCGAAATTAACCAATTATGGTTAAATTTCCCGACCCTGCAGGGAATCGAACCAGGGACCCCTGTGACCAAAGGCCAGCACGCTAACCATTTAGATATGGAGCCGGACATGGCCTAGATTATAGCGTAATATTACCCTACTCTGCATACCAATTTTCATTAAGATAGGACCACCAATAACATGAATATTTGACAATTAAATTGTATGCCTTCCCCTAAACTACCATTTTTCTCAGCGTGAATACAATTATGGGTATCCTAGATTGTAGCGACTTATTCCGCGACTTTACATACCGATCTTCATTAAGATACGACCACTAATAACACAAATACTTGAAAATTAAATTTTAGGCCTTCCCCTTAACTACAATTTCACTCAGCCAGAATAAAAGTATTTATGGCCTAGATTGTAGCGACTTATTCCCCAACTTCGCATACCGATTTTCATTTAATTATCTTCTGCCGTTTTCTCGTGATGCGTGGACAGACAGACAGACAGACAGACAGACAGACAGACAGACAGACAGACAGACAGACAGACAGACAGACAGACAGACAGACAGACAGACAGACAGACATTACGGTAAATTAAAAAGTGCATTTCCTTACTACTGCGAACACGACCGACAATGTACTGTATATATAGATGATGATAATAATAATAATAATAATAATAATAATAATAATAATAATAATAATAATAATTTAGGGCTCGGATTTTTATTACACGTGATATATTTTCTTGATTTCTCTTTACAAACTTAAGTTCAATTACAAAAAATTCTAGCTTTTGCGAATAACATAATTTTTATTGGTCACATAAATGCGTACTTTATCATTATCTATATAAATATCACTTCCTCACTGACGGATTCATTACCGCCAAGCCAAAACTTCTTCTTCTTCTGCCTCTTAATCTCTTTACCCTTCAGGGTTGGCTTTTCCCTCGGACTCAGCGAGGGATCCCACCTCTACCGCCTCAAGGGCAGTGTCCTGGAGTGTGAGACATTGGGTCGAGGGAGACAAGTGGGGAGAATGACCAGTACCTCGCCCAGGCGGGCTCACCTGCTATGCTGAACAGGGGACTTGGTGGGGGTTGGGAAGATTGGGAGGGATAGTCAAGGAGGAGGGAAGGAAGCGGCCGTGGCCTTAAATTAGGTACCATCCCAGAATTTGCCTGGAGGAGAATAGGGAAACCACGGAAAACCACTTCCAGGATGGCTGAGGTGGGAATCGAACCCACCTCTACTCAGTTGACCACCCGAGGCTGAGTGGACCCCGTTCCAGCCCTCGTACCACTTTTCGAATTTCGTGGCAGAGCCTGGAATCGAATCCGGACCTCCGGGGGTGGCAGCTAATCACGCTAACCACTACACCACAGAGGCGGACCAAGCCAAAACTACTGGACATAAAGAAATTAAATTTTGGGGATAAATTTATATTACTATGTAGGTGTTCACTAAGGGAGTATTTTTGGATATTCCGTAGCTAAGAGGGTGAAAAGGAGGATAAATTTTTAAAACGAATAAATCTATATCTCAAAAACACAGTTTAAAGACATGAAAATTGGTATTTGGAATCTCCTTTAAAAAAAAAAAAATGTATTCTTTTGTTTTTGGAAAATCAACTTAAGATGGGTGGGGGATCAGAAGTGACAAGGGGAGTGAATTTTTAAAATGAGCCTATATAACGTATATCAGTCTAGCTCGAGCGGTCGAGGAGAGAGGTTGCGTAGTGAAGTGCGTGCTGTAAACATGGTCGGCATTGAACAGTACCGGGCCGCTATTGGGAAATGGCAGGCAAGGCAGAAGAAGGAGACCAGGAATGGATTGGTGATAAGTACGGACGGATTAAAAATGAGTGAAGCGGTGCTGGTAGTGACAGTGATAGCGGTGCTACTGGTTATTGGGGGGGGGGGGGTGGAAGTAAACCCAGGCCCAAATACCAGTGGAAAATTTAGTACGGAGGATTTGGCCGCACTCAGGGTGGTTGTAAGTGAAGTTATGCAGGAAAAGTGTCAATGGGATAAGGTGCAGGAAATAAAGGACATGATGGAGCAGAGAAAGGAGATAGGGAACATGAAGAAATGGCTTGAAACGAAGACAGAGGAATCGAGCAGGAGAGTGGACAATAATGAGAAAGAAATCGAGTTATTGAGAGGGGAAGTGAAACATCTGAAAGAGGAGGTGATGAAGATGAAGAAAGAAGCGGAGGGGTACAGGCAGGAGAGATTGGAGAAAGCCATATTTATATATGGAGTTGAGGAAGGGGCGAGGGAGAGCAAGATTGAACTGATATATAAGGTGGTGGAAGTTATACGTGATTCAATGAAGATAAACTTTAGTCAGATGGACATAGACGATGTAGAGAGAATTGGTAAGACTAAAGGTAGGAGGCCAATTAGGGTAAAATTTTTATCTACCCTAATGGCAGAAATTGTGGTAGGTAACAGTAAGAATTTACAGGGACAGAAAATAAGGGTGAAAAGAGACATGGGAAGAGAAGGAAGTGAAAATATGAAGATCTTGAATAGGCACCTATGGAGAGCGAGGAACCAGGGGCTAAAGGCCCGAATAAGAGGTTTGAGGTTGGAGGTGACAAACGGGCGATGGGTTAGAGTACATTCAGTGACGAAGCTAAAGGAGATGGACGAAAACGAGAGGGTTGAGGGTGGTGAGAGGACAAAGGACAAGATGGGAAGAAGAAAGAAGAAAAGAAGAGGAGGAGGGACGTGGCAGGAGAGGAGAGCATCTCAGAAGAGAATGGGCAGTGCAGCCGGGAGACAGAAGATCAAGATAGTGAAGTGGACGGTGAGAGTGAGCAGCAAGAAACTGGGAGAGTGAGTGTAGTGTTGCAGTGAGCAAGAAAGGACAAGGGAAGGTGGATTCAGAAGTCCAAAATAGTGATGGGGTGAGTGGGGTTGAGCAGCAAGAAGCGGTGAGAGCAGGGTGCAGTGGTGTAGTGAACAAGAAAGGTCAAGAGGAGACAGATCGACAGGAAGGTAAAAAAATTATGAGTAAAGTCAGAAGTAAGAGCTTAAAAGACATATGGGAAAAAGTACGTAAAGGGATGGAGGATACAGAGGACGAGAGGTCGATAACTACTAGAAGTAAGAATAGAGGGGAAGACCTAGAAGGGAGGGAGGGAAAGTTATAACTATATTGGAAAATAGGATGTGTGAATATTGAGGGACTAAGGAACAAATTAGGAAACAAGAAAGTTCTGGAAGTAATTGAAAGTTTTGATGTTGTGGCACTCTTGGAGACGTGGTTGGAAACAGGGAGGGAGATTTCATGGAAGGGGTTTGAGATAAAATATAAATATAGAAGAAAAGAGAGGAATAAGGGACGAGCACCAGGAGGGATGATAGTTCTAATTAGGGAAGAAATTAGTGAAAGAGTAGAGGATATAGAGACCGATATGATGGAAACCATATGGCTGAGATTGAATTTGGAAGGGGGTGAGGGAAGGAGGAAGAAAATAAATCTAGCTTTTGTTTACTGCCACCCTAGTAATTCAGCATATGCAAATAAATATTTTTTTGAAGAGTTATTGGTGGATATTGGTAGGATAAGGGGAATGTATCCAGGTGAGGAGGATATGTTGTTATTTGGGGATTGGAACGCGAGAATAGGGGAACAGAGCCCAGTTTATACTAGGGAGGATGGAATGTGTTTGTTGGAAAGTAGAAGGAGTGAGGACAAAATTACAAATAGTTATGGAGAGAAGCTCCTAGAGATGTGTGCTGTGGGAAATTTGTATATTCTGAATGGGTGGATAGAGGGTGACAGGACGGGGAAATTGACATATGTTACTGAGAAGGGTGGTAGTGTGATAGATATGGTTTTAAGTTCGGAAGGGATGATTGAGGAAGTTGTAAGAATGGAAATAAGAGACTGGATTGAATCACACCATTTCCCGGTGAGGGTTATGCTGAAAAGGGAGGAAGAGAAGTGTACAATGAAGGAAGATGAGACAAATGATAAACGAGGGAGTGGTTATAATAAGTATAAATGGACAGAGAAGGTTGGCCGGGATTGGAATAGGGTAGTGAAAGAGGAGTTACATCTTCTGAAATATGGGTGGGAAGGGGCGTTAGAAGAGAATAATACTGATAAAGCCTTGGAATTGTTGCTACATCCAATAAAGATGATAGCGCAGAAGGCGAAAGCTAGGAAGGGAAATAAGAAAGAGGGAGAAGAATGGTTTAATAGGGAGTGTGAAGGAATGCGGAGGAAGGTGATGGACGCGTTAGGAAAATATAGAAGGAAAGGTGGGAGCCAAGAAAGGGAGTTTTTCTGTAGATTGAGGAAGGAGTATAAAAAGAAAATTTGTGAGACAAAAAAGACGTGGTTAGAGGAACAAATGGAAGCCATAAATAATGACTGCAAGACAAATAATTTTGAGAGAGTTTGGGATAAGATTAATAAAATTATTAAGGGTGGAAGGAATATAGAGAGAACGAGTATTGAGGAAGTGCAATGGGTCAAGCACTTTGATGAATTACTAGGGAAAAAGGGGGATGAAAGATGGAGAGGTTCGGGAGAAGAAATAATTTGGAGGAATAGGAGAGTGGCAATTTATGACCTGGATAAAGAAATCACAAGAGAGGAAATCCTGAGAGTGATAAGCAGAGCCAGAGCGAAGTCGGCCGGGGGGTGTAATGGTATAAATAACAAGTTTTGGAAGGAAATTAGTAAAAATGAGATAATGATAGAGGGCATGGTTAAACTATTCAATAGGATATTTGAGGGAGGTAATTACCCTAAGGAATGGGAAACAGGAATTATATGCCCTATATACAAGGGGAAGGGTAGTAGGAACAATGTGAACAGTTATAGAGGTATATCTCTGTTGGATTCTTTGAGTAAAATATATACTGGTGTGTTAGCGAACAGAATAAGCGGGTGGGAGGAAGAAAATGAAATTTTGACAGATTACCAAGGAGGATTTAGGAAAAAGAAAAGAACAGTGGATAATATAATGATAGTAAAGACTATTTTAGAAAAGTATAAGCTTTTGACAAGGTGAATAGAGAGGCCCTATTAGAGAAATTAGGCAGGCTAGGGATTTCGGAGAAGATGTTGAGGGCAGTGGAAGGAATATATAGGGTTGTCAGGTTTTGTGTAAAATTGGGAGAAGGGAGACTGAGTGGACCATTAGAGTCCAAGGTGGGTTTAAAACAAGGATGCAAGTTATTGCCAATACTGTTTATTTTAGTTATCAACGATATTTTAGAGGGGTTTGGGGCAGAAAATTGGGCTGTACCAGTAATTAATGGTTTTGAAGTACCAGGACTGATATTTGCGGATGATGTGTTATTGATGACGCTAACCTCAGGGGCGATGAATAGGGCCTTAAAGTCAGTGACGCTATTTGCGAGGAAATGGGGATTGAGAATTAATGGAAATAAGTCTAAAATATTAGTAGTACAGGTGGACAAAAGAAGAAAGATAGAAGGTAATTGGGTAATTCAGGGAGAAAGATTGGAACAGGTAAGGAAGTTGGAATATCTAGGAGTTATTTTTAATGATAAAGGAACTTGGAGTGACCAGATCAAAAGGGTGAAATATAGAGGATTGGCAGCCTTAGCGTCAGTCAGAAATTTGCTAGTCAAGTACCCGGGGATCAGTTATAAAACACTGAGACTTGTGTTCAGGTCGGTAATCGTTGGGAGGGTATTATACGGCTCAGAAGTTTGGGGGCTGTATGAGAAAAGAGAGGAACTAAGAAGGATTGTTAGTAGTTTTGCTAAGTTAGTAATGGGCTTACCGAGGTGTACAGCAAATGTAGGGGCGGAATTAATGTGTGGGGAGGATTTGGAATCAGAGGGTGTGAAAAGAATAGTTAGATACTGGATGAATTTAAAAAGACAGGAAGGTGGGAGAGTATTACAGGCAGCGTATGCACAGCAATTTAAGAGCATGTATAAGGGTGGATGGTTAGAAAAAATAAAGGGATATTTGGAGAGGATAGGATTAGGACACCTGTGGGGGGAGGTTTGGTCGAAGACAGAAGTGAGAGGGATGAATATACTGGAAAGGAGAATTAGAGATATCCATTGGCAGAAATTATTGGGGGAAAGCAGACTAAGAAATTCGCTGACGGTTTTGACGAAAATAGAGGAGATAGCAGGGTTGAATATTAGATACGTCGATAGGTCAAAACGGTATGGGATGATGTGGTGGCTTTTAGGTTTGCAAAGGAATACAGGGTGGATACAGGGGAGGGATAAGATAAGATGTGTACTTTGCGGAGATGCGAATGATGATTTTCACTTGCTAAGAGACTGTGAGGTAACGAGGGGGTTAAGACATGGATTATTGAGTGCCGAGCATCGGGAAATATTGGGTAGAGGGGATGAGAACGCAATCCTGAGATGGATTATTAAACAATGGGAAAAAGGGGGTGAATTGAACAGGTATTTATGTGCGACAAAAAAGGCATGCGAGAGTAAAATGAAGGAGAGTGAGTTAGAGGGTAGGCAGGGGAATAGGGGGGTGGAATAGTTATGTATATAAGGGAAGGGGATAGTATGATAAAATTCTAATGGATTAGGGAATATAGGGATAGAGTACTTAGTTATGTGGAGTTGGGTAATGATACAGGATTGCATGGTCTGTTTGTTTTAAAGTTAGCTGGAATGCAAGTGCTGAAATGCTGAGTGTTGTTGTTTGATTTATTGATTAGGTGTAGGTCAGGAACAATAATGTGACGCAAGTACAGAGCACAATAAGGACACTGGATGAATATGTTTGAACATTGAGTGAGGGACTGCTACAGCTAATGACTGCTAGATATTATTCTTCTTATTATTATCCTTATTATTATCCTTATTATTATTATTATTATTATTATTATTATTATTATTATTATTTTTCTTTATTATTTATTTTAGTTTGCATGTGAACATGTATAGGGGCGAAGTCGCCTGTTATGTTCAATAAATGTATATGTATGTATATAATATATATAACGTATATCTAAAAAACGTCAAAACTGCTATTTTTAATCTCTTTTAAAAGTAAAGCAACACGCTTCTTTTTTGTTTTCAGAAAAACACTTAAGGGGTGGGGGAAGGAGTGAAAGGGATTAGTTGGAATCTTCTTTAAAAATAAAGAAACACGTATTTTTTCGTTTTCAGAAAATCCACTTAAGGGGGTGGGTGAAAGGAAGTGTTGAATTATTTTTATGAGGATACTTATACATCAAACACTAAAGATGTTACAGACGTGAAATATGGTATTTGGAATCTCATTTAAAAATAAAGAAACACGTATTCTTTTGTTTTCGGAAAATCCAATTGGGGGTGGGTGTAAATGAATTGAAAATTAGTTTAATTCTCTGCATGAAGATATATACGTATCTCAAAAACGAAGGATTCTATGGACGTGGAAATTGGTATGTGGAATCCCCGTTAAAATAAAGAAACGCGTATTTTGGGGGGATCAATTTAAGGGTGGTGTAAAAGGAGCTGAATTATTTTTTATGAGGATACAATTAAGAAGTGGACCTAATACCCTAAGGGGTTTCGACTAGTGAGGGGGAGATGGTGAGGAATAAGGACAAAAATAACAATTTATATAAAACCGTTTGAATTACGATGCTAAGATTTCAAATGATATCCTAAGTGTTTAAACACTGTAACAGAAGGTTTGAAACAAAGTTAACTCCCTCAGAGAGTTAAATGGGGTTAAGATCCGAAAACAGATATAGTCATTCATTCTTTCCTCCGAAACGGTCTAACATACGAAGATAAAATTCCAAGTAGCGGCATATATATTTTAAATCCTAGATGTGAAATAGAAAATATTTTTAGACATTCCACCCCTAATGTGTTAAATAAGGTTAGCTCCGTAAACGAAATTATTCATCCCTCCACAACCGTTTGACGTACAAGGTTGTAATTTTAATAATAATATGATAAATTTCGCACAATGTGCATTTAGTTGTTACAGAAACTTGTCAAAGCGTTTTGTCTTTTATTGCACAATATCAGATGATATCGGTCACAGTAGGCTCCGCATAATTTACACTTGCAGTTATCGTCCGGGTCATGGAATTTATCTGTTTGGCATATCCGATGATGGAAACCGTGTACGGCATATCTTGTCAATACATGACGTAGATCATAACTGGCTTGTGTCCATTCCCTATATATCATCGCATCCGTTGAATAAAACTCTGGCCATATCTCTTGTCTCTTCTTATTGAGTTCCTGCAGTACATCCAAGTAGGCTTTGGTAGCTGGTAGAAGCAGGTCGAGGCGGAGCTCTTCCATGAAAAATTGCTCTCTTGCTAGTACATATGTAAGTCGGGATAATGTGTACTTTGACAGACACAGTGCTCTTTTGAGGAAGTTGGCTTTGACCTTTTCTATGTCTTCGAAATTTTTCTTCTTTAGGTGTGTCCAGATGGTTTCCAGTCCATGTGTTATGATGGGAGCAATTTTTAAGCGAAACAATGTGGTAGCTGTGGGCAAGGATAGTTGTCTTAGGTTCTTTATGCTATTAATTGCCGTCTTTGCTGCAATGGTTCGCTCTTTTATGTGAAGGTCATAGACATCTCCACTCGTCTGAAGTGTGATTCCTAAGTATTTGAAATGCGGTACGTTCTTCATCGGAATATTCATATACATGATGACGTCATTTGCTGATAGTCTGCCTCCTCTTCTGAATGTCATTTTTACCGTTTTGCTACTATTTATAGTAAGCTCATTCTTTTCTGCCCATGTTGTAAGTTTGCTGAAGGCTGTTCGAATATTTTCCAAGTGTTGTGATACAATGACCATGTCGTGTGCGTAAGCGTAGATTTTCACATTTTCTGTGTCTGTTTCTCTAGGTACTTCTGCGGTGGCAGTTATGAAAAGTGGAGGACTCAAGGGATCGCCTTGTGAACTCCATTTGTTTGATTCATAGGGTCTGTTGTGGATACTCTATTGTCTATTACTATTTGATTGTTTGATAGGATATTTTGTATCAATCTTGTTACTTGGTTCTTTCCAACTATTCTTTCTAATTTCTCCATTATAAGTTTTCTATTTAACAAGTCAAAGGCTTTTGTGAAGTCTATAAATATTGCATGAAGTTTCCCTCTTGGCAGTTCCAACACTGTTTCTATGTCTTTCTGCAAGCAACTTACTGCTTGGATTGTGGATTTCTGTTTGGTGAAATCAAATTGTTGTTCATGGATTGTTTGAGATGTCATTTTGCTAACTCTTTTGACCAGGAGGCCTGTCAGAATTTTCAGTGAAGAGCATTCCAGAGCTATCCCTCTGTAGGAGTTCGGGTCCCTGGAATCCCCTTTTCCTTTGTATAATAACTTAAATGTAGATATCCTCCATTTATCCGGGATTTTTCCTTGTCGCAGACATTCATTGAAGAGCTCTGTCCATGTTTTCGTGAGTTCTGGTGCTGTTTCTTTTAGATGCTCGTAAAAAATATCATCTGGTCCGCATGCTTTACCATTCTTTGAGTCGGTGATTTGTTTCCGTACTTCGTCTATTGAAAATGGAACCACTGACTCTACTTCTTCTTGGTCTTCTTTTGCTGGACGTGTTTCTCTGTCCTGAAGGACTTTCCTGAAGTGTTCTTCCCAAGTTTCGAGTGGGAGGTCCCTAGGGAAATAGGGTTGCTTCGGCATTAAGGCCTTGTGCCATTTTTGTTCGGCTTGTTGGATGAGTTTCTTTACTTCTTCTGCCTGGTAGTTGTTTTTATGCTTGTTTAATGTTTGTTTGTAGCATCTTCTGGCCTTATTATATTCCTCTAAGTCCTCTTGTGTTTGTGAGGTTCTTGCTTTATGAAGTGCTTTTAACGCGTCTTTTCTTGCCTTGTAGCACTCTTGGTTGAACCAAGGTTTTGCCCTCCTTTGTTTTCTATCTTTCTTTACTACAGCATGCATTAACTGTTCTTCGATTATGTTTAATGCTTGGTTTAATTTTCCTTCCTTGATTTCTCTCCATGCCAGGATCATCATTTCCATGTTTAGTTTGTCTTTATCGATTTCTCGCGATAGAATGTTTGTTTTCTTGCACTTTTTCCCTTGGAGCGTGTTTCCCACATTTATGACGGTATGTACTGGGAGATGTTTTCTTGCTGGGATGTCTCTTCGGATCTCCTGATAGGTCTTGTCGCTATTCGTGAATACTAAGTCAATAGTGCTGGTTACATTTGGACTAAGGTAAGTTTTTTCTTTTCTGTCGTTGTAATTTTATGAGAACGTTCTTCTTTAATGTCCTAGATGTAAAATATCGTACAATTCAAAATATTTACCCCGTAATGGGTTTACGTGGTAGTTGGCTCTCTAAAACACAATATCCATTCTTCCAAACTGTTTCAAGCACGAACTTATTTTTTTTAAATGAAGGGTGATCTTCTATATCCTAGACGTTAATAAACATTTGAAAGCATTCTCCCCTTAAAAAGCATTCATTTCTCCATTATTGTTCGACATACAAAGTTAAAATTTCACAGGTTGGTCGCTTTTACGTCCCAGATGTTAAATAAGTTAGGGTTTTAAACATAAAAATTCTTCCGTATCGGGTTCAAATGAATGTTAGATCAGAAAATAAACAATCATGCCCCTAAAACCGTTTGACGTACGAACTTTGAATAATAATTTCCAGTTTTAAACCGTAGCGAAGCACGAGAATCTTGCTAATGCTGTATATAGGAGGATTGGAACACGCCGCCATGTTTTATAAAGTACGTTTCTGGCCTAGGAGGTTCATGACAGTGCAAATAAAGATGGCTGACAGTATGGGCATGCTCTGTGACATAGGAAGCGCCGTGCATAGAAAGTAGAGTGCACATCTTCTTCGTCGTTTCCATGGTAGTGATGGCAAAAAAAGAAAATGGCTACTAGGGAACTAATTAAAACTTGTTAAAATATACGTAATTTATTTGTATGTAGATTGTAAACTGTGTTCTATTGCATTAAAAATGTGTACATAATTAACAACATTGGCCGTCTTAAAGATGGCTGACAGTAAGGACAGGCTCCGTGACATAGGCAACGCTGAGTAAAGTGCACAACTTCTTCGCGGTTTCCATGTTAGTAATGGCAAAGAAACAAATGAGTGCAAAAGGTAGAACTTCCAGCGGAGCACCTATTAGGAACTGTTAAATGTACGTAATTTATTTGTACATATATTTGAAAACTGTGCTCTACTACACTTAAAACATATACTGTATAATTAACAATATTGTTGCTTTGTTCGCAGCTGCTGTTGCTTTCTCCGTCAAAATAATCATGTCTGCTAAACGCGCATCTACCAGCGGAGCACTAAAGGAAAAGCGATTATGAGGCACGTATTCCCATCATTCTCACCGGCATGCCATTTAATTTCAAAAGACTGCACTTCCCCGTTCGCCTTGCATTCTCAAGGAACATCAACAAGGCACAAGGTCAATCGCTTCAAGGGTGTGGATTAGATTTGGAAAATCCATGTTGCATGCTCACGAATGGAACAGCCGAAAAATGTATTTGTTTTTGCAGAAGACGGAAAGACCAAATATATTGTATATCCCAAAGCACTCGAATAAACATTTTCAAATTTAATTGAATGCACAAAATAACATTGCCTTTCATTTATTTTGTACGTATAAATGTGTTTGCTTTCTATGTGTGTACCCAGTGGCGGCTGGTGGTATCTGAAGATGGGTGTTGCACCAACATTTTCAGTGTCACATTTTTATAGCTTACAGAAATAACAAGAAGTTCTATTATCGTTAAGTAATGAACTATATTCCTGTAATATATCAGGCAATTGCAACCCAGGAAATAAGAGGCTAATTATACACTGTAACTACAGTTACTCTTAATAATAATGTTATTGGCTTTACGTCCCACTAACGACTTCTTACGGTTTACGGAGACGCCGAGGTGCCGCAGTTCTTTTACATGCCAGTAAGTCTACTGACATGAGGCAGACGTATTTGAGCATCTTCAAATACCACCGGACTGAGCCAGGATCGAACCTACCATGTTGGGGTCAGAAGACCAGCGTCTCAATCGACTGAGCCACTCAGCCTGGCACAGTTACTTTTGCCTCACTTGAAATGAAAATTTACTGTCCTGTTTTTCAATGAAGCAAGATGTTGGTAATATTGTGGGCGGTCTGGTATGGCGTGGAAAAGAAATTACCCAGCAAGTTAGGGTCGCAAAGCTGTGAGCTTTCATTCGGCTTTTCCGCAGTTTCCCATTTTCACACCAGGTAAATGCCGTAGCTGTGCCTAATTAAAGCCATGGTCGCTTCCTTCCAACTCCTAGCCCTTTCCTATCCCATCGTCGCCGTAAGACCTATCTGCGTCGGTGCAACGTAAATGAAATTTGTAAATTTAAAAAATGAAAATGAATTACCTTTGCGAGAGGAGAGAAAGTGTGAATGAAGTAAATTTCCGCAGAGTGGCGTAATCTAACGGCGACATTTGGACCTGTTTCTCGCCAGGGGACTTGCTGGTCTCCAGCAACTCCCTGAGACCGATACTGGCGAGCGTGCTACCTGATGCTATGCAGGCTAAGGCCGGCCATACATGTTGCGGCGAACCTGAGCAGTAAACCTGTACAGGCGACGACCTCATACACGGTACGGTTTGCCCATCAGTTGACCTCTCGGATTACTTCAACTTTGTCAATAATTTTGTATAACAAGCGGCATATCTCAGTGCACGATTATGATACCTTGCTCTTCACATGCCACAGACAAGGTTCAGATTTGTACAACTCGATAAACTCCTCTAAAACTTGAGTTCACTTACGGTTTGACATGTTTCGTACAGTATTCTATCAAAACAAAACAAAAAATCACTGGCAACCAAAAAGAAATTGCAAAAGAAAACAAACCGAGGAGTTTTGTAAAACAAATAAGCAGAACGCAAGACCCTCTTCCTGCGCTTGTCCTGCTTCAACTGAGCTGAAACCTGTGCAGGTCGTGGGTGAATCACACAGACGTGCAGTTATGTTCAACTGCGCAGGTAACGGAATTGTTTTTCGATTCTTCCTGGCTCGCCTGTACAGGTCTGGCCGCCTGTGCAGGTTCATCGAACGTAGGTGCCACCCACGCTCCGGTTTACCTGCGCAGGTCAACTGTACAGGTAAACCTCTCCGGTACGCCGCAACGTGTATGGCCGGCCTTAGGCTCGCCCTGCTGAGGTACATTGCGCCGCGCTGTCCGCTAGGGAGTTGCCGTAGAAAAGCAAATCCCCTGAGTTTGATTAGAAGCCAGCAGCGTTTGTTGGTCCCTTAGGAAGCATTATTACAGAGAACGACTGAAGACGGTTGATTGTAACATGTTTTTGAATACATGTTAGGTTTATTAAACTAAAACATTAGAAGAAAAGACCACAAACAAGTGCAAAATTATTGGGAGTTTTGCAACCCTGCAACAATATCACGCACCGCCCCTGTGTGTACCTACTCAGGAAAAGAAAGAGGCATTGCAAAAGCGAGTAAAATAACGGAAAATAACCTATATTAATGTCGAATCCATAGTTTTTGTGTCCCTGAGATGCATTGTGACACTAGGTATCGTTTAAATCCATATCCAGCCTCCATTGGGACAGGGGCCGAGATGGAGTGAAAAATAGGCCTAAACAGTCTACAGTGACTGAGATTGGAGTTGAATAAACAGATTTGGGGTTTGCAAGGCTGACTGGCTGCCTTAATGACAGTTAGAATTATGTACACCATATCAACAGCGCGACAGGTAAATACATACAATTATGACATTTTTTAATTTTTTATTTGAAATGATCAAATACTTCCCAGTCGATTCAGGCTTCCACATGGACAAAGTTTTACTCGAAAATGAAATAATCTAAATTGAACATATCCAATTAACTTTAAAACGACATAGCTTGTAAAATATCAATAAATCTATATATATAAAATAACATGTCCTGACTGACTGATTCATCATCGCCGAGCCAAAACTACTGGACATAAAGAAATTAAATTTTGGGGATACATTTATATAATAGTGTAGCTGCTCACTAAGGGAGGATTTTTGAATACTTCTTCGCTAAGGGGGTGAAAACGGGGTGAATTTTTTAAATGAGCATATCTATATCTCAAAAATCTAAAAGTTTACGAACGTAAAACATGATATTTAGAATCTCCTTTAAAATGAAGAAAAAAGTACTTTTTGTTTTCCGAAAATCCCATGAAGGGGTGAGAAAAAGCTGAAAAAGGGGGTGAATACCTTTTATGAGGTTACTTATATCCCAAAAACTGAAGGTGTTACAGGCATGAAAATTAGTATTTGGTATCTCCTTCAAAAATAAAGAAACATTTCTTTTAAAAGTCCAATCAGTCGGGGTTGAAAAAGAGTGACAAAAGGGGTGAATTTAAAATATAGCTATATCTACAGTATATCTCAGAAACGTAAATTGTTACAGATATAAAAATTGGTACTTGGAATCTCCTGTAAAATAATAATAATAATTTCGTGTGGCTATTTCTAGCCGAGTGCAGCCCTTGCAAGGCAGACCCTCCGATGAGGGTGGTCGGCATCTGCCATGTGTAGGTAACTGCGTGTTGTGGTGGAGGATAGTGTTATGTGTGGTGTGTGAGTTGCAGGGATGTTGGGGACAGCACAAACACCCAGACCCCGGGCCACTGGAATTAACCAATGAAGGTTAAAATCCCCGACCCGGCCGGGAATCGAACCCGGGACCCTCTGAACCGAAGGCCTGTACGCTGGCCATTCAGCCAACGAGTCGGACTCCTGTAAAATTAAAGAAACATAGAAAATTAATTTTCAAAAAATAAACTTAAAGGGAACTAAAAAAGGGGGTGAGTTTTTAAAATAAGAATATCTACAGCACATCTCATAACTTAACATGTTACAGACGTGAAAACTGGTATTTTTAAACTTTTAAAACTAAAGAAAAACTTATTTTTTTCTTTCGGAGGAACCACTTAACAGGGGGGGGGGGGGGGTAAGGACTGAAAAGGGGGTTGAATAATTTTTTGTTAGGATAGTGATATCTCAAAAACTGAAGATGTTACAGAGGTTAAAATTGGATTTGGAGTCTCCTTTGAATGTAAAGAAATACGTACGTATTTCTTCGTTTTCGGAATATCCATTAAAATATTTTAATTATTTGTATGAAGATACCTATATCTAGAAAAACTAAAGATGTTACATAAGTGAAAATTGGTATTTGGAATCTCCTTTAAAAATAAACACGCATTTGTGTGTGGGGGGGGGGGAGTGGGGGTTGAATAAGGAGTTGAATTCTTTTTATGAGGATACTTATATCTCAAACAATGAGGATGTTACAGACGTGAAAATTTGTATTTTGAATCTTATTTCAAAGTAAAGAAACACGCATTCTTTTGTTTCTGGAAAATACACTTGAGGGAGGGTGTATGAATTGAAAAATTAGTTTAATTATTTGTATGAGAATACAGGAAACTAAAGCTGCTAGAGACGTGAAAACTGGTATTTGTAATCTCCTTTGAAAATAAAGAAACATGCATTTGTTTGTTTTCGAAAAATACACTTAAGGGGGAGGGGGAAGGATGAAAGGAACTTAAAAAAATGCTTTTTACGGGGACACTTGTATCTCAAAGACTGAAGGTTACAGCCGTAAAAAATCGGTATTTGGAATCTCCTTTAAAATTAAAGAAACATGCAGTTGGGAAGGAGTTCGGGTGAAAGAGGAGTTATTATTTTTATGAGAATACATATATCTCAAAACCTGAGGATGTTACAGGCGTATTAATTAATTGATATTTGGAAGCTCCTTTATAAATAAACACGTACTTTTCTGGTATTTGGAATCTCCTTTAAAAATAAAGAAACACGTATTTATTGTTTTCGTAAAGTCCAAGGATGGAGAGGGGTGGAGTGAAATGAAGAAGTTGAATTATTTGTATGGGGATACTTATATCTCAAAACTGAATATGTTACAGACGTGGAAATAGGTAATTGGAATCTCTTTTAAAAATAAAGAAACTCTTTTTCGATTTGAGAGAAGACTATTTCTCTCATGTATAGTTCTATGTCGCATGGTCATCTTAACCCCAAAAGGTAGTACCACAAACGTGGTTTACAAAATGTATGTGGGGTAAATGAAACTAAATTTTTCTGTGAGATTTTATACTTTCGGGATTTTCACATAATGTCTTAGTACAGTACGAGGAACAATTACTGTCAGGAAATTACGAAATCCACGCTAGCGAAGCCGCGGGTAACTGCTAGTATCTCAATAATAAATTCACTTCACGCATAATTAACAAATAACACAAATCCTGAAGTCAAACATTAAAAAACTATCCGGGCAACGCCGGGTACTACATCTGGTGTCGTATAAGTGGTATTAAAGCTTAACGAGGTATTTTAATAGCTTTTGTCGTCCTCTAAGTTTGATCCTTTTCCAAAATCTGTACAGATATTCAAAAAGAGAATAAACAGCAACAGAGAAAATACATGAAATTTTAGAGGGCATTCGACCAGTGCAGGTTAATGTAAATAAAAAAAATGTGTGTGAATAAATTAATTCCATCCCCTGGTCTAAGGTGTTGGACAGCCAAAGTAGGGGACTGCCTGTAGGGGTGAAGTACAGTGGGGACTTCGAGGGCCCTGGGACCGCTACGGTAGCTGTGATGGCCCTTCAGGAACTCTGAAAAGTGGTGGTAAAAAGGGCTCTGGTTAAGACGCAGCAGGTCGTTATGCTACTTAGGTTCCAGAATGGATAAAGAAAAGAAAAAGTAAATAAATGCAATGTAAATTTCAATCTTATACCCGTTGTATAGTATCGTTTGAAGTAATTCCGCATACTGTAGTAGTATAATGGGACAGTTCGGCGGCCGCCGCCGCCGCACGCCTCCTCCTCCGCCGCCTCCTCCTCCGCCGCCGCCCGCGGGAAATTTGAATTTTGGCGGGAAATTTGAATTTTGGCGGGAGATTTGAATTTGTAAACAAAGCCACGTGCTTTTTGACAGCTGTCATCGACAACAACGCATCGCTAACCTCACTGCTGCCATCTTGACGGGCCTAAACCTCACTAGTGCCAACTTAACCTAACTAGCATGAGGTAAACAAAGCCACGTGTTTTTTGACAGCCACGTGCTTTTTGACAGACAACAACGCATCGCTAACCTCAGTACTGCCATCTTGACGGGCCTAAACCTCAGTAGTGCCAACTTAACCTCACTAGCGCGAGGTAAACAAAGCCACGTGCTTTTTGACAGATTTGTAAACAAAGCCACGTGCTTTTTGACAGACAACAACGCATCGCAAACCTCAGTACTACCATCTTGACGGGCCTAAACCTCAGTAGTGCCAACTTAACCTAACTAGCATGAGGTAAACAAAGCCACGTGCTTTTTTTTTTTGGACAGCTGTCATCCGCCATCTTTAATCCAGAGAGCATAGTGCTGCCCTCTTTAGCTACTTACCTTTGACAGCTGTCATCCGCCATCTTTAAACCACAAAGCACTGTGCTGCCCTCTATATCGCAGTAGCTGCAAAATTCGTCACCTGTCATCGGCAGTGCTGCCATCTTGACGGGTCTAAACCTTAGTGCTACCAACTTAACCTAACTAGCGCGAGGTAAACAAAGCCACGTGCAGCTGTCATCCGCCATCTTTGAGCACAGTGCTGCCCTCTTTAGCTACTTACCTTTGAAATGTGGTGGCGGATAATTTGAAAAATGCTTTTTTGACAGCAGCCATCTTTGAGCGCCGTGCTGCCCTCTTTAGCTAGATACCTGTGGTGGCAGACAATTCCACGTGACAGCAGCCATCTTTAATCAAGAGAGCACCGTGCTGCCCTCTATGTGGTGGCGGCAAATTCCACGTGCTCTTGTTTGGAAACAAACTCACGTGCTTTTTTGACAGCTACTACCCACCATCTTTAATCAACAGAGTATAGTGCTACCCTCTATGTGGTGGCGGTAAATTCCACGTGCTCTTGTTTGGTAAACAAAGCCACGTGCTTTTTTGACAGCTGTCATCCGCCATCTTTGAGCACCGTGCTGCGGGCAATTTCATCACCTATCACCCGCCTTTTTGACAGCCGTCATCTACCATCTTTAATCAACAGAGCACAGTGCTGCACTCTATGTGGTGGCGGCAATTTGAAAAAATCTATGTGCTCTTGTTGGGAAACAAAGCCACGTGCTTTTTTGACAGCTGTCATTCGCCATCTTTGAGCACTGTGCTGCGGGCAATTTCGTCAGCTGTCATCCGCCATCTTTAATCCAGAGAGAACAGTGCTGCACTCTATGTGGTGGTGGTAAATTCCACGTGCTTTACAAACCTATGCGCTTTTCTGACAGCTGTCATCCGCCATCTTTGAGAACAGTGCTGCCCTCTATGTAGCGGTGGCAAATTCCACGTGCTTTACAAACCTATGCGCTTTTCTGACAGCCGTCATCCGCCATCTTTGAGAACAGTGCTGCCCTCTATGTAGCGGTAGCAAATTCCAAGTGCTTTACAAACCTATGCGCTTTTCTGACAGCCGTCATCCGCCATCTTTGAGAACAGTGCTGCACTCTATGTGGCGGCGGTAAATTCTACGTGCTCTTGTTTGGAAACAAAGCTTTTAATCCAGAGAGAACAGTGCTGCCCCGGTGGCGGCAAATTCTACGTGCTTTACAAAGCTATGTGCTTTTTTGACAAAAAAAAATTCTGCTCTCGAGATACTTACCGAACAAGACGATACTATACTTACGAAACTGCTCATCACCTTCTTTCTTCTTCTATGAGTAATAAACAAAAACTCTATCTTGCAAATAAGGAGTGGGAGGAAGGTAATACCTAACCTAAAATAAAAGAATATGCCAATTCTACATTATTTATTTACATCTTGTATGTACAAGTTTTATCTCGAATCATTTTACCCTAGTGATGTTTTGCGTACTTCTCGATGCAATTCTTGAATGTACAAGTTTAGACTTGCCGTACTACACTCTCAGCGTTCCTCTCCCGAAGAGTGATGTAAGACAGCGTAACGTAAGTACACACACCTCTAGCATAATGTTTATGTAAAGTAGTACCTATCAATACTACTATGCCCCCAGGCTAGCGTCTTGGTAGAATTTGGAATGACAAACCGTTTACAATCATCGCTATTAAGGGCTACCTTACTAATTAAATGTGTGTACAACTGGTGCTTCTTGCTTCTAATGACAGACATTTGCTTATGCAAAACAGGTGGATTACTTTTAATGCAATTGTTATAGTTTTCAAAACTTAGCTGATTCTGAACGACATTCTTTTTAACCCCCTTCAATCTCTTTATTTGTAATTCATTTAAGAGTTTTATGCAATATGACTTGGATTTAGTACCTACAAATGAATCGATAATATTCCCAGCACATTCATCTTTCATTTTACCTAGAACCTTTTTGTTCACTAGCGGTAGATGATATTGATTATCTGCAGGATAGTTACTTGTATCAAACCTACCCAAGTCTGGCTTTATATCATTGTAATAGTCATCAGTTTTGATTTGATAAATAAACGAATCGGTATCTGTGTAGAGCAATTGCGCATTATGCGCGTACTTCTTCATCATATAATCGTAATGGAATTCATACATGAGTGTTTTAGCCAATTCAAGTACTGCAAAGCCGACGTAGGTAGGTTTGTCATACTTAACCTTGACACGATTCATCTGTATAATAACTAAATTCTCATGTATGATGGTGCAGCTGTGGAAATTTGGTTTACTTATTAAATAGTTAGCACCATACCTTTTCTTAATATTATCCCAGTTTGTAATCAATTTTACATCAACGCGTTTGTCAACATTCTCCATAGTCTTACCAAACACACTGTTATTCATGAGCTTTTAGAAATCTTTTTCAAACTCGTTAACCGCATTCGTTCTTCAATTATTGTTCAGATCGATATATGGCTTTAGCCACGGTGACTGATTAAATTCTAGTACGCGATGAATTTTGGATAACTTCAAACCATGCTGCAAACACTGTTTTAAATTTCGGTAATGAATGATATACTTAGATTTATCGCACAAATTAGCAATGAGCATTTTCGTCGTTGATGCAATGTACGGGGGCTTCATATTTTCAGGGCAGAACGGTAGGTCATTATGAGAAGTGTGTAACTCTTTAGGATACTGTAAGTCAACTTCGAGGAAATAGCCTTTATCAGCTTCATCACCTAGGGCGTGTAGCTGTAAAGCATCAATTTCGCACTGCGTCAGCCAGCGGAAACCACTCACCGGTAGATGCTGACTCATCGCCCACCCATACTGATTATTAGCATCGAGGTAAACGATATACCGAGATTCCTGACTTGAATCGAAACTCGGCATGTACTTATTATTAGCCCTCGAATGTCGGCCGCTGCACTGACTCAGACCGCCTCGAATTGACGATTTTACGAAGTGTACTATATCGATATCGGTTAGCAGTTCTAAATTCACACGCGTGTATTTTAACATCGCGTCCCAACTTAACCCAGGTGCAGTAAAATACTGACATGGGTCAAGGCTGTAGGTGTTCATGCAAACACAGCGAAAATTTTCAAAAACATCAGCTAACAAAAGTACATCTGTCTTTAAATATAAATCGGAGTATTCACCCAGCGTTTGAATGTGGAACTGCTCCCAGATATGTTGTGCATGTAAATAGTCATCATCACTAATATCTGCTGAATTCAGCGAGCTGTAAAAGGATTGTTTCGATGGTAAGGCACGTTCTTCGAGGCGGTCTAAGCAGTCGAGATATTCATAACAAAAAACACCCTTACGCCGAAGTAAATTAAACTGCGCTTCTTCGGGGAAAACGCGTCGAATTTCCGTAAATTGTTCAGGCTGTAAATGACTAGAAAGTTTATCGAGGCTACTCGCCATAAAGCGAAACGAGTCAAGGAATCTCAGTTTTATAGAATGCTCAGCATCTACTTTTACAGACTTTGCAAACGCAATGTACCGCTCTTTATTCTGAGGGATTATATCTACTTTTTCATCTGAAGCTCCAAATTGTGAAATGATGAAATGAGAGTCGTAACCAGATAAGTTATGAAAAATTACAGGGATGAATTTAGGAACTCTATACTTAAGATTACAGCTATAATGAGCGGCACATCTGTAGAAACCAGTTAAATGATCATGATCAAAAACTTTAGGGTCATTTTCGGAAAATTCCCCATCACAAATGCTACACTTTGTAGCACGTTCATGATCATTTAACTGAATGTCGGTGAGTGGCTTCATAGGAATATTACTATTCAGAATACGACCGAGACGAACTGCATCACTTTCAAGTCTTTCTAAAAATACTTTAGCAGCATCATGTCCTCGATACAGCTCTAACATGTTAAGCGTACTATCGTAACTACACTTGATGTAATACGCGAAGCTATACGGGACATGCATGTGCGTAGTATTAGTGAAAGAGTTGTCAGGATTAGGTGAGCATGTGTTGCATGGCGTGAGGATGGCTTCAAAGTCTGCATAAATCACGAACGGTACCCACATCTGCTTGTGAAAATTTGTAAATTTTAAAACATTATTGCCTGTAGTAGGTATCTCTGTACGTACATGATTGCAGTCATTCTTGGAATGCTTCGTTAACTGATCTTCAGTTCTAAAATACTGCAAGCATCCATCACATAGCCACTTTTTACCATCATGTTTTGACAACTGACTGCCAACAAGTCTACTCAGATTTTTAATCCAGCAAAAGTGGCTATTCTCACTGTTTTCAATATAGAGTAAATTAACATGAGTACTCTTCTTATGACATGTATAATACAGAGGACCTACTACAGACTTTTTCTCTACACCATACACATTAATACTAATGTTATTTAGTTCCTCAAAGTGCTTAATATCCTTTATCTGCACGGGAAATTCTATACTATCGAAATTTAGCTGCGTTGAATAGTGTGGATACGATGATGTTCTCTTAGCTACGTCTGATTTCGCGGGATTTAAAGCTGACATCACCGCCCATGCAAAACATGCTTCGTCATTGTTTTGGATGTTTACAACAGCTTCTTTTCGCTGAATCCATGTCGGCAGCTCGATGTACGATGAACCTCGCATGGGATTGTACTTATTGATGTTAACTTCTAGATACATTATCTCAACTAAAGCCCACCCTGATTCCTTTTCCTGAAATTCCTCGCTCTTAGTTGAAATAATGTTAGAGACATCCCTAAGTACATCACCAAAATTAGTCGACTGACTTATGACAAAATTCTTCGTATTAAATGATTTAATGTCCGTTATTTCGGATTCATCCGTGCTTTTAATGTACAAGGCGAAAAGTTCAAAATTAACTTTAAATAAACTATGATTGGACAAAGAGTTAGCAAGAAGCTGTTGTACATCCGGTTGAACGCAATTTAAAAAGTTTGAAGTGCTCTGAAACTTTTGACTGGTGCGAATTCGGTAACTAGCAATCCTACTTTTAAATGCTGTATTAATTTCCTCGATGTTTGCGTTACTATCACTTCTACACGCATTATTTTTATGCGCATTACTCCGTAAGTGCCCCTGAAAATGCGAAGATGGTACATCAGTGTTACAGTGCTCGCAGTGAATAGTTTGAAGTTCATGATTTTTTCTAGGTTTTTTACTACTAGTACTTTCTACAGCTACATCAGTAGCTGCACGCTTTCCCCCTACTACTACCTGAGGGCAAGTAGATATTTGATGTACCTCTGCTAAGTGATCCTCATATCGCTCTACGTTAGCGAAATACACACTACAAACTTTACATAAAGCAGATGTTATGCTAGGGTGTTTTGATTTCATATGGCGCGTGAAGTTATCACGCCTTGCAAACGTTACATTACATTCCTCGCAGCAGGGGGACATCTGTTCATGATTTTTTCTAGGTTTTTTACTACTAGTACTTTCTACAGCCACATCAGTAGCTGCACGCTTTTTCCCTACTACTACCTGAGGGCGAGTAGATATTTGATGTACCTCTGCTAAGTGATCCTCATATCGCTCTACGTTAGCGAAATACACACTACAAACTTTACATAAAGCAGATGTTATGCTAGGGTGTTTTGATTTCATATGGCGTATGAAGTTATCACGCCTTGCAAACGTTACATTACATTCCTCGCAGCAGGGGAACATCTGAAAAGAGAACGACCGATAGAGATTAGGTGAAAGTTACGGAAGAAACCAAGTTTCAGCGTATATAGGTTGGACATGGCTGTGAGTTAGGCCTATAGCATGAGGATTGAAGAGAACGACTAAAGTTACGATGTTCGGAAGAAACCAAGTTTCAGCCCGTTGAGGACAGACATAGCTATGTGTACGTGTTTGAAATTATACCACGTCTATAGCGCGAGGATTGAAGAGAACAACTATTTATCAATTGCTTAAAGTTACGATGTTTTAGAAGAAACCAAGTTTCAACCCGTTGAGGGCAGACATAGCTATGTGCATGTGTTTGAAATTATACCCCGTCTATAGCGTGAGGATTAAAGAGAACAACTATTTATCAATACTCTAAAGTTACAATGTTTTAGAAGAAACCAATTTTCAGCCTGTTGAGGGCAGACATAGCTATGTGTACGTGTTTGAAATTATACCACGTCTATAGTATGAGGATTGAAGAGAACAACTATTTATCAATAGACTAAAGTTATGATGTTTTAGAAGAAACCAAGTTTCAACCCGTTGAGGATAGACATAGCTATGCGTACGTGTTTGAAATTATACCACGTCTATAGCGTGAGGATTAAAGAGAACAACAATTTATCAATACTCTAAAGTTACAGAAGAAACCAAGTTTCAGCCTGTTGAGGGCAGACATAGCTATACCTCGTCTATAGTATGCAAGAACAACTATTTATCAATAGACTAAAGTTACGATGTTCGGAAGAAACCAAGTTTCAGCCCGTTGAGGATAGACATAGCTATGTGCGCGTGTTTGAAATTATACCACGTCTATAGTATGCGGGTTGAAGAGAACAACTATTTATGATTAGCTTAAAGTTATAATGTTTTAGAAGAAACCAAGTTTCAGCCCGTTGAGGTCAGACATAGCCATGTGTGCGTGTTTGAAATTATACCCCCCGTCTATAGTATGCGGGTTGAAGAGAACAACTATTTATGATTAGCTTAAAGTTACAATGTTTTAGAAGAAACCAAGTTTCAGCCTGTTGAGGTCAGACATAGCTATGTGTGCGTGTTTGAAATTATACCTCATCTATAGCGTGAGGATTAAAGAGAACAACTATTTATCAATAGACTAAAGTTACGATGTTTTAGAAGAAACCAACTTTCAGCCTGTTGAGGATAGACATAGCTATGTGCACACCTCGTCTATAGCGTGAGGATTAAAGAGAACAACTATTTATCAATAGACTAAAGTAACGATGTTTTAGAAGAAACCAAGTTTCAACCCGTTGAGGTCAGACATAGCTATGTGTACGTGTTTGAAATTATACCACGTCTATAGCATGATGATTGAAGAGAACAACTATTTATCAATAGACTAAAGTTACGATGTTCGGAAGAAACAAACTTTCAACCCGTTGAGGTCAGACATAGCTATGTGTGCGTGTTTGAAATTATACCACGTCTATAGGATGCGGGTTGAAGAGAACAACTATTTATGATTAGCTTAAAGTTATAATGTTTTAGAAGAAACCAAGTTTCAACCCGTTGAGGTCAGACATAGCCATGTGTGCCTGTTTGAAATTATACCCCGTCTATAGCGTGAGGATTAAAGAGAACAACTTTTTATGATTAGCTTAAAGTTACGATGTTTTAGAAGAAACCAACTTTCAGCCTGTTGAGGATAGACATAGCTATGTGCACACCTCGTCTATAGCGTGAGGATTAAAGAGAACAACTATTTATCAAGAGACTAAAGTAACGATGTTTTAGAAGAAACCAAGTTTCAACCCGTTGAGGTCAGACATATCTATGTGTACGTGTTTGAAATTATACCACGTCTATAGCATGATGATTGAAGAGAACAACTATTTATCAATAGACTAAAGTTACGATGTTCGGAAGAAACCAACTTTCAACCCGTTGAGGTCAGACATAGCTATGTGTGCGTGTTTGAAATTATACCACGTCTATAGGATGCGGGTTGAAGAGAACAACTATTTATGATTAGCTTAAAGTTATAATGTTTTAGAAGAAACCAAGTTTCAACCCGTTGAGGTCAGACATAGCCATGTGTGCCTGTTTGAAATTATACCCCGTCTATAGCGTGAGGATTAAAGAGAACAACTATTTATCAATACTCTAAAGTTACAATGTTTTAGAAGAAACCAATTTTCAGCCTGTTGAGGGCAGACATAGCTATGTGCGCACCACGTCTATAGTATGCGGGTTGAAGAGAACAACTGTTTATGAATAGCTTAAAGTTACGATGTTTTAGAAGAAACCAAGTTTCAGCCTGTTGAGGGCGGACATAGCTATGTACGTACCTCGCGTGAGGATTAAAGAGAACAACTATTTATCAATTGCTTAAAGTTATGATGTTTTAGAAGAAACCAAGTTTCAACGAATAGAGGTCAGACATACCTTAAAATCTTCGCGCTGCAAACTGTTACTCGGATGTATAAAATGCGTGCGTTCAAGCCTGAAACTCGAATGATAATATTCTGGTCGTACCTAAAAAAAAAGAAGAAACATATATGAATGTAGTGTAGGGTGCATCATCTAACCTAATTATCTTTACAACTCAAAGTTCGAAAACATACCTTTAAAAAAATGCACGTGCTGCAGGCTGTTACTGGGATGAATAAAATTGCGTACTTTCGAACGGTACCTAAGAAAAAAGAATAAACATATATGAATGTAGATGTCTAGCGTAGAAGTTGCTTTGCAAAAAGTAACTAACAGTTCTACCTTACCTTAAGATAAAGGCTGAAGAATAATATTCACAGCAGACGGGAGATGTGTGTACGTACGTAATAAACGCATACAGAGAACTGTGAGCACTTCGCGCAGACTGCAGCGGCTAAATATTCTGCTTGTTACCGAGCGGATGTGAAAAAATCGCTGACAAACTGCGGGTACAGTCAGAACGAATGCAACAAGAGCCCTCCCTGTACTCCTGCAAGCTGACATATTCGAACCTCCTGTTGATGCCGAGGTGTCAGAATTTAAGAGTTCGAGCCTTGGAAAGTTAGCAAGTGATCCTCGACTTCTCGAGGGTACATACGCGGTATTCCTTACCTGTAGGTATCGAGCTAAAGCTAGATCATGTAATGACGATCGCGCAGGCCCCCTCGCCTAGCATTTACGGCTTCTAGTTCGAACCCGCTACCTACCGAAGTAGCGAGAATGATTGAAGAATGTTCAGGGTGATTCATTTGTCGGATGGAGGCGTTAAGCTATGTGCAGGCTTCTTCTAGTCGGGGTACGCGATTCAAATCCTAGCAACTTATACCGTCGGGAAGGGCATCCAGCTAGATCATGCAATGACGATCACGCAGGTCCCTCACCTAGCATTTACGGCTTCCAGTTCGAACCCGCTATCTTCCGAAGTAGCGAGAATGATTGAAGAGTGTTGAGGGTGATTCATTTGTCAGATGGAGGCGTTAAGCTGGCTTCTCCGGTAGGAGTAGGCTATGTTGTAATGTTCGGAAGAAACCAAGTTTCAGCCTACTGAGGTCGGACATTGTCGTGAGTTTTACTAAGCTAAGTCTACATCTACCGTACCCCCTACCTGCTAGCAATAACACGAAACGCTGAGGTACCGAAATATACAAGTTCTACAAGCTGACGTACTTGTACTATGATTGAACTGGGGGAGGTTTGAGCTCAACTCGAGAAGCTGCTAATAATTTTAATGCGAACTGTACACGTGTAGTGGACTCTGTACCCTGCTGAGGTAAACGCATTCCAGCGAGGAGCTAGCAAGCCGGATGCAGCTTGCGTGCGCGTGTGTGTGTAGGCACGCTATCCCAGAATATTTTTTCCTCGTTCTAGAGCCTGTTACATTCCTGATGTAACAAGACTAGGATTTATTTTTAAGACTACACTTAGCTAGAAATAGCTACATGAAATATCGCAAGAATTTGTTGAGTTGCCCTTCCTGATGCAAACTACGAAGCTACGTATTAGGCGGAAAAATTTTGTCCGTTTTGCTCTACGATGCATCGTTTTCGAGATATTTAACATTTTGCATTTAAGCCTCCAAATTTAATGAATCGAACCTGCACGGTACGTTATACTCTCTACCATAGCTAGACCTGATCATGTTACGAAGACTCGCTTCAATACAAGCTAAAACAGAGCAAATGCCAAAGGGCCTAAGTAGGAACCGAACCGTTGATCCCATCATTAGACTATGATTTTCTTGTTCCTCATACTGCGAACCTAAGTATTAGGCAGAAAAATGTTGTCCGTTTTGCTCTACGGTGCACCGTTTTCGATATATTTAACATTTTGCATTTAAGCCCTAAATTTAATGAATCGAACTATCACGACACGTTAGCCTCTAAGCTAAGAGTAGCAACCATCTTGCGCAAGCACCCTTAAAGCATCTCATAAGGAGTTATGTATAGCCGCCATCTTGTGTCCGCCATCTTGCGCAAGCATCCTTAGGGCGTCTCAAGCCATCTTGTGCAAGGACACTTAAGCCGTCCCATAAGAGCAGTCGCTATCTTGAGCAAGCATCCCTAGGGCATCTCATAAGGAGCCATGTATAACTACCATCTTGAGCAAGCATCCCAAGGGAGTCTCATAAGAACCTGTGTATAGCAGCCATCTTGCGTAAGCACCCTTAAGGAGTCATGTATAGCCGCCATCTTATGCAATTAGCGTCGAGAGAGGGCTGCTGTAGAATTTTTCTTTTTAAATTATCCGCCACCACATTTCAAAGGTATCTAGCTAAAGATGGCAGCACTGCGGATGACAGGTGACGAATTTACATCTAAAGAGGGTAGCACGGTGCTCAAAGATGGCGGATGACAGCTGCACATGGCTATGTTTACCAAACAAGAGCACGTGGAATTTGCCACCGCTACATAGAGGGCAGCACTGTTCTCAAAGATGGCGGATGACAGCTGTCAGAAAAGCGCATAGGTTTGTAAAGCACGTGGAATTTACCACCACCACATAGAGTGCAGCACTGTTCTCTCTGGATTAAAGATGGCGGATGACAGCTGACGAAATTGCCCGCAGCACAGTGCACAAAGATGGCGAATGACAGCTGTCAAAAAAGCACGTGGCTTTGTTTCCCAACAAGAGCACATAGATTTTTTCAAATTGCCGCCACCACATAGAGTGCAGCACTGTGCTCTGTTGATTAAATATGGTGGATGACGGCTGTCAAAAAGGCGGGTGATAGGTGATGAAATTGCCCGCAGCACGGTGCTCAAAGATGGCGGATGACAGCTGTCAAAAAGCACGTGGCTTTGTTTACCAAACAAGAGCACGTGGAATTTACCGCCACCACATAGAGGGCAGCACTATACTCTGTTGATTAAAGATGGTGGGTAGTAGCTGTCAAAAAAGCACGTGAGTTTGTTTCCAAACAAGAGCACGTGGAATTTGCCGCCACCACATAGAGGGCAGCACGGTGCTCTCTTGATTAAAGATGGCTGCTGTCACGTGGAATTGTCTGCCACCACAGGTATCTAGCTAAAGAGGGCAGCACGGCGCTCAAAGATGGCTGCTGTCAAAAAAGCATTTTTCAAATTATCCGCCACCACATTTCAAAGGTAAGTAGCTAAAGAGGGCAGCACTGTGCTCAAAGATGGCGGATGACAGCTGCACGTGGCTTTGTTTACCTCGCGCTAGTTAGGTTAAGTTGGTAGCACTAAGGTTTAGACCCGTCAAGATGGCAGCACTGCCGATGACAGGTGACGAATTTTGCAGCTACTGCGATATAGAGGGCAGCACAGTGCTTTGTGGTTTAAAGATGGCGGATGACAGCTGTCAAAGGTAAGTAGCTAAAGAGGGCAGCACTATGCTCTCTGGATTAAAGATGGCGGATGACAGCTGTCCAAAAAAAAAGCACGTGGCTTTGTTTACCTCATGCTAGTTAGGTTAAGTTGGCACTACTGAGGTTTAGGCCCGTCAAGATGGTAGTACTGAGGTTTGCGATGCGTTGTTGTCTGTCAAAAAGCACGTGGCTTTGTTTACAAATCTGTCAAAAAGCACGTGGCTGTCAAAAAGCACGTGGCTTTGTTTACCTCGCGCTAGTGAGGTTAAGTTGGCACTACTGAGGTTTAGGCCCGTCAAGATGGCAGTACTGAGGTTAGCGATGCGTTGTTGTCTGTCAAAAAGCACGTGGCTGTCAAAAAACACGTGGCTTTGTTTACCTCATGCTAGTGAGGTTAAGTTGGCACTAGTGAGGTTTAGGCCCGTCAAGATGGCAGCAGTGAGGTTAGCGATGCGTTGTTGTCGATGACAGCTGTCAAAAAGCACGTGGCTTTGTTTACAAATTCAAATCTCCCGCCAAAATTCAAATTTCCCGCGGGCGGCGGCGGCGGAGGCGGAGGAGGCGGCGGAGGAGGAGGCGTGCGGCGGCGGCGGCCGCCGAACTGTCCCATTATACTACTTACTGTATATCACTTGACTATATTTGTAAGTAGTACAGGAGATATTATAAGTAGAATTTTGTAAACAATGTAAATTTATTAAGGATGAGCTGTGTGTTTAATAGAAAAAATTGTTAGCGTAAATTATATAATATTGTATTATAGGAAAATTTTATTCTCTTGTTAATTTAATATTTAGTGCTTGACAATAATGTATTTTAGTGTATCATTTGCCACCGAGGTAGACACCTTATTTGCAAATAAAGAGATTTTGATTTGATTTGATTTTTGATGTGATGTGACGATGATGTCAAGTTATTTTGTTCGTGCTTGGCTGTTTTTGATTTCTTTACCTTAGAAATATTTTGTGGTTAACTGATGGTTGAAGGTAATGGGTTTCACGAGCACTAAGTTGTCAAAATAGAAAATACAAAAGGATGTCAGGAATGTGTCCTGTTTGCTGCTTGTCTTCTAAGCAAATTTTGAATAGTGCTTGCATTCTTTCGCGACACATTTCCAAGTTTTTGTCATGTTTTCTATTTTCAGGGCAGAGCAAAGCAAAATCTTCTCCGTACAGGCCATATAGACCATTGGAGGGGCGCCTCAGCACTTGGTGTGGCTGAGTGGTTAGCTTTTGCCTTTGCCCCCAGGAATTAACCTGGTACTCAGGTTTTTGTGTAGGCTGAGTGAATGTCAGAGCCAAGTGCACCTCCGGAAGGGGAAATCTCATTTCTTAAATGTTTCGACTTCCTGACGGGAAATCGAACCAACGTCCTTTCTGGTGAACCGAACACGCTCTTACCACCTCGGCCAGGCAGACACTCCACCCCAATTCCTTTAAGAGCATAAGTGCATGCATATTTCCAGAGCTGTTTAGATCCGAGCTCTTTTTCAATTACTTGCCGGGCTGAGTAGCTCAAACCGTTGAGGCGCTGATCTTCTGACCCCAACTTGGCAGGTTTGATCCTGGCTGAGTCCAGTGGTATTTGAAGGCGCTCAAATACCCCAGCCTCATGTCGGCATATTTACTGACGCGTAAATGAACTCCTGCGGTATTGAATTCCGGCACATCGATGTCTCCTAAAACCGTAAAAGTAGTTGGTGAAACGTAAATCCAATAACATTATTATTATTATTATTATTATTATTATTATTATTATTATTATTATTATTATTATTATTATTATTATTATTATTATTATTATTATTCAATTGGATAAATACAAACAACGATCTTCATTACATACTAATATGGCTTTCAGTATTCAATCTGCAAGCCTCTGTATCTAAGACAT
Source organism: Anabrus simplex (assembly GCF_040414725.1). Lineage (NCBI taxonomy): Eukaryota > Metazoa > Arthropoda > Insecta > Orthoptera > Tettigoniidae > Anabrus > Anabrus simplex. Next base: position 1,755,007,761 of record NC_090265.1, read on the forward strand.
CCTGAGTCTATCTAGTCTTCACTCTCGTAAAGTCAGTCTGAAAACAAGTCGAATAATAATAATAATAATAATAATAATAATAATAATAATAATTATAATAATAGCAGACCGCCCAAGGAAGCACTTAGCGAACGAATACCAGAACTTGAAATAGCCTACCAAATGTCACGCACGATCTACAACAAAAAATGCCTTTCCCAAAACACTAAGATATGTCGCTATAAAACGGCTCTGAAGCCAGTAGTTTTGTATGTAGCCGAAACTCTATTCATAAATGCCAATAAAGGACTTCTCGAAGAACTGGAGGAAATGGAGCTCAGAATAATTAGGGTAATCCTGGCTTTTCCAACTACAATAATGGCATACACCAAAGAAAAGTTCCAACAAGGAAGTTTCTTGGTTTAGAAACACCAAAGAAGACCTTCAAGAGCTACAAATCAAACCCGAAGACGCTTTGACAGAGGTATTTTCTGAAAAAAAGGTAATGATAAGCGGGCTAAACCGAGACGAATAACCGAAAAGAAGACACGGTGTCCCTTGGACAGGGAACGCAATCAGGCTCACTCGGAAAGAATGAGGGAATTCTGGGCTCAAAACAAAGGAAAGTTCACTGGCAAGTAGAACAAGACTTAACGTGGTCATGATGACCCTAGTAAATAAATAAATAAATAAATAAATAAATAATGCAATCGCTGAATTTGAAGTCCCATTAATTCCATTGGTGGATACGAAGACAATATACGAATAAAATAGCACTCCTTTCTACCTACGCGCTTTACCGTAGGTAATCTAACATTGTAAAGTGACTTTTCTACATTTCGATGTGGCAAAATCATGTATTAAATCATCTAGGTTAATATTTTGTGAAATTGTATGTTCAATGCTCATTAAAATGTTGTTTAGTCGTGACTGTGCCATGTTTTTTCTTATTTTTGTCAGTAATATTACAGTTTATAAAATGAATGTGATGTAATACTGTATTTTGAATACCGGTAATCTACTCAATACTGGCCGGTTAAATATTACAGACAGGTTATTTATCTAAAATGAAATTACTAAACATGAATTAAGAAACAGCACTACAGAGTCACGATAAGCCACCTAAGTTTAAAGAGCATTAAACACGACATTTTACAAAATATTAGCTTTAATGACCTAATATTTTTGTCGGCCGACGTCGAGCCGCCGAGTTCACCGATAGTCTAAAACGTCCACACACACACACACACACAGAGAGAGAGAGAGAGAGAGAGAGAGAGAGAGAGAGTATACACTGATTGGCCTAAAGTCACGGGAAAGGGTGTCTCATTAGAAAATAAGCCGTGTATGACCCCTAAGCGTTGCGGTAGCTGCGGTGTAGCTGAGCAGTGTGTCACAGACACCAGTATCGTGAAGATGGCAGCATGTCGCGAGTTAACCGACTTTGAATGTGGGATGATCATCGACGCACGGCGCATGGGTCTGTTTTTGCTAGTTGTGTTACGTCGCACCAACACAGATAGGTCTTACGGCAACGATGGGACAGGAAAGGGCAAGGAGTGGGAAGAAAGTGGTCGTGGCCTTAATTAAGGTACAGCCCCAGCATTTGCCTGGCGCATAGGTCTTATCATTGCGGAGATTATATGCGAATTCAGGTTTCTGAGGTCAACAGTGTCGAGGATGTATCTTCAATATCACAGAGGGAATGCTACCATCCACGTAAACCGCCGCACGGGAAGACTACAGGTGTTTAACGAACGGGCGTCACGTCGCCTCCACAGAACCGTACTGGGCGCTCGACGGGCTACTGTGAGTCAGATCACCGCCCTCTGAATGCTGGGAGTCAGGAAACCATTTCTACCAGAACTGTAAGGAGGCAACTCCACCGCATAGGCTTCATCCGCCGACGACCAACTCGTGTGCCTTTTCTGACACCTCGACACAGAATGACACAGCTCAACGACGTACATGGGCCCGCGAACATAGACAACTGATCATGGAACAGTGGCGGCGCGTGGTACTGTCCGATGAATCCCGGTTCCAGTTGTATCGAGCTGATGGGCGCGTGAGAGTGTGGCGTATGCTCCATGAAGCTACGGATCCTGCGTGTCAACAAGGTGGGAGGTGGCTCAGTTCTGGACTGAGCGGCGTTCTCGTGTTCGCAATTAGGTCCAATTGTCCGGCTGCAGTAAGCGCTGACAGGTGCATGTTATGTGAACATTCTTTCAGACCATCCGCATCCATTTCTGGACCTAGAGTTCGGTGATGGTGATGCCATGTTTCAACAGAACAATGCGGTGGCATTGTGATGGCACGCACGTGGTTGGAGGAGCACTCCAGTTAAGTCACGACCATGGATTGGACATCCAGATCCTCCGATCTCAATCCAATAGCGCATTTATGGGATGCTGTCGCTCCATGGACCCCGCACCAACTACACAAGACCAATTGTGGGTAGCAGTGCAAGATGCGCGGATGCAGATCCCTCCAACACCTTGTAGAGTCTATGGCTCACCATATTGCTGCCGTTTTGAGGGCTCACGGAGGAGCAACTCGTTATTAACTTCACATTCAGTGTCTTCCCGTCACTACTGGTCATAGTCGTGTAAACGCGAATGAAGTCCTATGAATATACTTCGTGTTATTTAGATTCATTTTCAGTTAACTTGATGTCAATTGCAGACAAATATAGAGTGAGTGATCCGAATGACGGGACATTTCGTTGTACACTGCGCACATGTTATTGTGGAGAAGTACTCAAGGTTATTCTACTGAGCCCGCCCAGTGCGGTGGACTGCGGTGGGCTGTGTGAGACCAATGCTGTGGGCCAGTACGCGACCGCGTCAGAAGAGAACGGCACTGCACGGGCTGGGCTGCCGGAGCCCGTGGGTTTGAAGTGTTGCGCGTTGGGCCTGGCTACAGGACTCTGGACTGTGCAACAACTGTTTTACGAGAAATACTTCCCTGTTCTATTCACTGGACAATTCTTGTTTTTACAGAAATAATTATCTACTAATTTACCGCACAATTTAGTAAATAAAACACGCCCGTACAAGCATGTACTTTCAAAATTAATTACAAATACACTTTGTGATTGTTTCACTTGTGGCATTTTTCTTACACAGAACTAAAGTACACACTTACAGTGACGTAACGAATACGATACAGGTCCAGCTGCAGGTACCAAAACCGGGCCCCTAAGATAATTGTATAAAACTTACCAATAACATATGTAAGTGTAATTGCATCACACGTAATATGTACAAAGGCATTGCTGCAAGAGTACAAAACTAATTAATTAACCGATTTTTTAAAAGTTGTTTGGTATGTTTCAATCCTTTGTCTTTAATTTTTAAGTTTTTTGTACACACATTTATTGTAAAATAAAAGGGGTGGACCGCGCAGCGTACTTTCGGGGATGCGGAGGCATTGACAATTTCTATGATACCGAGGGTGGCACATTTTATTCTGAGGAGGCTGAGTTCACAGAGTGTGTCTTGTGTCATAACGTTTCGTACACACTTCTTTAAAGTTTCAGTTTCGAAAATGATCGTTTTGCGGAAGAGACAGCAACAGGAATAATTAGGTCAAAAATTTGAATTTTGGAACCAATGAGAATAATAATGGTAATACAGTAAAAATTGTTGCTTGTTCAAGAAAAATGTATCAAGGAATGAACTAGAGTGTACGAAACTGTTTTGTTTTATGCTACACGTGCATTCTGGCATAAATTATATCAAAATAGGGTTTGCCTAGTAACACTCAGTACATATAGTTCTTGCAAGTTGCTTTACGTCGCACAGACACAAATAGGTCTTATGGCGACGATGGGACAGGAAAGGGCTAGAAGTGGGAAGAAAGCGGCCATGGCCTTATTTAAGGTACAGCCCCAGCATTTGCCTGGTGTGAAAATGGGAAACCACGGAAACTCATCTTCAGGGCTGCCGACGATGGGGCTCGAACCTACTATCTCCCGTATACTGGATACTGGTCGCACTTAAGCGACTGCAGCTATCGAGCTCGGTCAGCACATATAGAAAGAGAATTACTAATATGGACGGCTAAGAACGAGAGAGTAAAGATAAAATATTAAAATACAATTTTGCCAGAGCAATTCGGTTAAGCTGGGTTTCGGTTAAGCGGAATTCGGTTAAGAGGGGTTCTACTGTACCGACAAAAGAAATGGACGGGCCACGAACGGCGTGAAAATGAAAGACTCCCTGGGCCTCGCAAACCTAACATCGACCGGGCGATTTGGCCGTGCGGTTAGGGGCGCGCAGCTGTGAGCTAGCATCCGGAAGATAGTGGGTTCGAATCCCACTGTCAGCAGCCCTGAAGATGGTTTTCCGTGGTTTACCATTTTCATACCAGGCAAATGCTGGGGCTGTACCTTCATTATGGCCACGGCTGCTTCCTTCCCACTCCTATTCCATCATTGCCATAAGACCTGTCTGTCGGTGTGACGTAAAGCCACTAGCAAAAAAAATAAAAATAAATAAATTGTCGGGTTTGAGAGAGAACAAGAGTTGAACACCGGCAAACAGATGAAGAGCCAGCCATAAATAGGGTCTCCGTGGTCGCCATTCCACGCTTTAAATTTAACAGTGGTGATAATTTACTGTTTTAAGAGGAAGTGTAACTAGGCAACCATTCTCTATTAACGCCAATCAGAGGAAAAAAATGGAATGGGTCCAACACTTCTAAAAATGGAGGCATTGGCCAAAGAAAGATAAGGGTCACAAAACGCGTGAAAATGGAAAAGACTCCCTAGGTCTTGAATGCTCTAATACCGTCGGGGTCGGAAAAGAAGAAGAGTTGACCAAGATAGATGAAAGTGAGGAGCCTGGCACAAGCAGGTGGATGCAATACCAGACCTCAGCTAAGGGCCTCATGGTCGCCAACACATGCTCCCAAGTTAAGAGACCTTTTAGTAGCTCTGCACGACAGGCAGGGATGACTATGTGTTTTATTCTACCACCCTCACTCGCAGGAAGTCCAATGAAGCCCTTGGAGGCTACCCCCTTTAGTCGGGATAGCATAGATGTAACCTGCCGCCCCCACTCGCAGGGGGTATGTCATTGTAATTTTATTGGTGAATAATTTCGGGGTCATCGGATATTGTAGGCTATCACCGCGTGTACATTAGGACTGCAAATGTGTCAAAACGTGTCTACTATAACCACTATTATTGGCCCGGTGTCCGGCTTCAAGGCTAAATTACTTGCATCTTGGTCTTTAGTCCAACGGGTCTCGGATTTCATTTCCGAGCAGGTCGGAGATTTTAATTTTCATTGGTTGATTTCCCTGGACCGCGGACTTTTCTTTAAAAATGTTATTGGGTTTACTTCCCACTTTTACGGTTTTCAAATACGCCAAAGTGCTGGAATTTAGTCCCGCAGGAGTTCTTTTAAGTGCCAATAAATCTACACACACGAGGAAGTCATATTTGAGCACCTTCATATTCCACCGGACGGGATCAATCCTACCAAGTTGGAGTCAGAAGGTCAGCGCCTCAATCGTCTCAGCCTCTCAGCCCGGTGTTTGTGCCATCTTCAACATTCTAAGTTTTCTTAGGTAAGGCCCCATCTTCACAGCCGCGCAGATCACTTATATGGCGTTAACTCGAAAGACCTGCACTAGGTCTTTCCGGAACCCACACACAAAATAATAATAATAATAATAATAATAATAATAATAATAATAATAATGATAATAATAATAATAATGGCCCAGTGAGGAAAACAATGGTGTAATGGTTAGTGTGATTACATGCCACCTCCGGAGGCCAGATTTCGATTCCCACCTCAGCCATCCTCGGAGTGGATTTCTGGGTTTTCCCACTTCACCTCCAGGTAAATGCTGGAATGGTACCTGACTTGAGGCCACGGCCACTTGCTTCCTTCTTCCTTGCCTTTCCCTTACATTCTTCCCATCCCCACAAGGGCCCTGTTCAGCATAAACGTTCAGACAGCCTGTGTGAGGTATTGGTCCTCCTTCCCAGTTCTATACCCCGACCCAAAGTCGCACGCTCCACGCTTGAGGCAGTAGAGGTGTATCCCTGTCTGAGCCCGAAGGAAAAACCAACCCTGGAGGGTAAACGGATTAATAAATACAGGAAGAAGGTGGAAAACAACGGATACCCTCACCGTCACAATCTCAGGACGGTCGAATGCTCTCCCACAAAGACACCATCTCGCGAGCAGAGGCACTATTAGAAATGGAGTGCAGTCGAACGAAGTCAGATGATGTAGGAAATATTATGTTAGGAAATGAAGTCTTAAAGTATGTAGACGAATATTGTAGCTGGATAACAAACGATGCGATGACAGAAGTAAGGAGGACATACAATGTAGACTAGCACAATCAAGGAAGCCTTTCTTAATATAATTAATTTGCTCACTTCAAACATTGATACATAAATTAGAAAGAAAAGAGTATACTGCAACCATACCACCCACGAATCAATCAATCAATCAATCAATCAATCAATCAATCAATCAATCAATCAATCAATCAATCAATCAATCAATCAATCAATCAATCAATCAATCAATCAATCAATCAATCAATACTGATCTGCATTTAGGGCAGTCGCCCAGGTGGCAGATTCCCTATCTGTTGTTTTCCTACCCTTTTTCTAAATGATTTCAAAGAAATTGGAAATTTATTGAACATCTCCCTATGTAAGTTACTCCAATCCCTACCTCCCCTGCCTATAAATGAATATTTGCCCCAGTTTGTCCTCTTGAATTCCAACTTTATCTTCATATTGCGATCTTTCCTACTTTTAGAAATGCCACTCAAACTTATTCATCTATTAATGTCATTCCACGCCACCTCTCCGCTGACAGCTCGGAACATACCACTCAGTCGAGCAGCTCTCCTTCTTTCTTTCATTTCTACCCGGCCCAAACTTTGCAACATTTTTGTAACGCTACTCTTTTGTCGGAAATCACCCAGAACAAATCGAGCTGCTTTTCTTTGGATTTCTTCCAGTTCTTGAATTGGGTAATCCTGGTGAGGGTCCCATACACCGGAAAGGTACTCTAGTTGGGGTCTTACCAGAGACGTATATGCCCTCTCCTTTACATCCTTACTACAACCCCTAAACACCCTCATAACCATGTGCAGAGGTCTGTACCCTTTATTTACAATCCCATTTATGTGATTGCCCCAATGAAGATCTTTCCTTATATTAACACCTAGATACTTACAATGATCCCCAAAAGGAACTTTCACCCCATCATAGCAGGAATTAAAACTGAGAGGACTTTTCCAATTTGTGAAACTCACAACCTGACTTTTAACCCCGTTTATCAACATACCATTGCCTGCTGTCCATCTCACAACATTTTCGATGTGACGTTGCAGTTGCTCACAATCTTGTAACTTATTTATTACTGTATAGAGAATAACATCATCCGCAAAAAGCCTTACCTCTGATTCCACTTCTTTACACATATTATTGATATATATATAATAAAACATAAAGGTCCAATACAGGGTCATTTAAAGCATCGCCTACCGTAATTCTCTGAGTTCTATTTTCAAGAAATATAGCCACCCATTCAGTCACTTTTTTTCTAGTCCAATAGCACTCATTTTTGCCAGTAGTCTTCCATGATCTCCCCTATCAAATGCCTTAGACAGGTCAATCGCGATACAGTCCATTTGACCTCCAGAATCCAGGATACCTGCTATATATTGCTGGAATCGTACAACTTGAGCTTCAGTGGAATAACCTTTCCTAAAACCGAACTGCCTTCTATGGAACCAGTTATTAATTTCACAAACATGTCTAATATAATCAGAAAGAATGCCTTCCCAAAGCTTACATACAATGCATGTCAAACTTACTGGCCTGTAATTTTCAGCTTTACGTCTATCACCCTTTCCTTTATACACAGGGGCTACTATAGCAACTCTCCATTCATCTGGTATAGCTCCTCCGACCAAACAATAATTAAATAAGTACTTCAGATATGGTACTATATCCCAACCCATTGTCTTTAGTATATCCCCAGAAATCTTATCAATTCCAGCAGCTTTTCTAGTTTTCAACTTTTGTATCTTATTGTAAATATCATTGTTATCATATGTATATTTTAATACTTCCATAGAACCACATGACAACATCATTGTCCCCATAATTTCGGGCTACCGCCATATAGCACCATACGCCAAGGCGTTCGATGGTATGGGACCTTTTTAGTCGTGTCAAATGCCACCTCGTCTAGAAAAACGAAGAAAAATAAACTTCAAGAGTGATGAGTGAGCAAAAGCTCTTTCGACCATGCAAGGATCAACTGCACTCCTCCGTTCAAAGAATCAAACCAACGGCCTGCCAGGGCCATGGTGCGTTCGAGACAAAAGAACAAATATAACACTTAAATGACTTATAGGCATAAATGAACGGGGGGAAATTTATGATGCAATGTTTTTCCGGCGAAATGACAAGCAAAGAAAAGTTTTTAAAACTATTTATTATTCCTTGATAAAATCATGATTAATTGAAATTAACCCTGAATAATTATACTATAATGAAAATAAAATATACAATGTCCGATGGACTAAATACAAATTTGGAGATGTCACTCCTTTCATTAAAAAAATAATAATTCAAATGTGTTAATATTTATCGATTAACTGTCGAAGTTGTTTGTTTCATTCCCTTTTTGACATGACAATAAGTATTACATTAAATAATCGGTACAAAATCCTTTTTATGAACAGAAATATCCTTATAAATGCGACGGTTCTCATTACAAGCCTTCTTCACTATTAGAAGAAACAATTATCTATGCGAAAAATTGGAGACAACTTGGAGTGGTCGCCTAACTAATTAATTATGCTACTAAATAAATAAACAAGAGAATAAGCGAACACTAGTGGATAAAATCATAATCATCAAAATAAAATGTGACTAATGTCGGTCCAGAAATCGAACCCACATCGCAAAGAATCCGATGACCAATAACGAGACTGAACCCGTTTTGGAATCCAAACAAAAAATTAAACAGAACTCAAGGAGCGTATTCTAACAAAATTATGTACACATATTTCAAAAACAAACTATAAACAATATTCGCATGCAACTGGCCGTATAACGTAAAAGAAATATTGCGTGACAAAGAAAATCCATGGTCTGCCTTGGAGTTCGAACCGATGATCACCAGGATGCCATCGACAAACGGGTCTCTAAAAACTCCCTATCTCAATTATTCATAAGGTCAATAAATCAATAATAATACTGGCGTTCCAGTTATTTAATTTCTTTAAAGAAATAAACATGAACGCGTTAAAAAGAATCCTTAAAATGTTATCTGCTTTATGCGAAACTCCAAACATTCAGTCTTAGTGGACAGGCTTGAACAATAATATTGGCAGTGACCCTGCTCACAAGGGAAGTGCTAACGCACCCTTCTGAAATCATAAATCATACAACGTCTAACCACACCTAATAATGGTGGGCCGCAGAATACATCTTGTCAACAACTCAAGGCGAGACCAATCGTCTCCCTGAAAATACATCATGGTAAATAATATCATTTCAACTGATATCCTCATATCATATTCTAAAGATCCACTGGCTTATTAATTCTCTGCCCTCTTACAATTCTCTAATTCGGTATCAAGCCACTATTCATCTTTTCAATTTCACATCCATGGACTTAAGAATGTCCAGGTTCACATCCATCCGACTACATGGAATATCTCAGCCTGATTTCCTACAGTTTGAATTCAGAAAAAAAAAATCAAATATGGATTTAAACGTATCCATAATATTATTCTCATATTACAGAAAAGCAAATACACTGACTGACAGAGCAAATGCAACACCAAGAAGGAGTGGTCAGAACTTTATGCCAATTGCAGGGTAGACTGACGTCACTGAGGTATGCTCATGATGTGAAATGCGCCGCTGTGCTGCTAACGTAGCGAACGATAAATGGGACACGGCGTTGGCGAATGGCCCACTTCGTACCGTGATTTCTCAGCCGACAGTCATTGTAGAACGTGTTGTCGTGTGCCACAGGACACGTGTATAGCTAAGAATGCCAGGCCGCCGTCAACGGAGGCATTTCCAGCAGACAGACGACTTTACGAGGGGTATGGTGATCGGGCTGAGAAGGGCAGGTTGGTCGCTTCGTCAAATCGCAGCCGATACCCATAGGGATGTGTCCACGGTGCAGCGCCTGTGGCGAAGATGGTTGGCGCAGGGACATGTGGCACGTGCGAGGGGTCCAGGCGCAGCCCGAGTGACGTCAGCACGCGAGGATCGGCGCATCCGCCGCCAAGCGGTGGCAGCCCCGCACGCCACGTCAACCGCCATTCTTCAGCATGTGCAAGACACCCTGGCTGTTCCAATATCGACCAGAACAATTTCCCGTCGATTGGTTGAAGGAGGCCTGCACTCCCGGCGTCCGCTCAGAAGACTACCATTGACTCCACAGCATAGACGTGCACGCCTGGCATGGTGCCGGGCTAGAGCGACTTGGATGAGGGAATGGCGGAACGTCGTGTTCTCCGATGAGTCACGCTTCTGTTCTGTCAGTGATAGTCACCGCAGACGAGTGTGGCGTCGGCGTGGAGAAAGGTCAAATCCGGCAGTAACTGTGGAGCGCCCTACCGCTAGACAACGCGGCATCATGGTTTGGGGCGCTATTGCGTTTGATTCCACGTCACCTCTAGTGCGTATTCAAGGCACGTTAAATGCCCACCGCTACGTGCAGCATGTGCTGCGGCCGGTGGCACTCCCGTACCTTCAGGGGCTGCCCAATGCTCTGTTTCAGCAGGATAATGCCCGCCCACACACTGCTCGCATCTCCCAACAGGCTCTACGAGGTGTACAGATGCTTCCGTGGCCAGCGTACTCTCCGGATCTCTCACCAATCGAACATTGCACGCCGTTTGCAAACTCTGCCCCAGCCTCGTACGGACGACCAACTGTGGCAAATGGTTGACAGAGAATGGAGAACCATCCCTCAGGACACCATCCGCACTCTTATTGACTCTGTACCTCGACGTGTTTCTGCGTGCATCGCCGCTCACGGTGGTCCTACATCCTACTGAGTCGATGCCGTGCGCATTGTGTAACCTGCATATCGGTTTGAAATAAACATCAATTATTCGTCCGTGCCGTCTCTGTTTTTTCCCCAACTTTCATCCCTTTCGAACCACTCCTTCTTGGTGTTGCATTTGCTCTGTCAGTCAGTGTACTTGACATAAAAGGAAAACATTTATCTAAAATGGGAGGCCGTTTGTTCGTTGTCCAGGCTTGTCAAAAGTTGCGCATATAATGAATACAGCCATCTACATATTCTTATCATGCAAAATTACATTAACACAACAGTGCCTTCCAATCTTCATGATTATTATGCCAATAGTGGCATTTTGAAGACACTGTCACCATGCATTATCAAAATAGGCTTGAATATTCCATAAAATAAAATATACATATGACGGTTTGAAATTATCAATAATACAAATCTATATTTTGCCCACATAATCTAAAGCACTCTCAGGCTTACTGATATATTTCCATTAAATCATGTACATGCATTATATTAAAATTATATTTTACAGGCCCGAAATTTTAGCCCACATAATAGAATTTCAGTTCCCATCTAGATGAATATATAAACAATATGAAGACCACTCACAAGTTCTCTCTCTCTCTCTAATTCAAGAATACATGCAATTTACATTATTAACCTAATTTATGTCATCTAATTATTACATAACCGTATATTTATTTAGATAAATATTTATATTTTTGTACTTATCATCATGTCGTGAAATCCATGGTTCGGGTCCAGGAAAAGGCCCTTATCGTCACTTAGCCTCTCATGGCGCTGACGTGGAACACGGGTTGGAATCCTCTTCTATTCCTGCTGAACACGTTCATAATCCCAGGATCCTCATCTTCACTGTAACAAGTTTAATGATGTTGAAATAAGTTGCGTCACTCAAAAGCATAATTTTTCAAAACTGTAACACAGTTCTCGTGGTCACTTTACTTAAATACTTTCAATACTATCACTTGGACAAGGTTTTTAACACCGCGTATTTGCAAAATATATATTATCACTCCCAAATACAGGTAAGGTCAGAACACCAGCGGACCGTAGGTCTGCCTTCAACATTTCGCGTCAAGTGGAGATTGTATCATCATGGCTGGCCCTTTTATAACTTTACCCCTACACAGACAATAGATGGCGGTCGGTCCCCACCACATTTTTTTTTAAATTAGTGGTTCTATGTGTTGTATGACATCGGTAATGCGCTCAAATGTGTGACTCAGACTCTTAAGTGCTCTAGTTATGTTCGGAACACGCATCGATCGGCGGTTTATTTAAAATTTTATTATCAAAATTATGCATTTACGGGGATCCCCCGTGTGGAGTCTGCGTACTTAGTTGGCGTGGGTACGCTACTAGTGGTTATATAATGAAATGGTAGCGTATTTTTCCAAATGTTAACATTTTATAAACAACTCAAATTTTGGCAGAGGTCTATTATGAAAACATATGGCATGCTGAGGTTTCCCTTACTAATTGTTATGCATATCCCAAAATCTTACCATACAAATCAAGCTTGCACGTTGGCATTGCCGTGTTTCGGCCATTTTTAGTGGGCGGAGTTATTAGTATTGATTTTCTTTCCTTGTCATTTTTCATAGTTCGCTCTCTGTCTGGGGATTCCTTCAGCTATAACGGACTCGTGTTTACCAAGTTAGAGGCGTTGTGCAAACAGATGCAACCAAATGCAACTTTCTGTAATATGTACAAGGGAGCTTAACAAACGTTTTCACTGCCTAAAATAATTATTACATAAATATGTACATGACCGATAGGTCACAATACAAACTTTTGAAATGTGGTGTTACAGCAGAACTAGCGAAGGATGAGACTAGACAAGTCAATGAAGGTAACAAATTTATTCTAAGCCATACCGAGAAAACACAGTGCACCGTAAACACTTGTTACTTTCACTGACTTTTCTAATCTCATCCTTAGCTTTCACGACATGAAAGGGAGTGAGGTATGAGCGATACCAGCATGTAATGCCATTCTTCATGCAGCCAGTCTCTGCTATGACTGGTGCGAAATGTTGCTCATAGGGTCGGCCGGTACGAGTATTTCAGTGGCTTGGCAGACAGATATGTAATAGCTACTTCTGACACGGTGAAGAAAGGAACGGGAAAGTACCTCACTCATTAAACTGGTACGCCTATTCAGTGATGCCTAGCTCATCTATGGCAGCTGATCATCGAGTTGTTGAGCATCCAACCAGCATTCGGGCTGAATACTGTACTTACACACTTACAATAACAAAAACCTCCAAACGCAAAGCTCAAATGAAAAATAAGTATTTGTTAAAAAATGGATGATGACGATAATGATGATTGTTTACAGGGTCCTAATGTCTAGACCATCGGCCCCCGACAGTAAAAGACGATACGAAATGAAATTTTATGCTAAAATTTACCCACTGACTAGAATTTTAAGAAACAAAATTATTATGAAGACGAAACTGATAATGAATTTAAAATAGTCAGTAGGTCTAATTCGCAATGTCTTATTTCAGATGAAACGATACAAAATGCAAACGTAAAAATAAGAAACTGACTTAAAAATAGAATAATGTATATTATTCAAATCCGCCTCTGTGCTGTAGTGGTTAGTGTGATTATCTGCCCCCCCCCCAGGAGACCAGGGTTCGATTCCCGTCTTCCCACGAAATTTGAAAAATAGTACGATTTCTGGAACGGGGTCCAATCAGCTTCAGGAGGTCAACTGTGCAGAGGGGGTTCGATTCCCACCTCAGCCATCCTCGAAGTGTTTTTTCCGTGGTTCTCCACTTCTCCAGTCAAATGCCGGGATTGTACCTAACTTCAGGAGGTCAACTGTGCAGAGGGGGGTTCGATTCTCACCTCAGCCATCCTCGAAGTGTTTTTTCCGTGGTTCCCCACTTCTCCAGTCAAATGCCGGGATTGTACCTAACTTAAGGCCACGGCCGCTTCCTTCCTCTTCCTTGTCTGTCCATTCCGGGCTTCCCATCCCCGTACAAGGCCCCTGTTCAGCATAGCGGGAGAGACCACCTGGGCTAGGTACTGGCCCTCCTCATTTTTATCCCCGACCCAAAGTTTCACGCTCCAGTATAGTGCCCTTGAGGCGGCAGAGGTGCGATCCCTCTCTGAGTCCGAGGAAAAACCAACCCTGGAGGGTAAACCGATTAAGAAAGGTAACAAAAAGTGAAAAATAAACAAATAAAATAAAAAATAATTTCTAAAAACGATGATAAATGAAACTATCCCTCATAAAACGAGGTCTACTGACTCTCTCATCTCGTAAAATGAGTGAAATATTTGTAAGTGTGTGAAAGATCACTGTGTTAGGATACGTCCCTATATACTCCAGAAGCAAATAAGGTAAGAAAACAAAATGCAATTTCTGATTTTTTGTGGTATCTAAAGTTCAGTGTCGATTCATGTGTTCTTATTTCTTGTTTCAATCAATCAAAAAATCAATGAATGAATGAATGAATGAACGAATCAATCAATCAATCAATCAATCAATCAATCAATCAATCAATCAATCAATCAATCAATCAATCAATCAATCAATCAATCAATCAATCAATCAATCAATCAATCAATCAATCAATCAATCAATCACCACTGATCTGCATTTAGGGCAGTCGCCCAGCTGGCAGATTCCCTATCTCTGTTTTTCCAAGACTTTTCTTAAATAATTGCAACAAAATTGGAAATTTATTGAACATCTCCCTTGGTAAATTATTCCAATCCCTAACTCTTCTTCTTCTTAATCTGTTTTCCCTTCAGGGTTGGTTTCTCCCTCGTACTCAGCGAGGGATCCCACCTCTACCGCCTCAAGGGCAGTGTCCTGGGTCTGTGGATACAACTGGAGAGGAAGACCAGTACGATACCTCGCCCAGGCTATGGTGAACAGGGACTAGTGGTGGATGAGAGGATTGGAAGGAATAGACAAGGGAAAGGGAAAGAGTCGGCCGTGGCTTTAAGTTAGGTACCATCCCGGCATTTACCTGGAGGAGAAGTGGGAAACCACGGAAAACAACTTCGAGGATGACTGATGTGGGAATCACACCCACCTCTACTTAGTTGAACTCACGAGGCTGACTGGACCCCGTTCCAGCCCTCGAGCCGCTTTTCAAATTGTGTTTGCAGAGCCGGGAATCGAACTCGGGCCTCTGGGGATGGCAGCTAACCACTACACCACAGAGGCGGACAACTCCCCTTCCTATAATGGAATATTTTCCCCAATTTATCCTCTTGAATTCCAACTTTACCTTCATATTGTGACATTTCCTACTTCTAAAAAATAAAAAATAAAAAAAAACTTATTCGTCAAATAATGTAATTTTAGCTCAGAACAGACCGATTAGCCTTCTCAGCCCAAACTTTGCAACATTTTCGTAATGCAACTCTTTTGTCGGAAATCATCCACAACAAATCGAGCTGCTTTTCTTTGAATTTTTTCCAATTCTCGAATCAAGTAAACCTGGTGAGGGTCCCATGCACTTGAACCATACTCAACAGTATGGGCCCTCTCTGAAATATGGCAAGCAACCCTATGTAGTATATTATTATTATTATTATTATTATTATTATTATTATTATTATTATTATTATTATTATTGGGCCTCAACCCCGACACGGCGCGTCCCATATGGCTGATAGGGAATGTTCCTGTAGATATGCAGGACAGGTGTGAATAAGGCTTAGCCAAATAAACACCCGCGGATCAACTGAGGCAAAAAGGTCTGCAGTCAACGGTCTCGATGGCGGATGAGGATATTTCCCAACGGCTGAGAGGGCGGAAGAACTGGCTCTACGGCTAACAACCGTAGTTCTAACCACGGACAGAGTAATCTGTCCCACCAAGCATTACCATGAGGTAACATTATGCATGATGGAAACACTTTCAAGGAAAACTACCCCAGGTGGTACCCAGCAATGGAAATCCACCGTCGCACCAGGCGGCGCAAACAAGCCTTCGGATTCTGGGGAGCTTGTACCAACATGCAAGATGGAGTCGGAGCCATCTGGTAGCCAGACTGATGACGTACTAACGACAAACACGACTAACCTAAAACAAAATCTAAGGACAAAGAAACATCACTATTTTGGAACTATCAACATACAGACTCTACTTAGGACGGGGAAATTAAAACGGACTTTGGATGAAATGGAAATTCAGAATATTCTAATACTAGCAGTGCAAGAGACGCGTTTTACTGATATTAATACGTTTGATTCAGAAAATTATAGAATCTTTAAGGGTAAACCTGGACGAAAAATTGGAAGAAATCTGCAGCAACTTGGCACAGCATTTTGTGTAAACAAAAGGGTTATTGACTCCGTAACGGACTTCTCTTCTCCTTCTGATAGACTCTCCACTCTAACACTGAAATGTGCAAACAAGAGATACACACTATTCAATGCACACGCCCCCATAAATGAAGACAACAGAAACAATCCTGATAAGGTGAAAATATTCTGGGATCAATTGGAGAATGAATTGCTAAAGACGCCAAGCAATCATGTCAAAATTCTGATGGGTGACTTCAACGCGCAGGTTGGGAAAGAACGTCAGTTCCGAAAAATAGTGGGTGGTTATCCAGCTCACACCAGAACAAATACGAATGGGAAGAGACTTATTGACTTATGTGAGACATTCGATCTTAAATTAATGTCCACGTACTTCAAAAGACTGCCAAGGAAAAAGAAAACGTGGTGCGCTCCACGGAAAGACCTAGGTGAATATCAACTGGACCATGTTGCAATTTCAAGGAGAAACACTAAAGAAATTATGAATGTGGTAGTACGGAAAGGAGCCAATCTTGACTCTGATCACTTCTTGACCCGCATAAAATTCAAGCCGTTACCGCTAAACAAGAAGAGACTCTCTCCGAATGCGTCAATAAAAGTAAACCATGAAAAACTTCAAGAAAACAGAAACGACTTTCAAAGACGTATGCGGGAGAAGAAAATGGAGACTTGTGAGGATATTCGAGAGAATATGGCTAATATAGCTAAGGATGTTGCACCATTGCGACGAACTCGCAGACACCGATGGTGGACTACAGACTGTGATGTAGCAATTGATAGGAGAGCTGCAGCCTATAAAGCATGGTACGCAGATAAAACAGAAGATAAATTTGAGACATACAAGGAGGTACGCAAACAGACAGCAAAGATCCTCCGGCAAGCCAAAAGGAATCAAATATCTGAAGAAATTCGAAGTATTGACACAGAATTTAAGAAGAACAATACTAGAATCTTTTATAGGACCTTTAAAGAGCACATACATGGATATCAACCATCTACCATGGGATTTCGAAGGGAAGATGGAAAATTGGCAGTGAATAAGAATGAAAATTGTGAGATATTAGCTAAATATTTTGAGAAATTGTTGAACTGTGAAAAACCTAAAAATAAATGGCCAAAAGAGGATCCAAAGCAACGGAATGAAAACTCAATACCCCCTGACGAAAAAGAACTCCGTGAAATAATTACAGACTTAAAGAACAACAAAGCTGCAGGGGAAGACTCTGTCACAGCAGAGATGCTGAAAAGTGGTGGAGAAATCGCAATAACAATTTTAAGGCGAGAAATGGAAAAAATATGGGAAATGGAGGTAATCCCTGAAGATTGGAAAAATGCTATCATTCATCCTCTACACAAAAAAGGAGATAGAGCAGATCCTAACAACTACCGCGGCATTTCCATCACATCTGTAACTTATAAGACACTCTCTAAAGCACTACAGAGGAGACTTGTGGAACAAGTGGATCATCAACTAGGCGAGTATCAAGCGGGATTTAGGAAGGGAAGATCGTGCGTTGATCAAATCTGGAGTCTGAAACGTGTACTAGAGAATCATCTCTCAAAGGATCTGGTAGTCGTTTTTGTAGACTTTAAAAAGGCGTATGATTCAGTCGACAGGGAAGTGCTATTCAATATATTAGTGGAATTTGGAATTGACGCCAAAACAACAGCAATTATTAAGCAGACTTTAACTGGGACACATTCGAAAGTTAAGTTCATGGGAGAGAACTCCAAACAGTTCGAAATTAAAACAGGAGTCAGGCAGGGTGATGGATTGTCACCAATTCTTTTCAACTGTGTGTTGGAGAAGATTATCCGGGAGTGGGAAAAAGAACTGGACAGAAAAGGATTACTTAACCAAGTATACATTGGAGGGTCAAAAAGTGGTGTCATGATTAATTGCCTTGCCTTTGCTGATGACGTTGCGATGCTATCTAGGAATACTGACACAGCAATAGAACAGCTGAATGTACTAAAACTACAAGCAGAAAAAGCAGGACTACAGATTTCTTTCGAAAAAACTAAATATATAACAAACATCAAAACAGCCCCTCGGTACCTGAAGACAGAACACGGTAAAATAGAAAGAGTTGATAGCTTTAAGTATTTGGGTGAAATAGTGCAATTGAAAACAAATGAAAGAGAAGCAAACAACACCAGACGGGAGAAAATGGCTTTTCGTAGGACATATCCTATATACAAGAAGAAAACCATCTCCAGACGAGCTAAACTAAGGCACTACAATACAGTGATTAAAACGGAATGTCTGTATGCTAGTGAGTGCCTCCAAATGACAGGAAAAGCGGGACTGAGAGAAGCTGAGAAATTTGAAAGAAAGATCCTTCGCAAAATAATGGGTCCAAAGATTGTGGATGGACAGTATAGGCTGCGAGGAAGGGAAGAACTTTACCGAGACAATGAAAGGCTAACTGAGTGCATGAGAAAACGGAGACTTAAATTCTATGGGCATTTATTTAGAATGGATGAGAAGAGACTAACGAAAAAGATTTTCACAATACTAGACAGCAGACCTAAAGTGTCGGACAAATGGTTCAGGGAGGTGAGAAAGGATCTCAGACAGGTAGGACTAAATTCGGAAGACATCTCAAACCGAACAAAGTTTAGGTCAGTGATCGACAGATTTCAGGGATTCCATGACGAACCAAAACTTAAACGTGGGTGGACGGACGAAAGAAGACAGGCTGCCAGAGAGAGGATGCTGAAGTTCTGGGCTGTGAGGAAGGCTTCCAGAAACATGTAATTGTTATCTAACGTGGTCTCTAATGGCCGTAAACGAATATATATATATATATATATATTATTATTATTATTATTATTATAAATGTTTTACAAGGCGTGAACGTGAACTCTTGCGAAATTCTGATCGAAGACTGTTTTCTGTAGATTATGTACGAGTTTCAGAAAAGCTCACGCGCTGGCGTTACAGTCTAACGATCGCTCCGGTATACATGTGCTGGCATCTTGTGTTGAAAATAAAAACTATAGAGAGTATTGCTCTCCCTCAACCACAGATAGCGGTGTGTTCAACATATGCTAACGTAGATGGATTGTATAAGCACGTTTTCTCCACACGCCATGTTTGTGCTAACATTCATTTTTGTGAAAGTTCAGTACTAATGTGCTTTTAAGTCAGAAGTGCATGAATAATTCAGCGAAGATGCTAATTATTTCAAGATCTTCAAACTATTTTGCTGTGATTTTGCTTTTAAGAAATACAGAAAGAGTATTTTTTGTTCACTTCTCGGTACGTTTGAGTCGCTCTTCATAACTCTTTGAAGTTACCTTAGCCTGTTGCTATTTCTTGACAGATGTAGTATTTTTGCTTCGGTTCCTTGCACATGTAATTTTAATCAATGAGAGGCTCAACTTGAATCAATTTTACAGTCAGTTATTTACAAAAGTAAACTTCTATCTCTGCTTCTTCGCACTATTTCTCAGACTATGGTGGGATTATGTGTGCGAACTGTATAGCACTTGTGGATTTGGTCTTGTTTTACGGCCGGATGCCCTTTCTGGCGCCAACTCTAAGGGGAGAGATGTCGGAGAGTCTTGGCTAAATCCAGAGTACGGCTAATACTATAGTAACTGAAATACAACATTTTTTTTTTACAATTGGCTTTACGTCGCACCCACACAGATAGGTATTATGGCGACGATGGGACAGGAAAGGGCTAGGAATGGAAAGGAAGCGACCGTGGCCTTAATGCAGCCCCAGCATTTGCCTGGTGTGGAAATGGGAAACAACGGAAAACTATCTTCGGGGCTGCCGACAAAGGGGTTCAAACCCACTATCACTAGCTCAGTGAAATATAACATTTCTGGGACTTGGCGCTAGCGTGAGGAGAAGAAGATTTGATAGGTTTATTATGTCCTCTAAACATCTCGTACTCTGATGGCAAAGGTTATTAATTATGCAGTGGATCCTTTTGGTGGTAACGTCAAGAAACTTCAGTACAAATCCTGTATAATGTGTTTGGTAGCTAGCATTGTTTAAGGTGACGACATCTACAATATATATTATTACTTTCAAATATAATTGACAATGAATATCAGGACTTCTGCGGAATTAGCAGACGTAAATAATCCTATTAAAACCAAACCTCATGCCGTAAAGGCCAATAATAATAATAATAATAATAATAATAATAATAATAATAATAATAATAATAATAATAATAATAATAATAATAATAATAATAATAATAATTTCTTTTTGAATCTGCTCAAAAATCATCCTCTATTTATTTCCATAATGGGGAGTGCAGAATTCTTAAGAACACTTTAAGAGTGTGACTAACTAGACTTATTAACCTGTAATCATTACATCGTTTAGAACTGGATTTTCTTCGCAATCTAATAAATGTAGATTTCAGCTGTTTTCAGTGTTGTTCTAGGGACAATCAATCACTCAATCAATCAATCAATCAATCAATCAATCAATCAATCAATCAATCAATCAATCAATCAATCAATCAATCAATACTGATCTGCATTTCTGCATTTAGGGCAGTCGCCCAGGTGGCACATTACCTACCTGTTGTTTTCCTAGCCTTTTCTTAAATGATTTCAATGACATTGGAAATTTATTGAACATCTCACTTGATGTGTCACTACAATCCCTAACTCCCCTTCCTATAAATTAATATTTCACCCAATTTGTGCTCTTGAATTCCAACTTTACCTTCATTTTGCGATCTTTCCTACTTTTAAAACCGCCACTCAAACTTATTCGTCTACTAATGTCATTCCACGCCATTTCTCCGCTGACAGCTCGGAACATTACACTTAGCCGAGCAGCTCGCCTTCTTTCTCCCAGTTCTTCCCAAACCAAACATTGCAACATTTTTGTAACGCTATTCTTTTGTCGGAAATCACCCAGAACAAATCGAGCTGCTTTTCTTTGGATTTTTTCCTGTTCTTGAATCAAGTAATCCTGGTGAGGGTCTTATACACTGGAACCATACTCTACTTGGGGTCTTACCAGAGACTTATATGTCCTCTCCTTTACATCCTTACTGCAACCCCTAAACGTCCTCATAACCACGTGCAGAGATCTGCATCCTTTATTTACAATCCCATTTATGTGATTACCCCAATGAAGATCTTTACTTATACAAAGGGAACTAGGAAAGTTTTGCAATGTGAGTGAACGCTTTAGATTGTTCAAAATAATTTCCACCACACTCAATACACCTCTCCATAAGTCGAAACCAGTCACTGAACCAATTCTGCCACTTCAGTTACAATTTGACACTCTTGATCCCATGCTGCCAGAAGCTCCTCGTCGGATGCAAAACGCTGCCCTTTCCACTTTATCTTCACTTCTGGGAAGAGTGCGAAGTCACATGGGGCAATATCAGTTCTATATGGAGGGTGATCAAGCACAGTCAACCCTGATCCGGCAAGAAAATCCATTGTTACATAAGCACGATGGGCTGGAGCATTGTCGTGCTGCAAGAGCCAAGTTTTGAGCCGTGACCTTGGACGGAGCTGCTTGAGAGCCTGCATGACCTGAGGCAGACAAGTCTTACTGTACCACTTCGCAGTAACTGTCCTTTGTGTTTCTAGCACAACCCGAGTCAGGATGCCCCGTTTAGTGAAGAATACTGCAATCATCCTTTTCTTCACTGACCTTGACCTTCGCACAATCACAGGAGTACCCTCACCTTCAAACAGCCACACCCTGTTCTGGGATTTTTTTGGGACATCGTAATAATAAAGCCAAGTTTCGTCACCTGTAATGATGCTATTGACGTTACGCGACGTCCCATTTTCAAACTGTTTTAGCATTTTTCGGCACCATTTCACTCGACGTGCCCTTAGTTTCTCTGAAAGTTAACGGTCCACCCAAAGGGAACAAACCTTTCTAACATGGAGATGGTCGTGTAGAATTGAATGAATAGCTGGTGCTGGGATATGGAGGGTCTATTCTATCTGCCAATATGTCAACCGCCTCTCTTGCTGCAACATTTTCCTCAGTCACTGATTCAGACCGTCGCCCAGAATGAGGATCGTCTTCAACCCCAAAATTTCCCCTCTGGAACTCTTTGTACCTGCGGAAAATTGTTGTCCGATGTGGACAGTTTTTCCCCAGCACAGGAGTCATTTCCTCCAGGCACTGGTCAACAGTTAATCCACGAGCATAATTGTAGCGGATAATTGCGCGATATTCACTTTTAGACCACAATGACATATTAACTTGCTTTCAATCCCACTGCTTGGTGACAACTGGTGCGAAGATCACGCCTTGCTATCTTCTAGACCGGTTTTCACCCTTCTTTACATCCCTCACCATTTCAGAGGTATCCAGCCAACCGTTTTTGCGTTTTGCAAAACTTTCCTAGTGCCCTTTGTATTAACACCCAAATACTTCCAATGATCTCCAAAAGGAACTTTCTCCCCATCAATGCAGTAATTAAAACTCAGAGGACTTTTCCTATTTGTGAAACTCACAACCTGACTTTTAACCCCGTTTATCATCATACCATTGCCTACTGTCCATCTCACAACACTATTGAGGTCATTTTGCAGTTGCTCCCAATCTTGTAACTTATTTATTACTCTATACAGAATACATCATCCGCAAAAAGCCTTACCTCTAATACCACTCCTTTACTCATATCATTTATATATATAAGAAAACATGAAGGTCCAATAATACTGCCTTGAGGAATTCCCCTCTTAATTATTACCGGGTCAGATAAAGCTTCGCCTACTCAAATTCTCTGAGATCTATTTTCTAGAAGTATTGCAACCCATTCAGTCACTATTTTGTCTAGTACAATTGCACTCATTTTTGCCAGTAGTCTCCCATGATCCACCTTATCAAATGCTTTAGACAGGTCAGTCGCTATACAGTCCATTTGACCTTGTTACTGCTTATAACTCTTGGTCACTAATCAGTATTTAATGCATTTATTTACTCTGCTGTATGTACAACAATAAGACTTTACAAGCAAAAACACATCATAATGAATTCGCGATATCGGGGTTCTCCTTTCTTTCTTTTCTGTTATTTTTTTTGTCTCTTGTCTTTCGCTGCCTTCTAAAATCTGCTACATCACTCTCCTGCCAGTAACTAAGTTACGTTAACAGAAGACGAAAACTTTTATGAACTGTACATGATCAAGTCTAACCCAAGCTAACCTAACCGAAGAAGTCATCAACTGAATTCTGTCCCGATATATGGTAGGAAATCTTATCACTCTACCACTACGAGTAGTCTTGACTCGTTCACTGTTCTGGAAGGTATTTTCCTGTTTCTGGTTGCATGGTATTTTTCGGAAACAGGGGGTGTTATAGGAGGTAGATTAGGTTTCCCCACTGTATCTCGTTCTGTTTCTTCATCCGCTAGTATATAAGCAGGTTTGAGTCTATCAATGGAAACATTTACATTTTTGCCCTTGATATTGATGGTGAAATATTTGTCCTGCCTCTTTACCACTCGGAACGGTCCTTCATAAGGTGGCTCGAGGGATTTTTTAACTTTGTCTGTCCTCAAGAACACATGTGAACTACAAGAGAGGTCTTTGTGAATAAATGTAGATCTGGATGTCACTGTTCTAGGTTTAGCGGGCTTAAGATGCTTTATGTGATCCCAGAGTTGGGTCACAAAGGTGTCTGGATTGCACTGTAACTGCTCTGAGTGTTCGAAAAACACTCCAGGGAGTCAGATAATGGTTCCATACATCATTTCTGCTAGTGAGTAGTTGGAGTCTTCTCGAATGGCTGCTCGTAGACCAAGTAGAACTGTCGGTAGGCTCTGAGTCCATCTGGGGTTCTTGTGCGCTCTGATTGCTGCTTTGAGAGTACGATGTAGCCGTTCTATTTTTCCATTTGCCTGGGGATGGTAAGAAGTGGTATGCTGCACCTTCGCTCCACAGAGCTTTGCTAAGTTTCTAAATAAGTTCGATTCAAATTGTTTCCCTTGGTCCGTAACAATTACTTCTGGAGCTCCAAATCTACTTATTAAATGTTGTAGAAAGAACTTGCTACTGACTGGGCGGTGACATTGGCTATTGGAATGATTTCCATCCAACTGCTGAATCGATCAATGCAAGTAAGGCAGTAAATGTTTCCCTCTGATGGCGGCAAGGGTCCAGTTATATCTACATGAACCACTTTGAATCTATCATCTGGTTGCTCGAAATTTCCAACTAATGCAAGATTGAGCCCATTTACGCACATCATTTCTTATTCCTGGCCATATAAACTTGGCAACAACGTTTTTGACAGTTGCTTTTACGCCAGGATGTGCCTTATCGTGAATCTGTCTGAAAATTTTTGTGCGAAATAATTTTGGAACAAAAGGGCGAATGTTATTAGTAGAGACATCACACCACAACATGTACTGAGAAACTAACTGACACTGTTTGAATTTCAGTGATGTATTGTCTTGTCGTAACTGCTTCAGCTCTTCATCATTTTCTTGATGCTTTGCTATGACTTCATAATCAATTACTGAAATTTCATCAAGTCTTGACAGAGTATCGGCTACCACATTATCTCTGCCACTGACATGACGTTTTTTTTTTTTGCTAGTTGCTTTACGTCGCACCGACACAGATAGGTCTTATGGCGACGATGGGACGGGAAAGGGCTAGGAGTGGGAAGGAAGCGGCCGTGGCCTTAATTAAGGTACAGCCCCAGCATTTGCCTGGTGTGAAAATGGGAAACCACGGAAAACCATTTTCAGAGCTGCCGACAGTGGGGTTCGAACCTACTATCTCCCGAATACTGGATACTGGCCGCAGTTAAGCGACTTCAGCTATCGAGCTCGGTCTGACATGACGTGAACTGCGAGATGTACTGCAGATGCCGTAGTTGCCGAGGGGATGCCTTCTCATTCTTTTGTTGGAATGCGTGATCCGTAAAAATGGTAAATTTTCTACCTTCAATGAGGTGTCTGAATTGTTTCACGGCCAGGTATATTGCAATCAATTCTTTATCATATGCACTGTAATTCTTCTGCGCACTGCTTAGCTTTTTGGAGTAGAAAGCTATGGGTTTCCAACCAGCGTCTTCATACTGCTGTAATGCTGCTCCAACAGTCTGATCAGAAGCATCTGTGAAAAGGGCTATAGGCAGATCTGGAACTGGAAATGTCAGAAATGTAGCATTAATCAGGTCTTCTTTACATTTCTCAAACCGTTTCTTGGCTTCGTCGGTCCAGTCAATTTTTCTGCTGTCGTTCTTCTTAGCTCCTTTCAAATATTCGTGCAGAACAGCTTGAGTTTCTGCTGCATTTGGCAGATGACGATGATAAAAGTTGATCAAACCGAGGAATGTGCGTAAGTCACGCACGGTCTCAGGTAACTTATAATCCTTGATTGCTTGTACCTTCTCAGGAAGTGGTATCGAACCATTTGGTGTAATCAGGCACCCTAGAAATTCAAGTTCTTTTGCAGCTATTACAGATTTAGTCATGTTGATACGGAGGCCATACTTCACAACCGTTCTAAAACTAGCTGTAGGTGATGCTTGTGTTCTGCAACTGATTTGGAGGCAATCAATATATCATCCAGGTACGGAAATACGAAATTTAACCCATTCAACACACCGTGGATGAACCGCATGAATGTCGATGGGGCATTCCTAAGTCCAAAACTCATGACATTAAATTCAAAAAGTCCGAATGATGTGATAATGGCAGTCTTTGTAGTAATGTTCATTATAGAAGTACGCATGTATGGAATTAAGGCCCTAATACACTTTCCCACGAACGTTGGATGTAACCGGCCGATATGTTCAGTTGCCGCACCTGCCTCATCGGGTTTATTTTCAGCATAACTATGAACGGACCTTCATCATCTAACTTATAGAGGTATGACTCATGCTGAGCGCTGCTTCGTACCTGTTGACTAGGAGCAAGCTGGCTAGCTGTATGCTGGGACGTATTCAACTGCACAGGCTGCACAAATGGGGCTGGCGGAATTGGGCAGCTAGTTCGATGTTCATGAGAATTTTCATTGACACTGATAGCTTCTTCACACTTAGGCCCTCTTCATTCCAGTAATCAGGACGCTCGTCCGGGAGACCACGTTTACGTAGTGTAGATATTTGAGAAGGTATTTGGTCTACATCACTTAACGGTCCGTCTGAATAGCACAAGTTTAATGCGGTACCTATAGCTGAGCTAAGTGAATTATGGTTAGATAGAGTACCTAGGCCACCGTCTGATGATTCCTCCATCCTCACTAAGTCCCGGGGACCCTCGTCCCCACTCACAGGTAACACTAATCCCTTATGTGCACGTGTCTATATAATACTATTATTCAATACAGTCACACAGTTCTGTAAACACGGGCACGAGGTGATAGCGAGCTCTAGAAAGCAAAGCGAGCACAGCACAACCGTGTCTAGATGTTAAGGACGTTGGAAAGTTATTTTCATAAGATTAGTTTGCGTAATTACTTAGTTTTGGTATTTATTTGAGGAACTTGTTTTTCTTCCGACTATATTCAATATGGCAGCCAACAATGAATGAGTTTTACCAGTTGTCCGGATGAAACAATTCATTTAAATTGTAAACGGCTGCATAACTTACTAACAAAATATAAAACTGTAATAAATCTCCTTGATAAAACAATATCCCTGTATTAAAAAAAGGGCGCTAACAGGTAGATTCGAACCTGCATTTCGTGCAGTCTGTTGACTTAACCGTTGCGCTGAATGGCGTTTATAAAAGTAGGAAAGATCACAATATGAAGATAAAGTTGGAATTCAAGAGGACAAACTGGGGCAAATATTCATTTATAGGAGGGGGAGTTAGGGATTGGAATAACTTACCAAGGGAGATGTTCAATAAATTTCCAATTTCGTTGAAATCATTTAGGAAAAGGCTACGAAGGCAACAGATAGGGAATCTGCCACCTGGGTGACTGCCCTAAATGCAGATCAGAATTGATTGATTGATTGATTGATTGATTGATTGATTGATTGATTGATTGATTGATTGATTGATTGATTGCGCTATCAGCTCAGCATAGAACACCGTATCATGTATTCACTCACAAACATTCGTATATTATGTAGGCCTATGTACTGTTAATTGTATTTTGTTTCCTTTAAGGATTTGGTTTATTACCGTCTTAAAATACACGGAAGCGGTGTGAATTGGTGCGTACACTTATATGTTGGAAAGTGCTGCGGCCATTTTTAATTAGCAAAAGTCAAAGATTCATGCGCGCAAGGGAAGTATTTCAACTGGAAAATCTTGAAAATAAATATATTTCCGTTGACTTTTCAAGAAATGCAAGATTTTTGCTGTACTATTGAGACGATTTGGAAGACTAAATGAATATATATGTATAATATTGTTAAAAAAACGGAGATATTGAACACAAATGTAAAACCACATATCACCCCTTTAAAATCGGAATTTTTAAAATTTCTTTTAAAACAGTATTTATGATATATGAAAATAAATATCTGAATGAATAGAAGTGCAATATTTTTCACAGAAACGGAGAAATTCAACAAAAAAGTAATATCATATTTCACCCCTTTTCACCCCGTTAAAATACGAATTTTTAAAAATTCTTTCTTAGTGTGCATCTAAGCTACGGTAGGAACATGTTCTCAAATTTTCATGCAATTATCTTCAGTAGGTTTTGCTGTGCGTGGATTATCAGTCAGTCAGGACATCTTGCTTTATATATATAAAGATTTCTTTCCAGTCTGCACCTCCTTTTTAGTCTCTTTATTTCTCTATTATAAAAAGGTTGGTCTTTACCATTCCATACCTTTAAAGGCAGCAATTGCTTTAAACCCATCCCAGAGTCTATTTACATTCTTATTTACCGTTTTCCACCGATCATATTTACTTTGTTTTTTAAACTGCCTCATGCCTCCTTTATCAGCCATATGGTACTGCCTAATAGTCCTACTTTTAAGACCTTCCTTTCTCTCGCATTTATTTTTAACTACGACAAAAGCAGCGTCGTGATCACTAATACCATCAATTACTTCGGTTTCTCTATCGAGCTCATCTGGTTTTATCAGCACCACGTCCAGGATATTTTTCCCTCTAGTTGGTTCCGTCACTTTCTGAATCAGCTGTCCTTCGCATATTAGCTTATTTGCCATTTGTTGGTCATTCTTCCTGTCGTCCGCATTTCCTTCCCGATTGACATTTGGTAAATTCAGATCTCCCGCTACAATCACATTCCTTTCCATGTCGTTTCCCACATAGCTGATTATCTTATCAAATAATTCTGAATCCGTGTGAGAGCTACCCTTTCCCGGCCTGTACACTCCAAAGACATCAAGTTGCCTATTATCTTTAGAAATGAGCCCTACACCTAGAATGTCATGTTTATCATCTTTAACATTTTCGTAGCTTACAAATTCTTCTTTCACCGGAATGAATACTCCCCCTCCCATCATTCCTATCTCTACGATACACACTCCAGTTCCGTGAGAATATTTCTGCATCCATTATATCATTTCTCAGCCATGATTCAACTCCTGTTATAATATCTGGTAGATATATATCTATTAAATTATTTGATTCTATTCCTTTCTTTACAATACTTCTACAGTTCAACACTAAAGTTTTTATGCCATCTCTACTTGACTTTCAGATCTCTGTACCCTTATCACCGCTCCCTAGACAACCCCGTTTCCCTGAATGTACTTCCCTATTACCCTTCCAAACAAATTTTCTATCTTATGCGCACCACACTCCCTTGTGTCTATCCAAGTTCAAAAATGTCATGACCAAAACGCAGTCTTTGCTTGATTAATTGATTATGAAACTGATTTTTGACGAAGTTAGACGTATATCCTTCTACTGCACGTTAGATGAAACATATTGGGCGTGACGGTAAAGATATGAGAATAATCAAAAAGCTGTAATGGAACCAAGCATGTCACGTCAAAATTGGAAACCATGTTATTTATTTATTTATTTATTTATTTATTTATTTATTTATTTATTTATTTATTTAGTTAGTTCGTTTTGGTCTACTAGGGACCACGGGGTTCGTCTTATCCGATAGCTAGGGTCTTCTGCTTTTTCTTGACCCGGTACGCTTTCATTTTTTGGCTGTGTGCATGTTTCTTTCCATCCGTCCACTTAGGTCTGGTGTTCTCAGTGCTATTTTTGCTTGTGAGGGACAGTGCGAACACTCCTTGTGGGATGGCGTGTCGGTACTGTGATCGGTTCTCTGTTGTCTCTAATTGCATCTGCAGTTCCTCTAGGTCTGATTTTACTGAGGTGATCCACTTGGTCTTGGAAGCCTTTCCCCTATTTGACTCCGTGAGGATTCTGTTGGTGAACTTGCAGGCTTTCAGGCTGGTCATGTACCCGCAGAAGTTCAGTCGCTTTTTCCTCAAACACGTGACTATGTCTTCCTGATGTTCGTAGAACTCGTTGTTGTTCCTGATCCTGTAGGTGCCATCCTCCTCTCTTAAGGGTCCTAGTATCTTCTTCAAGATCTTCTTCTCTTTTAGTGTCTTGAGTGAGCCTTTTGATTCATCAAGTGGCACACAGAGTCGTGGAGTACTACTGATTTCTAGTGTTCAGCTTTAGGTTCTTGGAGAGGTACTTGGAATTGTATATGCTTTTACAGGAATGGTAGGTGCTCTCTGACTTTGTGCGCCTGGCGTCTACGGCCAAGGTTTCGCTCTTGCCGAGATCCGTTCTCCTAGGAACTTGACTGCAAATACTTTACTTATGGTGTTGTTTCCTAGTGGGATTGTAGAAGGTGCCTCTTTTATATTAGTGATAAACTCCGTCTTCTGTAGGTTAACCATCAAGTTGGTTATTGCTACAATACTGTAGAGGGTCTGCAGTTGGTGAGTAGCCTCTTCCATGCTGTTGGCCACTAGGGTGAGATCATCAGCAAATGCAAGGCAGGGTACACTGTGGTTGTCTTTCTTGTACCCAAGCTCAGTCGTGATTCTGATGAGAAAGTGGCAGTCCGTTTACTGACGATATTCTTTGGTACATAGTTGAAGAGGATGCAAAAGAGGCCATCTCCCTGTCTGACTCCTATCTGGATGGGAAAGCTCACGGAGAGTTCACTCCTGAACTTGAATTTGGAGGTGGTGTTTTTCAAGGTAGCTTGGATCAGTCTGGTGGTTTTCTCATCTACGCCCAATTCCCGCAGGGTAGAGAAGAGGTTCTATCTGACTATTGAGTCATATATCTTTTGGAAAACCGCCATAACGACTACCGAGGGATGTCCCCAGCGGCTCCTATATGTGAGGATGGTCTTGAGGTTTTGTATCTGTTCTGTTCAGGACCTACTGACGTGGAAATCAGCCTGATATTCACCTAGTTAGGAGTCCAGCTGTTCGGTGACTCTACTTAGCAGGGCTCTTGTAGTTGTTGAGGTATCACGGCTGAGGTCCGTCCCTCTAGCCAGACCTCTGTTCTACATATGTCCTCCCGCCTTCGCTTTGTCCAGTACAAATCTTACATGGACGGTGAGAGGCCAGCGCGCTGCCGCCTGAGCCACGGTGGCTATTGTATATAGCAATAAAGAAGATGTATATGCATGTCGTTGACGGGTGAGTGTTCATACAGAGCATATCACAACAATCAGTGTAATGCTATTATTGACAAGACGTTTTGGCTGAATGGTCAGCGTTGACGCCGCACTACCAGCTTCCGCAGAAACAGGCAATCCCACATCCCTCCACATACGATTGGCGTCAGGAAGGGCAGCCGGCCGTAAACCAGGGCCAAATCCACATATATTTGACACAGTTCGTACCCGCGACCCTACGAGGTGAAGTAAAAAGCGGTAGAAGAAGAACTGTTACGTTATTGGTGATCGTTTTTATGGGCTTAGGGCATTGTAGTCCACCGCATTCTGTTTTCTTCCGGCTTGGCGATTTTAGGGCATCCAAGGTCGAAGTAGGTTCCGTTTCGACGTCCCTTCATGATTTTCTTTTCCTTGTATTTTTTTTCTATTTCCTTCTCAGTTGGACGCTTATCACGATTATCTTCTTGATCACTATTCGGCTGATGACTATGCAGTTTTGTATCTACAAAAACAATCACAACAATGGCGACCATCATTATAATTTAACCCGTTACCATAAAAATTCCTTGCCAGCGATATTCGGCGTTGATGAACTTCACGCTAAAAATTGGCGGAGTGCGTTAACTTAAAGGCGTGAAGAAGTATCTGGTAAGAACCCAACTAGAGTATGGTTCCAGTGTACGGGACCCTCACCAGGATTACTTGATTCAAGAACTGGAAAAATCCAAAGAAAAGCAGCTCGATTTGTTCTGGATGATTTCCGATAAAAGAGTAGCGTTACATAAATGTTACAATGTTTGGGCTGGGAAGACTCGCTGTTACGAGCTGTCAGTGGAGAGATGACATTAGTAGATGAATAAGTTTGAGTGGTGTCTTCAAAAGTAGGAAAGATCACAATATGAAGATAAAGTTTCACGAGGACAAATTTGGGCAAATTTTCGTTTACGCGAAGGGGAGTTAGGGATTAGAATAACTTACCAAGGGAGATGTTCAATAAGTTTCCAATTTCTTTGAAGTCATTTAAGAAAAGGCTAGGAAAACAACAGACAGGGAATCTGCCACCTGGGCGTCTCTCTTAAATCCAGATCAATATTGATTGTGATATAGATACTATCTAAATGGCATCTCGGTAGTGTCAAGAGATTGCGTATGAAGTGCAATATTGAGTTGCACCGTTCTTCACCGATATTCAAATATTGCATTGTTGGCTAAGTTGTGAACAAAGGTTGTAGTGTAGTCAAGTAAATATAAATAAAAATCAGCTGATCTTGTATTCCATTCATTGGTAACTTCTGAGTAGGTACCGGTAGTTAAAGTATCCGTAATTTATATCTCGCTCCCTCGATCTTTCAGTATTTATGAGCGGTTAGCTAATAATAATAATAAAGTTCATATATCCCAGTAATTGCAGTTCAAGTCCCTGGAGGAGTAGTAGTAGTAGTAGTTTTGATAGAAATATTTGAGAAATTACTGTAGACAACTTCGTATTTTTCAGTAGGCCTAATTAAGGACACTTATTCTCCGTCCCGTGGAGTAGGGAAAATAATAGTAATCCACCAGCTGTAATAATCACATAACCACATTTCAGTAGAATTGTAGTGAAGATAAGGTATAATATATTAGATAGTATCTTGCCAGTTATATTCGTGTTTTCCTTCGTGTACGGCAATATTTTCGATACTTAAGCATTTAACCAAATGCAGGGTAGTGTAGTGTAGAGACATTGTAGTATAGATACAGTACATTTAGATAGTGCCGTATCTTGCCTGCTATATTCGTGTGTTATTTTTCGTGTGTATCTATTAGACCGTAATACTAATAATAATTTGTCTAAGCATTTAGCTTCGTTGGTAATCTTTGAGTACAGTAGTTCTTGCAAATTTCATTTCTGTTGTGCTTAGTTTAGTGACATACGGTACGGTTCCGTAATTAGGATACGTCTGAAAGTAGTTTAACATTACTGTAGTGTACTGTACAGTAGTATACGAGTAATATCCTATTAGAATTGAGTGTGCTTATTTTATTATTGTAAAATATTTGTGTAGTACTGGTGTAGTAGAGGTATCCGTAGAAACTCGTACCGGTACTAAAATACTGTTGTTGTTGTAATTAGAATAGGCTTAATTGCAGTTTGGAATTGTGTAGTTCTTGTGTAGGCTATTACTTTCGATATTCAGTAATTAACAGCAGTTTTTATCCTGTCAGGGGTTGTAGGATAAAAAAATAGAGCACGACTCTTATTGTAGTGTAGTCGTATATTAATTACCTTATTGTTGTGTACTATCCCAGACAATATATCCCTCCGTTCATTTATTTTTTGCAAATAAGTTATTTTGTTTTTAATTTCATTTTCCCCCTCCGTAAAGAATGGCTAAGGAGCGCGAGTGTAGTTTCTGTGGGTGTGGCGAGGCATTGAGGGGTATGAGGGAGGAGTTGGAAAGTTTGAGGGAGATAATTAGGATTCTCACAGAAGACAGGAAGGAAGATAGTACTCCCTCAAACAACGTACAGGTTACAGTAGGTGTACAAGAGGGAGGGGAAGGAAAGGGAGGAGTTGTAGAAGACAGGTGGTCTAATGTTCTAAGGGGAAGGAGATTGCAGGCTAAGAGCTCTATTCAGGATCAGAATTCAGGAGAGGTGTCTGTGCAAAATCGGTACGAGTCACTCCAGGTAGAACAACAGAGGGAAGATGAGGGACAGGGAACTGTTGCTGAGATGTGTGGGAGTAGGAGGAAGGGAAAAGGTAGAAAAGGAAAATGTAGAGTAGATGATAGGAAAAGACAGGTGGAACAGGGTCATGGGAAGGAGAAAAGGGAGGAGGAAGTAGCTTCTGCAGTTATCAGGAAAGATAGGGCTGACCAGGAGGGGAGGGGATCAAACGAGGTGGGTAGGGTTGAGGCTCTGGTCATGGGAGATTCCATCGTTAGACACGTGGGGAAAGTGTGTGGAGGAAAGGGTACCAGGGTAGAGTGTTATCCAGGAATTAGGTTGAGGCAGATGTTGAGGAAAGTAGAAGAGAGGGAGGAGGGGAAGGAGAAGGTGGTAGTGTTTCACATTGGTACCAACAACGTAAGGCAAGCTGATATAAGTACCAACATAGTTGGAGATGTGTGGGATCTGGTAAATGCAGCACGGCTGAAGTTCAAGAAAGCGGAGATTGTTATTAGTGGAATACTGTGTAGAAGGGATACTGACTGGAGGGTGATTGGGGATTTAAATGAGACTATGGAGTGGGTATGTGGGAAACTGGGAGTGAAATTTCTAGATCCAAATGGGTGGGTAGGAGATAGGGATATGCGCTCAGATGGCCTTCATTTAAACCGCAGTGGTACGTATAAGTTAGGAAATTTGTTTGGAAGGGTATTAGGGAGGTACATTCAGGGAAACGGGATGGCCTAGGGAGCGGTGATAAGGGAACAGGGAACTGGAAATCAAGTAGGGATGACATAAAATTGTTAGTGTTGAACTGTAGAAGTATTGTAAGGAAAGGAATAGAATTAAGTAATTTAATAGATATATATTCACCAGATATTGTAATAGGAGTTGAATCATGGCTGAGAAATGATATAATGGATGCAGAAATTTTCTCACGGCACTGGAGTGTGTATCGTAGAGATAGGATAGGAAG
Organism: Anabrus simplex; assembly: GCF_040414725.1. Classification (NCBI taxonomy): domain Eukaryota; kingdom Metazoa; phylum Arthropoda; class Insecta; order Orthoptera; family Tettigoniidae; genus Anabrus; species Anabrus simplex. The sequence continues at coordinate 1,755,042,259 of NC_090265.1, forward strand.
GGTGGGAGGCGGAGTGTTCATTCTGGTGAAAGAAGAATTTGTAAGCTACGAAAAAGTTAAAGATGAGACACATGAAATTCTAGGTGTAAGGCTCATTTCTAAAGATAATAGGCAACTTGATATATTTGGAGTGTACAGATCGGGAAAGGGTAGCACTGACGCGGATTCAGAATTATTTGATAGGATAGTCAGCTATGTGGGAAAGGACATGGAAAGAAATGTGATTGTAGCGGGAGATCTGAATTTGCCAGATGTCAATTGGGAAGGAAAAGCGAACGACAGAAAGCATGACCAACAAATGGCAAATAAGTTAATATGGGAAGGACAGCTGATTCAGAAAGTGATGGAACCAACCAGAGGGAAAAATATCCTGGATGTCGTGCTGATAAAACCAGATGAGCTCTATAGGGAAACTGAAGTAATAGATGGTATTAGTGATCATGAAGCTGTTTTTGTGGTAGTTAAAAATAAATGTGATAGAAAGGAAGGTCTTAAAAGTAGGACTGTTAGGCAGTACCACATGGCTGATAAAGCAGGCATGAGGCAGTTTCTAAAAAGTAGCTATGATCGGTGGAAAACGGTAAATATAAATGTAAACAGACTCTGGGATGGGTTTAAAGAAATTGTTGAGGAATGCGAAAACAGGTTTGTACCATTAAGGGTGGTAAGGAATGGTAAAGACCCACCTTATTATAACAGAGAAATAAAGAGACTAAGAAGGAGGTGCAGACTGGAAAGAAATAGAGTTAGAAATGGCTGTGGAAGTAAGGAGAAATTGAAGGAACTTACTAGAAAATTGAATCTAGCAAAGAAGGCAGCTAAGGATGATATGATGGCAAGCATAATTGGCAGTCATACGAATTTTAGTGAAAAATGGAAGGGTATGTATAGGTATTTTAAGGCAGAAACAGGTTCCAAGAAGGACATTCCAGGAATAATTAATGAACAAGGGGATTGTGTATGTGAGGATCTTCAAAAGGCAGAAGTATTCAGTCAGCAGTATGTAAAGATTGTTGGTTACAAGGATAATGTTGAGATAGAGGAGGAGACTAAGGCCAAAGAAGTAATAAAATTTACATATGATAAAAATGACATTTACAATAAGATACAAAAGTTAAAAACTAGAAAAGCGACTGGAATTGATCAGATTTCTGGGGATATACTAAAGACAATGGGTTGGGATATAGTACCATATCTGAAGTACTTATTTGATTATTGTTTAGTCGGAGGAGCTATACCAGATGAATGGAGAGGTGCTATAGTAGCCCCTGTGTATAAAGGAAAGGGTGATAGACATAAAGCTGAAAATTACAGGCCAGTAAGTTTGACATGCATTGTATGTAAGCTTTGGGAAGGCATTCTTTCTGATTATATGAGACATGTTTGTGAAATTAATAACTGGTTCGATAGAAGGCAGTTCGGTTTTAGGAAAGGTTATTCCACTGAAGCTCAACTTGTAGGATTCCAGCAAGATATAGCAGATATCTTGGATTCAGGAGGTCAAATGGACTGTATCGCGATTGACCTGTCTAAAGCATTTGATAGGGTGGATTATGGGAGACTACTGGCAAAAATGAGTGCAATTGGACTAGACAAAAGAGTGACTGAATGGGTTGCTATATTTCTAGAAAATAGATCTCAGATAATTAGAGTAGGTGAAGCTTTATCTGACCCTGTAATAATTAAGAGGGGAATTCCTCAAGGCAGTATTATCGGACCTTTATGTTTTCTTATATATATAAATGATATGAGTAAAGGAGTGGAATCGGAGGTAAGGCTTTTTGCGGATGATGTTATTCTCTATAGAGTGATAAATAAGTTACAAGATTGTGAGCAACTGCTACGTGACCTCGAAAATGTTGTGAGATGGACAGCAGGCAATGGTATGTTGATAAACGGGGTTAAAAGTCAGGTTGTGAGTTTTACAAGTAGGAAAAGTCCTCTCAGTTTTAATTACTGCGTTGATGGGGTGAAAGTTCCTTTTGGGGATCATTGTAAGTATCTAGGTGTTAATATAAGGAAAGATCTTCATTGGGGTAATCACATAAATGGGATTGTAAATAAAGGGTACAGATCTCTGCACATGGTTATGAGGGTGTTTAAGGGTTGTAGTAAGGATGTAAAGGAGAGCACATATAAGTCTCTGGTAAGACCCCAACTAGAGTATGGTTCCAGTGTATGGGACCCTCACCAGGATTACCTGATTCAAGAACTGGAAAAAATCCAAAGAAAAGCAGCTCGATTTGTTCTGGGCGATTTCCGACAAAAGAGTAGCGTTACAAAAATGTTGCAATGTTTGGGTTGGGATGAATTGAGAGAAAGAAGAAGAGCTGCTCGACTAAGTGGTATGTTCCGGGCTGTCAGCGGAGAGATGGCGTGGAATGACATTAGTAGACGAATAAGTTTGAATGGCGTTTATAAAAGTAGGAAAGATCACAATATGAAGATAAAGTTGGAATTCAAGAGGACAAACTGGGGCAAATATTCATTTATAGGAAGGGGAGTTAGGGATTGGAATAACTTACCAAGAGAGATGTTCAATAAATTTCCAATTTCTTTGAAATCATTTAGGAAAAGGCTAGGAAAACAACAAATAGGGAATCTGCCACCTGGGCGACTGCCCTAAATGCAGATCAGTATTGATTGATTGATTGATTCGAAATATTGCTCGTGCCTGACTTAACGATAGAGTCTAATGCTGTCTTACGGAGAGCCAGCACTCATCAGAAGCGAAATGGCTGACGCAGGAGTAGTTGCGGGAAGAGAAACATCCGATATTTCACCAGATGAAAGTGAATATATACCAAGTTAAAGCTCAGAAGATTCGGATAGCAAACCTTATTATCCGAATTGTCTGCCGTTCTCAGCCCAGTGTCTTTTGCACACCACTAACAAAAGGATTTAAGTTTTCAATTCAAAAGTATGGCATATTATGTTACTCTCCTGAAGGATCCGTATCAGGAAGCCAGACTTATAATATTATGTCTCATGACAAGTTTAAGGTATTGAAGGATATAAAGTCTATAGTTACTTTATGTAGAATCCCAGTCCCTCATGTAAGTATTAAACCTGGGAAATTAAATGATGTTAATGATTTAATAAGATTTGTATACACAGATGCACGTGCATGGTTTGAAAATATTTCCCGGGCAGCTGAATCTGTGGAAGTAGAAAATTCTTGATATAATGGCTCCCATAATAACAAGTGACCTGTCAAATGTTCTAACCTGTACAAATTTCTCTACATGATTCGAAAAATGCAAATAAATTTTTTTTTTTGAAAAATGTTCCTTAAATATGGGATTAGGGCGTAACTCCAAAATAACACCAACTACAATACCCAAAATTTATAAATATTTTGGACTAGCTGATTTACCCGTGCTTCGCTACGGAATTCTACATTGTATACGGAATTCTAGTGCACACGTTGTGAGCAAGATTGTACTAAATATCATAACTCTTAACGTTACCCTAGAAACGCGACGGGGAAATCACCAAACATCTTTTCTCATGTGAAGACTGCGTTAGGTAATTTTACACTGTAATGTTAGGCCCACTTTCATACCATCAGTCACAATCAGTTTGGGGAGTTTTCATTATATTGGTAGACACTCACTCTCCACCTACCTTTTTATATCCTCAGAAAGACAGTCTTAGTGGTTTTCCCAACTGAAATGAACATACATCACAATGATGTCAGTAGGAATGGCGCGTTTAAAAACAGTGGTTTCACATGAAATACTCGATCAAATCAATCACCACACATTTTCTCACTTTTAACGAACAGTACTACGCTGCCGATCTAACAGTCCAAAGTTTCGGAGCTGGAATGACCAAGCCGCAGACAGCCGTATTTCGTGAACACTCTTCGTCTTTTTTCGGCGGGGAGAGGGTCGAGTAGTGGAGACTCCCAGGGCAAAAAGTATGCCCTTTTACTAATCTGTTTCCTATGAGTACCCGATGAGTCGGAAAATATCAATTCTCTACACTGGCATCGGAAAAATCTATCTGACTTGGAGGCAAATTTCTTCGCCAAGGCAGAGGTGAAACCCCCTCTTCACTGATAATTTGGAGTAAAATGAGTGTAGAATTTAATAAAAGTGAAGAGGAAGAAGCTTTTCTTAAGAAACGGCTCTTTTCAGGGTTGAATTTGGAGTTATTCAATGAATTGTGGTGCTATAATTCTAGACCAGGCCATACTACTATTACTACGAAGTCAGCCTCTGTCTTAAGTATACACACTGCCCATTCAATTCAGCGTGTCAGAATATGGATAGAATAACTGGAATACTATGAAGAATCAGTGTGTTACGTACCAGCTGTATCAGAAAATGTATGAACCAGAGGAATGGCATGCTAAAGAAGAAAGTTTTCTAACTCCCCGGATATTTACCGCCAATATTCAGTCAGGCTATTATACTCGGTACGCAGCAGTAATCCCATCTATCGGAGTTGAGAGGCAGCATCAGAGACAAATAACATCACAACAAACAATGGTCAATCTAACGTTATTGTTGATCATTGTCATGCGCTTTCGATATTGTAGGCCTTCACATTTTGTTTTCTTCCGACTCGGAAATACCACTCATCATAGTCGGTACGGTAAAACTGATTAAAACATAAATTATCGGAAATTGTATTCTCTGTAACTCTTGTTATATAGTACTTTTCGATAGGACCAAAAACATAGGTACTTAAAAATTAATTTTTAGGCGCCTTCCCCTAAACTACAACTTCATCCAGGTTGAATAAAATTGTCTATAGCTTAGACTGTAGTTTCTTATTCCCCGACTCTATATACGATTTTCATTGAATTCTGTAAACCCATTTTCTCTTGGCTCGGCGTCGATATTGAACCCGACAGGGGCATGACCCAAGGACCTTTGGTTGATATTGATCTACGTAATTACGCACGCAATGCTATTTAAGGAAGACAATGCTGAAATTGATTAATATTCATATCATTAATAGCGGTAATACCGAAACTAATTAATATTCCTACCAGTAAGATAGATAAATTGTGTCTTTTAAAAATTATTCTACGAGATGTCTTTGTCTGCGACTTATTGCGCAGTATTGTCCTTTGGGTAGCGGGGACCCGCAGAGGAAGCCAAGCCAACTTAGACCCGGGAGGGGTCATGAATGGGGATTCCCCGTGACATCACTCGAGAGAAGTCATCCCTCCTTAAGACTCAGAGAATGAGGGGAAAACAACTTTTTCGAAACGAAATATAGGAGCCATCTTGGATCCGGACTAGCCAACTTAATTATCTACGATCTAGAAAATTAATGAAATTCGAATTATGGGGTCATCTCCCGATTTAAAAAGGATAAATGCCACTGGGATATTTATTTAGTGTCTAATGTCCCTTTTCTTGATAACTTTCAGAAGAAGAAAGAATACTGTGTTGTTTCTGCGTGGAAAAGTATTGGGCCATCTGGTTATTCTCATGACACGTCCTCGAACAAGGGAGTTCACCCCGCAGAGTGGGGGAAGCCGGACAGATTTTAATTAATTGAAGGAGATTCACCGAAGGATAATGGAGTGATAATGTCTCAATCGTATCAACTAAATACTGGTCACCGATTAGCCGTACTGTTATACCTCGAGTATGCCGTGAATAGGCAATACGCAAATTAGTGGAAGGGGTAGCGCTCCCTTGTAAAAACTACTGCCGTAAGGGACGAGCGTCATTCGGGATTCGCGGCTCATCGACGGCGAAGCTATGCTTGGTTAAGCCCTCGTTAGTTCTTTGTTCAAGTGAAGTTAATTCCCATTTCAAGTGAAATAATAGAGTTCGCATAAACAATGTATAGTTTTGGTCTCCGTGACATCAGTGTTAACTTTTTGTAAAAGCGTGATGTGTAAAGTAATATTATTATCATTACTACGGCATAATAATCTTACGTAGCAGCAGACTGAATAGTGGCTGAGAGATAGACGGGATTCGGTACTGAACCGCAGACTACGCAGTCGTATCCGAGATCGTGACCGGACGTTCACATTGAACGCTGTTAACCGGAGTGTGAATTAAACAGTGACGTTGTGTGTGTACAGGATTAACTGCCAGCGGCTCCACCAGCATCGAACAATGGATCTTCAACTTCAAGGTGGTATGGAAATGGAAGTAATCACCGCGGTGCCCATTGACCAGGAGTAAGCTCAGGATGGACCTCCTGAGCTGACGAAGGTGTCATCATGTGATAGAGATGAGTACAAAAGTTTTAATATCTGGCATGTATAGAGGGGATGGGAATGTTTATTTAAACTGACGTTATAAGAGATTAAAGATGAAGTCCTGTTGAAATAGAGCGCCGAATTGGGCGCGTAGTTGTTAATTCTTAGTTTAGGAAAACGACGACAGGTCTGAGTAATCGATTGTAAATAATTTAGGGAATATAATACTTTAGCTTTGCATAGGGTAGAGATTTATTCAATTATTTCTTTCTTGGGAGATTCTGTTTGTTTATTGGCGTCAGAAGACCAGGAGTAATCAGTTTAGGGGAGTGCAGTGAGAGTAGTTATTAATTAGAGTAATCATTAATTTGATAAGTGCATGGCAAGTAAAACGGTGAGTACTACAGTGCGTAGGGCACGTAACTACGAGGCTCAGCGGCTGAACTGACAGCCAAAAACCCCACCCTTTGAAATACTTAGATAGGAAGTGATATGATTTAAATTGATTATGCGATTAAATTTACCAGGAAGTGATCATAATGCGTATGTCAGATATCAATCCGTGTGAATATGAATTAATTAATGAATGTACTGCCGTGTGACGATAAAGTAACCATGTGCTGACCATCGATTAATTAGCAGTCAGTAATCAGATGTTAATTGCCGCGCGAGCACTTAATTGTGTTGTAATTGCTGAATAGATTCCGCACGATGACCATGTATAATTAATGTAGCGGGTAAGCCATGTAGGACGGCAGGAATAATAATAATAATAATAATAATAATAATAATAATAATAATAATAATAATAATAATAATAAAAATGATCGGGCGAAGATTAGCATTGTAATACCGGAGTCGCGTTGTGAAAATGACGTGATACTGTTGGGTAAATATGTGTTGAATTCAAGGTGATTTGCGCGAGTCTTTGAGACCGCAGTTTATTGTAGACGTACTTCCGAGTGAAGTGTTACTGTTTCCTTTTGAAAAGGGAATGTCACGCGTGTTATGTGGGCTGTTGACCCTTGAGGTGGCGGACGCGGCCGTCTGACCTTGCCCCAGTTGTGTTTCTTTTTTTGTTTGGGTGTCCCGTAAGCTGAGAAAGGAGGGACATTGCTGTTAAAGAGAAGTTGGCTTCTTTGAACGGCAAAATATGTGATTTACCTAACACGCCAGAGCAGTGTTTTTATTAACAAGCGACCCGGCCGATAATGATAATGTTTGCCAATGAATCATTGTTAATTGTTCGAGTATAATATAGATAGGGATTACAGGACTCTGCCTTCATCGCAAGAGGTTGTCAGTTCGATGCTCAACGTAGGCATAGGAGGCCTACAGCGTCAGAAGAAAGATCAAAGTGCCTTTACGTATTTTGTTGCATATCATGTATGATTTATGTGTTCTTTATGTCATGTGTGGTTGTAAATAAGGTCAGTGGTGGTTCTGTCCATCAGCCTGGCGATGTCTATAATACGAGGGTCGGTTCGAACCCAGGTGTTGTATCATATGTGTGTATTTTCTTTTATGTCATTTCATTGGGGAATCTAGGTCTTCACTAGAATAGGGATTGCTCAGACGTGTTGTCGGATGCATGTTAGTTTTATGTGTTAGTGATAATATAGCCTCAGTGTTATGATAAAATTACCATTCGCTACATGTCACGATACACCGCTTCGCGATAAACGTACTCATTTCTATCAAGCATAACGGACAGATGTTCACATAACAAGTCACAACAAACATTTATCAATTTTAATGTAATTCATTAGGGTATTTTAATGCGTCATTTCCCATCATCATTAAGGTTGAATAAACCGGTTTGTGAGTTAATTTTTTAATTCGAATGTGTTCTCATTTTAGTTAAGTATGCCCCGCTTCTCCTCCCCTGTACGCCTTTAAGATTACTTTAGTTCAGCGCCTATTTATTTCATTCTTCTTGACCCATGTGCGACCCTGTAGATTCCATGCCGGTGCCATTTAGGGAGGGGGTGGGTGCAATATGGACTTAGTAACAAAAACACAAAATCATGAATATCTGTGTTATCATAGCCGAAACGGTAAAAATGTATAAGACATAAATGGTCGGAAATTTAATTTTATATAACCTTGGTTATGTAGTATTTATCGATACGATCACGAATAATATAAATATTTGAGTATGAAATTTTAGGCCTTCTCCTAAACTACCATTTCATTCAGCTTGAATAAAATGATTTATAGCCTAGTTTATAGAGGCTCAGACTTTGTATACCAGTTTTCAATGAGATAGGACCACTAATAACGTAAATATTTAAGGAATAAAATTTCAGGCCTTCCTCTAAGCTACCATTTCACTCAGCCGGAATAAAGTTATTTATAGCCTAGATTATAGCGACTTGTTCTCCGACTTTGCATACCAATTTTTATTAAGATAGGACCACTAATAACATAAATATTTGAAAATTAAATTTTAGGCCTTCCCCTAAACTACCATTTCTATCAGCGTGAATAAAATTATTTACGGCTTAGATTGTAGCGACTTACTCCCCTACTTTGCATACCGATTTTTATTATATTCTCTTTAGTCGTTTTCTAGTGATGCCTGTACAGACAGACAGACAGACAGACAGACAGACAGACAGACAGACAGACAGACAGACAGACAGACAGACAGACAGACAGACAGACAGACAGACAGACAGACAGACAGACAGACAGACAGACAGAATTTACGGAAAAGTAAAAAGTGCATTTCCTTGTTACTGTGGACATGACCGATACACAAATACAATTTTTTCAAATTATTAGCAATGTACAGACAAAACTCTTATTTTATATATATAGATGTACATATTATGAAATAAATTTTAGTTAAGTATAATATTCCAAAAAAGTACATTTATGAGAAAGGTGTTTGATGTTATAATTTTTTAAACTCATTTATCTCAAAAGTGATTATTTTTTGAGTTACGCTCTTCTTCCATCCATGTCATCAATTGAAGGAACTTAACTAGGAAATGGAATCTAGCAAAAAAGTCAGCTAAGGATAACACGACGGCAAGCATAATTGCCGGTCATAGAAATTTTAGTGAAAAATGGAAGGGTATGTATAGGTACTTGACAGAAACAGGTTCCAAGAAGGAAATTATAGGAATCATTAAAGAACAAGTGGAATTTGTATGTGAGGATCTTTGAAAAGCAGAAGTATTCAGTCAGTAGTATGTGAAGGTTGTTGGTTACAGGGATAATGTCCAGACAGAGGAGGTGACTAATGCTAAAGAAGTATTAAATTTAAATATGTTAACAATGACATTTACAATAAGACACAAAAGTTGAAAACTGAAAAAGCGGATGGAATTGATAAATATTGGGAATATACTAAAGACAAAGGGTTGAGATATGGTACCATCTCTGAAGTACTTATATGATTATTGTTTGCGTGAAGGAGCTATACCAAATTCATGGAGAGTTGCTATAGTAGCCCCTAGGTACAAAGGAAAGGGTGATGGACATAAAACTGAAAATTACAGACCAGTAACTTTGACATGCATTGTGTGTGTAGGCTTTCATTCTGATTATATTAGACATGCTTGCGAAATTAATAATTGGTTCGATAGAAGGCAGTTCTGGTTTAGGAAAGGTTATTCTACTGAAGCACAACTTGTAGGATTCCATCAAGACTACTGGCAAAAATGAGTGAAATTGGACTAGAGAAAAAGGGTGACTGAATGGGTTGCAATATTTCTAGAAAATAGATCTCAGATAATTGGAGTACGCGAAGCTTTATCTGACCCTGTAATAATTAAGAGGGAGATTCCTAAAGGCAGTATTTTTGGACCTTTATGTTTTCATATATATAAATGATATGAGTAAAGAAGTGGTATCAGAGATAAGGCTTTTTGCAGGTGATGTTATTCCGTACAGAGTAATAAATAAGTCACAGGATTGTGAGCAACTTCAAAATGACCTCAAAAATGTTGTGAGACAACAGGCAATAGAATGATGATAAACGGGTTGAAAGACAGTTGTCCTCTCAGTTTTAATTACATTATTGATGGGGTGAAAATTCCTTTTGGGGATCATTGTAAGTACCTAGGTGTTAATATAAGGAGAGATCTTCATTGGGGTAATCACATGAATATGATTATAAATAAAGGGTACATATCTCTGCATATAGTTATGAGGGTGTTTATTGGTTATAGTAAGGATGTAATGGAGAGGGCATATAAGCCTCCAATAAGACCCCAACTAGAGTATGATTCCGGGGTATGGGACCCTAATCAGGATTACTTGATTAAAGAACTAGAAAAAATCCAATGAAAAGCAGCTCGATATATTCTGGGTTATTTCCGACAAAAGAGTAGCGTTACGAAAATGCTGCAAAGTCAAGGCTGGGAAGACCTGGGTGAAAGGGGACGAGCTGCTCTACTAAGTGGTATGTTCCAAGCCGTCAGTGGAGAGATGGCGTGGGATTACTTAAGTTTGAGTGGTGTTTGTAAAAGTAGGAATGATCACAATATGAAGATAAAGTTGGAATTCAAGAGGACAAATTGGGGCAAATATTCGTTTATAGGAAGGGAAGTTAGGGATTTGAATAACTAACCAAGGGAGATGTTCAATAAAATTCCAGTTTCTTTGAAAGCATTTAAGAAAAGGCAAGGTAAACAAACGCCTCCGTGGCTCAGGTGGGAGCGCGCCGGCCTCTCATCACTGGTTTTCTGGTTCAAATCCCGGTCACTCCATTTGAGATTTATGGTGGACAAAGTGGGGGCGGTGCTGTGAGCTTACATCCGGGAGATAGTAGGTTCGAATCCCACTATCGGCAGCCCTGAAGATGGTTTTCCGTGGTTTCCCATTTTCACACCGGGCAAATGCTGGGGCTGTATCTTAATTAAGGCCACGGCCGCTTCCTTCCAACTCCTAGGCCTTTCCTATCCCATCGTCGCCACAAGACCTATCTGTGTCGGTGCGACGTATAGCCCCTAGCAAGAAAAAGTGGGGGCGGAACGGGTTTTTCTCCGGGTACGTCGGCATTTCCTATCATATTTCATTCCAGCAACACTCTCCAATATCATTTCATTTCATCTGTCAGCCATTAATCATTGCCCCAGGGGAGTGCGACAGGCTTCGGCAGCCGGCATAATTCCTATACTCGCCGCTAGATGCGGCTTCATTCATTCCATTCCTGACCCGGTGGAATGACTGGAAACGGGCAGTGGATTTTCATAAGTGAAATGGTAGTTTAGGTGAAAGGCAAAAATGTGATTCTCAAATGTTCATGTTATACATTTTTACCGTACTGGCTATAACAGAGATACTCATGAATTTTTGTTTGTGTTGCTAAGTTCATATCAACGCTGAACCATGAGAAAGTGAGTGAACTGAATTTAATGAAAATCGTTATATAAAACCAGAGAGTAAGGCACTCCTTCGGTAGTCCGACGAGAAGCTGTGCGGATGAGGTGCGGGGCGGGGGTAAACACTCCCACGTCTGCGCCTATCTCAAGTCTCAAGACCTGACGATAAACATCTGTTCCGTTCGTGGAGACTCTTGCGAATTGAAGTCCTGTTGTAAAGTTTTCAAAGTGGTAGGGCAATTGTGCCTAAGTTACACACTAGCTGATGTACCCGTGCTTCTCTACGGAATTCTCAGAAAGACTGTTTTTGTGAATTTCCCAACTGAAGTCAACACAGGTCATAACAATAACATCAGTAGGAATGTAGTGTTTAAAAGCAATATTATCATATAAAATACTCGGTCAAATGAAAAACCGCACATTATCTCACTTTTAATGAACTGTACTAATGTGGCGATCTAACAGTCCAAAGTTCCAGTGCTGGAATGATCAGACCGCAGACAGCCGTGAACACTTCTCTGTCATTATTCCGTTAAATGTGCACATTGCTCATTCCAGTCAGTGCCTCAGAGATGGGACTGAGTAGCTCGAATACTATGATGATCCAATGTGTTACATACCAGTAGTATCAGAAAATGTATGAACAAGAGGAATAGCATGCTAAAGAAGAGAGAGATCTATCATTTATCATTTAAGAAAAGGCCAGGAAAACAACAGATAGGGTATCTGCCACATGGGCGACTGCCCTGAATGCAGATCAACAGTGATCGATTCATCTAACTCCCCAGCTACTTCCCACCAATATTCAGGTAGGCTGTTATACTCGGTACGCAGCAGTAATCCCATCTATCGGATATGAGCGGCAACAGAAGACACAAAGCACGTCACAACAAACAATGGTCAATGTGATGCTACTGTCGATCAATTTTATGAGCTTTCTGTATTGTAGTCCTTCACATTTAGTTTTCTTTAGACTCTGTGATATTAGGGCGTCTTATAAAATTATTTATAGCGTATAATGCAGTTCCTTATTCTCCGATTTTATATACCGATTTTCATTAAATTCTGTTTACCCATTTTCTCGTGACTCGGCGCTGATATAGACTTAGCAACAAAATCCAAATTCATGAATACCAAAGCCGGTACGGTTAAAACTTATAAGACATAAATGATCGGAAATTTAATACTATTATACTTTAGTTATGTAGAATTTATAGATAGGACATAAATATTTGAAAATTAAATTGTAGGCCTTCCCCTAAACTACCATATCACTCAGCGTGAACAAAATTATTTATGACCTACACTGCAGCGACTTACTCCCCGACTTTACATAACGATTTTCATTAAATTCTCTTCAGCCGTTTTCTCGTGATGCTCGTACATACATACAAAAAGGCAGAGAGAAATTACGGAAAAATAAATAGTGTTGCTTCGGACACGCCCGATACAGAAATACCATTCTTTTTAAGTTCTGAGCGATGTACGGACAAAACTCCTATTATATATATATAGATAGATTTACTGTATGTACGGCATAATGAACAGTTTTATAATAAATCTTGTCACAACTGATATTTGTAACTAAGAGCGTAGTATCTGTTATCCGTACCGTACCTACAAGCTACCGCGAATTCTTGTCACAGATAGTACATTCCAGGCTATGAATAATTTTATTCACGCTGAGGGATATGGTAGTTTAAGGGAAGGGACCTACAATTTAATTTCTATCGAAAAGTATTACATAACCAAAGTTATGGAGAATATTATTTCCCATCATTATTTATGTCTTACGCTGTTTCGCCATACCGACTACGATAACAGAATTCTTGAACTGAGAATTGTGTTGCTTAACCCATATCAACGCCGAGCATTGCTAACAAGGAACTATTTTCCAACTGTGTTAACTGGCGATAGATTTTTGGTCATGATTGTCTTAAGGTGTAAAACCGCGTGGTCTTCGGTCCACAACGACAAGGAAAATTGAGAGGATGATTATAAAAATGAGGGAAAAAACGTAGAGGTACGATCACTTGAAGAATAAGACAAGAGGGAGTCATACAGAGGGAGAATTCCCGTTACAGTACATGCCTTAACAGCACAGACTCGGAAGAAAACTAAATGTGGAAATCGAAAGCTCATGAAATTGATCAACAATAACATTACATTGACGATTGTTTGCGGTGATGTGCTTTCTCCCTTCTTCCGCCATTCATCTCGTACAAATCGAATTACTGTTGCGTCCCGAGTTAAACAATCTTTCCTACTTTTAAAAACACAACTCAAATTTATTCGTCTACAAATGTCATTCCACGCCAACTCTCCACTGACAGCTCGGAACATACCGCTTAGACGAGCAGCTTGTCTTCTTTTTCCCTAGTCTTCCCAGCCCAAACTTTTCAACGTTTTTGTAACGCCACTCTTTTGTTGGAAATCACCCAGGACATATCGAGCTGCTTTTCTTTGGATTTTTTCCAGTTCTTGAATCAACTAACCCTGATGAGGGTCGCACACGCTGGAACCATACTCTATTTGGGGTCTTACCAGAGACTTATATGCCCTCTCTTTTGCATTCTTACTACGACCCCTAAACACCCTCATAACCATATGCAGAGATCTGTACCCTTTATTTACACTCCCATTTATGTGATTACCCCAATGATTTCCTTATATTAACAACTAGATACTTACGATGATCACCAAAAGAAACTTTCACACCATTAACGCAGTAACTAAAACCTAAAGGACTTTTCCTATTTGTGAAACTCACAACCTGACGTTTAACCCCGTTTATCATCATACCATTGCCTTCTGTCCATCTCACAGCATTATCGAGGTCACGTTGCAGTTGCTCACAATCTTGTAACACTTATTACCCTACACAGAATAACATCATCTTCAAAAAGCCTTACCTCTGATTCCACTTCTTTATTCATATCATTTATATAAGAAAATATAAAGGTCCAATAATACTGCCTTGAGGAAGTCCCCTCTTTAAATATTTTTAAAAAATACTTCTTTTGTGTTAGATACTCCTCTATCTGGACATTATCCTTGTAACCAACAATCTTTACATACTGCTGACTGAATACTTCTGCCTTATGTTGATCCTCACATACACAGTCCCCTTGTTCATTAATGATTCCTGGAATGTCCTTCTTGAAACCTGTTTCTGCCTTAAAGTACCTATACATAACCTTCCATTTTTCACTAAAATTTATATGACCAATTGTGCTTGCCATCATATTATCCTTAGCTGACTTCTTTGCTAGATTCAATTTCCTAGTAATTTCCTTTGATTTCTCCTTACTTCCACAGCTATTTCTAACACTATTCCTACCGAGCTCAATAACTGCAGTCGCTTAATTTCGGCCAATGTCCAGTATTCGGCAGACAGTGGGTTCGAACCCCACTGTCGGCAGCCGTGAAGATGGTTTTACGTGGTTTCCCATTTTCACACCAGGCAAATACTGGAGCTGTACCTAATTAAGGCCACGGCCGCTTCCTTCCTACTCCTAGCTCCTTTCTGTCCCATAGTCGCCATAAGACCTACCTGTTGTATATATAAACAAGTTTTATTTATTGCACTTCACTTCGTACCAAGAGAAAAACATGGTGACGTCAAAGAAGATACAAAGAATTCACACACAGAGAAAATAAAGGCATCGTTAATCCTCCACATCACCGAACTCGATAGCTGCAGTCGCTTAAGTGCGGCCAGTATCCAGTATTCGGGAGATAGTAGGTTCGAACCCCACTGGCGGCAGCCCTGAAAATGGTTTTCCGTGGTTTCCCATTTTCACACCAGGCAAATGCTGGGGCTGTACCTTAATTAAGGCCACGGCCGCTTCCTTCCCACTCCTAGCCCTTTCCTGCCCCATCGTCGCCGTAAGACCTATCTGCGTCAGTGCGACGTAAAACAACTAGCAAAAAAAAATCCTCCACATCCTCCCCACCCTGGTCGATCTCCAATGGTACGACCAGCTGTGCCGGTCGGGTAATCTCCGTTCCATCGCTGAGTCGGAGGACGAGAGTCCTCGCCTTCCTGTCACGGCCAGGTCTCACTCCAGTGATGCGAGCTCGTTGCCATATGTTACGTGGACGCAGATCGTCTTGAAGCAGGACGACATCCCCCTTCTGGCACTTCGTCGATCTTCTGTCTGGTTGCCGCACCTCGTGGAAACTTCTTAGGGCGAGAAGGTACTCCTTCTTCCACCTCTTCCAGAAGTCGTCTTGCATCTTTGCCCTAAGTCTTGCTTCTTTTCTCAGATCTGTGTAGATGCTAGGTTCTGGACCGTTGGGTAATGTTGTTAATAGTCCCCCGTTTATGAAGTGGTTTGGTGTCAGTACGTTGGGACCGTTTTGTATAATTGGTCTGCTGTTGATGGCGGCTTCTATTTCTGCCAGTATTGTCCTCAGAGTTTCCTCGTCCACTCGAAACGTGCCCAACACTTTTCTCAAGCATCGTTTTGTTGTGCCCACCATTCGTTCCCACCAGACTCCTCACCAAGCCGCCCGTGGAACAATAAACTTCCAGGTTACACCGTTGTGGGCGGAATGCTGGCTCGTACGTGGGTCCGTGAAGATCCGAGAAAGTTCCGCCAGTTCTCTGTTCGCCGCTTGAAAGGTCTATGCATTGTCTGAGTAGATGGTGTGAGGTAATCCGTGTCTGCTGGTGAAGCATCTGAAAGACATGATGAATTTTTCAGTACTCATGTCCGATGATAATTCCAGGTGCAAAGCCCTTGTAGTGGCGCAAGTAAACAGTACAATATACGATTTGTGTAACATTCTCCCCACCCTGACATACAGTGGACCGGCGAGGTCCCCTCCTGTGACCGTGAAAGGTTTAGTGGCATGTATGCGATCTACAGGTAGGGGCGCTTCTGTTTCGTCTCCTCGGTGGTTCCTGGCGATTTTGCAAGGGAGGCAAGCGTGAATGACTTTCTTAATGGACTGGCGTGCCTTTAAGATCCAGTACTGCGAGCGTAGTTCGCACAGTACAATTCTAACTCCCAGATGCTGTAGATGAATATGCGTCTGCTTGATCAGCAGTTTTATGAATTGATGGGATCCGTCGACTAGGAGTGGGTGCTTCTCTTGAGATGTCAGGTCTGCATGATCCAGGCGTTCCCCCAGTCTGATGTGATCTCCTTCCAGGATGTGATTGTAGCGTGCAATTTTGGACTTAGATGGGAGATTCCTTTCATCTCGTAGACATGCGTGTTCTGCACCAAAGCCTCCCAGTTGTACAATGTAAATTCAACGCAGTTTCGCAGTCTCCAGCTCCGTGGCAGTTAATTCACCGTTGTGTTTCTTCGTGCTTCGAACATTCTTCATAAACCGCAGAATCCAACCCATGATCCGAATCATCTTCCCATAAGAGCTGAATCGACTGGCATCCATGGGATTTCCCATGTGCTAACTGTTAATACTTGTCCGTTCTTTCGTACCTCTGGGAGTGGGGTGGTGTTAGACACCGAGTGTTGAGGCCAGGAGTTCGGAGCGTTGGCAAGCCATCGTGATGCGTGCCACCATCGTGAGCTCTGCAACTCTTTCGCTAACATCCCCCGTGATAGTATATCTGCTGGATTGTCTTCACCTGGGCAATGTCGCCATTATGCAGGATTGGAGCTCTGCTGGATTTCCGTGACACGATTGGAGACGAATGGTTTCCATCTATTTGGGTTGTTGTGAATCCAGCCTAGTGTCACCATAAAATCACTCCATAGCGTTGCCCTCGTGATATCATATCCTGTAGACTGACAGAAATACTTGAGAATTCGTATACCCACTAGAGCTGAAAAGTCTAGGGAGGGTCACTCGCTTGATAGGTGACAGTCTGTTCTTTCTGCAAACCAAGTGTATCGAGACTATATCACTCTCCACTACTCTGAGATAAAGTACGGCACCGTAAGCCCTCTCCGAAGCGTCACAGAATACATGCACTTGATAGTTCTCTGGTGTTGTAGAAGAAGATCCTATGCATCGAGGGATTTGAATGGCGGACAAGTGAATGAGGCTGGAAATCCAGATTTGCCACCTTCTTGCTATGTCTATGGGTAGGAGATCGTCCCATGCTATCCCTCTACACCAAGTATCCTGGAACAGGATTTTTCCTGTAATCGATATTGGCGAGAGGAGACCAAGCGGATCATAAAATCTTGCTGTAGCTTGTAGTACCTGTCTCTTCGTTGCCGGCTCTTCTGGTAGCGTTCCAATGATGTCTTTAGGGTCGAAAAGAAGACAGTCCGTGTGCGTGTTCCAGTTAACACCCTAAACTCGTGCCTCCCTCTTCTCCTCGCGCCCTTCGGCTCTCCATATATCCTCTAACTGTGCTGAACTGGTCGCCCACTTTGACATCGGCATTTGTATCTCTCGGAGAAGCCCTGTTATCTCGTAGTACACAGCAATGATTTCATTTTCGTCTTCTATACTGGCTGTAAAATCATTCATGAAGGTCCCTTGATCTAGCAGTTTTGTAGCTAAGGGACTTGTCACAAAATCTGGAAGCCAATTCACGTAATGTAGCTGATAAAAGGAATGGGCTGCATGTAAGTCCAAACGGCAAGCGGGCGAATCTGTATACTGCAGTGTTGTCAGTAGTCTTCCAATCTCCGTTTTCCCCTCTCTCCATTCCAAACCATAGAAATCTCGTTAAGTCTCTGTCACTTTTATCCAGACACAACTGCAGAAAGGCTTGGGTTCCGTCCCCAATTAAGCTAGTCGGTAGAGTCGGAAGCGGAGTAGTGTTGCCAGAATTTCTGGTAGGAGATTAGGCCCTGCCGCCAAGGCATCATTGAGCGATAGGGAACCCCTTTCATGAGATGAAGCATCAAAAACTATTCTCCACTTCGTCGTGCCGTCTCTTTGTTTCTTTATAGCATGGTGAAGCAAATAGAAGGTGTTGGTAACCGATTCAGCCTCGGGGACTATCTCTACATGTCCTTTCGCAAAGTAGTAGGTCATTAAAGCGTGGTATACCTCTCCGAACTGTTTGTTTCCATTAAGTTTGTTCTTCAGGGAATCAAAACGTTTCTCAGTGTTTTTGCGATTCGAGTGCAGTATTACTCCTTCCTTCCTTGGTAGGGAGACAAACCTCCTCCCATTTTCCATTTTGAATGACTCATGAAAGCCTTCCAAGATTGCAGACTCTCTCGTAGTGAGTGCTCGTTGCTGATCTTCCTTTATCCCTAGTGTCTCTAGATCCCAAAACTTGCGTAGATTGTCCTCGGAAGATAGTAATTCTGCATTGATACTGACGTGGTTTACGGACACGTGATTCACTGTAGTACCAGACTTATTCCCACTAAGAATCCAACCAAACCTAGAGGGAAGAATTACCATGGAACTCGAGATGCGTATTGGCTGTTCGTCCTTCATCACCTGCCAGTACTGGTCTCCTCCTATCAGGACCTCAATAATCAGATCGTCTGCATCTTGAGGATCTGCTAGTTGCAATTTGTGAAAGCGTGATAGACTCCGGATGTCACGTGGGACGGTTGGGTGTGGTGAGTACGTGTTCCTGCTCTCGAATGCCGAGAATATTTTGTCCACACTCCACTTATGCTGAAGTTGGCCAATTTGCGAGTCACCGATGTGCTTAATGGTGCTTCAAATGATGTGACTGACAGATCTCTCCTGTCAATGACTTTAAGCTTCAGATCATCTACCAGTTACGAGCTGATGAAGCTTGACTGACTTCCGACGTTCAGAATGCAACGTGTTCCTTTCCGAAGACCGGTCGGTCCGATTACCCAAATTCAAGCTGTTTGGAGGTATGTCAAGTTCGGCATGCTAACATCTATTTTTCCTGCAGTTACTGCCATTTGTCCTTCACAGATGGAGATGTGATGTGGTCCTTACATTTAGTGCAGGATACTTTGTTCTTCTTGCTGCAGTTTCTGAAGGTGTGACTTCTGTTTAATCATAAAAAGCATCGTTGAGTAGACTTCAGCTTGTCTATGCGTTGCTTCACATCTGTAATCTTGGTGCAATTTTGAGCCCAATGGTCTTTCCCTTCGAAGAAAACGCAAAAAAGTGACGTTTTCGTCTTCTTGGACGTCTGGCCCGTCCTAGTAGTGACTTGCAAGGCAGTTGGGTAATATGAGTTTGATATGACGTTGTCTCCTTTGATTTTCTGCGCCGTCATTGCGCCCTCCACTTCTTCATTGAGGAATTCCATAAACCTTGCTATGTGCGCTTCGGAAATATTCCCTCTCTTCGCGTAGATTATCTACCTTCTACAGATATCTTCCGGAAATGCACGTAACAGTTTGGGGGCTAGCATTCTCCCGTAGTGGTCGACGTTTTCCCCTAATGCCCTTAAAGCCTAAATACGTCTATTACATTCTATATATGTACGATTGAGGGCGTCGGGCGTAGCATATCGAACTGGTCTCATGGTCTCCAGGTAATCCAGATGCGCCTGGATGATGCGGTTCCTATCGCCATATCGTCCAATAAGAATCCTCTTTATTTCATCGTATCCGTCTGCAGTCACCGCTATGCCATCGATTAGCTCCTTAGGTTCTCCCTCCAGGTATCCACGAAGGAAGACGTGTTTGTCGATAGTGATGATGGTCGGGTTGTTGTCTACCACTGTCTGGAATTGCTCCCAAAACCGGGAGCATTTTTCTACATCTCCTGCGAATGGTTCTAGTTTGATAGGGGGTAATTTTACGGAGTGCGTGATGTAAAGTGTGATGGCTCTGGTACTGCGGATAAAGGTCTGGAAGGGTCAAGATTCATGTTTCCGAATGGCCCGGATAATTTGTCACGAATGACGCGTGTCGAATTAAATATCGCGCGCTTCGCGACCTCGATATATTTCTCACACTCTATGACGTCTGCGTCATATTCGGCGTCTGATAGAAGTTCGTGAATGCCATTATCGAGGGAAATGAGTTGATCTAAGGTCTCTTGCAATCTCGTTCGGTTAAATTCGTGATCTATTTTTGCATCTGACGCTGCCTTTGTAATGTCAGTACTGAATTTGGTTATGTTTGCTCGCACTGTCTTTCGTTTTCTCTTCATCAATATTAACGCCTTATCTCCGTTATCGTCTGTCATACTTGTGAAATATTACTTTAAACAGACTGCAAAGGAAGTTCTTGTCGGTTATGTTGCTATAAGTATCCGAGAGACAGCAGCACTAGTCACATATACGTTCTTAGATTCCTTTAGCACTCATTGCATCTAAGAAAACAAGATGGCTGCTCTTTACCTTCAATATTACTGGCCACTCTCTCGCAAATAAAGGAATCTGGCATTTAGCTATACAACCTCAAATCAACCCTTAACTGGCAAACGTTCAATGAATAACTCCCGTATAATATCTCAAAGTAATTCAAATAGGTAATTTGGATACTTCTCAGCGATCATGATGTCTCGTGGCGGAGTACCATGTGATCGTGATGTGAAGCTCGTTTAATAAAATGTTGACAATTTCGTTCACTTTCTTCGCCAATTCTGAAATCAACTAGTGGAAGTATTCAAACTTGTCGTCTCGTATTCGTATACCTTCGTAATTCATTCCGTATTACCCTGAATTTCCAGGGGCGGGTTTTGGCACCAAATTATGTCGTATATATAAACAAGTTTTCTTTATTGCACTTCACTTCGTACTAGAGGCGGAAAACTATCGATAGTGCCATCGATAGTTATCGATAGCGACCACTATCGTCTGATATCGATAGTCAGTTGCCTATTATCGATAGTCAACGATAGGTTGTTTGCCCTCATTGGCTTATTTTATACCCTAACAGGAATTGTACCGCTGTTTGCAGTTAACTGGTGAGGAGTTTGTTCCAATTCAAAGGCGTGCACTCAAGTATTTCTGTGTACCTGCGTCTTCAGTGCCGGCAGAAAGACTATTTAGCATTTTGGAAGGTGGGATTCTCCATTCAACCTAACCTTAGTTGAGTTGGTGCCAATACGGGACAAAGAAATGAGATTTATAAGTTGTCAGAGATTGTATGTTGACGAGAAAAGATAAGGCACATTTTAGGTCAAAGACTTAATGAAAACAACTGAAAACTCTCCTGCCAGCTGATGAGAATGCTGTAAAACATTTTTCCAAATATATTACAACTCCCAAGAAAATGTCGGGCGATCGCAAAATGAACACTCCAGCTGAACAAGAATTTCTTGGGCGGTCACGTTATGGGCAAGCGCGTGCAGCCCGAGAATGTCTCGGACGTGCCACTGAAGAGATTTTGAGTGATTCCGATTTGAATTTCAAAAATTACATAGCATGAAACTGTAGTGCTTTGTAATGATTTTTTGTAGATTGTGTTCAATAAATGTTCTCTTTTCAGCATAATGGTATGATTCGTCCCACTTTTTGAAAACTATCGATTTTTTAAAATGCTGTTTGTTCGACCTATAGAGATCTTTTGCCCCTACTTTCACCATGTGATATGAACCTGCGTGTAACTGGAATGGAGGAAGTGTAGAGTGTTGAATGTGAGGAAAGGAATGTTAAGGACGACACACACCCAGTTCCCAGGCCAGGGATATTAATCATTTACAATTAACCCTCTACTGCATGACTAGTGCATCTGAGTGTTATGAAAGGTGCTGCTCACAGGGTCAGTCGTGCTGCAATAGTATTTTCTGACCCAGTGAAGAAAGCAATGGCAAACTACCTCACTCCTCATTCTGCCTAGTATGCCTCATTTTGGTGCTGCCATTGGTTTTTGGGGTTTCCTTATAACGGCATAACCTTTGGTGGTGCTATTTGAGAATCCAACCAGCCTCTGGGCTGATGACCTAACAGACAGACATGAACTCCAAGCTGGTCCTCCGTAGTGTAAGCATGGAACATCAGTCAAGATAGTGGACAGTGCTTGCATTGGTTCAACAGAAGACCACATTCTCAGAGGTCCCGGAGGACCAGTGAGGGATTATAGCCCGTCGACCTCTTTCAGGCCTTGAGTGCTATTTCTGAAGCCTAGTTGTTAATAACATAATGGGTCCAGGTGTAATAGATCATTTATATTAAGGCCATAGACGAAATCACACCTATATTTTAAAATATTTTCTTGACATTTATATCGTTATTGTTATTATTATTATTATTATTATTATTATTATTATTATTATTATTATTATTATTATTATTACGCGTGAATGATCCCTTTCGGAACACACGAAGCTTTATTTATGATTTCGTTTGCGGAGGATCCAGGATGCTTTCATCTGTTGACTAAAGATCATTTTCCTTTCTTCCGTCCACTTGGTACCTGCTCTTGTTGGTACTTCATTCTCTGGAGTAACTTCCCAATTGTCAATTTTCTTTCTATATATCTTTCGATTCAAAATGTCTTCACAGAGAATTTGTGCGTTCTTCATGTCCACTTTTGTTTGTTGTATCCAAGGAAAATTCTTCAGTTTGTCAACTCTTTCAAGAACTTGGTGGGTTAGTCTAGTTTCTGGAAGCCTCTTAACATGTCCATAAAATTTTAGCCTTTTTTTCCTGAGGTCTGCCGCAATATTAGATAATTTTTCTGTGGATTTCCGGATTTGGAGGCGGTACCCTTCTCTCGTGTGTCTTGGTCCTAAAATTTTCCTCATGATTTTTCGCTCTTCTTTTAGGATATTTTCCAGTTCTCCCTTTCTATGAAGCGTTAGAGTTTCCCCTGCATATAAAACCTCCGGTTTGATTACAGTTATTTGTTATTTGTTATTTTTATTATTACACTAATAATATTTGCTATAATGTGTGTTCTAAATCCATGTACAGGATTTATCTTCTGTTATATCCAAGTAAGACATCCTTGCAGATTATTTTTCCTTGTATCACTTCCAATGCATATTTTTTAAACCTTAAGTTATAACAATAAAACATTGTTTTAGTAGATGAACTCATCCATACACTTGCATATGAAGTTGGTTCAAGTAGGCTACTATGAAATAAACTCCAAAAATAATGTTGCTCTTCTGAAAAATTACTGATTTTTTTGGTTACGTCCTTTTTCCGGGGAGGTTACAATTTAAAATGTTTTTAATGAATGTCAACACAAAATCCGGCCTCATAGTCTAGGGGTAGCAAGTCTGGGTTCGATCCTCTGCCAGGTCAAGGATTTTTACTTTGATCTGAGGGCTGTTTCGTAGTCCACTCAGCGTACGTAATTA
Organism: Anabrus simplex; assembly: GCF_040414725.1. Classification (NCBI taxonomy): domain Eukaryota; kingdom Metazoa; phylum Arthropoda; class Insecta; order Orthoptera; family Tettigoniidae; genus Anabrus; species Anabrus simplex. Next base: position 1,755,065,911 of record NC_090265.1, read on the forward strand.
CAATCGACGGAGAGATCGTGGTCCCGGGCTAGAAAGCCAATATCAACGGCCGAGATAATTCGTCGCGCTGACCATGCGTCACCTCCTAGTCTGCAAACCTTCGGGCTGAGCAGTGGTCACTTGGTAGACCAAAGTCCAGCAGGGCGGTAGCGCCATGGGTTTTTTTTATGGTAACACAAAATATGTGGTCATGGTCTAAGGTTCTTTGATTGACCTGGGTTTAATTTCTTTTGAAGACTGATTTGAGGGAGGTGATTATGGCTTTGAGGGGAACTACAACTGGATAACCTTCCTTTCACAAACTAATCAGAGGAAAACTGGAAGAGGTTCGATCTCTCGAAAATAAGGGTATCGGTAAAATATAGGAGAGGGCTAGGAAAACGAAAGAGACCTCGCGGAACTAATACCGTCGGGGAGGGAGGAGAGCAAATGTTGACCAAGAGAAGTCGAATAGGAAAGTTGACGTAAGTGGAAATAATGCGCCAGAATCAGCTAGGACCCCGTGGTCGCCAACCTCCCTTCCAAGCTGAGAGCTAGTGGAAGTTCACGACACGTAAAACATGCCGTGACTGATATGAGATATCGGCAGATTTCAGCCTCGGAGGAGAGGAAACGGCCCGCCTCTGTGGTGTAGTGGTTAGTGTGATTAGCTCAACCCCCGGAGACCTGGGTTCGATTCCCGGCTCTGCCATGAAATTTGAAAAGTGGTACGAAGGCTGGAACGGGGTCCACTCAGCCTCGGGAGGTCAACTGAATAGTGATGGGTTCGATTCCCACCTCAGCCATCCTGGAAGTGGTTTTCCGTGGTTTCCCACTTCTCCAGGCAAATGTCGGGATGGTACTTACCTTAAGGCCACGGCCGCTTCCTTCCCTCTTCCTTGTCTATCCCTTCCAATCTTCCCATCCCCCACAAGGCACCTGTTCAGCATAGCAGGTTTGGCCGCCTGGGCGAGGTACTGGTCATCCTCAGCAGTTGAATCCCCCGATCCAGAGTCTGAAGCTCCAGGACACTGCCCTTGAGGCGGTAGAGGTGGGATCCATCGCTGCATCCGAGGGAAAAACCCACCCTGGACGGTAAGCAGATAAAGAAAAGAGGAAGAAGAGGAAGAGGAAACGTTAACCCTTTACTGCATACTGTTGCCCTCAGGCAACGTACAACTTTTCACCTGTATAAATAGATACAGATTATGGACAGAGGTAGTTTTCCGGCACACCTATAACTGTACAGTCATTTAAAGACATATACCAGTGATGCCTTGTTTTTTTTTTTTACATAACATAAGACAAAACAGCCCTACAACCAAAGGTACTCCTTCCAGCCCGTCAGCATCCACGCGTACCAACCACCGTTTATTTTACGTGGGCCCTCCCCATCACATTACCACAGGCTTCAGGAGTACCTCTGGCTCAGCCTCAAAGACATTACCGACCTACGGTCGTGCAAGTATACTTCCGCCCTGCAGTACGTACCTATTGCCAGTAGGCAGTAATGTTCGGTCTTTGAATGTTAAAAGCTTAGCGTGAAATCGTGAAAAATCTTATATATACCTCGTTATGGCAATCCACATCACATTGCTGGTAAATCTAAAACACTGAGGGTAAGTTGAACATTGAAGCTTGAAATTTTCTTCACCAAACAAATGGCTCTGAGCCATTGCGAACCATTTGTGATCCCTGATGTCCCCAGGCCAGGGATATTAATCATTTAAAATTAAACACCACTGACTCAGCCGGGAATCGAACCCGGGCCACCGGGTGACAGGCGGACGCGTTGCCCCCTACACCGTGGGGCCAGACAAACTATCGATTACTATCGATAGTAGAGCTCATAATATCGGAAAATATCGATGGCGATTACTATCGATAATTTGCCGCCTCTACTTCGTACCAAGAGAAAAACATACTGACGTTAAAAATGATACAAAGAATTCACACACAGAGAAAATAAAGTCATCGTTAATCCTCCACACCTGTGTCGGTGCGACATAAGCAACTTGCCAAAAAAAAAAAAAAAAAAAACACTATTTTTTCAACCTCCTTCTTAGTCTCCTTATTTATTATAATAGGTGGGTCTTTACCATTCCTTACCACCTTTAAATGTAGAAACTTATTTCCACATTCCTCAACAATTGCTTTAAACCCATCCTAGAGTTTGTTTACATTTATATTTACCGTTTTACACCGATCATAGTTACTTTTTAAAAAACCCCTTCATGCCTGTTTTATCAGCCATATGGTACTGTCTAATAGTCCTACTTTTAAGGCCACCGAGATCGATAGCTGCAGGCGCTTAAGTGCGCCCAGTATCCAGTAATAGGGAGATAGTGAGTTCGAGCCCCATTGCCAGCAGCCCTGAAAATGGTTTTTCGTGGTTTCCCATTTTCACACTAGGCAAATGCCGGGGCTGTACCTCAATTAAGGTCACGGCCGTTTCCTTCCAATTCCTAGGCCTTTCCTATCCCATCGTCGCCATAAAACCTATCTGTGTCGGTGCAAATAGCAAAAAAAAAACTGTTCAAGCCTTCCTTTCTATCACATTTATTTTTAACTACAACCAAAACAGCTTCATGATGATCAGTAATACTATCTATTACTTTGGTTTCTCTATAGAGCTCATCTGGTTTCACCAGAAGCACATCCAGTATATATTCCCCTCTAGTTGGTTCCATCACTTTCTGAATCAGCTGTCCTTGCCATGTTAGCTTATTTGCCACTTGTTGGTCATGCTTCCTGTCGTTCGTATTTCCTTCCCAATTGACATTTGGTAAATTCAGATCTCCCGCTACAATCACATTCCTTTCCATGTCGCTTCCCACATAGCTGATTATCTTACCAAATAATTCTGAATCAGCGTCAGTGCTACACTTTCTCGGTCTGTACACTCCAGAGACATCAAGTTGCCTATTATCATTAGAAATGAGATATCATGTTTGTCATCTTTAAGTTTTTCGTCGCTTACAAATTCTTCTATCACCAGAATGAATACTCTCTCTCCCACCATTCCTATACTTTCTCTACGATACACACTCCAGTTTTGTGAGAACATTTCTGCATCCATTATATAATTTCTCAGCCATGATTTTACTCATATTACAATATCGGGCAAATATATATCTATTAAATTACTTAATTATATTCCTTTCTTTACAGTACTTCTACAGTTCAACATTAACATTTTTATGTCATCCCTACTTGACTTCCAGATCCCTGTACCCTTATCACCTCTCCCTAGACTACCCTGTTTCCCTAAATATACATCCCTTTTACCCTTCCAAACAAACTTCCTAACGTATACGTACCACTGCGGTTTAAGTGAAGCCCATCTGAGCACAGATTCCTATCTCCTACCCAACCCATTAGGATGTAGAAATCTCACTCCCAGTCTCAATAGTCTCATTTAAATTGCCAATCACCTTCCAGTCAGTATCCCTCCTACACAGTATTCCACTGATGACAATTTCCGCTTCCTTAAACGTCACCTGTGCTGCGTTTACCAGATCCCACACATCCCCAACTATGTTCGTACTAATATTAGCTTGTCTTACGTTGTTGTTACCAACGTGAAACACTACCACCTTCTCCTTCCCCTCCTCCTTCTCTTCTACTTTTCTCAGCATCTGCCTCAACCTAATTCCTGGATAACACTCTACCCTGGTTTCCTTTCCTCCACACACTTTCCCCACATGTCTAACAATGGAATCCCCCATGACCAGAGCCTCAACCCTACCCACCTCATTTGATCCCCTCCCCTCCTGGTCAGCCCTATCTTTCCTGATAGCTGCAGAAGCTACTTCCTCCTCCCTTTTCTCCTTCCCATGACCCTGTTCCACCTGTCTTTTCCTATCCTCTACTCTACATTTCCCTTTCCTACCTTTTCCCTTCCTCCTACTTCCACACATCTCAGCAACAGTTCCCTATCACTCATCTTCCCTCATATTCCTTTCTTTACAGTACTTCTACAGTTCAACATTAACATTTTTATGTCATCCCTACTTGACTTCCAGATCCCTGTACCCTTATCACCTCTCCCTAGACTACCCTGTTTCCCTAAATATACATCCCTTTTACCCTTCCAAACAAACTTCCTAACGTATACGTTCTACCTGGAGTGACTCTTGATCCCCTCTACCCTCTACCCTGGACTCTTACGGATTTCGCACAGACACCTGTCCTGAATTATCATCCTGAATAGAGCCCCTTGCCTGCAATCTCCTTCCCCTTAGAACATTAGACCACCTGTATTCTACAATTTCCCCTTTTCCTTCCCATCCCTCTTTTACAACTACTGTGTCTTGTACATTGTTTGAGGAAGGCCTACCTTCCTTATTGTCTTCTGAGAGAATATTATTTAACTCCTTTAAACTCTCCAACTCCTCCCTCATACTCACAGCTCCTACACTTGCACTCCTTAGCCATACTTTACGGAAAAATGGAAATAAAATAAAAAAATAAAAAAACTTATTATGTTCATGTTCCGAGCTGTCGGTGGAGAGATAGCGTGGAATGACATTAGTAGACGAATAAGTGTGAGTGATGTTTTAAAATTAGGAAATATCACAATATGAAGGTAAATTTGGAATTCAAGAAGACACATTGGAGCAAATATTCGTTCATAGGTAGAGGAGTTAGTGATTGGAATAATTTAAGAAGAGTGGTGTTGGATAAATTTCGAAAGTTTCTGAATGTTTAAGAAAAGACTAGGTAACAAATGATAGGGAATCCGTCTTCTGGACGACCGCCGTAAATGCAGATCGGTGGTGATCGATTGATTGACATTGTTCGATACGATGTGCAGAATGAAATTTTTCCCAAAAATCTGACTATTTCCGCCGAGTTTGAACTCGGGGTACCGAGGCCAGCCCTCTATCACTGACCCAAATTGGAACATAAAATAAATTTGCTTGATGCTACCTGGCCTAACACAGAGTACTTTTCAGGGTGGTACTTACCTCCCTTTTTGGGTATTACAAAAACGTTATGTTGATTTGATTTTTAGTCTACAAATAGATCCATTTTAATACTTAATACAGTTTATTTATAGGACATATCTCACAAAAAGGATCACATATATGCAGTCTTCAAAGAAAAGAAAAAACAACCCATTATTTACATTGAAACATAACCTTCATTCCTCCTCTATTTGGAGGATTCTTGGACATATGTCATGTATAAAGGAAGGACCTCCTAATGGTCAGCAGTAACCTAATGATGAGCTCCTTTCTAGGTTTCTATACTTCGTTAGACAGGACATTCCATTGTCAGTCAAAGTTATCATATTCGTCCGAATCATCGCTTGGCAAAGATACTGCTAGTTCTTCTTCAGCTTGCTGCAGACGCATCTGAACGTTCTTCAGTTCTATCTCACTCTCTGCGAGGGACCTGGCTGAGTTCATCCTATCCGCATTTTTAGTTAATGTTTCTATAGCAGACGTCATGTTGCGTTCTATCCTCTGCAGTTCCTGATATCGAAGTTCATTAGCTTCTTTAGCACGATGAATACTGCTCTTAGCTATAAGAGAACTTCCAGTCAGTCCTTTCTTTGAAGTTGATTGTTCATTTTTCAGCTGTTCCGACATCTTGCTCGAAAGCTGTTTTATTTCATCTTTATGTTTAGACATTTCTTGTACTAATACGTTAAGATGATTTACAATGTCTATCAAAATTACGGGGGAGTTTTGTCCATCAGGTTGTTGAGATGATATGGTCTGGCTCAATAGATCTGCCTGAGGTTGTACAGCTTCAGCACCCTGCCCTTGAAAAGATACTGCCAATTCATTTGCAGGTAATCTCAGTTGTGGATGTTTAACAATTTCTGTCAAAATTACAGGGGAATTTTGTCCATCAGGTTGTTGAGATGATATGCTCTTGTTCAATATATCTGCTTGAGGTTGTACAGCTTCAACACTCTGCCCTTGAAGAGATACTGCCAATTCACTCGCAGGTAAGGTCAGTTGCGGATGCTTAACAATGTCTGTAAAAATTGCAGGGGAATTTTGTCCATCAGGTTGTTGAGGTGATATGCTCTTGTTCAATATATCTGCTTGAGGTTGTACAACTTCAACACTCTGCCCTTGAAGAGATACTGTCAATTCATTCGCAGGTAAGGTCAGTTGCGGATGCTTAACAATGTCTGTAAAAATTACGGGAGAATTTTGTCCATCAGGTTTTTTAGATGATATGCTCTGGTGGAATAGATCTGCCTGAAGTTGTACGGCTTCAACACCCTGCCCTTGAGAAGATACTGGCAATTCACATGCAGGTAAGCTCAGTTGCGTATGAGTCTGCTGATGATCGATTTTCATGAAACGGGGGCTGAGAATATTTGATACAGCAGAATCACTTCCAAATTCGAAGCTAATTGCGGCGTACTGATTGTGAAGATGTTTGCCGAAATGTTTCACGTCTGTGACGATTTCATCATTTGTAACAACCCCGCCCGCTGATTCCTTTACAATTGATTGTCCATAATCTGAATAAAATGGATTGGTTCTATGCAAGACTGATGCACACTGATAATTTGTCACGGCTTTAGTACCACTTATCTGAAACTGACTCCCCTGAGTGTGACTCAAAGATTGCTGAAGAGTTTCAAGTACACTGTTTGGAATGTCTCTTTCTAGTTGGTTGGACGCGAGTGAGTCTATTGTAGAATAATCTACGGTAAATGGGTTAGTATCCCGACTACGAACTGGTAACTCGTTATTTCCAGCAGTTAGTCCGGCAATAGAGTTATCGTTACAAGTACAATTAGGAGAACCGCATCCTTCTGGCGATTTCTCAGACTCACCTTTAGTTTCTGATCCTTGTCGTTTGGAGCTTCTTTTCTTAGATTTATCTTTAGTATTTTTCTTCGAAGAGCGTTTACCAGATTTTTTTGCAGATGAATTGTTAGAATCGTCCGATTCTCTTTTTCCAGAATTGTTCAGTCTACGTTTTCCACAAACACACTGAGCCTTATTGCAGCCGCCTTGTGCATTATCTGACCGACAGTCTATTTGTGTTCGACTTTTTTCACATCCACAGTGAAGTGAGCTATATCCTTGAGATGTTGTTGCAATATTTTTCATCTTATCCGCTCTTTTTTTGCGATCGCTTTTAATAGGGCTCTCTCCTAATGACACTCTAGAATTTTTAGCGGTTTTTTCACATACACATTGAAGTTGACCACAGTTTTTACATTTCTTTGATGACCGTTTTACTTGATAATCTCCTTCTGATGGTATCTTCGACGTGTCATTGGGACAATTTCCACATATACATTGAGTTAAAATTTCAGCACAGGTACATTGTGGGTTACCACAACAGCCTTGCGACGTTTCTTTGGATATTTTCCCCTTACCTGCGTTGCTGTCTAACTCACTATTATTGTGACGGTTCCTTTCTGATTGCATGAGCGATGTTATGTTTCCACATACACACTCAGGTTGACCACATTCTTTCGACGATCCTTTCATTTTAGCTTGAATTTCTTTACACGCACATTGAGACTTACCACAACCTCTTGATGATGCTTTTCCACATACACACTTAAGTCGGCCACATTGCTGTGATTTATTATCTTCCTCACCCTCATTCTCGGAACATGTTTGCGCATCCTTAAACTCTGTATCTTCCTCTTCAGTCACGAAATATTTGGAATCAGGTTTGGATTCAAGATGGCCACTTAGGTGTGACGATCTATCTTTACTGTCATCTTTAGAGTGGGATGTTTCATCTCGAACTTTTCCTTTCGTGTTAACAAATGACGACTTTTTTTCTTTTAGAGCTTTGCCACACATACAACGAGATTTTCCACATCCTTCAGGCATACCTTTAATTTGACTGTCGCCCTCTGAGGTTGGAACAGGACTCATATTATTAAAACTCTGCCCGCATGCACATTCAGGCCTACCACATCCTTGAGAGGATGCTTCGTGAGATGTTACTCCTTCAGGACTTTTCTCCGTTAATATATTTCTTTCCTTATCTCCTTCTGATGGAACTTGAGCTTTTCCACAACCACACAGAGGCATTCTGCATGATTTCGAGGATTCTATAGGTGATTTTATTTCTTCAGGGCTGCTTCTTCTTCCACATGTACATCCAGGCATACCACAATCTTCAGACGGCGTAATAAAGGGTTTTATGTTACCTGGAATGTTTCCTGGCAAGTTTGTAATTTGGTCGGCTTTCCCTGATGATGATATAGATCTCTCTTTAAACACACGCGCCTTGCATGCACACTGAGAAAGACCACATCTTTCAGTCTGGTTTTCTCCACTTATACGCTGAGACGTACCACATTCTTCTGAAGGTGTTACTTGACTGTCTGTTTTGCCTCTACTATTCTCAGTTATACTCCTCGTCTCTCCGTCTCCTATTGATGGCATATGAGATTTTACCTCCATTTGACTTCTTCCACATGCACAATGAGGCATACCACATCCTTTTGACGATGCTACGTAAGATTTTATTTCATCTGTCCTACTTTCATTTCCACTAATATTTCTTCCACACGAACACTGAGCCATTCCACATCCTTGTGACGGCAATATGGAAGATTTCTTCTCTGTAATTTTATTATCTGCTTCTAATGCGAGTACTGACTTTTTGTCGGTGAGATACTTTTCACACACACAATTACGTTTTCCGCAATCTTTGCATGTTTCAGGAGATATTGATTCAAGAGATTTTGAATCAGATATAGGAGCTAATATAATTCGAATGACTCTTTCTGTTGGTACTCCTACGTTAATGTTCGAGGGACTTTTACCGCACATACATTGGGCCATACCACATCCTTGTGGTGGTGCGGCAATAGATTCTATTTCATCCGGAACATTTTCAGAGGCATTTTTGGATTCCAGATATCCTTTTGATGATTCGTGAGTTTTTATTTCATTCATACTTCTTCCACACATACACTGAGCCATTCCGCATCCTTGTGAAGGCGCTACGGAAGATTTATTACTTGTAATTTTACGATCTTGTTCTAATGCCACTACAGACTTTTTGTCGGCGAGACACTTCCTACACACACATTTAGATTTTCCGCATCCTTCGCAAGGTGCAGGAGATATTGTTTCAGACGGATGCGCAATTTTAATTGGTCTGTCTCCTTCTAATGGTGCCATTTCACATTTGCCACATACACACTGAACCATACCACATCCTTTTGATGGTATGACAACAGATTTTCTTTCATTCGGACTACTTTCGGAGACATTTTTGGGTTCCCTATCTCCTTGTGATGAATGTTGAAATTTTATTTCATTCATACTTCTTCCACACGTACACAGAGCCATTCCACATCCTTGTGACGGAGTTATGGAAGATTTCTTACTTGTAATTTTATGATCTTCTAATGCCACTACAGACTTCTTGTCGGCGAGACACTTTTTACACTCACACTTAGATTTTCCGCATCCTTTGCAAGGTGCCGGAGATATTATTTCAGATGGATGCGTAATTTTAACTGGACTGTCTCCTTCTACTGGTGACACTTCACATTTGCCACATAAACACTGAACCATGCCACATCCTTTTGATGGTATGGCAGCAGATTTTCTTCGATCAGGACTACTTTCAGAGACATTTTTTGATTCCCTATCTCCTTGTGATGATTCTTGAAGTTTTATTTCATTCATACTTCTTCCACACATACACTCAGGCATTCCACATCCTTGTGACGGAGTAACGGAAGATTTCTTACTTGTAATTTTATGATCTTCTAATGCCACTACAGACTTCTTGTCGGCGAGACACTTTTTACACACACACTTAGATTTTCCGCATCCTTCGCAAGCTGCAGGAGATATTATTTCAGATGGACGCGCAATTTTAACTGGACTGTCTCCTTCTACTGGTGCCACTTCACATTTGCCACATAAACACTGAACCATACCACATCCTTTTGATGGCATGGCAGCAGACTTTCTTTCATCAGGACTATTTTCAGATGTATGTTTCGGCTTCCTGTCCCTTTGTGAAGATTCATGATATTTTATTTCACTCATAGTTTTTCCACAACTACACTGAACCATTCCACATCCTTGTGACGGAGTAACGGAAGATTTCTTACGTGTTATTTTATGATCTTCTAATGCCACGACAGACTTTTTGTCGGTGAGACACTTCTTGCACACACACTTAGATTTTCCGCATCCTTCGCAAGCTGCAGGAGATATTATTCCAGACGAATGCGCAATTTTGACTGGACTGTCTCCTTCTAATTGTGCTACTTCACATTTGCCACATAAACATTGAACCATACCACATCCTTTTGATGGTATGGCAGCAGACTTCCTTTCATCAGGACTACTTTCAGATGTATGTTTGGGCTTCCTATCTCCTTGTGATGATGCTTGAGGTTTTATTTCATTCATACTTCTTCCACACGTACACAGAGCCATTCCACATCCTTGTGACGGTACTACGGAAGATTTCTTACTTGTAATTTTATTATCTTCTAATGCCACGACAGACTTTTTGTCGGTGAGACACTTCTTGCACACACACTTAGATTTTCCGCATCCTTCGCAAGCTGCAGGAGATATTATTCCAGACGAATGCGCAATTTTGACTGGACTGTCTCCTTCTAATTGTGCTACTTCACATTTGCCACATACACACTGAACCATACCACATCCTTTTGATGGTATGGCAGCAGATTTTCTTTCATCAGGACTATTTTCAGATATATGTTTGGGCTCCCTATCTCCTTGTGATGATGCTTGAGGTTTTATTTCACTCATAGTTTTTCCACAAGTACACTGAACCATTCCACATCCTTGTGATGGAGTAACGGAAGATTTCTTACGTGTTATTTTATGATTTTCTAATGCCACGACAGACTTTTTGTCGGTGAGACACTTCTTGCACACACACTTAGATTTTCCGCATCCTTCGCAAGCTGCAGGAGATATTATTCCAGACGAACGCGCAATTTTGACTGGACTGTCTCCTTCTAATTGTGCCACTTCACATTTACCACATACACACTGAACCATACCACATCCTTTTGATGGTATGGTAGCAGATTTTCTTTCATCAGGACTATTTTCAGATGTATGTTTGGGCTTCCTATCTCCTTGTGATGATTCATGATGTTTTATTTCGCTCATAGTTCTACCACACATACAGTGATCCATTCCACATCCTTGTGACAGCGCTACGGAAGATTTCTTGCTTATAAATTTTTCATCTACTTCTGATATCACTATTGACTTTTTGTCGGTGAGACATTTTTTACACACACACTTTGGTTTTCTGCACCTTTTGCAAACTTCAGGAGATTTAACTTCAGATGGCTGTACATTAATAATTCGACTGCCTTCTCCTCCAGGCACAACCTCATTTATTTGCGAGGGACTTTTGCCGCATACACAGTGAGGCATCCCACAGCCTTGTGACAGTACTACAGATGATTTTAGTTTTCCTGTATCCTTTTCAGAAACACTTTTAATTTTCCTATCTCCTTCTTTGGACAGTACTACAGATGATTTTAATATTTCTGAACCCTTTTCAGAAACACTCTTAATTTTACTATCTTCTTCTTGGGACAGTACTACAGATGATTTTAGTTTTCCTGTGTCCTTTTCAGAAACACTCTTAATTGTGCTATGTCCTTCTACTCTTACCGCGGCTATTTGGTCGTTAAGACATTTTTTACACGCACACTGGGGCAGACCACATCGTTTGCATGAAGGTTTTTCAGAATTACTTTTAATTTTATTCTCTATTTCTGATGCTCTCTCAACCTTGGATAGGTCATACCTCTTGCACATTTCAGTCAATTTTACTTGATGAAACTTGGTTTCAGGCGAGCTTACGCTTTCCATTAGCCTATCTCCTTCTGTTTCTAAGGCATTTTGTATTGGCGATGAAATTTTACCCGACACAAAATGAGGCATACTGCATCCTTCGGACAGACTCTTTTTATCTCGTGATAGTACTTCAGGCGTACTGTTTCCAGATACACCCTGACGATGTACTTCTGGTGATACTGATTCAGAATTAGGTGACACATATGCCACTTTTTTGTTCTCAGTTAACAAATTGCAAATTTTTGAGATTATTTTCATAATCGGACCGGTGCATTTGCAGTCAGTTTTACCACAACTCTTACATGATTTTTGAGAGTTTTCTTTTGTCAATTGATTGGCTGTTAATATTTGCGCTTTCCTCTCAATACAGTCACATTCCATAACATCACACTTCTCTTCAGTAGCTGTTGTGAATTTCTTCACTGCCTCATCTCCCTGACGTGAAATTGCCCGTGAAGGAGATGGGGATTCGATGTTTTCCTTTGCATCTTCGAACTCATCCTCTTCCTCCTTAACTCTAATGGCTTCTATTCGAGATCCATCAATTACAAAATTTCCATCAGCTACTCTTTTTTGACTTCCAAAATATACTTGGTTGATGATACCATTGCTACGCAATGACTGCACGCTCTCTACCAGATCCTTCATTGTTATTGCCATAGATCTCTGCAAATTTTCTTCGTCTTCTACGGTTCCCTTCGACGAATGATCTATTTTTCTACACAGATGAGAAATATCCATTTTGCAGGACAGTAAGTTATCTTCCACTCTAACAAGTTTATCTTGAATATCTTTTATTACAGTAGATAAAACCGTATGTTTCTCATCGCCCGTGTCAACATCCGGAGTTGTCTCTTCATATCGTATTCCTAATATTTTGTCAGCCGAAGAATAATTATCCTTTGCAGATTTTGTCCTACTCTCTGTTGTTCCAGAATCGGCGAATCTTACGAATTTATCAGCTGAAGCGGATGCCTTTCCTTGTTTTGTTTCTATGTTTGTTGGTTTTGTTTTACTTTCTGTCGGTGTACTCTTCTTAGCAGCGTTTCTCACAGTTTCTGATGATTCTCCATCAGTTTCTTTCACAATATTTTCATCTGGATACCGACTATGAAATATATTCGTCATACTAAGCAGTGTTTTAACTCTCTCATTAAATTCATGAAGAAATGTGTTTTTCTGAACAGTATTTTCCGAATCACTTCGTCTTCCATGCCGTATTTCAGTGTTATTTTCTCTGCTTGCAGTCACGAAAGGCAATCCTAATCTTAGACATTTTTGTTCTAATTGAGAAAAGTTATCTTCAAGTCTCCTTAGTTCGTTATCAACTTCCAGTAGGATACTTGAACTACCCCCACCCGGACGATCAGATATTCGTTTGCCACCACCGCCTTCCAGGGTTTTGGATTGATGGTTATCCTAGAAGAAAAAACTATACGTGAGAAAACGTTTCTAATATGCAATTAAAAATACTTTGCCTTATATTTAACTTATGAATTCCCATGTGGCATACAGTAGCTTACTAGGGCGTTGATAATCCATCAACTGCACAGGTAAAATAGGTAAAATAATGAATTTTTATTGTTTGGGTCATTCAGCCACTGTATACTGTGCTGACTTTCTCATTCGGACGTAACTACTGCAGCCTACATCTACTCTAATCTATCATATTCTACCTCCACACAGACAACTGGCCAATCTGGAAGTCCCTGAATAGACTGCGAGCTGAAGTAGCAAGAACAAGGGACAACTTATATAAGCAGTATTTTCCGACCAAGGCAGCTCTATGTGATTGTGGAGAATTTCAAACAACACAACATCTCTTATGGCTGTCCATTGTGCCCATCCGGATATACAATGAGTGATTTGACTTGAGCTAATTGAAGTGCTGTCGAAGTGGTTAAGTTTTGCGCGGGAACTGTTTGAAGTCACTTGATGAACACATATTTGTGTACTTGTGTCCATTTCATGCTTCGTTTTTTTATGTTTTCATATTTCATATTTTGTACTTCTGACACGAATGTATAAATAAATATTCTTACCTCAGTGAAACCCTACAGAGGTTACCAATTTCGCTTTCCTCAAACACTAAACGAAGTGTCCCATCAATCTATTTGTTATTCTTATAACAATTCTCAAAATTATATTCTTCACAACTCGATTAAGAATATTTTCATTTGTGATCCGATAAATCCATTTTATACGCAACAGTTCTTGTCCATGTTTCACTTCCATTCTATTACAATTTCCACACAAAAGTCTTTAAAAGCATATTTCTGATATGCAAATCAATATTTGATATATTTAATTTTTCTTAAGAGAGGTTTTCCTTGCTTGTACTAATTTGCATTTTATGTCAACCTTATTTCTGTCACACCTAGATATTCTCCTATACGAATAAGGATATTCACTTACTTCGTTTAATATCTTGTTTCCAAATCGAATATTTCCTAAAACATTTGAGTTCCTTTGACTATATTCCATTGCTTTGGTTTTGGGTTTAGTTAGTTTAATCGTGTACTCATTTTTCCACGGTTGTGTGTAGGATTGACAGGTTTTCTAAAATAAGAGACATATCTGACCTCCCAAACCGCCTCAGTCCTATCGTCGTGCTGTCATATACATTTGACAACAAAATCCTCGCCACTCCTTTCTGAGCAACGGAAAATTCTCTCTTTCAAACTGTACGTTTGGCTTTGCATGGATTGTCGCCCGCAGACGCATGTTAAGAATACATAAGTTATTTTCCCTTTTTCCTATAAACACACAGAATCTCTTTGAATTATCACACATAGAGGAGAATCTCTTCGTTCCCGTGTCTTTACAACAAACGCCACACTTGACGTACAGACTGACTAATAATACAGAAGGCCGTTCGGTATATCTGGTGGCGAGTCTGAAGGCCTCTCGCAGCGTTGTTATCAACTTGAGCACGTCAAAGCAGGGAGTGGTGATTCACGTCAGTATTGAGAACGTTTGTGTAGAGTTTCGTGACATTAGCTGCAACGATACCGAAGCGGATTGACTCTTACTGGGAGGGCTACACAACAGCCCTTTCCGATGCTAAATATACCTATTCTGCAATCCAAGGAATATGCAAGAAACGTGATTTCTTGATATCAAAGAACGGGATCAGTGCTCTATTGAATAAAAAAGGCAAAGGATGACTGGGATTAATTCCAGAGGGGGGGGGGGGGGGGAAGCAGATAAATCCACGACCAGCCACCAGCCGTACACCAGAAGTGGTGAGGAAAGTGAAGGCCCTTGTCTTAGGTGGTAACCTGCCCTCAAAGGAATATCGCACGTAAGTTGGGGATGTCTATTTGAACAGTTAACACCATAATTAACAAGGAACTGCAATTAGAAAAGCGGCATAAGCGCCGAGCTCACAAAACTCCGAGCGGCCAACCGAGCAGAGGAGAGGTGGCCATGGCTCTACCGTGGCTGTACGCCTCTGTATTCGGGAGATGAAGAGGGGCTGGTACCCACGTTCGGCTGTCCTGAGAATGGTCTTCCGTGGTTTTCCATTCTCCTGCACTAAGGCGAATGCCGGCACAGTTCCTAGTATAGGTCACGGCCACCAACCCTCTGACCTTCTCCGGACGTCTCCTTATCCGATATAAATCTCCCGGTCTGAGAGACGGCTTCACCGTCTAAGAGGCCCGCCTCCCCCTTCAGGGGAGGAATGAAAACTTGTTTAATAGTACCGTAGTAGTAATAGTAGATGCTGTTGCCTCGTCACATCTCGGTACGTTCGCACTAACGCAAGAAAGCTGTATGAGGGCTACCTGGCAAGGGACAGATGGAAAAATGTGGTGATATTAGACGAAAAATATGTGCTCCTTGGTGGCTGTAACAAAACCTGCTCAATTTACTACCACCTTAGAGACAATTTTTAAAATCAAACATTCCATGAAGTATGCCAGGATAGTTTCCCAAGGAGTTTCATGATCATCGTTGGATACTGCTGCATTTCGCCATATCGCTAACAACGTGAAGGTTAATTCTACATTCTATCAGCAAGAGGTTTTAACACCCATTTACAACACAGATATCCCAGCACTATAGGGGAGGGCGAGAAATCAGATTTGGGTACAACAAGATAAAGCATCCAGCCACACCCCTCGTTCGAATCGTCTGTTCTTAGAGAGAATGGAGATGGACACTGAAATCCGTGCACTTCCTTTTACTGAAATTCCGGTGTAGGCACCCGATGGGTCACCCATAGATTTCCGTGCACTGGGACTCTTAAAAGGGGCCTTAGGAAATAGACGTCCACGCACTATAATGGCCTCTGGATAGCCTACCAGGAGGAATGGGAAATAATTCAGGCTAGAGAACCGTTATGAAAGATGTTGCAGAAATATCTAACAAAGCATTTAGGTTAAATGGCAATATTTTGGGGCGAAGAATTGAAAATAAACGCGTAATGTATGCAAGAGGAGGATGTAAAAAAATATTTGAAGGTTTGTTATTTCATTTATTTTATACGAATTGCTCTACGTCGCACCCGCGCTGATATGTATTGTGGCGGTGATGGGACAGGAAAGGGCTAATAGTGGGAAGGAAGGGATCGTGGCCTTAACTAAGGTACGGCCGGAGCATTTGTCTGGTGTGAAAGTGGGGAAACCACGGAAAATCATCTTCAGTACTTCCAACAGTGTGTTTCGAACTTGTAGAGGACTAGTATAACGCAGCACTTAGAATTTATTTATACTACAATAGTCTATTCTTTTACACTCCAATGCCGCTATCAATGATTACTAGTCATAACAATAAACAACCTCCAAAGATATAACCTTCAGTCCATTCCTTCTCTCCAATGAGAACATAATATACATAATGTCGAGGAGTACGTTACTCATGTGGTCCCCTCAAATTCACTATGTCCCAAATGCAAGCTGACAGCTACGTGATCGAACCGCGCAGCCACTTACTCGGTATATCTGAAGGTTATAACAACCGTAAAATACAAAAAACCGGGATAAGGATGTAACCAGCAAATCAGTATTTTTTTTTTTTTTTTGGAGAGATGAAACTTATTTTTGTGGTTTATTTCATGGTATACACTACCTGAACCAATTGGATATTCGAGTGTGCAAACGAGTTCAGGAGTTCATCAATTAAGAACTTTTTTTATTGTTATAACCAGAGCCATCTACAGTTAAAGCCGAAAGGTACGCTTGGCAAGCGGAGCACGAGAGTAAAGGGGGCGTGTCCGACTTTGAATGACTTCACCCATATTCACTACATTTAGACGAATACGGTGATTATGATAAATGCTCACTATTCGTAAAATGATACTAAGAAACACACACATCAGTAAATTAATTCACTGAAGTTAGAAATACAGATTTTACTTGAATAAAAACAAAACATTTTAAAGAACAGTACTCACAAGCTCATTATTTTTTCTGTTTTTTTTACGTCGCACCGACACAGATAGGTCTTATGGCGACGATGGGACAAGAAAGGGCTAGGAGTGGGAAGGAAGCGGCCGTGGCCTTAATTAAGGTACAGCCCCAGCATTTGCCTGGTGTGTAAATGGGAAACCACGGAAAACCATTTTCAGGGCTGCCGACAGTGGGGTTCGAACCTACTGTCTCCCGAATACTGGATACTGGCCGCACTTAAGCGACTGCAGCTATCGAGCTCGGTCAAGCTCATTATTGTGGAGCTTTGACAGCTTCCTCAGCTTAATGTTTTTATCCTCACTGCTGACATAACTCTTGTTCTTCACCTGCTTTCTATAATTATTTAACACGGCATTGGAAAATATTCACATTAGACAATCGATCAGACCATTATTGTCACACCCGCAATGACCGCATTCAAACCAGGACTATTGATTTTTCATATCATCCTAAAGCAGCTCTGGATAGAGGGAAGAGAAATTATTTCTGATTTTCTCAATCCAGGTAGTCTCCCCTGTAGTCTTCAGATACCGGATACCTGTCACTGTTACGCAGACACACACAACACAATCTGATGGCACTATTAAGACTCCTCTCCAAAGTTCAACAAAATAGGAGTCATCTGTTTCATTACTTTGCAGGAGACCTAAACATGTGTCACAGCTTATCCTTCTGAATATTGTTCTTACTGCATACCCTGAAATGCATATTTCCCCTGAAATCTCAAAATCCCCACCAAGAACTTCACACGATAAAAATGGGTCTAACTTGTTTATTGCTTTCATAGTGGGCCTAATATCACTTGTCTTGATGGAATCAGACATTTCTAATTGGCTACAGACAAATTGCACTTTTCCATACCACCACCACTGCAAGCATAGTACAAATTTTCATCTCATTCACTGGGACTTATCAGATGGAGATGCTTTGTTGATGCCCTATGTTCCACAAGGAACAACAGGAATTAAGTCACTGGGACTTAAAGTGTAGTAACATTGCAGTTACAACCACTAAGCTATCGGTACTGACCGAACCTTCTTTCTAGGTTATCACTTTGAAACTTTCCTAACAGTAAATAATTTGCTTTCACAGTTTCAAACGTAATTTTTTGAGTAACTATTCTTCCTTTTAGTGTAAAGTTCGAATTGTTCCCTTAAAAATATAAGGTAGGACAAAGAGTCTGTGCTTTCACTGCTTACTTGAAGAAACTCTATGAGCTTATTAAGCATTTTAATACATTTCTTTGTACACATTCAACACTTATACAACTAGCAGTGGCTCCTGTATAATTTAATAAATATTTCTTTAGTTGAATCGCCTGCTTAAGCAATCATGGTAGCAGTATGGTCCTGGGTCGATCCTCTACGTCCAGTCTCCACGTATAACTCGTTCATGACGTCGTCTTCTGGTAGAATGGGTCGTTCAAGATGCCGTCTTCTTGAAGTTATGGTCGGAGGCTCTCGTATCACACGTCTCTTGAACACGGCATCAGTCTTCACTCTAATATCAGAAATCAACAACTGAATCATTCGAGGCACTCGTTATTCTTTCATGCCCGATTGTTCAGTCTCATATGCCTAAGGTGAACAATGCCGATTACTTTAGTTTATTATTAGCACCTTTTCTGCACTTCACAAACTTCCCCTTACCACTTCATAATGAAGGCTATAGATACGGCATTCTTTAACAATTATTAGGCACTCACGACCTCACTGCAAAGCGTCTAAATCTTGTCAATAGAGGTGTCTTGCGTATGAACTTGACACTAAGGAATCAGTTGAATTAGTATATCTTGTAAATATAATGGCTGTTTAATAGACCTGTGTTTGCATCCGTATATATATATTTCTATGCGGGATAGGAAGAGATATGCCTGTAGTAGTAGATTAGAACTTGCTATTTGTGTGTGTACTCCCCAATATATGTGGGGACCCTTTTCAATGGCTTTATTTCTGCAAGACAGTGCTGATCCTAGCATCATGTATTTTTATTTTTAGGTTTATTGATGCTGTTCCATGTAGGGGACACGTTCTTTTTTTTTGGGGGGGGGGGTTCACTGATCTACTTCTCCACGGCGAGTCATCACGCCATTTCACGTTGTCTTTGGAAGGTATAGATGTAAACCTTTATGGTATTTTTTTCTTTGCACTACGAGTGCTATCTATTGTATTGAAAAACTGATTAAGAACACAAACTAATGCTTCGTAAAATTATATATATATTTAAATGCTACTGAGTTCTTCATTTCATAATTTAGGATAGTATTATATGTTTCCTAACCCATACTCTCGTCACAAGAAGCCAGTAAACGACCGTCTGCAGTTAGGCTGGTGCATTTATCTAGTAACAGGTAAGCAGGTAAGTTCGATTATGCATTGCTATTTATGCCCTGTAGGGTATAATAGGTCGTCCCAACAGATACTCGATTTTCTCTTCCATCTGGCAGAGTGAAACGGAACGTTGAAACAGACGCACAGACAGCCTAAATGGCGTCAATTAAAAGCCCCTGTTTTACAGCCGAATGCCCTACCTGACACAACCCTATATGGACGGATGTACTCACTATTGCGTGTTCTGCGGTGGTTTGCATTGTAATGTGTTGTGTGAATGTAAAAAGGAAAGTGTTGGGACAAACACAAACATTCAGACTCCAGACAAAGAATTAATGAGACGCTAATAAAATCCACTACCCGGCCGGGAATCGAATCGAATCTGGGACCCTCTGAACTGAAGGCCTCAATGCTTATCCGTGTAGCAGAGAATTTTTTAAGTTAAGTAATTTATTTATCTATAGTATGGCTGTTAGTGCCCATATTGATCCGGAAGATAATTAAGTTGCATATAGAAATTAGAAGAAAAACATGGAGGAACAATTACTGGGTTTGTTTTGAGGGTTTCGATAAGGTGCAAAACCGTATTGTAACCGTTCACTACCACGCTAATAGGCATGTGAAGAGGTCCAACAAGTAATACATGCCGTTTTCCGCGTCTTTCTACGACATATTTGGTCGTAATCAGCATTTTTCGCCCAGTCCTGGATACGAGCGGCGTTGTGCTAGCTTGGAGGGTGAAGGTCTAGTTACGCGTACAGAGGGACAGAGAGCTCATTACAGAGGAACCTTGAAATTCAAGTGCAGAGAACATATAGGTCAGAAGGCGGAGTCTGTTTTACAGTGTTTAAACCCAAGAACTGGAGATTCTCAACGATTTCCCTGTATATTCATGAGTGCCAACTCACAGTTCACAATTCAACAATAATTATAATAATAATTATTATATATTATTATTATTATTATTATTATTATTATTATTATTATTATTATAAAATTGTTGATACAAGCTTGTGAAATTTACGAGTAAGGACTCATTGGAATCCGCGTAATTTCTACTATTATGTGTTATTCACTTTTACTAATTATGCAATTACAGTTTTATTTGATGAACATAACAGGCTCACGCCCAAACACATGTTCACATAAATCCATACTATACTGAGAGTCAACTCAAGACCTCAGCGGTCCCTTTGATGTTAGTCAGACTTCTGGTCGGTGAAAAGGCTTCCGCAGCGCCAAATAGTTCCCTAGGTTTGTTACTTGTTCCTGAAGTCAGGAGCTTCCTTCAGTTTGGTTAGATATTCTGGTGAACTGACTTGATGAATTAAAAAAAAATTCCCTGTATAAGTATGGAAAATGTATCACAGGTTGTATGTTATTCGGGTTCGTTACCAACTCTTATATTTCATACGTAGATGGCTATGAATAGTTATTGTTCTCAGTGGTGTATGTAGCAAAATAATAATAATTTAATATGATATTGATATCTTATTGCACTGTGTACTTAGAAAGTTTGTTCGAGTTCATTCCACTGTTGGTAAGTTCGCATAATATGTGGGACGTCGAAGATGGATCCAAGAAAACTGTTGGCAATACTGGCTGCAACAGCGTGTTCAGTATTCGTAATGGCTGCCAGCTGTGTGCAAGACGTGTGTGATGCTGTGACGCTTGAGTCCCCTGTGAAATACTTTAAAGCTAACAAAAGTGGAGAAAAATAAAGTAGAAAATCGAAACCAAATTGTTTTAAACGTTTACAGTAGCCTGCGAGATTAGAATCCACTGTGGACTGTGGAAGACGTGAAAAAGACCGCGCAGTGTACAGTGTACAGTGTTTACGCCGCTCGCTTGGAATGGAAAATCCAAGTCTCCAGCGAAAGATCGATGTGTCAGCTCAGCACTCGCCGTAAATAAAACAGCAAGGGCCTTAACACGATATGGGAATAGGATCCTTGGCGAATTCGATGATGATGATGATGATGATGTTGATGATAATAATAGTAATAATAATAATAATAATAATAATAATAATAATAATAATAGATTAGAGAAACAAACAGACCACCTGATCGGAGATTATCAGGCTGGATTCCGAAAAGGGAGATCCTGCGCAGAACAAATCCTAAACCTAAAAACCATACTACAGATTCGCAAAACCAAACAAACAGTAATCACCTTTGTTGACTTCAAAAAAGCGTATGATTCCATAGATCGGCAGACCCTGTTCAACATACTAGAGGAATTTCAAGTCGACAGGAAAACGAGGGAATTGATTAAACAAACTCTGACCAACACAACATCAAAAGTTAAGTTCTTGGGAGAAATTTCTGAACCGTTCGAAATCAGAACTGGCGTCCGACAGGGAGATGGACTATCCCCACTACTATTCAATTTAGTTTTGGAAAAAGTGATTCGTGAATGGAGAAAAGAAACTAAAGGTATAAACATTGGCAGACTTCTTAAAGACAAAATTCACCTTGACTGCTTAGCTTTCGCAGATGACCTTGCGATCCTTTCGAACAACAGACAAGAAGCAATCCAATCCATAGAAAAATTGAATGAAATAGCCGCAAAAACCGGACTTCAAATTTCATTTGAAAAGACGCAGTTTATGGAAGGAACTAAATCAAGATTCGACAATCAACCATTAATCACCAATTGTGGAATAATTTCCCAAGTAGACAAATTCAAATATCTAGGTGAAATTATTCAGCCAGCAGGGTTAAATCAGGAAGCTAACAAAGAAAGAACTGCTAAACTGCAAAGGGCTTACAAAATCACATGGAACAGATACAACAAAAGATGTATATCAAAAAATGCAAAATTACGACACTACAATACAGTCATCAAACCAGAGGCACTTTATGCATCTGAAACACTGATCATTGGCGGCAGGTCACAAATGAAAAGCATTGAGAAACAAGAGAGGAAAATTCTCAGAAAAATCCTAGGACCAAAGTTCGAAAATGGAATTTGGATGAAAAAGAAACCACACGAAATTTTTCAATTCACAGAAAAAATCACAGATACCATCAGAAAGAGACGACTAAAATTCTACGGACACCTACACAGAATGGATAACAACAGGCTGACAAAGAAAATTCTAAATCTAGCTCTAACCCTGAAAATCCGCAACAATTGGTTAGCAGAAATTCATGAAGATCTACAAGAAATGGGTATTGAGGACAAAACCATTCAAGATAGAATGAAATTTAGAAGCTTAGTAAACAAACATAAATTTGCAGAGAAACCAACAAGAAAAAATACAGGCTGGACAGAAACACGCAGAAAGGAACACAGTGAAAAAATGAAGAGATATTGGGAAGAAAAGAAGAAGAAACATTGTGCAAAATAAGTTCAAACGCGCTCCACAGCTGGGCACAACGAATCAAAAAAAAAATAATAATAATAATAATGTGTACTGTACTTTATATTCGTAACCGCCCTCTACCTGCAGAAATGTCATGAGAGGATCATCAGTTCGTTTTTACCTTCCGAATGACGAGACTACAATATTTACAACATTCCTGGAAGCATTGTATTTTGCAATCCCACTCACGGGTGGGTTTTTCAGCTTCTTTCACTGTGAGAAACTGCCACTGACAGTCGTTGCACGAGAGCGGAATCGTATACGTATGTTGTAAGTCTCCTTGCGCCTCACACAAATCACATTATGAAATAAAAATAAATCTTGCCTCTCTTGCCTCGGAATTCGTCAGTAATCTGTAGGTTTTACATGGTCAATAAAGGAAAAAATAGGTATGGTACGTAATCAAAGTACAGCTATGTGAAAGGAAGTGATTTCGTTTGATGCTTCACTATTGAGAATGAAGTACTTGTCAGATGGACGCACGGCGTTAATGATAAGCTGGTTGTGGCGGAGATGGAGAACGGCGACGAGACGGGAAGGGGGAACAGGGGACGTGCTCACATGCGGAAGGATACTTTTCCTAAGTTCTTGACTTGAATTTCAGTATAGCATAATAAAGCTACATAGTGCCTAAAATACAATAGAATATAATAAAGGCTATTTTGTGGCCCCTGCTCAACCCTTACTGGTAATACCAGTGACCATGACAATAGGCACAAAATTAGTGCAAGTAATAACAATAATAGACAGTCAATTCGGCACTTGAGGATTAAAGATCTCCTTTTCCCTTCTGGTTGACCTCGCGTAGCTGGTGCATTCCGTAACTTCTGCTAACTACTCTCAATGACCTACTCCCATTCGCTACTCGGGTAGTCCATTCGAGTTCATGAGTGGGTCTAGCCGTAGTATGTTATTTGAAGACGCAGAGACAGTACTTCACTAATCAGTTTCCCATTTGTCCATATGTATGTGAGAGCTCGTCGAACCCAGGATTAGAATCGACCAGAAAGTGCCATTGTGCCAGCATTTGCAGAGGGGAATCGACTAGAACGCGCCATTATGCCTGCAATCATCTCTTCAGGGACCGTCCAGAACTTCCGACCGCAGGGTGCAGAACAGGACAACATGTACGTTACCTAGAAGAACATGAACCAAGGACTCTCAGCTAACGAGGCTTCAGTGATGGAGACTTAAACCCGGCGGTGTACCCCCAGATGACATCACGACTACACGCAGTAAGGTTGAGTACGCTCCATTTTTCTATGCATGAAAATCATAAATACCGGAATAATTATCATTTATATATAATTTTCCAGCATGTAATTTCTATAACGTGTAGAAGACGCAATATTCGTGTTTCAATGGGGTACAGCTTTTTTACTTTTATTTGGGATTCATATGGGATTATGTATAATCACGATTTTATTCTGTGGATCTTTCTTGCATGAACTAGTTTGTAACGTCGCTGGTGTTATATGAGTGTGAAGCATTTTAAGGGTGGAACTGATACTTCAACAGACGTCATAATTAATTCCAAGTTCCATTAGTCGATATGGGTCTTCACAATATTTCAAATATATTTTGTTTCAATGCTTCACAATTTAATTCATGAGTCCAGTTACTTCCCGTAAATCTTAAGGATGATGACCCTTGGAAGAAGAAGAGAATAACGGCTCGAGGTGCGAACCATGATTTATGTAACTACGCGTGTGAAGTTGTGTTAATTAAATCACGTGTTGGATTAGAATCTTCTTAATGCATAAATAATGTGGGTTTGAGATACGCGTGTGTGTAGAGGAGAGATGAGACGGCATGTGTGACAATGTTAATGATGACAGATAGAAAAAGGAGAATGAGAATGATTATAAACATAGTGATGTGATGAATAAGGCTGAATATGGCCGGAACATTGAGAAATGATATTTGGTAGCCATGAATAATCATGTGCCTGGAAAAAGGCGAGAGAGAATTGAGAATAGAATTCCGTACGTATGTTTGGGAACGAAGACTTTTTTTTGCTAGGGGCTTTACGTCGCACCGACACAGATAGGTCTTATGGCGACGATGGGATAGGAAAGGCCCAGGAGTTGGAAGGAAGCGGCCGTGGCCTTAATTAAGGTACAGCCTGGTGTGAAAATGGAAAACCACGGAAAACCATTTTCAGGGCTGCCGATAGTGGGATTCGAACCTACTATCTCCCGGATGCAAGCTCACAGCTGGGAACGAAGTGAAAGTAATTCTCCCAGCTGGCGGATACAGGATACCGCTTAGAGAAAGATTTTTGGCCCTTAACGGGAAGGAATGCCAAGCCCATGCAGTGGGCCCTTTCGTCTGTCAATGCTTGTAATATTCATGTAAAAAGTCTTCCTCACTTTACCACTGTGTTGTGTATTCACATGACAATAATATATTACCACAAGCGTTGTAGATTCTATGATTCGATAGATGAAGTGATCCGCCCATTTTGTATTCGAATTAAGTCAGAATAGGGTTTTCAGATTCGCACCTTGAAGCCCAACGAACACGGGTTCGATACCGGATGGTATCGACGACCCTGGATCAACACCAGGAGACCTGAAAGGACCACAGTTTCGGAATGTATTTAAGTGTGTGGAGTGTATTGTATGTCGATGTCTTTACAGGTGATTGTTCATTCTTCGTGCGTTTATATTCATGTATTTGTATTGTTCTACGATATTTTATGGTGATTTGCAGGATGCCAACGTTGTATGGGTCCGCTTTGTAATATGGTAGGATGAGATTGTACCCCGGAGAAACATGTATATGCGATAATGAAATATATAATTAATGTAATCCAGTAAACCTTATGTGCGATAAGCGGCGACATGATTTTCATAGTTAAGGAAGAGTGCGCAACTGTGTCATATACAATACCTCAAAACCATGACGTCTATAAAATATAGTGTTTGGTTTAAAAGAAATCTCATCTATATGCGTATAATTGTGTGTTTGGTTTATGCATTAATGTAACGGATACCATCGAGTTCCGACAATAAGTGAAGGGATAAACTCTTAGTGTGACGTGTGATAATCATAGATGCGAGTTAACAAGCTGATTTGAAAATGCCAAATGATATTCAGAAGTAAAAAGGACTGATGTGGGCATAAAGGCATTCTCCATATAATTGATTTCCGTGCGTATGATAACATGGCATTTTCTCGTGTGCATTGATTTCTTGTGACTCTATCAGTTTTATTCAATTTATGCGTTGAATTGGGAACAAACATTCTTATCATTTCAGTAGCATAGCGTATTAATCTCATATTGTACAACACTCTACTTTCAATATATTTAAATTAAGTGCCAATTTTATTATAATAATAATAATAATAATCGTATGGCCTCAGCTACCGTGTGCAGACATTTCAATTTGACGCCATCTGGCTGTCTGCTCGTCAATTTCGACGTTCCGTTTTACTCTAGGCCCCCACTAGATGGCAGACCGAGTAAACCGAAACTCTCTTGGGCGTCTATGGCTGAGATTTAATTAATTTTGTTGGGTAAACACCAAATGTGTCACCAGAGATCTTTTACATGCCGACATCGTACGACATGGAGTATCGAATGGACTTTTTTCCGCCCTTCAAAAATCCGACTACCTCTGCCGGGTTTGAACCCGCTATCTTGGGATCCGGAGGCCGACACTCTACCGCTGATCCCGTATGCTGTTGAGCTTAGCCGTTATGACAGTGAAAGTAGGGAAGATGGGACTTCGACGTCCGGGATTGATTCCGAAGTTCCTCATCCAGAAAATGTCTATTCAGATATTTATTTGTGAACTAAGTTGTCTTAATAATGCCCTGCTGAGACCGGGACAGGTGCAGTGTGTATTTAACATGGACTTCTTTTTGGTATGGTTGTCTGTCTATCTCGAATAAACGTAATCGATTCCCCGACACCAGTTTAACCTTGACAGTCAGTGTTTGTCTATATGAGTCGTCTATTTGCAAAACCGGCCATCTCCCAAAAAATTGAAATCCACTTTTTGTGCTGAATGTGTTCTCTGTCTACTTTTACACAGGGTAGCAAACTATTAGCTGCAAGCTCGGCCTCCAACCAGCTTATTTACTTCATCAAAAATTGGAGTTAGTTGCGAACATGGCCGCACCTGAAAGGGCCAGAAAAAGGCAATGAAATAGCATCAGCACTTTATCATAAGCTAAATACTACTGATATGTCCAATGTTTCATTTTATAAGGTGTTTTGCTGATGGATTTGGGGGAAAGAATAAAAATTCTGTTATGATATCAATGCTCTCCTTTTGGTTTGTCACAAAGGCACCTAAAAGCATTAAGGAAATTGAGTTAATTTTCCCTGTGACAGGCCATTCATTTTTACCATTCGATAGAGTTTTCGGGCTCATTGAAAAACAACAAAATAGAAACTGTAATACAACCTGAGGAATTTCTTAACGTTCTTTCTCAGTATGACAAATTATTTCATCTAGGAAAAGATGACAATTTTCCCTACTTTGACTGGAAAACAGAATGTACTTCTATTTTCAAGCCTACAGGCACTTCAAATTTTCTGCTGCGAAAAGGGTTATTTTGACCTAATCAAAAGGAGGCAATTCAGTGTTAAATCAAGGTGAACCCAACTACAGAATAGACGTTGGAACAAAATTAGGCATTTGTAAGAAAGGCAAAAATATTTTGATGATGAATCCAAAAGTTATACAAACTGGTAAAATAGTAAAGGATTTAAAGGCAAAAGATGTTGAATCTCTATTGACTAAACATTTTGGGACCCAGTGGAAAAATGTTGAAGTGCTTAACTTTTACAAAGAACTCATTGATAACAATAACCTTCCACAAAACAATCCAGAAGATGAGGAAGATGCATGTGAGCACAGTGTGGACAATGGGATTAATGTTTAATTTAATGTTTAATTTAATGTTTAATGTTTTTAACGTTCAATTTTTGAAAATTTAATTCTGGTTCATTGTGTGTAAATACATTGGCTTTTTATACTGCATTGATTTTTTAAGTTAGCTTTTAAATAAAGCGTTTTTTGTACATTTTCATTCCTTCAGTTTCTTTAGTTTGGTGCTAACCCGGCCATCTCCAAATTTGAAATTTAAATATTTCAAATAATTATACGAAAAAAACATTGGCATTCTGTAACATTCCTTACAATACTATTTATAAGTGATATAGCAAATACAAATAATTCTAAATCTCTTTATTTAGATTTTATACGTTTTTTGTCTCCTGAAAAATTTAACCATTTGGAGATGGCCGGTTTTGCAAATAGACGACTCATATATACTAGGCCAGTAGCGTCATATGCTCACCGTGTGCTTTCTTCCTGTAACTAAAAGCTTGAGAAAATTTCGTATCAAGTAGACCCCTTTCTATTAATCAGTCCAAAAATAAAATCCTTGAACTGGCCGGAAAAAGAACCCAGGGCCTACAAAGTTCTACACCATACGGCTGACTAATAATAATAATAATAATAATAATAATAATAATAATAATAATAATAATAATAATAATAATAATAATAATAATAATAATAATAATAAGTAGTTGATACCCAGCGTGCGCTGCTACGCCTCAATAAATAAAAGGTCTTATGGCGACGATAGGATAGGATAGTCCTAGGATTTGGAAGGAAGCGGCCGTGGCCTTAATTAAGGTATAGCTCCAGCATTTGCCTGGTGTGAAAATGGGAAACCACAGAAAACCATCTTCAGGGCTGCTGACAGTGGGATTCGAACCCATTAACTGCCGGATGCAAGCTCACTGCCGTGCGCCTCAACGCGCACGGCCAACTCGCCCGATTTTTTAAAATTAAGCCTAATTCTACTTAATGCAATTTTTTATTAACCATCTTCATTATTTTTGGTCGTTTTTAATAATATTTTTCTTATTACATTTAGTTGTGTCCGCCTCTGTGGTGTGGTGATTAGCGTGGTTAGCTGCCACCCCCGAAATCCCAGGTTCGATTCCCGGCTCTGCCATGGGATTTAAAAAGTGGTACGAGCGCTGGAACGGGGTACACTCAGCCTCGGGAGATCAACTGAGTAGAGTAGAGGTAGGTTCGATACCCATCTCAGCCATCCTCGAAGTGATTATCCGTGGTTTACCACTTCTCCTCCAGGCAAATACCGGGATGGAACTTAATTTGAGGTCACGGCCGCTTCTTTCCCTCTCCCTCGTCAATCCCTTCTAATCTACCCATCGCCCATAAAGACCCTGTTCAGCATAGCACAGGTGAGGTCACCTCCTGCCCAGCTGTAACCCCCGAAAGAAGTCTCACGCTCCAGAACACTGCCCTTCAGGCGGTAGAAGTGGGATTCCTCGCTGAGTACGAATGAAAAACCAACTCTGGAGGGTAAAGAAATTAAGAAAGAAAGAAAGAAAGAAAGAAAGAAAGAAAGAAAGAAAGAAGAAAGAAAAGTAGATTGCTTGTAAATAGTAGGAGGGCTGATTTATTGAATAAAAATGTGAACTATTTGTACAATAGCATAAAGTTATGTTCGAATCATTTTGAAGACAGTCAGTTTATGTCAGCGGAGAAGAAGACATTTCAAGTAAACCATCGCAGATTTCTCCAAATCAAAAGTTATTAATAAGAGATGATCAATCCGTGTCAAAGGAGCACAACGCACAGTTATACGTCGCACCGACACAGATAGGCCTCTTGGCAACCGGGGGATAGGGAAGGGCTTGGGGTGGGAAGGAAGCGACCGTGGCCTGAGATAAGGTACAGACTGGTGTGACAATGGGAAACCAGGCCGGCCGGCAGTGGAGTTCGAACCCACTACCTCCGGAATGTAAGCTGATAGCTACGTGACCTAAACCGCGCGGCTACTTGCTCGATTGTTCGAGGAGCAGAAATTATCTTGTAGGATGTCGAGGAGAATTGAGAGAATGACTGTTGTTAGGGATTTCTTATGTGTTTAAGAAGAATGCCCACGAGTTTGGATGTGTTATACGCTTAGTTCCCTGATTTTCCACATTAATGTTGTGAAGGGAATAAGTCATTAGTGTTGAAATTATTTGTGAAACTAACTTGAGATTACGCTGTGAAGTTTTGTAATGAAAGTTTTCAGTGCTATAGAAAAAAATACTCTTAGTACTTAAAATTCAGTCATTTAGATTGCTGAGATCTTTGAAAATTATTTGAATTATTTTTTAATTCATTACTATGTTTATGATTTATGTGAAATTACCAAATTCAGTTCAATAATACGATTTCGAAAATGGTTAAGACCTTAACTTCAATAGTGTGATCAGCTGTTCCTTCGAAAATGAACTATTGTTGTTTTCCTTCGATATTATTACCACGCCATAGCAATAAGTAGTCTAGTGTATCAATGTGTTTTCCTAAAATTTACGATTATATAGTTAGTGAGGTGGTTAAAGTTTATAAGTTACGTGGGAAAGTGCAATTCAGTCGTTTAGGTTGCTGAGATCTTTGAAAATTATTTGAATTGTTTTTTAATTCATTACTATTTTTATGATTTAAGTGAAATTACCAAATTGAATTCAATAATACGGTTTCGAAAATAGCTAAGAGAATCGGGTAGAGAATTGTTTTTTCAGTTATAGCTTGCTGGCCGCTGCGAACGCTGGCGTCGTTCCGCCTGTCACATGATGCAATTTCATCACTAAGGAGCTTCGCGACTGTGTATATTACGCTGTGGTTGGAGGTTACAATAGTCCTCGAATAGCACTAAGGGGCGTTGTTAATATTTGGAGAGTACCGCGGAGTGTAGCGCATTATTTCACACCGTAAGGTGTTTTTTGGCGGTTGCTATAATTTTTACTGTATTTCTATTCTACATCTGTTTCCAGTTTTAATTTCTTACCGCTTCCTTGCCTCTTTAGGCTTAAGTAATAACACCATAAGTCATCTTCTTATCTGTTTACCTAAGAATTCCTGCACCTAAATTTCTCCTCTGTTACCGCCTTCACCGAGCTCGATAGCTGCAGTCGCTTAAGTGCGGCCGGTATCCAGTATTCGGAAGATAGTAGGTTCGAACCCCACTGTCGGCAGCCCGGAAAATGGTTTTCCGTGGTTTCCCATTTTCACACCAGGCAAATGCTGGGGCTGTACCTTAATTAAGGCCACGGCCGCTTCCCTCCCACTCATAGCCCTTCCCTGTCCCATCGTCGCCATAAGACCTATCTGTGTCGGTGCGACGTAAAGCAACTAGCAAAAAAATGTTACCACCTTCTTATATGCATAACTCATACCATCACAATTTATTGAGGGATATTTTATTTTCCATTACATCCACTTGGTGTTTACATATTTATCCTATCTGGCTGTCCTCAGTTGTAATCCTATTTTCACTTAATTTCAATTTCCTTAACTGTATTAACTTTCTCATTAATTACTCCGTATGTATGCGAATGCTTATCCCGAAACCTGAACACTCGTTTCTTTAATGAAAAATTCCAAGCTGTTCAAATGTGTAAGTTCTGGCCCCGGAAAATATCGAAATATGAATGCAATTTTAATGACGGTGCAGACCTTCGTTTCGGGATAATTGGTGGCTAAACGGTAAGTCGTATCACAAAACAGATAGTACAGCCCCCGACAATTTGGAGAAATCTATAACTTTGGTCCTATGACTTTTTGTCGTATCTTTATCTCTTATACGTTAAATAGAGCTGTACTTCTCGATTTCAAGTTATTTTATACCTTTAAATGTATGTGTTATCGCTTGACACACTTATAGGAAAGATAGAATCACCATATTGGTCACGCACATTTACATGACCACTGGCCTGATGTTAGCCAAATTGTATGATTCCATCTGTCACATAGGTATCAAAAAAATAAAGTAATATATGAAAAATGTACCAAATTTCACCCTATTCAATGATTCTAAATCTAACCCAGAAATATAGGAGATACGAGAAAATGTCATAGGACCAACCATGTAGAACAGTACAAGAGGGGTATGATGGTGAAATACGTTTGCCGATATGTGGTACAGTTTCAAAACGGTAACTCTCGAAATAAAGGTATGCACTTATAAACGTATCCATGCTTATCTATATAAATAAAGTTGCAGAGGTCCGCTGTCTGTAATTTCGTTTTTTTGCCAATTTCTTCAGATATTTATCCGTTTTAGGTCAACTCAAGACCGTATATGTGGTTTTTATCTTTCGTTTCTATACAAATAGAGTATTAGGTGGTCCTCTGTCTGTAATGTCGTTAGTTTTGTCATTTTTTAAGATATTTATACGTTTTAGGTCAACTCAATATCGTATCTGTGGTTTTTATTTTTCGTGTCTGTTTGTTCCACCATCACGGCGAAACGTCTGGATAGATATAGACCAAACTTCATATTTAGAGTATACGCATCCCGGAGAAGGTTTCGATATGCACACAATTTAAAAATCTCGGAATAGACGGGAGGTTTATAGAAAAACCACAACCGTCTTCATCTTATCTTACACTATGGATTTTCTGAAAAATCCGTGGACTATATGTGAAACGTTCCTTCATTACAAACAACTTTTGATTTCTACATAATTTCGCTTACTCTTCAAATGACGGAGAAACTATTTTCTGCGGGTCTCATGCTCTGCATTGGCTGACCGACAGACCGAGAACGAACCTACAGGTTACAATGGGATCGTCTCTGACTGCTTGCCACCAGGGAAGTTACGTATTGCCCATTTTCATCATCATTCCTGTAAACTCGTTGTTGTTGCTTGGTTATAAAGCAGGAGAGACGTCAATCGGCTATTTTGCTGGATGTTGGCAGAATATCGTTGGAGGTTACAATCGTGCTAGTATAACACTAAGGGGAGTTATTAATTTTTGTAATGTACCGCGAAGTGTAGCACGTTATTTCACACCGTAAGGTGTTTCCTGGCGTTTGCTAAAATATTTACTGTATTTTTATTCTACTTCTGTTTTCCGCTTTAATTTCTTGTCTTTGCATTGCCTCTTTAGGCTTAAGTAATAACACCGTAAGTCATCATCATATCTGTTTTCCTAAGAATCCTTGCGCCTAAATTTCTCCTTTGTTGCCGCCTTCTTATATCCGTAACTCATACCATCACATTTTGTTGAGGGAGATTTTATTTTCCAATACATCAACTTGGATATTTGTCCTATGCGGCTGTCCTCAGTTATAATCCTATGATCTGTTAATTTCAACTTTCTTAACTATAGGACTATTACATTCTTTCTTAATTACTGCGTATCTATGCGAGTGCTATTCCCGAAACCTGGACACACTTTTCTTTGATGAAAAATTCCAAGCTGTTCAAATATATAACTTTTGGCCCCGGAAAACATTGAAGTATTGATTCATTTTAAAGACGGTGTAATTAGTGGGTAAAGTATAAGTCGTATTACAAAATAGATAGCATTATCGTCGTTCACATTGGAGATATCTACAATTTTGGTCGTATGACTTATTGTCGTATCTCGATTGTTGCTACGTTCGATAGCGCTGCGTTTCTCGGTTATAATCAATCTCTTCAACTCGATTGTTACTGGCATTAGGAAAAGGGGCCTGTCTTTATAATGAAGACTCTCTATCACTATTGTGAATGGCAGTTGATAGCACTAAGAGACATGAGTAGAGGAGCAATGGGGTTTCAACTCCCAAGCGTCAGCATATTTACTGCTGCGTCAGCACCCGAGTTCATTGATCCCTTGACGTCATGATCACGTGACAATGATGTCACGACCACGTGCTCTTCTATGTAAACAAAGCAATGTGCTTGGCCACGTGCTTTTTGACAGCTGTCACCTTGAAGGACCCTAACCTCACTTTTAAGGACAACAGAGCATCGCTAACCTCAGTGCTGCCACCTTGACGGGGCTAAACTTCCTTGCTTCCACCTTAACGATGTAGGGGCGCGGAATTTAAAATCCATGTGCCTTTGCCATCTGTCAAGATGACAGCTGCTATCTTTAACCACATGGGCATGGATTTTAAAGAAGTAAACGTGGCTAACCTCAGTGATGCCATGATGAAGGGGCTAAACTTCACTGTTGCCACCTTATGCATGTGGTGGCGGGCTATTTAAAATCCACGTGATTTTTGACATCTGTCAAGATGACAGCTGCCATCTTTAACCACGTGGGCGCGGTATTTTTTTAAACATGTGAACGTGGCTAATCTCAATGCGCCATCTTGACGGCGCTAAATCTCACTGTTGCCACCTTATGCATGTGGTAGCGGGCAATATAACATCCACGTGCTTTCTTCACACATGTCAAGATAACAGCTGCTGTCTTTAACCACGTGGGTTCGGAACTTTCAACATGTGAACGTGGCTAACCTCAGTGCTGCCATCTTGACGGCGCTAAATCACACTGTTGCTACCTTATGCATGTGGTGGCGGGCAATTTAACATCCACGTGCATTTTTGACAGCTGTTATCTTGAGGGATCTTAACCTTACTTTTGAGGACAACAGAACATCACGTACCTTAGTGCTGCCATCTTGACGGGGCTAAACTTCATTATTGCCACCTTATGCACGTGGGCGCGCGGGATTTGAAATCCATCTGCTTTTATACAGCTGGTGTCACTAACCTCACTCTTTTGACTACGTGGGCACAGCTAACTTCAGTACTGCCATCTTAACAGAGCCTAACCTCATTGCTACCCACTTAGGCTCGCGGAATTTAAATGATCTTGACATGACATAGCCAAGCTGCGGAATATTTTTGAACAGCCCTATACTAGGGGCCTAACTACAGTAGAGCTGCTCCCTTCTCGATCTTAGAGGGTATAGTCTTGTTACCTTAGAGGGCATAGTTTAAGGCAAGTTGCCCTTCTTGACATAGTTCCTTCCCGACACCATTTTTAGAGATGATTAAGCAAGCAGCCCTTCTCGCCATGATCCCTTCCCCGTCAGAATTTTACATCTGTGAAGATAACAGCTCCCTCCTCCTCTTCCTCCTTACAGGTTAGCTTCCTCCTTAAAGTTTTTCGGACAGATGCCCTTCCCCCTCGCTAAAGCATTACGCCACCATCCGAAAAGACAAAGAATCTACAATCCTGTTAGAGTGTACCCCGTGAACCGAACATGTAAATACTAGTTGTGCATCTACAACGTTATAATGATTGACAGGAGGACAACTCCAAGGTAAACGCATAGTCAGCGTAACGATAGACCAGCAGGGATAGATGTGCTTCCTCATAAAACAATAACTACTATGTGATTAGCGTGCACAAGCCTTATGAACTAAGACGGTATCCTCTAAATACCTTTTAAAACAGATGTTTAGAACACTGATCGATCTACGAAATACAGAATGTAATCGTTACATTTCTCTTAAAACAATAATCACACCAACATTACAGTTAAAACCGACTACCTTATGATCCGGAAACTAACACGTCGCTTATAGAACACATTGAAGAAATATATTTATGAACTTATCTTTGAAGAAAAACATTTATTTTAAAACAATAACCACCACCATTAACCCTTTATAGGGCAGTACTCTGGGGAACAAAACTAAAATTTAAAAACATGGAAACAATCATCTCCTAAGGGAAGTAAAATAATGATTTTGAAGATATATTGCCTAATTTTGTTATTATGTGACTGATAAGTATACTTACCAGAGACCGTTTATAGTACAGTGTTATATTCAATGGTCTCTGGTAAGAAGATTTACCATTTTTGATACAATGAAATGGTAAGAAATCTTGTTTTCGAAATATTTATTTTACCTTCATAACTGAAAATTACTGTAAGTGGGGAAATCTGAACAATTCGTGAGTAGAATATAAATTGCAAAAGCACAAAAAACATAAAAATGGATCAGATGATACAGTGGATAGCAAAAATTAGCCTTACAATGTATTGGACACTGAACACAGAATGAACTTCACACTTCATGTGCCAGGTTTGTGGAATGGCATAAACAATTCCAAACCAAGAGCTACATCAAACTGAACACACACTGTTGTCGAACGTTTTTGTTTCTTTGAAGTGCTACAGTGAGCATAGCTTCGAAACGTGAGACCCTTTTTTGGAAGATGCTTTTCTACATTTTAAAGTCTTGTAGTATTTGGGATTGTTTGTCGCCCGTCTGGATGGTTTATCTTCTTCCCTCTCCCGACCGTTGCCACTGGACCTTTCTTCACTCGTCCGCAATACGACCCAATGAGTTCTGTTGCCAGCAATGATCTGTATTTTAGGTGTGTGAATGGTTTTGTGTTCGGACTGCATTCCTTCAAAGTGATTTTGTACAATATAAAACTGTTGGCAATGGACCAAATGGCTGAGAAAAGGATGTAGAAGAAAATTGCTGTGGTACTTTACAATGCTTTGACCACTGTAATTCATCAGGCCTATCATCTGAAGGCTCATTTTCACCTCCGTTATCTTCTGCTTCATCTTGTTCTTCTTCACTTTCTCCATCAACAATTGGCATGTTATTAGTATCAAATGAGACTGCCTCTGCACTCTGAGAACCGAAGGAATTGCTCAAATTTACAGGCAGACAGTCTTCTGCATCTTCATAGCCGCCTTCATCTGAATCTTCAGCCATTTCGTCCGTAACCCTGTTGAGTTCCGCCACTAACTCATTTTCTGCCAACCATTTTCTAGGGTCAGCCATGCCTGTAATAAAGACAAGAAGGGATATAATCATGCTCAGAATTATCAAATTAAGTTATAAATACACATTGACATGCTTCCAAGTGTTTTGGCGGTTATACGTACATCCTTACTAGATTTCATTTTACAAGTTATCGTACATAACCTCAGTTTTCTGGAACACCTTATTCATTACAACAATATAACATCTTAGCGGGACTGTTATGAATAAATCCGCAATGGTAATAAGGAACTACATGGCAGGTTCGATCCTGGCTCAGTCCGGTGGTATTTGAAGGTGCTGAAATACGTCAGCCTCGTGTCAGTAGATTTACTGGCACGTAAAAGAACTCCTGCGGGACTAAATTCCGGCACCTCGGCGTCTCCAAAACTGTAAAAGAGTAGTTAATGGGACGTAAAACAAATAACATTATTGTTATTAATAAGGAACTAGAAGCTTCATAAAATGCAAATCAGAGCACGCATTACCAAAAATACACCGATAGGAAGTATAAATAAAGTAACAAGAATGGCAGAAAAAGCCTCGATTTTTTCGATATCTATGGATACTGCGCTTCTTTCAAATATATTGTTGTCTGTACGTTCAATAATGTATGCATTACTTCACTAAGTATGCTATAATATATATTGAATGATATTCTTACCTTCTAAGAAAACGTTGTGGCAGATATCTTCATACGAGTACGTTTTTACTCAATATGCGCCAATACACGGCCGGTAGAGAATGCTGGTATACATACTTACCACTTTTCGTTTTTGTGTGATCAATGTGGCGTGCAGAGCGAATTTCAAAATGTGGTGAGTATTTATACCAGAGACCGTTCGGAGCTGTAGTGATCATCTACAATATTTAATGTACGTAGGTTCTTGTGTATAATATTGACGTAGAGAGCAAGTGGTAAGTATACTTACCAGCAACTTATAAAGGGTTAACGTTTCAGTTAAAATCGACTATCATGCCATCAGAGGCTAACATGTCGCTTAAAGAATACACCGAAGAAAAATATTTATACACTTATCCTTGAAGAAGAACATTTATCTTAAAACAATAATCACCACCATTAACATTAGACTTTAAACCGACTATCTTGTGATCCGGAGACTAACATGTCGGTTATAGAACACATTGAAGAAAAATATTCATACACTTACCTTTGGAGAAAAAAATTATCTTAAAACGATAATCACCACTATTAACATTACAGTTTAAACCGATTATCTTGCCATCCAGAGGCTAACACGTCGCTTATAGAACACATTAAAATATTCAATTATTTTACTGAATGCAGACCATCACTTACGTATTAGAGAATACATGTAAGTATAAAATATTGATTCAAAAAAGGTATAGCAAATAGCATCCATGCAGGAACAAAATTCTGTTACTATGAAGGTAGTAGGGTCGTAGCCAAACTTAAAATGTTAATGGTGGTGACTATTGCTTTAAGAGAAATGTTTTTCTTCAAAGGTAAGTGTATGCATATTTTTCTTTAATGTGTTCTATAAGCGACGTGTTAGCCTCTAGATTGCATGATAGTCGGTTTAAACTGTTATGTTAATGGTGGTGATTATTGTTTTAAGAAAAATGTTTTTCTTTATACATAAGTATATAAATATTTTTCTTCAATGTGTTCTATAAGCAACGTGTTAGTCTCCGGATCACAAGATATTCGGTTTAAACTGTTATGTCAATGGTGGTGATAATTGTTTTAACAGAAATGTTTTTCTTCAAAGGTAAGTGTATAAATATTTTTCTTTAATGTGTTCTATAAGTGACGTGTTAGCCTCTGGATCGCATGATAGTCGGTTTAAACTGATATGTTAATGGAGGTGATTATTGTTTTAAGGTAAATGTTTTTCTTTAGTGTGTTCTTTAAGCGACGTGTTAGTTTTCGGATCACAGGATAGTCGGTTTAAACTGTAATGTTAGTAGTGACTATTGTTTTAAGAGAAATGGAACGATTATTTATGTATTTCGTAGATTGATCAGTGTTTTAAACATCTGTTGTAAAATGTATTTAGTCGATACCGTCCTAGTTCATAAGGCTGGGGTTAGCTTATAGCTTGTGCACGCTAATTACATCGTAGTGATTATTGTTTTATGAGGAAGCACATCTATCCTCTGCAGGTCTATCGTTCCGCTGACTATGCGTTTACCTTGGAGTTGAACTCCTGTCATTCATTATAACGTTGTAGATTCACAACTAGTATTTACATGTTCGGTTCCAGGGGTCCACTGTAACAGGATTGTACATGTTCTGTCTTATCGAATGGTGACGTAAAGCTTTAGCGAGGGGTCTGTCCGTAAAACTGTAAGGGGGAGAAACATAGTTAACCTGTAAGGGGAGGAGGAAGAGGAGGAGGAGGAGGAGGAGGAGAAGGAAAAGGAGGAAGCTGTTATCTTCACAGATGTAAAATACTAACGAGGAAGAGTCATGTCGGAGGAGGAGGCTGTTATCTTTACAGATGTAAAATACTGACGGGAAAGGGATCATGGCGAGAAGGCCAGCTTGCTTAATCCTCTCTCAAAAATGGTGTCGGGAAGGAACTATGTCAAGAAGGGCAGCCTGCCTTAAACTATGCCCTCTAAGACCGAGAAGTGCCCAGCTCTACTGTAGTTAGGCCCCTAGCTATAGGATTGTTAAAAAAATTCCGCAGCGTGGCTAAGTCCTGTCAAGATCATTTAAATTCCGCGCGCCTAAGTTGGTAGCAATGAGGTTAGGCTCTGTTAAGATGGCAGCACTGAAGTTAGCTATGCCCACGTAGTTAAAAGAGTGAGGTTAGTGTCCGTTCGTGACACCAGCTGTAAAAACGTAGATGGATTTCAAATTCCGCGCGCCCACGTGCATAAGGTGGCAACAATGAGGTTTAGCCCCGTCAATATGGCAACCCTAAGGTAAGTGATGTTCTGTTGTCCTCAAAAGTAAGGTTAGGATCCATCAATATAACAGCTGTCGAAAGAAGCACGTGGATTTTACATTACCCGCCACCACATGCATAAGGTGGGAACAGTGAGGTTTAGGGCCGTCAAGATGGCGGCACTGAGGTTAGCCACGTTCACATGTTTAAAATTTCAAGCCCACGTGGTTAAAGGCAGCAGCTGTTATCTTGACAGGTGTCAAGAAAGCACGTGGATTTTAAAAAGCCCGCCACCACATGCGTATGGTGGCAACAGTGAGGTTTAGCCCGTTAAGATGGCAGCACTGGGTTTAGCCATGTCTACTTGTTTAAAATCCATGCCCACATGGTTAAAGATAGCAGCTGTCATCTTGACAGATGTCAAAAGGCATATGGATTTTAATTTCCGCGCCCCTTTATCGTTAAGGTGGGAGAAATGAGGTTTAGCCACATCAAGATGGCAGCACTGAGATTGGCGATGCTTTGTTTTCCTTAAAAGTGAGGTTTGGGTCCATCAAGATCACAGCTGTCACCTTGACAGCTGTCAAAAACACGTGGCCAAGCATGTGGCTTTGTTTTAAACAAGAGCACGTGATCGTGACATCACATTCACGTGGTCATGACGTCATATGGTCAATGACCTCGCTCGGCATCAATGTCCTCGGGTGCTGACGCAGCAGAAAAAATGCTGAAGCTTGTGTGTTGAATCTCCATTGCTCCTCTACTGACATGCAATTTTATATATTCTTACTCACTGCCTTTAAAATAATTTACGGAGAAATCCGTATATACGATAATGTAGAATACCGTAGCGAAGCACGGGTACATTTGCTAGTAGATAATAATAATAATAATAATAATAATAATAATAATAATAATAATAATAATAATAATAATAATAATAATAATAATGAAAACTAGGAATGAAACTAGGATTATACACAACAAGAAGTGTTTCTAGAAACTTCAAAATACAACACTACATCACAGTAGTCAAACCGGAATATCATTTCACGAGTGTATAGTACTGAGTTACAAACTGTATAAATTCCTCGAAGAACTCTGGAATTCTAAAAGTATTGATAAAATATATCGAAATATATAAAACATAATAACAGAAACAATGCGGAAGAGGCGATTTACAATTTTTCTACATTTATACAGATTGGATGACAACTGGTAACCAAACAGATCTTCAAATATCCTTGGAACAAGAAGTCAACAACAATCTGGAATCATAAGTGAAGAAAGATTTGGAAAGAAAAAACATAGGAGAAGAATAAGCAACAAAGAGAGATTTTTAGAAAGGAAGTGTTAAAAATGGAAGGATTCTAAGGTCAGAAGGGAAAGAAAACGGGCTCAAAATGGTCCGAGGAGAGGAAAAGAAGACATAGTGACAAGATGGAGGAGTACTGGAGGAAGAGGAAGGAACAGTAAGGATGAAGCATTGAAACTGGCACGTGGTCCCAAGAAGACCCAAACGGGGAATGAATGAAATAAAATAATAATAATTAAATTAGTATGGTTGCGAGCCAGCCTCGTGGTAGCCCATTTCGGTACTTCCAGGAAGGGGCTGGTGACTCACACGACCTGGGGTCTTCCAGCAGCTGGCTTGTAGGGTGGGGCCGGCCTTTCCGTGTATTGTTCTCGTCGGCCGGCTTGCCTGCGAGTTTCTTGGAGATTCAACAGGAATGTTCTGCCTCTGGTGACATCGCGAAAATTCTGGGTGAAATCGCCCGAGCTATAAAAAGGGAGGCTAGTCGCGGACAGTTAGTCAAGAGTTGGACTCTGTAGCGGAGTCAGTGTGGCACTCAGTGCGTTGGGGTTCGGTGGCTGGGCTGAGGGCGACAGAGGTGTTGACTGTCGGCAGTGTGCCACCAAGGTCTGAACGAGGAGCTGTTGTTGTGGTGTTGGAGAGACCAGTGAGTAGGTGGAGACGATAGGACGGAAGAATGTACTGTGTGTTCGTGTATTTCTGAGGACTGAGGCTCAGCGAGGGGAGCCGCTACCGCAAGTGTGAAGGTAAATTGGCCTGTGTTAATGTTCGCTGTCATGAGTATCGTCCTGATGTTGAATACTGTTTAGCTGTTTAGTTGTTCACTGCAT
This sequence comes from Anabrus simplex, assembly GCF_040414725.1. Classification (NCBI taxonomy): domain Eukaryota; kingdom Metazoa; phylum Arthropoda; class Insecta; order Orthoptera; family Tettigoniidae; genus Anabrus; species Anabrus simplex. The sequence goes on from NC_090265.1 coordinate 1,755,107,417, forward strand.
GTGACTGTGTGAATTACTGGACTGTCTGTGAAATCGAACCAACGAACAGTCATCGTGTGTCGAATGGCCCGTAGCCCTGTGTTCAGTTCCAGCGGTCTACACACTGCTGCTGTATGAGGTGGCTGGAATTGGGGAAAGTGAATGTAAGGCTTAAGAGTCCGCTGCTAGACAAACGGGCTGGACCTCCTACTGTGCCGTATGAAAGAGGGACTTGTGAAAAGACTTGCAATTAGTAAGTGTGGCCATTCATGACTGTTTAAAACCGGGCGTGTTTAAATATATATGTGTGTGTGTGTGAATTTATTATGTCATATTGAAATAAATTCGAGTAATGAAACAGATGGGGTTTTATTCGTAAAAGTATTTTATGTACGAGGTCTAGAATGTCTTTCATTCTCTCACAGTTCATGAACCTTACCATTCATTTGTGGAAACTTTCATTTTTATTTGTTTATTGGAACTCTTTTATCTCCCCTGTGGGTGGACTTAAAGAATGCATTATTTGTGCCCCATGCAGTTGTAAGAGGTCAAGAGGGGAACACAGTAGGAGGTCCAGCCCGTTTGTCTACCTGCGGACGCTTAACCCTTACTTTCATTTTCCCCAATTCCAGTCACCTCACACAGCAGCTGTGTGTAGACCGCTGGATCTGAACACAGGGCTATGGGCCATTCGACACACGATGACTGTTCGTTGGTTCGATTCCACAGACAGTCCAGCATTTCACACAGTCGCTCTCTCGTCTTCTAAACCCAAAATCGTACTCATGATTCTATGCTTTTCCGTGTAACAGAGAAATTATAAGTAACCCACGTTATTTTCTTAATTAATCTATCTATCGTATGACTGTTAGTGTCAATGATCATTAGCCCATATTCGTCAGGAAGGTAATGAAAATGCATATAGAAATTAAAAGGTTAACATGAAGGAACAATTACTCGAAGAACTGGGGGAAGAAAGGAATAATAAACGATAGACAAAATTAAAGACTCGCTAGGCTCCAGATACCCTAGACCAGGGATGGCGAACCTTTTCCAACTAGTGTGCCAAGTCTGGTTTATTACTATCATCTGTTGACTGTGCCACTTGTCATTTTCCATTAGGGGATGTCTACAACCTACAACCCCCGCCCCGGGACTTCCTTTATAAATTCCCGATTATGTTTCATAATATGTCATTTATTTATTCATTTACAGGTTCATTTATTTATTTATTATACATACATCTGGTAAATACATTTGATTGCATGTTCCGTGGGGCTGTGCCTCAATTATGGCCACGGCGGTTTCCTTCCCACTTGTACGCCAATCCCATTTTCGCCACAAGACCTATCTATGTCGGTGCGACGTAAAACAAATTGTAAAAAAATAGTTATTAGATACAAAATTCAAAAGTACTAATATTGCGAATGGACTTAACTTCCTCCATTAGCTTCATTATCATTCCATGTTGAAGTTTGTATGCTCAACAATTAAAGTAATTTCTGCCTCATCACATTTCCATAACGAAATATAAAATTAAAAAAAAAAAAAACAGGTATCTTTTTTTGTAAGGTCACATTCTGCTTTCATCAAAACATTCTGCATACATGTGGGAGTTATCCAAGTTAGCTTTCAACTGCTCCGAAACTTCTTCATTCATTTTTAATATTCTATTCTTGACAACAGTTCAGCTGGCTGGCATTCCTTTAATTCTGTTAATTACTAGTTGTTTGTTAGGGAAGTTTTCAAATAATGTGTCGGACGTCAATAAGAAACTTTGTTTCAACAACTCACCGTCAGAAATCGGTTTCCCATGCATGCTGTACTATGCAGTGAGACAGATGGAAACAGCCGCACTGATATTATTCCTTGGTCGAAAAGATGATACAAAAGAATTAGTTTGTTTTGTGCAATGTTCGATATGGAAACAGCCGCACTGATATTATTCCTTGGTCGAAAAGATGATACAAAAGAATTAGTTTGTTTTGTGCAATGTTCGATATTTTGTTAAACGAACTCTCTTCCTTCTTCATTTGAAATGGAACAAATATTCGAATGATCAGTCTCGAAGTTGCACTTTACATTAAATGTGGGGGATACAATTGTTTTCGAACACAGGCAACACATCATTTTATCAGTCCGAATTCCCTTGGCCAGAGTTCTTAAAAAATACGGTCACCACCTTTGTTAAGTTTCTGATCTTTTCGGCACAGAAAAAATGTTTGCGATGTCCGTATACAAAACCACCAGAAAACGACACTATCTCACTTGACTTTCGGACCTATCAGTGTAGCAGTGTTGCCATATTGCACGTCCGAATGGAACTAGTATTTAGATTTTCGTTATTTATTTCTTACACGTGAAACTTTATATGTATTGTCTGCAGTGCAAGACGTATATATAAAATATTATTATGTTCATGTGGTGTGCCACCGAAATCGTGTTCGCGTGTCACCAGGTGACACGCGTGGCATAGGTTCGCCATCCCTGCCCTAGACTAATATCACCGAGGTGGGACAAGCGAGAAAATCACAAAGCGAGGCCGATAGGAAACACACCCTGTGGGTGCGGGCGATAGAATAACATCCGTGCTATCCTGCCTGTCGAACACGATTTCTGTGGCATGCCACACAACATACTACATTTTTAACGTTTTTAACGTTTAATAAAGTGGTCAAAAATCATGCAATAGCATATTTGAAAATTACGCTTTAATAAAGTGACGCAAGTGTACTAGACTGATATAACTTGAAAACAATATTCCTTAACCCATGGGTAAATAATGCAAGTATTATTAATACTATTATTGTTGTTATTATGATTGTGATTATTATTATTATTATTATTATTATTATTATTATTATGTCATTATGACTTGTGAGGTACGGCTATGAAGTGTTCACATCTATTTATTATTATTATCATTATTATTATTATTATTATTATTATTTTTGATTCGTTGTGCCCAGCTGTGGAGCGCGTTTGAACTTATTTTGCACAATGTTTCTTCTTCTTTTCTTCCCAATATTTCTTCATTACCGGGCGGTACACCTCCACGCCGCTAATTTAAAATGTGCGCCAATTGAAACTCCTCTGCTGGAGGAAGTCTGAACTTTATCTACGGTATTAATTTTCTACTTTCTCAGAAGATGTCACTACCTGGAAATTTTGGAGTTTTTGAACTGTGTCATTTTCGACGTATTTTTGTTTTGCTTGTAGTAAGAAGTGTGAACTTTCTCTTCTAGAGGACACTACTGAAGATCAGCAATAGTGCACCCTAGTGCGGAGTGAAAGAACTGTTTTTTTGGAGAAATTTTGAATTCATAAGTTTGTTCTTTGTTAAATTTCTCTCAGTCATTGTTTAAGTTGGCTGTATACCCCTCTCTTTCCCCTTATTTTGTATTTAGCCAATCCCGAATTTCTTTTATTAATTTCTGACCAATCTGATGTATCTTCCCCCAACTTGAATATGTTGCTGTATCCTACCCAATAAAGTGATTGTGGGCGGGTGTTTTGTTCCCTAAAACGCCTCGAACTTTCCGCGAGAGTATATAAACTGCTGATTTTTGGGTCTCTGCCCACTTCTGTTCCATCTTTCAGTGTGTAAAGTACATAGCAGGGGGCGGGAAGCGCCTCTTTCGTCGGCAGCGGTCAACAACAAGGTAATGGCCGATTAATAACTTCTTTCTTTGCTAGCTCAGCAGTTTAACTCTCGGAGCGGGTCCGAAGTTTTTTCCATTATGTAACCTTCCTTAAAATGTAAAGAAACTTGTATCTATTCTATCTTTTAAACTACATATTGGGATAGAGAGTGCTTAACCCTCTCGAGCTCCCACTCATATTGTTTTGAGGTGAACTTATTTTTTTCTCTACCTATTCTTCTTCAACGTAATGTAAATTGTTTCCTTCTTAAGTCACCTCTGTAGTATGGGATTAGCCCTTGTATTAGTGGCCTAGAGCCAAATTAGGTTTTGAAACAAATACATTAGGAGTGCAGATCGCCTCCTCTCAAATTGTTATTTTAGAGGTCATGTAATTACCCTTTTTCATTGAATAGACCTCAGTAGGTTGGGTATGTTACCCCTGTGTCTATGTCCTAAGAGGACAACTTGAAGGTGGAGTTTGGTGTGGCCTTTGAGAGGCTTAAAGTTTGAGAGCGTGTGGCTCTTTCTTGAAAATTAAGTGTTGTATGCCTCGAGGAGGCTTTTCTGTGTAATTTGGAGCAAGTGCTCTTGAACATGAATGGGGTTTTCTGCCCCTCTGGTAAAACTTATTTTGGAGTAAAGTTGGGCTAATTGCATTAGAAGTGTGAATTCGGGGCTCGAAGCCCAAATACTGTAAATACTGTAATTGCACCTTTTGTTGCCTTGCTACTATGTACCTGCCGTACTTGTTATTTCTTAATTTTGAAAAGAAAATATAACCTTGTTAAATTTTAAATTCATTTTACTTTCGTGGCTTGAGCCCTGTTCACCACCCCGCACCTTCTTTCACGCATAACTACCGCAAAAACACGGTAACAAGTGGTAGCAGAGCGTGGTTGAATGGGTCTCATTTTAGCCCCTTTTGACGGCTAAACATTGTTTTGTTCCGAACTCTAACCATTTTCTCAGTTGCTGGAATTTTTTGAGTTTTTCAAAATTGTTCTGTCATCATGCCCGGCCCTCGCGATGTTCTCCATCTTAACTATTTGCGCAAAGAGGAGTTGATCTATGAGTTAACTATCAGAAATGTGCAATCTGGAGGCACGGTTGCGATAGACACCAACAAGCTTAGAGAGTCCCTTGATTTGCCCATTTCCATCCCCAATTTGGGAGAGAAAGAAATTGACGACTCTCTTTCCACGATCACCGAGAATACTACTGGGCTAGCATCGGTAGTTAGTTTTTTGACGAAAATGATCCTTCTCCTAATCAAATTAAGCGTGTGCAAGCCAGGCTATATAATTTTTCAAATAGAGTTAACGATCTGTTGTCTCTGAAGTTGAATGACGTTCAGAGGAAGGAAGCTAGTACGTTGCTTGAAAGTATTTCTGAATTATCTAGCAAGGTCACTCAATTGTTAACTGGGGAAGTTCCTCCCAAAATTGATCAACCCACCACGATGAATGTAGGTAGCGAGGAAGAGCCTCCTAAGGGAGAAGCCAATAGGATAACCGTTGCCGCTCAAACTATCTCTGCCCCATTGGACAACGAGTCCGAACGCCGTGCATCGTTGAGTAATATACGTTCTGAATTAACTTCCTTGCCATTGAAACCTTTACCTACTATGTCACGCGGGTTTAGCAGCTTGCCTCATCCATTGGCAATGTTGCTCAGAGGTATCTCTAAGTTTTCCGTTAATACCACCAGTGACGTAATTTCATTTTTAAGATTTTTAGTTGAATTTCAGGATCATGCCCTTGTTTTTTCTCTTTCCCCATGTCAGATTTTGCAAATCATCTATCCCTATGCAATTGGGATTCTCTCCGACAAAATAGTACGAGCCATTGCCGAGCAATCATCTATTGAGGATTTCCACGCCCACTTGCTAGCTAACTTCATCCCGGCTAGGGCCAGGTCCTCCCTTATTCAGAAGTACTATTATCGTGTACAGCGTTTGGATGAAAACTTAGCAGACTTCATCGAAGATATTAAATTCTATACTAGGGTGTTTGCCCTTCATTTTCCTGAGGATCAGATTGTACAGGCTATTGTAGAAGGAATTTCACCAGCCTATAGGTCATATTTGTGTTTCGCGGCGTGCCCGCAAACCTTCTCGGAACTTGAAGCATTGGCCGTTTCAGCGGAAGGGGTTAGATACGCCGATTCCTTGCGTGTCGCGAAAGAACCCCCACCTTCCTTTAGTAATACTCGGCCTCCACCTCGCCGACCAGTCACACCCCGTAAATGTTTTGCTTGCGGGTCGCCCGACCATCTGCGCAATAAGTGTCCACTGATCAAGTCGAGTGGGACAAGGAATGGGGCTGGTTCATCACAAGGCTGTTTTAAATGTGGGGCTTTCTCACATATCGCCAAAAATTGCCCAAATTCAAATAGCACCCCCTCCTGCTCAACTTCTGGTGCAAACTCCACCTATGCCAATAATAATAAAAAATGACGAGTGGCTTCGGCTGAGTCGACTAATCCCTCTTCCCGAGGCTCAGCCCCTGGTAAACAGGTCGAAAATTCAGGGAATGTTCTATCTTCAAATTCATCTTTCGAATGCCCCAAAGAATGTCTTAGGATTGCGGCGGATACCCCCGCACCTGTTCCTTTTCTTAAGATTGAGTTAAATAACGAGCCTATAACAGCTCTATTAGATTCAGGCAGTGTTTGTTCAATTATTTCGGACCAATGGTATTCAAAATTGAAATCTATTTGTAAACTACCTGACTATGTCTCATCTCCTGTTCAATATGTTTCGGCTAATTCATCTCCATTGGAAATCCTAGGTTCTGTAAATGTCAAAATTCGTATTTTTAAATTTACATGGAAAATCAAATTGTTTGTGGCTAAGCACTTGTCTTGCCCCATTATATTGGGAGCTGACTTCATTTCTTACACTGGTCTTGTGCTCGATCTCCAGAGTAGGTCGTGCACATTCAAATTTGCGTCCAATTGTAAAATTCCCTTGTTAAAGTGTAATTCTGTGTCATGTTCATCTATTTCGCCTACCCAGGATGAGATGTTGTTAGACCTTAGACATCTACCTGAGGAGCAGGCTGATAGTATTCGTAAATTATATCAGTCATTTCCAGAGGTGTTCTCTGATACTCTTGGTGTTACTGACCTTATTGAATACAAAATTGAGGTCACGGATTCGATTCCTGTCCGTTTTCCACCATATAGGCTATCTCCACCTAAAATGAAGGCTCTGAAAGAAATCATCGATCAGATGTTGAAGGATGGTATTATTAGGCCCTCTAAGTCGGCGTATTCGTCACCTATTTTTCTAGTCCCGAAACCCCAAGGGGGCTTCAGGCCTGTCATTGATTATAGGGCTCTCAATCGGAAGGTGGTGTTGCAATCCGTGCCCCTTCCTGACCTTCATTCTTGTTTTTCATGGTTTCGTAAGGCCAAGTTCTTTACTATCTTGGACTTGAATCAGGCCTATAATCAAATTCCCCTTGCCGAAGAGTCTAAACATCTTACAGCGTTTGCCACGGACTGGAACTTATACGAATACAACCGCGTGCCTTTCGGGCTCCCCACGGGAGCAGCTGTGCTCACTAGGCTGCTAGATAGGGTATTCTCCGACATCAAATTTGAGTACTTGTATCACTACTTGGATGATGTCGTCGTATTTTCGGAGACCTTTGAAGAACATCTAGATCATCTGCGAGAAGCTCTCAATCGCCTTCGTAAGGCTGGGCTAACTGTCAAGTTGTCCAAGGTGGCCTTTGCTAAGCCCTCTATGTCATTCCTAGGGCACATTGTGTCACCTGATGGTGTTGCCGTCGATCATTCCAGAACACAGGCCATCCGAGATTTTAAACCTCCCAAGGACGTTAAAGGTATCGCCAGATTCATTGGTATGGTCAATTTCTTCAGGAAGTTTATTCCTAACTTCGCTAGTAGAGCGGCGCCCTTGAACCTTCTTCGTAGGAAAGGCATCAAATTCGAGTGGGGACCTTCTCAACAAGCCGCTTTTGAAGATCTTAAATTAGCTCTCTGTAATGCCGCTGTACTTGCTATGCCTGATTTCTCGAAGAAATTCATCGTCCAAACCGACGCGTCGTCGTCAGCAGTAGCTGCAGTCCTTCTTCAAGAGACTGAACTAGGGAGGCGACCCATCGCCTATGCATCTAGGACTCTATCGGCTCAAGAAGCCAAGTATTCTATCTATGAGCTCGAAGGGTTGGCAGTCTTATTTGCCTTAGAGAAGTTCCGTCTCTATCTGGAACATGTCAAATTCGACCTGGAGACAGATAATCAAGCCTTAAGCTGGGTCTTAGGTAGGCCGCGTCGTACTGGTCGTATAGCCCGTTGGGCCATCCGTATTTCTGCCTTCCAATTCGATGTCCGGCATATCAGAATTACCGAAAATGTTGTTGCTGATGGACTCAGCCGAATGTTTTCCAACGACGTTGAGAACCATGAACCGGTCGATAGTTCATCTCCTCCCGAGTCCATGCTATCTGATGTTAATGCCATCTTAACAGATGCTCCCATGCTCTTTAGGGATATCGAGAAATACCAACGTGAAGATCCGACGCTGGCTCCGATAATGGAAACCCTTTCTTCTGGGGAACATGTTGTCCCTTATGTTCTGAGGAATGGTGTTCTATGTTGCCCTGCGAGGCATGATAAGATGATGAAGGTTGTCGTTCCAGCTGTTCTTGTGCCTATGATCTTCAAATACTATCATGAGACTCCATTAGGGGGGCATCTTGGAATCTTTAAAACTCGTGAGAGGATTCGTGAAATGTTCATCTGGAAAGGTATGGACGGTGAAATCCGTGAACTAGTAAAAGCTTGTAAATCTTGTTTGCTTAGTAAACCAACCATGTCCACCAAGGTAGGCCTTTTGTCTTCGCATCAAGCGTCGCGCCCCATGGAACGCCTGTATATTGATTATGTAGGACCATTCCCCCAGTCAAAGGGAAATGCCAACAAGTTCATCTTTGTATGTGTAGATGGTTTTACAAGATTTTCCTGGTTATTTCCGACTAAGCTGGCTACCGCTCAGTCCACAATTACTTGCCTAAATTCTATTTTTGCTTCTTTTGGTCCGTGCCAATATATTGTGTCTGATAATGCTAAGGCGTTCACATCAAATCTTTTTTGTAAATTCTGTTTTGACTTGTCCATCTCTCATGTAACTACTTCTGCTTATTACCCTCAACCATCTCTGGCTGAACGGGTTAACCGTAATCTCAGGTCCGCGCTTATTGCCTATCATCATGAAGATCATTCCAGGTGGGACACGTCCCTGCATTGGTTAGCTTTTGCTTTGAATTCGGCGGTTCAAGAATCACATAAATTTACTCCAGCCTCTTTGATGTTCAAGTTTGTTCCCAACACGCCGCTCTCTAACCTCTGGTCCCTGAGTGACATTCTACCTGAGACAATAGATCCGGACAACATTAAAGATCTTTGGAAGAAGGCTAAAGCCAATCTTAAAGTGTCTCATGAAAAGGTTAGGGAAAGGTATGATCGTGGACGGAGACCCACCCCTTTGAAGGTAGGTGACCAAGTAATGGTCAAGAATTTTGTTCCCGCGGGCAAGCTTGCCCCCAGATTCCATGGGCCGTGTGTCATTCTCGATTTCCTTACGCCGGTTACGTTGTTATTAAGCAATCCAGCCACCGAGAGGATATTTAGGGTTCACCTGTCACAGGTGAAACCGGTGTAATTTCTGGGTTAACTTGCTTCATATAATCGTGAAAGGAATATGAAGGTTATATTTTTTTTGAGTTTCACTTTTAAGGCTTTCTGCCCCTTCTCTAGTATTTTGTTTTATATGTAAGCATTTTTGTGAAACCTGCCCCGAACCATTAAACTGCCATCCTGTCCTTGCCACGGCCATTACCACGCTCCCGTCTCCTGCTCCACTACACACAGTGGCTCGCATCTGAAATGAATTTCTGCACGCCGCTGGCCCCTCAACCTCTCCACAAAGCCTGTGCCCTCAAAAAATGATGATGGTCCAACAATTCTGCCGCCTAGCTTTAATGTTTCAGTGCCCCCGCAGCCGCGCGGCGCCGTGCTGCGACTGGGTTAGAGGAAGGGCCCCCTCGGCCCCAGCGAGGACGACATGTGCACGGCGAGCCGGAGCCCTCCCCCCGGCCAAGGCTGATGTGCGGCGCACGACCTGCTACTTGCCCGCAGCCTGTATATGTTCACCGCGGGCGCGGCGTGCTTCAACACCACTGCTCCCCTCATAGTGCGGGCGAGCGGTATCTCAGGGTACTTGAGGGGTCCGAGCGGCCGCCTTTGGACGCAAGCTGCAACGGCCGGTCTGGCCATCCAACTTAATCAACATCAACTATATGGACATTCCAGATCAACTTTACTACCTTTTCTTGGGTATTCTACTGCAATATTTGGTGGACTTAGAAAATTTTCCTCAACTTTAAAAACTAAAGTTTTCCTTCTGAATTCAACTTCTACAAACATAAAGACTTTACTTCGCCTGTCACAACAAAGATTTTGAAACCGAATCAAACCACATTAAGAAAATCCTATAAATACTTCTGCAATTAATCTCCATATCAACATCAAAACTTGAAACTTGTTTCCAAACAAATTGCCAGTGTCACCCCTGGAGGAACTTTTGGGGGGGGGGGGGGAGGTCTGTACCGGGCGGTACACCTCCACGCCGCTAATTTAAAATGTGCGCCAATTGAAACTCCTCTGCTGGAGGAAGTCTGAACTTTATCTACGGTATTAATTTTCTACTTTCTCAGAAGGTGTCACTACCTGGAAATTTTGGAGTTTTTGAACTGTGTCATTTTCGACGTATTTTTGTTTTGCTTGTAGTAAGAAGTGTGAACTTTCTCTTCTAGAGGACACTACTGAAGATCAGCAGTAGTGCACCCTAGTGCGGAGTGAAAGAACTGTTTTTTTGGAGAAATTTTGAATTCATAAGTTTGTTCTTTGTTAAATTTCTCTCAGTCATTGTTTAAGTTGGCTGTATACCCCTCTCTTTCCCCTTATTTTGTATTTAGCCAATCCCGAATTTCTTTTATTAATTTCTGACCAATCTGATGTATCTTCCCCCAACTTGAATATGTTGCTGTATCCTACCCAATAAAGTGATTGTGGGCGGGTGTTTTGTTCCCTAAAACGCCTCGAACTTTCCGCGAGAGTATATAAACTGCTGATTTTTGGGTCTCTGCGCCACTTCTGTTCCATCTTTCAGTGTGTAAAGTACATAGCAGGGTGCGGGAAGCGCCTCTTTCGTCGGCAGCGGTCAACAACAAGGTAATGGCCGATTAATAACTTCTTTCTTTGCTAGCTCAGCAGTTTAACTCTTGGGGCGGGTCCGAAGTTTTTTCCATTATGTAACCTTCCTTAAAATGTAAAGAAACTTGTATCTATTCTATCTTTTAAACTACATATTGGGATAGAGAGTGCTTAACCCTCTCGAGCTCCCACTCATATTGTTTTGAGGTGAACTTATTTTTTTCTCTACCTATTCTTCTTCAACGTAATGTAAATTGTTTCCTTCTTAAGTCACCTCTGTAGTATGGGATTAGCCCTTGTATTAGTGGCCTAGAGCCAAATTAGGTTTTGAAACAAATACATTGGGAGTGCAGATCGCCTCCTCTCAAATTGTTATTTTAGAGGTCATGTAATTACCCTTTTTCATTTAATAGACCTCAGTAGGTTGGGTATGTTACCCCTGTGTCTATGTCCTAAGAGGACAACTTGAAGGTGAAGTTTGGTGTGGCCTTTGAGAGGCTTAAAGTTTGAGAGCGTGTGGCTCTTTCTTGAAAATTAAGTGTTGTATGCCTCGAGGAGGCTTTTCTGTGTAATTTGGAGCAAGTGCTCTTGAACATGAATGGGGTTTTCTGCCCCTCTGGTAAAACTTATTTTGGAGTAAAGTTGGGCTAATTGCCCTAGAAGTGTGAATTCGGGGCTCGAAGCCCAAATACTGTAAATACTGTAATTGCACCTTTTGTTGCCTTGCTACTCTGTACCTGCCGTACTTGTTATTTCTTAATTTTGAAAAGAAAATATAACCTTGTTAAATTTTAAATTCATTTTACTTTCGTAGCTTGAGACCTGTTCACCACCCCACACCTTCTTTCACGCATAACTACCGCAAAAACACGGTAACAATTATTATTATTATTTAGTTGTCGGATCACATTGTTTGTGAGGTTATGTCATGAAAAGATGTGCTGTGTTATATTTATATGAGTTGTAAGAACCTGTAATTAATAGTATGCGATTTTTATTACCTGTACATATGATGTGTAATCCACTCCAACATTGTGCAAGACACTGCAATATCCAGAATAACACTAAGTACGACAAGCACTAGCTAGAACCTTCCTTACAATTGTAACTATATATTAGGCACTCTAGAATTTACGAGAAAAGGTGTTGGGTAACATCCTTCTAGAAGCCTAGCCAGGCAACCTATATAAAGAGACAGTCTCGATGGTGGAGGTGAGTTATTGTTTAACAGTTGTTGTTTTTGTGAACACGTCTTGTGTGTGCCGACATGTTAATGTGGCAGTCCGCACTCAACTGTTTCAAGATGGCAGTCGTAATCTTCTGATTTTTCGTAGCAGTGTTTTGTTTTTTAGGTTATGTGAATGTTAAACGTACAACTTGTAAATAATTGTAAATAAAATCCGTGTACGCAAGTGACTGCATTTTGTGTGCGTCTTTGTGCGTACATCAAAAGAAGTATGACACAGTTAGGCTAATTATTGGCCTTAATGTTTTTACGAATTTCATTAGGTTAAAGCAAAATTTTATCCTATCCCTAATATATACCTGTTTTAGAAAACGTAATTTTCAGTGATGTTTGCAAAATAAAACCATGAGACATTCAGTCGAACCGATTTATATGTAATGCAATTTAATATGTAAATGAAGTCAACTGAGGCGGGTTCATGATGATTTTAAAGAAAATAACCGATGGCACAGTAGACAGTAAAAACTAATAAACACGACATTAACTGACACGCTAATTGGAAAAGGTTTTCCACCCCTGCCTTAGACGATGTCTAATATCACCGAGGTGAAATAAATGAGAAAAACACAAGGGGAGGCCGACAGGAAACCGGAAACATCTCCTATGGATAGGGGCGGTAGAATAACATCCGTGGTATCCTCTGCCTGTCGTAAGAGGCGACTAAAAGGAGGAGCAGGGGCTCTTAATTTGTGAGTGTGAGTCGGTGACCATTGCTTCCACTTACTTTTGTCAGGCTCCTTAGTTTCATCTTTCCTATCCGACCTCACTTGGTCATACCGTGTCTTCTTCCGATCGCGACGGTTTACGAGCTTTAGAGAGTCGAACTTGCTTAACGTAACACTAACACATCGAAGGTTTTCGGCAACGGAAGGATGGGAAAAGGCTAGGATTAAGAAGGTACAGCTCCAGCATTTGCCTGGTGTGAAAATAGAAAACCACGGAAAACCACCTTCAGAGCCAAGTAATATGGCCGATAGCCCATACATATTGGCCGATAAAACTATACATCGTCATAAATTTTTCTCACCTCGTTTCTCCTCAAACGTGGATGATACCAACGAACATACCATTTTTGCATTCTAATTAAAATTTGCTCGGTTGGAGTGGGGGCTGCTCGAGACATACGTTTCTCTAGCTCTATATTCAAGCTTTAGTAATAATCTGCTAACTTTCAAGGTCTACGCAATATCGATATATACCGGTATATTTCAGTTTGTCAAAGCCTTGATTTCCGAGACTCTTTTCTATATTCTCACACTCGTCTTCATTGTTATAGTTTCTTTCAATTTGTTATTCCCATTTATAGGACCAAAAATAGGTTATATCTATAATTTGGCTTTAGGTATGAATAATAAACTTTTAAATGTTTTAAATCTTGGAGAATTTGTCTTTCACAAATTAAATAAGTAAATAAATACATATTTTAATGTAGATGGTTTGCAACAATTTCTACACCTACTCAATCCTGTGTTTTCCAGAGGTGCATTAGATTAAAAATAGAGAATTTCAGGTAATTCATCGTCAAAATGTGATAAGCAAATAACTTCTATACGTACCACAGGAATAACACGTGATCTCCAGTCCTTCATTGTGTTTTTCATATTTTCCATCTGTGTCTTTAGTTGCGCCACATACTCTAAATCACTAGCTGTAGAACTTGGTATTGTTGTCCCACTGTCTACAAAATCGTTTATTCTGGTGATTAAAGCCTTCAAGTTAGGTAGTGAATCCGTTTTAGGCTCCTGGATATAAAGGTCCAATGCAGATGTTCTAGGCGGTTCGGTTGGTTTTGCTGATTCTGAAAATGCCACACGTTTTTCTCCTTTCAAGTTAGGTAGTGAATCATTTTTAGGGTCATGGGTATAAAGGTCCGGTACAGATGTTCTCTGCGGTTCTGGTGATTTTGCTGATTCTGAAAATGCCACGCGTTTTTCTCCCTCAATATAAATAGGAACTTTTCTGATACCGAGTTGTTCTAGATAGCGGCTTACAGTACTTGATTTAGACGGTTGGATTTCTGGATTTATACTACTATCATCGTTAATATTAGTTTCAGAACTTGTTAATTCAGTTAAAGTTAACATTGTCTCTTTCTTGACTCTATCTCTTAAATCAGAACCCAGCTCTGATTTCGTAGTGACGGTTTCTGGAAAAACGTCCTCCTCTGTGGTAAAGTACTGTTCATCTGAGATTTTTCTCGTACTTAGTGACTCATTGGGCGGTAATATTCTGTTTTTTGGAATTTGCCACGGTCGCATAACTTTATCTGCATCAGATGTTATTTCCATAAAAGCAGAATCAGACTTGCGAATTTCTGTTGTTAAAGGATTGTGTTTGTACGACAGGGAAGTTTTGGAAGTAACATTCATTGAAGATCCTCTATGGCTAAGGTCTGATTTGGGTAGTAAACTGGGAGTTTGTGGATTTTCTAGACGTATGTCTCTTGTGTTACAAGCATATTCAATACGAGGTTGTAGATCGTTTCCTATACCGATACGAATCTCCATATCTGCTCTTTTATCATGTTCTTTTAGTCGATCCTCAGTGACGTATCCTGTGTTAACATTCTTTAACCCATCATACTCGTTTTTCTTTTTAAGTGATAATCTTAGATCCTGTTGGATAGATATTATAGGACGTCTTGTTTCATACTTACGATATTTTGCGGTAATATTCTGTGATAATGAATCTTGACACCCTGTTCGAGTTTCACTTTTATTTGAGCCAGTCAAATGAGGAATACGAAGACGTGATGTCGAAGTCCCACCACTGCTACGGCTGAAGCAGCTCCCACTATTGAAGATGTTGATAGTTTTCACATCACCCGATTCTTTATCTGTTAAGTTAGACCGTTGCACCATACTCCATGTATGTAGAATATCAGGATCAGAGTCGAAGTTTTTCGATTCCCTGTCGTGACATTTGAATGAACTTGATTTCTGGATACGTTGTCTTGACTTCCTTGATTGTAAATTCTCATTGCAATAACAGCTTAGCATTGGAGGTGACATAAAAGCTCTGTCGAATGAGTAGTCACTATCCCAAACTGCAGGCTCAATATCTAAATCTGTTCCTGATGAAGTGAGTGGTTCTTCGTAGAAGCCTGGTTCTGAAACATAGCCTCGTTGCTGATAGCAAGATGGAAGCAATCTTTCTTCCTCCTTCGGTATACATAAATTCGAATCACATCTCTCACAAATTCCACAGCATTCTGCAGATTCACGTTCACCAGTCGTTGCATACTTATTTATTCTTTGCTCTATGGGAGAAAATATAGTCGAACTAGTATTGCTTTGAGATGAAGATGAATTCGTCTCATAATCGTCAGAGAACGAAACATTACAGCCATATACATTTCCACTATATTCATCATTTATCGTTATATCTGGCCTAGTAGTACGAAAACTCAGAGAAGACGTTGATTCTTTGCACGAAGGAATAATGTGTTTTATCTGACGTGCCTTTTTATTTCGATAGCCAGAAGAAATTATTTCTTGCTCAATCGTAGCTGTGTAGCGTATTTCATTTCGCTTGTCTGAACCCAATGTTTTCTTCCTTGGTGGGTAAAAATGGTCTTTGTTACAGCTGGATGATATACTTTCACCCGATTCTGAATCATGACTTAATTTGTGATATGATCGTCTAATTATTTGCCCATGTCTGATGGAATGAAATTCTGTTCGTTTGCCTGAAGATCGAGAAGGTATTTTCTCACGTTGTATAGTTGTAATGTATGCTTCATCACAATCATTGTGGCTCATTTTTCTGACATGAACATTTCTGCAAATTACGTTGGTAAATCCTCCTTCTAAGGAAATACCTCGTGTTAGCAGTGATTATCAATAGTATGTTGCGCCGTACGGCGCCTTTTTCTCTGTAGCACTGCACTACGCCTTTTCTTCTACATCTAACCACCTTTCATGTTTATGTTATCCCCTCCTTTTAAAGGCAACACACTTACCAGGGGTGAGGACTTTATAGCAGTAATCTGCGAAATTTCATTTTATAATTCTATTCACATCAGTCCTGTAAATTTGCATGAGGAGCTTCTGAACAATTTTCTTCACAGTAACTGTTCCGTGAGAGACATGCCATTTTATCACTACTGATAAAGTGCAGCGAATAACCGAATTCTTGATTATCAATGCCATACACTTACTAATGATTTCTAGAGCAAGTGCTTTTCGTTACAAAGTGTTCAAACTTCTCGCGAAAACATCTTTGAAGTATGGAGAACCGTTGGTCCACGTCACTATAGATACCACATTGGTCTGTTTATTGCGCTAGAGTTTTCTCCTTTGTTGTTATATGTAATAGAATGTTATACCTTCAAAAATTAGATTTTAATATATGATCACAAGAAACAGGAACGAAATATCAACTGGTGTGTAAGGTAAGAATGGCCGAATGTACGCATCGTCCAAGAGAAGAGAGATAAGTGTAGGTGAACCAAAAGTCAGGTGACATCATTGTCATAGTAAAGGCTTGCATGTTGGAAGTCCACATAAATGATGTTTGAAGGATGGGGCAAATCCAAGGGCACATGTGACCACTCTGGTAACCATCTTGGAATCAGACATCTTAAACTCAATTTAAGATTTAAAAGATATTTTCTTGCAGCAATATGTAGGCTAACTATCCCAAACTGCCTGGCGCATGCGCAAAATGCACTTCACTGTATTTGAAGCGTTCGTGCAGCGAAAATTTGGTATGACTGCTAGTCTGGTGTTCTTGAAGCGTGGATTCAAGTTTCGTACAGTTTGAGAACAGTCAACAGAATTTTGGGATTGTTTTCGGATTTCTAAATAAGACAAGCGCATCAACCCCTGTCACATCTTGTTTACAAAGCACAGATCCATGTAAATATATTTGTTCCGTGTTTTCTTGACATCAACATTCCTTGACAGTGGTATCCCTAAATACATTCTTAATTAAATGTGGTAATCGCACATTATCTTTAATTAACATACATGAACGTTTAATTTGCATGTAGTACATATCCTTAATTAAAATCAATATCACGGCAAAACACATGTGAACTGACAATGTAAGTAAGTCGAGGTACTGTAGATAACCTAGATACGTTTTGGTATTACGTTCAGTAGAACACAATATCAATCAATCAATCAATCAATCAATCAATCAATCAATCAATCAATCAATCAATCAATCAATCAATCAATCAATCAATCAATCAATCAATCAATCAATCAATCAATCAATCAATCAATCAATCAATCAATCAATCAATCAAATTCAATGGTTAATTGGGAAAGGTGCTGACATCTAACGGCAATAATTATTACTACGTGACCGTTCGCGAAGGAAAGAATCTGAAACTGTTTCCAACTGTTCCTAATCCGCGTATGCGCTCTTGAAAAAAAATCACAAACTCTCACAGATTTATTGCATGAACGAAACTAAAATGGAATGATAGACAAACAGCACATCATTTCCAGTTGTTTTTCTTAAAAAGTTCAATGTCGCCAACCGTTTTATCCTATCATGAACCGTTTCCTAATTATGGCTTCTTTTATCTTTGCAGGTATCAGCCCATTTCCCACAATGGTGCGGTCAAGCTAATCAGTAGATTCTGAGAGACGGTTCCCTAGCGGGATGTAATATATTAAACTCCGCAGCCATCACACGCGAGCTCGGATTTCCACACTTGAGAGTGATCTCCACTCGTTCTTCGGTCGTCAGCATCATTTTATTGCCGGTGATATCTTCAAAGGTAAACCAGGCCCTTCACGATAGAACAAAACGGTCTGCTGCACTGCACTCATAAAGAAAAGAAAACCATGCCTATCGTTCCATTTAAAAAACTTAAGTTGAGCTCAAGATGGTGAATTCCAAGATGGCGGACGGAGTGATCACATGTATACTTGGATTTGCTCCAAACCCCCAAATATCATTTGTGGACGTTGTGGACTACCAGCACACCAGCTTTCTCTATGGCAATACTGCCACCTGACTTGGGATCATTCTCTACAATGAAACCCTTTTAAGCTGACCAGATGAAAAAACACAAAATTGGTCTTTTAGAGGGTTGATCTTCTTAAATGGGAATGTCAAATTCCTGTTGCTACTACTACTACCCTTCAAGCAGTGCCGGATTAAGGCGTTTGGGGGCCCTGGGCTATTTAAAAATGTGGGGCCCCTTCTTCGTAACCAAGCCCTCCTCCCCCCCCCCCCAGGCAGCGCCGGAGAAGGTACCTGGGTCTTCGGGGGTGGCAGTCATTATTGCTACCACTACACCAACGAGATCGGCAATTTATTCTTTACGACTCCGAGTATTTCACACAATGTGATTGAAGTTTAAAATATACATTAGGATTCCCTTTCATTGTTCCTAAAACCATCTTCCTAATGCTCATGCTTTCCAATTCCGTAAAGACCTAATCTCTCTTAAAACAGCAGACTTAGATATTACACTATTCACTTACCTGTAGATTCCAATTCACCAGTCGTCGATGAACTTGTAGACTTCCTGTCAAAAAATATTGATATTTTCGGCAACTTTTCAATTTCTTTCAAATGTTGTTCTTTTAATTTACGTTTTTTGGCATCACTAGGATTATTTCTATCCATTTTACAAGAATGTTACAGTTGTAACTTACGAATGGTTGAATAATCAGAGGTGAACTGGAAGTTCTCTTCCTGATTCAAAGATATAGTGTAGCATGCGCATTCCACCGTGCTTCCCCTGTCCCGTCCCACTCACTTCCTAGACCTCTTCCCCCTTTCCCCCTGCCCGTACTCGCAAGCTGCCAGATTTAAATTTTCGTCAACAATAACGTTTACAATTATTACAGTGCGTAAGTAGCGAGGATTCGTGTCTCCGGACGGTAATTGATTCTAGCAGTGATGAAATACTAACGCGGACAGCTGATAAGAAGGAAGGAAGGAAGGAAGGAAGGAAGGAAGAGTGCGTGTTCGATATTTTGCGGGCGTAAATATTCATATATATGCACGGAGGTGGAGCAGCAGGCCTTTTTATACAATTTGAGGTTCGGCCAAGGGCCGGGGCCCCTTGGCACGTAGAGCCCAGGGCTGCAGCCCCTTTAGGCCCCCTTAATCCGGCCCTGCCTTCAAGCACGAAATTGAAAGATTCCCTTGAATACCTATCCAGGTTTCCATTTTCTTTCTATCTTTCGAAACCATACTCTCTCCTCTTGCTATTTCCGTTAATCGACCCTTGCCAGTTATTGCCAATATTGCCGGGCAGATTAGCTCAGACGGTTAAGGCGCTGGCCTTCTGACCCCAACTTGGCAAGTTTGATCCTTGCTCAGTCCGGTGGTATTTGAAGGTGCTCAAACATCGTGTCGGTAGATTTACTGGCACGTAAAAGAACTCCTGCGGGAATAAATTCCGGCACCTCTGCTTCTCCGAATACCTTAAAAGTAGTTAATGGGACGTAAGGCCAATAAAATTAATTCTTATCAGCAGTACTTCAAGAACCTTCCGCACGTTTTCCATTATTGAAATCCCTTGGCTCGAGCGCTGTTACCACTCGAACACATTCTCATGTACAGCTTCACATGGTTGCCACCATCCTTCCTTTGTGTCTTTAATTGGATTTTTCTCCTACTCCATCAAGTATTGGTCTCCATTTTCAACTGTATTTTGAATTTTTCTTTCCCCTAATTAAACTGATTCAATAGATCAAGTTGCGATCGTCTGCTTTCACTTTCTTTGATCACAAAAATACTTTATTGTGGAGGAAGAAAATGCATTTTTCTCTTTGATGTGATGACATGATCTCAGTTTTAGGACAGAACACTCACTAGAGCATTTTTAAGATTTTAACACAAAGTACAGGGGTTATACAAGCTCTCAACTTTGCTGTTCGTAGTTTACATGGATCATCTGCTGAAAGGTATAAAGTGGCAGGGAGGGATCCAGTTAGGTGGAAATAGAGTAAGCAGTCTGGCCTATGCTGACGACTTGCTCTTAATGGCAGATTGTGCCGCAAGCCTGCAGTCTAATATCTTGTATCTTGAAAATAGGTGCAATGAGTATGGTATGCAAATTAGCCTTTCAAAGACTAAATTGATGTCAGTCGGTAAGAAATCCAAGATAATTGAATGCCAGATTGGTGATACAAAGCTGGAATTAGTAGATAATTTCAAGAATTTAGGGTGTGTGCTCTTCCAGGATGGTAATCTAGTATGTGAGACTGAATCAAGGAAAACTAATACAGTGAGCTCGCAGTTACCATCAATGGTATTCTGTAAGAAGTAAGTCAGCACCCGGACAAAACTATCTTTACATCGGTCTGTTTTCAGACCAACTTCTCTTTACGGGAGTGAAAGCTGGGTGGACTCAGGATATCTTGTTCATGAGTTAGAAGTAACAGACATGAAAGCTGAATGATTGCTGGTACAAACAGGTGGAAACAATGGCAGTAGTGTACTCGGAATGAGGAGATAAAGGCAAAGTTAGAAATAAACTCGATGGATTAAGATGTACGCATAAACCGGCTTCGGTGTTGGGGATCATGTGAGGCGAATGGAAGCGAACAGGTTACCTAGGAGAATAATGGACTATGTTATGGAGGGTAAGAGAAGTAGAGGGAGACTAAGACGAGAACGATATAAAGATAAGAGATATAGAACTAAATGCCGCCACAGCACTAGTTGCAAATAGAGGATTGTGGCGACGTTTATTACATTCACAGAGGCTTGCAGACTGAACGCTGAAAGGCACAACGGTCTATAATGATGTTCTGTATGTATGTATGTACGCTGTACAGTTATTACCTGATCAGTGATCACACACCTTTACAAGAGAAGAGCAGGTATAGTTCTTGCAGTTGCCTCGTTAACGGCCGGCACACTTTTGAAGTCTAGCGGATCGGCTATGTTTACATTCCTTGTCCGCGGGGTGTCAGGATTTCCCCAACTCGAGACACAGCGTTGACATCGAACATTGTGGGAGGAGGTTAATTGGAATAACAGTTGATGATTGGCCTCTGAGAGCGAGCAGAGAGACTGGACAGAACTGCGTGAAGCTGTGCAACACTGCAGACCTGACAATCGAGCCGGATTCAGGACCGGCATGCCTTTGAAGTACTCCGCGTGGACGTTCACTGACAAAGAAAGCATACCATTAGTCAAGAGCCATCTGCTATTGGTCTCAGCAGAGGCGACTCTAGAAAAGTCATAAATCTGGTTACTGTCCGGGGGTGGTACTGGTCTCAGCAGAGGCGGCTCTAGAAAAGTCATAAATCTGGTTACTGTCCGGGGGTGGTACTGCTTAACGTTTGAGTCGACGGTCGGTAACCACAAAATTGATGGAACTATAACTCACTACCTGATATTGACATTTGCACACCCTATGCATCCTACACAACACAAAATCGAAAGATTCCTTTGAATTCCTGTCCAGGTTTCCATTTTCTTCCTATCTTTCCAAACCATACCCTGTCTACTTTCTATTTCTACGAATCGAGCCTTGCCAGTTGTCATTATTCTTCTTACTTTGTTATTGATTTTTAACTTTATTGCTGATGCACAATATTATTTTTATCTTGAATGTTATCTTATTAATACTTATCTAAATATTATTACATTATTAGCGTAAAATAGCTAATAACAGAAAGAAAACAGAACTTAGAGAATTAGAGTACGTGCAGCTTTATCTGTTCCTGTAATTATTAAAATGGGACTTCCTCAAGGCAGTATTATTGGTCCTTTATGTTTTCTTATATATACAAATGATATGAGTAAAGAACTGGAATCTGAGATAAGGCTTTTTGCGAATAATGTTACTCTTATAGACTAATTAATAAGTTACAATGTTCTGAGAAACTGCAAAATGACCTCGACAATGTTGTGAGATGGACAATGGAATGATTTATTTATCATTTAATCGTATGGTGATTTTATACAATATAGATATAAGGCAAAATCAAACTTTAAAATCCATCCTTCTCAGCCATTCAGTTAAACCGGGCGTGAGAGCGAACAAATCGTCAGGAGTGCCAGGGTACGAATGAAGACGACAGCGTTGGACCAGGTGCTCAATCGTCTGTTCTTCCAATCACACATTGGTGAACTGATCCAACACCACTTGTAACTGAAGTAATTGCAACAACCATGTCCAGTCCTTAACATATTGATACGGCACCAGAGATTCCTCGGTAGATCAAAACCGTTTGGCTTCTTTGTGGGATCAAGATGGTGGACACTTGTTCCCAATGTTTTTGTTGACCACTCATGCTTCCAGCTTTCATTTAGGTCAAATCCATCTGCAAAGAGTTGCCCTGCAGTGACACGTGCTGGTCTTCTTGATTGCAGTCGCTGCAGAGACGGATGACAGAATTCTTGGTGCAGTGGCAAAGAGGGTGATGCAAAGATGTTCTTGGCTTCCCTTAGTAGAGCTTGCTTCCGTCTTAAGTGAGGTGGAGGGATGTGACTCAGAACAGGTAACCAGTGACATGGAGTTGATTTGATGGTACCAGTAATGCAACGCATTGTATTGTTCAATTTTGTGTATACTTTCTTCACATGTACACTTTCCAACCAGACAGGAGCACAGTACTCAGCAGCCGAGTAGACAAGACTGATGCCAGTTAAGCTTAGACAAACAGCAGAGGCTCCCCAGAAGGTACCACAAAGCTTATGCAGTATGTTGTTTCTTGCGGCGACTTTATGAGAAAGCTCAGTGATGTGCTCTTTAAAGTTCAGGGTTCTATCTAAAGTGACTCCAAGATATTGTGGGAAAGGATTGTACCTCAGCTTTCGTCCATTGAGCAGAACTCTTGGTTTGTTGTTTGCAGCACGATTTTCTACATGGAAACAAGAAACTTCAGTTTTTGTTGTGCTGGAGATCAATCTCCAGGTCTTAAAGAAAGTTGACATCTTCTTGAGGTCCTCCGCAAGCATTTGTTCACCGTCTTCAGAGTTATTGCTCTGTGCTACCAGTGCGATGGTATCAGCATATATAAAGTTAGTTGATGTTGTGGAGGGTAAATAATCAATGTAAAAATTGAATAGCTATGATGATAACCGGGGTTAAATGTCAACTTGTAAGTTTCACTAATAGGAAAAGTCCTCTCAGTCTTAATTACTGCATTGATGAGGTGAACGTTCCTTATGGGGATCATTGTAAGTACCGATGCGTTAAATAAGGAAAGATCATCATTGGGGTAATCACACAAATGTGATTGTAAATAAATTGTACTGTTCTCTGCACATGGTCAGTATTTAGGGGTTGTAGTAAGAATGTAAAGGAGAAGGCAATTAAGCCTCTGGTAACACCTCAACTAGAGTATGGTTCTAGCGCATGGGACCCTCACCAGGATTACTTGATTCGAGAACTGGAAAAAAATCCAAAGAAAAGCAGCTCGATTTGTTCTGGGTGATTTCCGACAAAAGAGTAGCGTTACGCAAATGTTGCAAAGTTTGGGCTGGGAAGACTTGGAGGAAAGGAGACGAGCTGCTCGACTAATCTGTTAGTGGACAGATGACAAGGAATGATATTAGTAGACGAATAAGTTTGAGTGGTGTTTTTAAAAGTAAGAAAGATCACAATATGAAGATTAAGTTTGAATTTAAGGGAACGAATTGGGGCAAGAATTCTTTTATAATAAGGGGAGTTAGGTATTGGAATAATTTACCAAGGAAGATGTTCAATAAATTTCCAAATTTTTTGCAATCGTTTAAGAAAAGTCTAGGAAAACGACAGGGAATTTGCCACCTGGGCGACGGTCCTAAATACAACTCAATGTTAACTGATTGACAGATGGCCCATCTAAACATGAATACATTCATAAATCACCTATAAAGAATATTCCACACTGATAAACAGCACAGCAGTGAATACATCTCTCTATACAGGGTTGGCGTCAGGAAGGGCAATCGGCCGTGAAACTGGGCAAAACCCACATTGTGTACTGACCCCAAACATTTCCGAGAAATTCCAATAATAATAAGAAGAAAAATATATGTAATCAACATTTCGGGCAACAAATGCACTGGCATACTCCTCGAGAATAAGAATACACGAATTAGTTCAATCAATCAATCAATCAATCAATCAATCAATCAATCAATCAATCAATCAATCAATCAATCAATCAATACTGATCTGCAATTTGGGCAGTCGCCCAGGTGGCACATTCCGTATCTGTAGTTTTCCTAGCCTTTTCTTGAGTGATTTGAAAGAAATTGGAAATTTATTGAATATCTCCCTTGGCAAGTGATTCCAATCCCTAACTCCCTTTCCTATAAATGAATATTTGCCCCAATTTGTCCTCTTGAATTCCAACTTTATCTTCATATTGTAATCTTTCCTACTTTAAAGCACCACTCAAACTTCTTCGTCTACTACTTTCATTCCACGCCATCTCTCCACTGACAGCTCAGAACATACTACTTAGTCGAGCAGCTCGTCTTCTTTCTCCCAAGTCCTCCCAGCCCAAACTTTGCAACATTTTTGTAACGCTACTCTTTTGTTGGAAATCACCCGAGACAAATCGAGCTGCTTTTCTTTGGATTTTCTCCAGTTCTTGAATCAAGTAATAAAAGTCGCTAGGTGATGCTGGCGACACCGGTGGCAGAGCTGATATCGGTACTGTGAGCAACAGGGCATCCGCACATTTTAGATAGTCAAGTCCTATAAATATTTTTGTTCACAATTTAACAAAAAAGTATTTATCTCCCGTAACTGTGCTTAGTTTTCTTAGTTTTTAAGAAACCTGTAAAAAACAAAAATATGAAATAAAAATAATGCTTACCCTAATGTAATCAAAATCCTTTCTTTCTTCAGCACTGATGCACTCCCTCATGTTGGTGTTTTGATATGGGGAGTAGGGGTAATACTTTCAACTAGTACATTATATTACTCTTTCGACATTCGATAAAATGCAAGAATTTTGGCGTCACTTACTTCACTTGCAGTTTTTTGACTGGAAAGAATAGCCTGCATCGTATATCCTTCTGGATTGCAGTTGGAAGGTATCGTTTCATCTACTGGATAGGCGGTCCTGCGTTCATCGGGTTCACCTTCGCCTGTCTTCGCTGCAGTCAGCCTGGATAGCGTGCTTGTTATCTGTGAAATTGCGTACTGGCGAGGAGTTTGGCATTAAATACCGGATTAAATGATGTGAATTACTTCCAACTTTATCTAGTTTTTCCTTCGCGCTTTATTTGTTTAGTGTCCTATAGCCCCCTTCGCTGTCTAGTCACACGTCCTATCCTAGCATTCAGCTTCGTAGTTTCAATTTTGACTTCAGTTACTCTTCTCTCCTAGTTAGTTCAGAGATTATATTGGATAATTGCCATTACTAGTACACTGTTCTATTGACTCGTACTAAGTCACAAGTACAACCTTCATATTGAATATAGTCGGAAGAAAAACAAGCTCCTCAAATAAATACCAAAACTAAGTAATTACGCAAACTAATCTTGTGAAAATAACTTTCCAACATCCTTAACATCTAGACACGGTTGTGCTGTGCTCGCTTTGCTTTCTAGAGCTCGCTATCACCTCGTGCCCGTGTTTACAGAACTGTGTGACTGTATTGAATAATAGTATTATATAGACACGTGCACATAAGGGATTAGTGTTACCTGTGAGTGGGGACGAGGGTCCCCGGGACTTAGTGAGGATGGAGGAATCATCAGACGGTGGCCTAGGTACTCTATCTAACCATAATTCACTTAGCTCAGCTATAGGTACCGCATTAAACTTGTGCTATTCAGACGGACCGTTAAGTGATGTAGACCAAATACCTTCTCAAATATCTACACTACGTAAACGTGGTCTCCCGGACGAGCGTCCTGATTACTGGAATGAAGAGGGCCTAAGTGTGAAGAAGCTTTTTTTTTTTTTTTTGCTAGTTGTTTTACGTCGCACCGACACAGATAGGTCTTATGGCGACGATGGGACAGGAAATGGCTGGGAGTGGGAAGGAAGCGGCCGTGGCCTTAATTAAGGTACAGCCCCAGCATTTGCCTGGTGTGAAAATGGGAAACCACGGAAAACCATTTTCAGGGCTGCCGACAGTGGGGTTCGAACCTACTATCTCCCGAATACTGGATACTGGCCGCACTTAAGCGACTGCAGCTATCGAGCTCGGTTGTGAAGAAGCTATCAGTGTCGATAAGTGCCAGTGAAAATTCTCATGAACATCGAACTAGCTGCCCAATTCCGCCAGCCCCATCTGTGCAGCCTGTGCAGTTGAATACGTCCCAGCATACAGCTAGCCAGCTTGCTCTAAGTCAACAGGTACGAAGCAGCGCTCGGCATGAGTCATACCTCTATAAGTTAGATGATGAAGGTCCGTTCATAGTGTATGCTGAACATAAACCCGATGAGGCAGGTGCGGTAACTAAACATATCGGCCGGTTACATCCAATGTCCGTGGGAAAGTGTATTAGGGCCTTAATTCCAGACATGCGTACTTCTATAATGAACATTACTACAAAGGGACGTAATAGGGTTCAAATAGAACTTTCTTCCGCTACCTGTGCAAACAGGCTTGCTCAGTTACAATCCCCCTCACTCAGTCTTTACATACCAAGGCATCTAACGGTGAAGACAGGTCTTATTCGTGCAGTAGATACGTCCTTCTCGGAGGAAGAATTACTTTCAGAAATTCAGTCAGATAAGAAAATATTAGAAGTACATCGCTTTCACCGTAAACTTGTACGAGACGGACAGACTGTACTAGTGCCTCGGCAACTGTTGCGTGTTGTATTTGAAGGTCGCACTTTACCTCCTTACGTGTATATATTTAACACTCGGTGTGGTGTAGAACCTTACGTCCAGAATGTAACCCTTTGCTACCAATGTCTTAAATACGGCCACGTAAATAAACAGTATCGTAGCAAAGCACGCTGTGCATGCTGCGGCGACAGTCACATCACTGCAGATTGCCTTACTCCAGATCCGCCTAAATGTATTTACTGCTCTGGCCCTCATCGTGCAGATGATCGATCCTGTCCAGAATACGAACGACAGGGTAGGATTAAATATAATATGGTCCATTTAAATATCACCATTGAGCAAGCACTCGAAATGGAATCTACAAGCACATATGCTAATACTGTGATGCAAAATAACACTCATCCAGCAAGTACATCTTATCACAAGGAATTTCCATCCCTTCCTTTCCCTGCATGTGGGCCACTTCCCACCAATAACCTTTCCAACTCTTCTTTCCCTAGTACCTCTAAGGTGTCCTCTCGTTTTACACCCAAACGTTCTTCCACCCCAAAGTCTAGAATTCCAGTTCACAACCAGTGGAAAACATACTACAATGGACAGCGTTCTCCTGCCAACTCCACTGGACCTATATACCCTACACAACAATTTCAACCAAGTCAACAGCCTCAAACAACACCACAGGCTCTACCTACAACTCCACTGCTTGAAAACATTGTCCAGTTTATTTTGACGCTTAAAAACACGGCCTCCTCGGAAATTGATCCCTCTCATATACGTGACGTTATTTCATCACTTTTGAATCAGAATAACCATGGATACCGCACTTCAACTGAATAAAATAATACAGTGGAACTGTCACTCAATACGAGCGCATAAACTTAGCCTTCAGACTCTACTGCGAGATTACTCCGTTTCAATGTGTGTAGTTAGTGAGACCTGGCTGAAGGATACTACCCCCTTTCAGCTTCCAGGCTACAATTTTATAAGAAGTGATCGTGGTGATGGTTATGAAGGGGTTGGAATTCACCTCCAGAAGAACATCATTTATGATCAAGTAACTCTTAATCTTCGAGGGTCGAAATTGGAAACATGTGCCATCAAGGTTAACTACAGGGGTTCACCGTTAACTATTGTTTCCGTATACCGATCACCTAACCAACTGGTATCTGTACACGCTGTACACGAACTGCGTCGACTCTTTTCCCAACTTTCACAGCCTGTACTTATCTTCGGAGACTCCAACTCACACCACTTGAATTGGGGAAGTTCTTCTACTGACTCACATGGAATACAACTCGTGGGTGTAGCTGAAGAAGAAAACTTAGTGCTACTGAATGATGGGTCCCCTACCCGAATTTCCCGACCTAATCAAGCTCCTTCGGCAGTAGATGTTACTTTTGCATCTCCTTCAATAGCACTCGACTTCTCCTGGCAGGTTCTACAGGACACTCTAGGATCTGACCACTCTAGGATCTGACCACTTTCCAATATTATTAACATCGACTAATACATCAACCATTCCTCATACCATCTACCCAACATATCGTTGGAAAATTCGAAAAGCTGCCTGGGCAAGTTACAAGGAGGCAATAGATCTCATCCTGGAAGAATACTACGAAACGAATGACATTGTCAGAGACTACGAAACATTCTGCGATTCCATTAATCGAGCAGCCTGCCTTACAATTCCACAAAACAGACCATATGCATACAGCAAACGACCTCCAACTCCCTGGTGGGATAACGAATGTCAAGCTGCTTTGCATGACAGGCGTGTGGCACTCCATCATTATAAACAGGATGCTTCTGAAGCTAATTTCCTCACCGTACAACAAACTCAAGCGAAAGCAAAACGCTTATTCAAGCTTAAAAAGCGTCAGGGTTGGCGCCAATATTGTACTTCTCTCAACTCATCTATCTCTCCTGCTACGATGTGGCGGAATATTCGTCGTTTCCGAAACTCACAGAACTGCCCTCAGTTTACATCTACATGTACGATACCAATAAAAGAGGACATCCTGAGAAAAATGGCCCCTCCTTCAGCTCATATAGGTTATTTACCACGCAATGGCCATGAAGATAATTTCCATCCACTACTTCGTCCATTTGAATTTCAAGAACTTATTAAGGCCTTGAAAACGAGTAATAATACTTCTCCAGGCCCAGATGACATTCATTACCCAATGTTACTCAACATGTCTAGTGATGGACATAAGAAACTACTTAAGCTGATGAAGATGTGGTTTCAAAGAGTGCATCCTCCGTCATTTAAACTTATTCGTCTGGTACCATTATTGAAGAATGGGAAAAATCCACGACTGTCTTCATCCTATCGCTCACTGTCCTTGATATCCTGCTTGTACAAGACTATGGAAAGGATGATTAAGCATCGATTAGAATGGTGGGTAGAACATCACAAGCTGCTACCACCTCAAAAAATGGGTTTTCGACGTGGGAAAGGTACAATAGATACACTTGTACATCTAATTACAGACATCCAACTTGGTCTGAGCAATAACAATTACGTTGTGGCATTGTACACTGATCTGTCTTCTGCGTATGACAGCGTGCTTATTCCCGTCTTAGAAGACAAATTACGCTTCCTACATCTCCCAGAGGACTTTATTGGGAACCTCAGTTGCCTTCTACAAGATAGACATCTCATCATGTTTCACAATGGCACGACAATTGGTCCTCGAATGACATCCCAAGGTCTTCCACAAGGCTCTATCTTGTCTCCGTTGCTTTTTAACATATACACAGCAGACCTCACATCTATATTTTCTCCTGAGATTCAAGTTCTTCAGTATGCTGATGATATTTGCATTTATACAGAAGCTGAATCCTTGGACAAGTGTCAAGAACAGATGACGGTTGCCATGAGTACTTTCACTCCTTGGCTTCATAACCATGGATTAACGATATCTGCAGGAAAATAAGCAGTCTCTATCTACACTCGACATTCGAGACCCCCACTGGACACGATTCATCCGGATTCCTACTTATTTCCCTACAAGGTGGTGGTGCCTTATCTAGGACTTCTCATCGATCACAAATTGACATGGTCTCCACATATTCATCATGTGCACCGTAAGTGTGATATTTCAGTCAATATCTTACGAGCCATTAGCGGCTCTTGGTGGGGCTGTGACCCGAAAATTGCGCTGCAACTGTACAGAAGTTTGATTCGACCTCTCCTGGATTATGGAAGTGGATGCTTTGCTACGGCTTCCAAAACATTGTTAACTAAACTAGACAAATGTCAGTATAAGGCCCTTGGACTCTGCATAGGAGCAATGCAATACAAATGCTCTGCTACTTGAAACACTCGAACCTCCTCTCCATCTACGAAGGCAATATCTAGCGGGGAAATATATTTTCAAACTTTTTCAATACAGGGAGTCTCCAATACTTCACAAGATATCCAAGCCGACTACCTTAGTACTGACTTCACGCTACTGGAGAAAGAAACGTCAACCGATCCTAGTGGATGAATTTACCAATCTCAGTGGTTGCAGGCGTATTGTAAGCACTCTAGATACCCATCCCAGTTTTAACTGTTCTTTTGAAACTACTATTAAGAAACTGGTTATTCGACTAGAAGCATCATTTGAGATCACTGTGAACTGTAACGATGTCAGCCTGAAACGTTATCTGGCAGAATGGCCACACGCCCGACACATCTACACAGATGGATCAAAGGACTTTAATACAGTGGGTAGCGCCTATATCGATGTTCATTCCGGCAGTTGTGGTAAGTTCAAGCTACCTCCGACAGCATCTATATTTACGGCTGAGCTTACAGCCATTTTGGGGGCCCTCGAATACGCTGCAAATCTTCCTGAGCGGTTGATTGTGGTGTTGTCTGATTCTAGATCAGCACTGCAGAGT
This sequence comes from Anabrus simplex, assembly GCF_040414725.1. Classification (NCBI taxonomy): domain Eukaryota; kingdom Metazoa; phylum Arthropoda; class Insecta; order Orthoptera; family Tettigoniidae; genus Anabrus; species Anabrus simplex. The sequence continues at coordinate 1,755,138,099 of NC_090265.1, forward strand.
ATACAAACCATTAACTCACGGACATCATCCTTGATTCTCGTACACGAGATTGTTGCACAGGTACATCGACTTGAGACACAGGGGAAGAAAGTTCCATTTGTGTGGGTAAAAGCCCATGTAGGAATCCCAGGCAATGAACTAGCAGACAAAGCAGCACAATCTGCTGCCACTGAAGGCCAACAGACTTACACGACAGTTCCAGCATCGGATTACACCTCCTTGCTTCGTCGACGGCAATTGACGGCGTGGAACAACGAGTGGCATGATACCTCCCAACAACGCGGAAAACACTATGCCACTATCCATCCAGATATTCCAAACGTTCTTTGGCACCATCAGCGTCCCTATTCGAGTCAATTCATCAGAGCAATCGCAAGAATGAAGTTTCATCATGGTTGCTTCCCTCAACATCTGCACAAAATCCAAGTACTACGATCTCCCTTCTGTTCATGTTCAGCTGATACAGTTGCCGATCTTAATCATATATTCTTTGGATGTCCACACCACTTTGTACGCACTACTTGCCTACTTCAAAATTTATTGGCATTAGGATACCAATTACCCCCTATTCTTTCGTCAATTCTCCACGAAAGTGATCAATCTGCTTACTTTGAGTTATATGCATTTCTTTCTGACATTGGACTGCGAATCTAAGTCCTTCACCTAGCATCGAACTTACCCTATAGTACTACAACACTCCTACCTTCTTCTGATCCACGGCCTAGTCACGCGTACCACTGGATGTCCTCATAGGCATTATGATGAGAAGACGAATGCATCTCTCCTGTCTCCGAGCAACAAATAAATTAAAACATAAGTTCCTATAAAACTCCCTTCCATTTATAATTCACTGGCTGAGTGGGCTTCGACCCGAATGCCCCCCCCCCCAAAAGTACAACCTTCTTCGTCGAGCTCTGGATCAGAATAGCATGCATGTCCCCTCGTCCTCCCTTTCATCATATCCGTGGGATGGCGCCTCAGTAGGGGAATCACTAACAGAACCACGCCAACTCTTTGTGTTGAATGGGCTTCGTTTCCCACGGTATGTTATGTAATGACTAAACTTAAATATTGGACATAATAGATATAATAAACTCGAGACACTAGATAAAGCCAACAATATTCTCTCTCGTTCCAGTTTTTCGTCATGTGGCACCTAGGCGTAATTACCCGTTAATCTCGCAAGCATTCCTCTACTGCTTCTTCCCGCTTTTTATGATTGCAGTTGGAACTTAGGTGGCTCGGTTAGCAGAGTTGGAGATTAATCTGTGAATCCCGCTCGCGGTCTCCCTTCTCTTGTCTACACGTCCCCATCCTGGGGGGAATTGTTCTGGCGCGCTTTTCTACGTTCGTATCCCCGCGCTTGTTTTAACATATGCATGAAGCATTCAATAAATGACAATACCACGCAGATGTGATACGGTACTTCATATACATGTCTTTTTTCTTTGTACTCTCAAGCTGAAGATGACCTCAAGTAAGGTCGAAACATGTCCTTTTATATTATGTTTTAGACTGACCATTTATTAAATGGTAACAATTTAGTATTGAAAAGGAAGTACTTGTAAAACTGAATTAAGAATATTTTTATAAATTATTATTGAACAAATTAACGGGGATACCTGGACTCTTGAGGACAATCTACAGCACAGAGAATTGAGATTGAATGGGTCGAAAGGAAAACATCATCACTAAAAACATTCACACCGAGTCATTCAAACACAACAATACACATTATAAATATATCCACTTTAATCATATTTTATTATCAATAGCGCGGTCTACGTGAACGGTAATTGTAAAGTCTGCTATTGAACTTGGTAATAACATCACTAGTTGTATCTTCCACGTCTTTCAGGGCATCGGGATTCAAAATACGTGATGGTATTCTTATAGGTTCTCGGATATCATAAGGTTCAATTTTACCCCTGCCCTTATCCTTAATTTCTGTCCTTGACGATTTTTTCTTCTTAATATTCTTTTGCGATGCTTTAGCACACGGTGGACATTCTTCTTTAAATAAAACTTCTTGTGGTTTACTCGTTTTTCTTTCCTCTAAAGCCAGCTGCAGCCGAGCCATTTCATGTTCAAGCTCACTGACCTCCGCTGCCAGATCGATAAGTTCCTTCTTAACTCTTGAAGCGAGTGGTGGCACAAGTGGATACGCCTAGAAGAAGAACAGAGAGAGAAAATAATCAGAGTCATTTGGTATGGTGACTGTTGTATTGAGTGGGGGCTACACAACAGCTTCAAAAGGAAGAGTAGCATTTTTGCTATTTTCATTTGATAAAAGAAATTTGAAGAAAGGAGAAAATACATTTAAAATTGTTTCTGAATTAGAAAATCTATGGACATCAAACGGGTGTATACAAACTACGAGTAAAAAGAGCCTGTAAATTACACATAAAGAACCAGGAGTTACTTCATCAATATTAATCTAAAGCGGGAAGTGGTGGTGGTGGTAATGTTTGTTTTAAGAGGAAGTGAAACTAGATAATCATCCTCTCTGAACAAATTACGTGGGGGGAAAAATAAAACAAAATTATTTATTCAACGAAAGAATTTCGAAATGAATTACAAAATAAAACAAAAATTATAATATTAAGCCGAAGAGATTACTAACGAATCAGAAAACAGAGCATTTGAAATTTACATACCCTTGGGAAATCTACTGTCACTCATACAGCGGATGACGAGATCAGCCGTAGTCACGTCATCGACTTGTATGCGTTCGAGTGTTTCCTGCAGGCCGAGGCTCCGTCTTTTAGGGCAGAGAGATCGGCGCACTCTGTAAGGATGTGGGCAACGGTGAAGTCGGCACCACAACACACTGGGGAGGAGGGTGGGGGTCCTCTTTAGTAGATAAAGAGTGCATAGACATCCGTGACCTATCCTCAGCCTACACAATACTACGGCCTCTCCGTGAAGGCCGGAAAGAGGACCGCCACACGGTAGTTGCCTACTTAATTGCTCTCAGCTTGTTGGGAGTTCGGATAGCTAGCCGCTCCGACTCCCAGGACGCCAAATGGTTCGACGTAGCTGAGAAAAAAGATCTTTATCAGGTACATTCACAGGCCTTGGAGGTAAAAGTACGCTTCCTTTGCAGCTTCATCCACAAGTTTATTTTACGCAATCCGACCGTGGTTGGGAAGCCACCACGCAAAAGTGATTAAAACTATGTTAGATTGGAACCTCGGACCTTCAAAAACAAGGCCTGATCCATACATAGTGAGCAAATGTGGACTGGGAAGTGTTTCCTTTGGTATCTACCCAAAACTTGCTGAACTCATTTGCGACTCGATAAACTCGATAAACTGTTTAATCTGACTTGCTTAAATTTGAGTGTTATTTTTTAAAAAGTGTATTCATGTCTTGTATATTAGTGTTATTATTTAAGTGTACTTAAGCCACCTTCATCAAATACATACATCACAAGCCATTTTACTTGGATTCCGAACAGCATTACAAAGCTGGAAACTTCTGGACTGCCCCTTCATGAATCTGAGTCTACAGTGGAAGATGCAATCAGTAAATTGAATGTTGTGCCGGGAGCAATCGGTGAGTGTGTTTCAGTAAAATTGAATGGTGTACTGAAAATAACCCAGGAAATATATATTTTCTTTCAAATGTATACACTTCCCTGAGAATGAAAACGTATCTTCCAGCATCATCCCTCATTTGAAATACGCGCCAGTTATTTCAAGCCAAGTTGAAAAGTCTTTCTTTATATATAACTAGCAGCTACCCGCGACTTCGCTCGCGTGAATTTCGTAATTTGTTAAAAGTAACCGTCCCTCAGTACTGCACTAAGACATTAAATTAAAATTCCTAAAGTATAAAAACTCACCGAAAAACTGAGTTTCATTTATCCCAGAAACTCTTTGTTAACCACGTTTGTGGTTTTGGGGCTAAGATGACCATGCAACATATAACTGTACATGTGAGAAAATGGCTTCTCTCAACTTGAAAAAGAAACCATGTTTCTTTATTTTTAAAAGATATACCAACATACCTATTTCAACGTCTGTAAGATCCTCAGTTTTTGAGATATAAGTATCCCCATGAAAGGAATTCAACCCCTTTATCAATCCTTCCCCTACCTAAGTGGTTTTTCCGAAAACTAAAGTATCATGTTTCTTTATTTTTAAAGGAGATTCCAAATACCAATTTTCACGTCTGTAACATGTTAAGCTTTTGACATATACTATAGATATACCTGTACTCATTTTAAAAATTCACCCCCTTTTTCAATTCTTTCACTCCCTTAAGTGAATTTTCCGAAAACAAAAAAGTACGCGTTTCTTTATTTTTGAAGGCTATTCAAACAGCCATCTTTCATGCCTGTAATATATTCAGTGTTTGAGATATAAGTATCATCATAAAAGGAATTAAACATCTTCTTCACTTCATTCCACCTCTATTCGCCTTAACCAGACTTTCGGAAAACAATAAATATGCCTTTAAAGGAGATTCAAAGTACCAACTTTCACGTCTGTAACATCTTCAGTTCCAGAGATATAAGTATCCTCATAAACAGAATTCTACTCCTTTACTTACTTTCACCCCCCTTCTAAGTCGATTGACCGAAAATAAAATAATACATTCTTCTTTATTTTAAAAAGAGATTCAACATACCAATTTTTCACGTCTGTAACATCTTCATTATTTTAAGATATAAGTATTCTCATACACATAATTCAACAAATTGTTCAATTCTTTCACCCCGTTAAGTCGATTTTCCGAAAACAAAAGAATACGTATTTCTTTATTTTTAAAGGAAATTACAAATACCAATTTTCATGTCTGTAACATCTTTTGTTTTTGAGATATAAGTACCCTCATGCAAATAATTAAACTATTTTTTTCAATTCATTCACGCCCCTTTAAACGGATTTTCAGAAAACAAAAGAATATTGCTTCTTTACTTTGAAAGAAGGTTACAAATACAAATTTTCATATCTCTAACATCTTCAGATTTTTCATCTCTTTATTCACCCCTCCCCCGCGGTAAGTTACCCCCCAAAGGGTATTTCTTATTTTACAGTAGATTCTAAATACCAATTTTCACGTCTGTAACCTTGAGTTCTTGAAATATAGGTATCGCCATTAAAATAATTCAATTTCTTTCACTTCCTTTCACCCTCCCCCTGAAGTGAATTTTCCGAAAACAAAAAAAAATTGTGTTTCTTTATTTATAAAGGAGCATTCAAATATCAATTATCACGACTATAAAAATCTTTACTTTTTGAGATATGAATCCTCATAAAATGAATTCAACTCCTTTTTTCACTCCCCACCCCGCCCCAAGTTGAATTTCCCCCCCAAAATGCGTGTTTCTTTACTTTTAAAGGGGATTTCAAATACCAATTTTCACCTCTGTAACATTTTTAATTTTTTAGATGTAAGTATCCTCATACAAATATTTCAACTAATTTTTCAGTTATTTCACCTCCTTAAGTGGATTTTCCGAAAACAAAGAAATACATATTCCTTTATTTTTAAAGGAGACTCCAAATACCAATTTTCACTTCTGTAACATCTTCAGTTTTTGAGACATCACCGTCCTAATAACAATAATTCAACCTCCTTTACAGTTGTGTTACCCCCTCCCCCATCTTAAGTGGTTTTTCCGAAAAAAAATACATGTTTCTTTATTTTTAAAAGAGATTAAAGATGAAAACTTTCGCGTGTGCAACCTGTTAAGTTTGTGAGATGTTCTGTAGATTAGATATTTTCATTTAAAAATTCACGCCCTTTTTTAGATCTCTTTAAGTGGATTTTCTGAAAATAAATTATCTGTGTTTATTTACTTTTACAAGAAATTCCAAATACCAATTTTCACGTCTGTAACAATTTATGTTTCTGAGATATACTGTAGATACACAGTAGTCCTTTTAAAAATTAATCTTCTTTGTCACTCTTGTTCACCCCCCCCCCCATTAATTGGATATTTGAAAAAAGTACATGCTTCTTCATTTTTAATGTCTGTAACATCTCCAGTTTTTTTAAGATATAAGTATCCTCATAAAAGGCGTTGACCCATTTTTCACCTTCTTTCACTCCCCTTAGGGGGATTTTCCGAAAACAAAGAAAGTGCGTGTTTCTTTATTTTTAAAGGAAATTCTAAATACTAAATTCTAAATTCTAAACTTTTAAGTTTTTGTGATATACGTATGCTCATTTAAACAATTCAACCCCCCCCCCCCCGTTTTATTTCTTTATGTCCAGTAGTTTTGGCTCGGCGATGATGAATCAGTCAGTCGGTCAGTCCTCAGCCAGTCAGTCAGTCAGTCATTCAGTCAGGGCATGCTATTATATATATATATATATATGTATGTATATATATAGATAATATCCTAACAGACAGAAGGCAATCGATGACCACAGAATACTTGATTTAATATTTACTTATTAATTACGCCTCCAAATGAAAATTAGAGGTTGAATATTATCTGCACTTTAAACTTTTTCGGTTTCGTTTCCATTTCTGTGTGCAAGAATACATCAAATAAACATTAGATATTAAGTTACATATTTTTTATTTATGAAATATTTAACTAACATAATTTGTCAATTTTAGCTACATATTTATGCACATATTTCTCATTTTTTAAATTACAATTCGGACTCTACTTATGACAGGAGATGTTGAAATGTGCTCCTCCGTCATCCACACATTTTAACATTTTCGTACCCCGCCATGCTGAACTTTTCGAAACCCCGGTTTCTTGTTCACATCGTCTTAGAGATTTCGTAGGCATATGCTCTAATATTTCTCCTATTTCAATTACTTTTTCCTCGTTAACTACACGTTTTTTAACACTTCGCTTCTTATCGAGTAAAGAACCAGTTACTCTCAATTTGTTTAAGAGTGTCTGCATGGTCTGTCTATGTGGAGGGCGTATACCTGGAAATTGTGTTACAAATCGCCTAATGACTTCCCTGCAAGACTCTGTTTTCACTTAATTATCGTACATAAATACCTTTCAGTCATCAATCAATCACCACCGTTCTGCATTTAGGGAAGTCGCCCAGGTGACATTCCCTATCTGTTCTTTTTCTAGCCTTTTCTTAAATGGTTTCGAATAAATTGGAAATTTATTGAACACCAACCTTGGTAAGTTAGTCCAATCACTAACTCCCCTTCTTATAAACGAATTTTTGCCCCAGTTTGCCCTCTTGAATTCCCACTTTACCTTCATATTGTAATTGCTATAATGAACCAGTGTGTTACGTGCCAGTAGTATCACAAAAATTATGAACCAAAGGAATGGCATGCTAGAGAAGAAAGTTGTCTAACTCCCCACCTACTTCCCGCCAATATTCAGGCAGGCTGTTACACTCGGTAACAGCTGTAAGCTTGCATCCGGGAGATAGTGGATTCCAATCCCACTGTCGGCAGCCCTGAAGATGGTATTCCGTGGTTTCCCATTATCACACTAGGTTAATGCTGGGGCTGTACCGTAAGGCCAAGGGCGCTTCCTTCACACTCCTAGCCCTTTCCTACCCCTCTGTCGCCATAAGAATGCTCGGTACCCAGCCGTAACCCTATCTATCGGAGATGAGTGGCAACAGAAGACATAAAGCAAAACACAACAATCAATCAATCAATCAATCAATCAATCAATCAATCAATCAATCAATCAATCAATCAATCAATCAATCAATCAATCAATCAATCAATCAATCAATCAATCAATCAATCAATCAATCAATCAATCAATCAATCAATCAATCAATCAATCAATCAATCACTACTGATCTGCATTTAGGGCAGTCGCCCAGGTGGCAGATTCCCTATCTGTTGTTTTCTTAGCCTTTTCTTAAATGACTTCAAAGAAATTGGAAATTTATTGAACATCTCCCTTGGTAAGTTATTCCAATCCCTAATCCCCCTTCCTACAAACGAATATTTGCCCCAATTTGTGCTCTTGAATTCCAGCTTTATCTTCATATTGTGATCTTTCCTACTTTTAAACACGCCACTCAAACTTATTCGTCTACTGATGTCCTCCCACCGCATCTCTCCTCTGACAGCTCGGAACATACCATTTAATCGAGCAGCTCGTCTCCTTTCTCCCAAATCTTCCCAGCCCAAACTTTGGAACATTTTTGTAACGCTACTCTTTTGTCGGAAATCATCCAGAACAAATCGAGCTACTTTTCTTTGGATTTTTTCCAGTTCTTGGATCAAGTAATCCTGGTGAGGGTCCCATACACTGGAACCATACTCTAGTTGGGGTCTTACCAGAAACGCATATGCTCTCTCCTTTACATCCTTACTACAACCCCTAAATACCCTCATAACCAAGTGCAGAGATCTGTACCCTTTATTAACAATCATATTTATGTGATTACCCCAAATGAAGATCTTTTCTTATATTAACACCTGGGTACTTACAATGATCCCCAAAAGGAACTTTCATCCCATCAGCGTAGTAATTAAAACTGAGAGGACTTTTCCTATTTGTGAAACCCACAACCTGACTTTTAACCCCGTTTATCATCATACCATTGTCCACCGTCCATCTCACAACACTATCGAGGTCACCCTGCAGCCGCTCACAATCTTGTAATTTATTACTCTGTACAGAATAACATCATCTGCAAACACCCTTATCTCTGATTCCACTTCTTTACACATATCATTGATATATATGAAAACATAAAGGACCAATAATAGTGCCTTGAGGAATTCCCCTCTTAATTATTACAGGGTCAGATAAAGCTTCGCCTACTCTAATTCTCTGAGTTCTATTTTCTAGAAATATAGCCACCCATTCAGTCACTCTTTTTTCTAGTCCAATTGCACTTATTTTTGCCAGTAGTCTTCCATGATCTACCCTATCAAATGCCTTAGATAGGTCAATCACAATACAGTCCATTTGGCCTCCTGAATCCAGGATATCTGCTATATCTTGCTGAAATCCTACAAGCTGAGCTTCAGTGAAATAACCTTTCATGAACCCAAACTGCCTTCTGTCAAACCAGTTAATAATTTCGCAACATGTCTAATATAATCAGAAAGAATGCTTTCCCAAAGCTTACATACAATGCATGTCAAACTGACTGGCCTGTAATTTTCAGCTTTATGTCTATCACCCTTTCCTTTATACACAGGGGCTACTATAGCAACTCTCCATTCATTTGGTATAGCTCCTTCAACCAAAAAATAATGAAATAAGTATTTCAGATATGGTACTATATCCCAACACATTGCCTTTAGTATATCCCCAGAAATCTGATCAATTCCAGCTGCTTTTCTAGTTTTCAACTTTTGTATCTTACTGTGAATGTCATTGTTATTATAGGTACATTTTAACACTTCTTTAGTGTTACTCACATCCCCTATCTGGACATTATCCTTGTAACCAACAATCTTTACAACATACTGTTGACTGAATACTTGTGCCTTTTGAAGATCCTCGCATACACACTCCCCTTGTTCATTAATGATTCCTGGAATGTCCTTCTTTGAACCTGTAATGTAATGTTGTTGTTGATCAATTTTATAAGCTTTCTATATTGTAGGCCTTCCTATTTAGTTTCCTTTTGACTCTGTGATATTAAGGTGTCTTATACAATTATTTATAGCGTACACTGTAGTTCCTTATTCTCAGACTTTATATGCCGATGTTCATTCAATTCTGTTTTACCCAGTTTCTCGTGACTCGGCGCTGTTATGGACTTAGTAACAAAACCCCAAAATCATGAATATCCCTGTGATCACAGCCGGTAATTTGAAAATGTATAGGACATAAATGATAGGAAATTGAATACTATATAACTAAACATAAATAATAGCGTAAATATTTAAGAATTACAATTTAGGCCTTCCCCTAAACTACCATTTCACTCAGCGTGAACACAATTATTTATGGCCTATAACTTATTCCCCGACTTCGCACACCGATTTTCATTAAGATAGGACCACTAATAACATACATATTTGAGAATTAATTTTTAGGCCTTCCCATAAATTACCGGTACCATTTTTCTCAGCGTGAATAAAATAATTTATGGCCTAGATTTTGCACATCGATTTTCATTAAAGTTTCTCCAGCCGTTTTTCTCGTGATGCGTGTAAATACATACATGCATACACACAGACAGACAGATTTTACGGAAAATTAAAAAGTGCATTTTCTTGTTACTGTGGACAGGACCGATACAGAAATACCGTCCTTTTTAAATTCTGATCGTTAAAGGCGACTGACAGCGTGGTTAGCCATCATAATGTTGCCCGGCAGGGTAGGAGAGGTGGTAGCGTACAATTTATTATCCCTAGATTGCGTGCCAAAAGCTTGGATTAAATTCCAAGCCTCTCCGCAATGCCCATATGCAGTGAGGGCGTATGAGTCTGTTGATGGTGATTCGTCCGTCGTATGGGGACGTTAAGCTATTTTTTGCTATTTTGCTTTACGTCGCACCGACACAGATAGGTCTTATGGCGACGATGGGACAGGAAAGGCCTAGGAATGGGAAGGAAGCGGCCGTAGTCTTAATTGAGGTACAGCCCCAGCATTTGCCTGGTGTGAAAATGGGAAACCACGGAAAACCATCTTCAGGGCTGCCGACATTGGGATTCGAACCCACTATCTCCCGGATGCGAGCTCATAGCTGCGCGCCCCTAACCGCACGGCCAACTCGCCCGGTGGAGGGGACGTTAAGTATTAAGCAGACCCCTTGGTGCTATTCGACAGGAGTAGGCTATGTGCTGGGACCGGATTTCACCCTCTCCCTATGAAATGAAGTGGCGTATGGCTTTTAGTACCAGGAGTGTCCGAGGACATGTTCGGCTCGCCAGAAGCGGGTCTTTTGATTTGACTGCCGTAGGCGACTTGCTCGTCGTGATGGGGGATGAAATGATGATGAACACGACACATACACCCAGCCCTCGTGTCAGCGAAATTAACCAATTTTGGTTAAAATTCCCGACCCTGTCGGGAATCGAACCCGGGGCTCCTGTGACCAAAGGCCAGCACGCTAACCATGTAGCCATGGATTAGGACATCCTCTCCCTATTATCACATATCATGTCATTCATTTCATCTCATTAACTCTTCTGATGAGGTTGACGTCAGACGGGGCATCCGGTCTTAAAAACCCGCCACGACAGATTCATCTCATACCCGACCCCGTAGAGAAACGGGACAAGAGTTGGACATGTTATCAAAGGTCATTTTTAATACTTCTTTAATACTTGAATACTTCTTTAGTATTAGTCACCTTCTCTAACTGGGCATTTTCCCTGTAACCTACAATCTTTACATACTGCTGACTGAATAATTCTGCCTTTCGATGATCCTCACAAACACACTTCCCTTCTTCATTAATGATTCCTGGAATGTCCTTCTTAAAACCTATTTCTGCCTTAAAGTACCTATACATACCCTTCCATTTTTCACCAAAATTTGTATGACTGCCAATTGTGCTTGCCATCATGTTATCCTTAGCCGACTTCTTTGCTAGATTCAATTTCTGTGTAAAATTCCTTCAATTTCTCCTTATTTCTACAGCCTTTTCTAACTCTATTTCATTCAAATCTGCACCTCCTTGTTAGTCTCTTTATATCTCTGTTATAATAAGGTGGATCTTTACCATTCCTTACCACCTTAAACAGTACAAACCTGTTAACCCATCCCATAGTCACTTTACATTTTTATTTACCGTTCTCCATCGATCATATTTACTTTTTTTTAAACTCCGTCATGCCTGTTTTATCAGCCTCATGGGACTGCCTAGTAGTCCTACTTTTAATGCCTTCCTTTCCATCACATTTGGGCCGATGATGTTATATGTTAGACCCTTTTAAACAACAGGCAATCATTTATCACATTTATTTTTAACTACTACAAAATCAGTCACGTGACCACTACTACCATTTGTTACTTCGATTTCCCTATAGAGCTCATCTGGTTTTACAAGTACCACATAAAGGATATTCTTCCCTCTAGTTGGTTCCATCACTTTCTGAATCAGCTGTCCTTCCCATATTAACTTATTTGCCATTTGATGGTCATGCTTCCTGTCGTTTGCATTACCTTTCCAATTTACATTTGGTAAATTGAGATATCCCGCTACAATCACATTCCTTTTCATACCGTTTCCCACATAGCTTATCATTTTTAATCAGCTTCAGCGCTCTCCTTTCCCGACCTGTACACTCCAAATATATCAAGTTGCCTATTATGTTTAGAAACGAGCCTTACACTTAGAATTTCATGTTTGTCATAGTTTTTGTGGCTTTCAAATTTTTCTTTCTCCAGAATGAATACTCACACTCCTACCTATCCTATCTTATGTCTACGATACACACTCCAGTTCTGTGAGAACATTTCTGCATCCATTATGTCATTTCTCAGCCATGATTCAACTCCTATTACAATATCTGTTAGGTATATATATTTCTATTAAATTACTTAATTCTATTCCTTTCTTTACAGTACTCTTACAGTTCAACACTTACATTTTTACGTCATCCCTACTTGACTTCCAGATACCTGTACCCTTATCACCGCTCTCTAGACCACCCCGTTTCCCTGTAAACAAATTTACTAACTTATACGTACCACTGCGGTTTAAGTGAAGACCATCTAAGCGCACCATTAGGATCTAGAAATTTCAGTCCCAGTTCCCCATATACCCACTCCATAGTCCCATTTAAATCCCCAATCACCTTCCAGCCAGTATCGCTCCTACACAGTATTCCACTGATAACAATCTCCGCTTCCTTAAACTGCATGAAGTGCTGCTTTTAGCAGATCCCACACATCCCCAACTATTTTGCTACGTATACCTGCTTGTCTTATTTAAAGTTAGAAACTTGTCTTACGTTGTTGGTACCCACCTTCTCCTTTCCCTCCTTCTTCTCTTCTACTTTCCTCAACATTTGCCTTTCCTCTACTGTGTACACATGTGGAGGCATTATGAGAATTATACCCCGAAGTAACACTTTCCAACTCGAGAACAGTTGGAGCGACAGATCAACACTTAATACATGTTCTAAGCACGGACCTGAACTGCGAAGTGCGGGCATTCCCCTGCTGTCTCTGGGTTGTGTAACGGAAAGTGATGAGTCAACGGGAGGCAGATAAGCTGGACCCGCTTGCCGGCCAACCGATGAGAGAAATTCACTCTACTTCAGGTGGTGCATGTAGATTACTATAACGTATGTCCGCATATTGTACCAACAGCATAATAGCATGCGATCTATATTCTGCATTCCAAGCTCGCTAACAAACGTTAATGTTCCTTTGGAGTGAGTGTATTTTGCTGACTCCTGGCTTCGGGCCTCCGCTTAAATACCAACTAACCCCAGCACGCTCTCTACTTTGGTTAAGTTATAATTGCTTTTCAAACATTGTAGACCTTAAGAGATGCCGGACTTCCAAAATTTAGTCTTGTTAGGACTTTTTGTTTAGCAATTAATCTATATTACAAATAACTTCTGATTGGACAACGGTAGTAATCGCATCTATCTACGGATCTAGGGAATAGGAAGGATTGAAGCAACTATCGAGGCATATCATTGATTAGTATATCAGGTAAATTACTCACTGGCATCTTAGAAGGGAGGGTGCGATCAGTGATTGAGAGTAAGTTGGATGAAAACCAGTGAGATTTCAGATCTCAGCGAGACTGTCAGGATCATATTTTCAGTACTCGCCAGGTAAATGAAAAATGCTACGAGAGGAACATGCCGGTATGTTTATATTTCGTAGATCTAGAGAAAGCATATGACAGAGTAACGAGGGAAAAGATGTTCGCCGTACGGGCGACTATGGGATTAAGGGTAAATTAATTATTTATTAAAACCAATCAAAGGCAGTTATGTTGACAATTGGGCTACAGTCAGAATTGATGGTAGAATGAGTTCTTGGTGCAGGGTACTTACAGGGGTTGGACAAGGCTGTAATCATTCACCTTTGTTGTTTGTAGTTTACATGGATCATCTGCTGAAAGGTATACGGTTGCAGACTTAGTATTTGTGTATTCTTATTGACTTACGGCATATGCACATGTAATGTATTTGCTTATGTGTATTATTACAGTGCACGGTAACTAAAAGCGAGGCGTTAGGTATGACGTGCAGCCGCCCAGGGGCATGTGACGTCAGTGGACTCCAGTCTGCCAGGCACTATAAATTACTGCAAATCAGTGTGCCGAGCGCCGCGCTCATCTTCCTTATCACAAATACGTTTAGGTTTTAATATAATATTTTCACATCGAAACCACTAAGATATTGCATAAAACTATTCGTTTTATTGTTTATGTGCTTTTGTAAATATTGCAGACTTACTTTGAAAGCCATAAGAGTGGAACCGTTTGCTAATCTGTTTAAAATCTTTGTTAAGGGTTCCAATATACCTGAAATTTTAGTATTTACAGCTCCCAGTTACTTGAAAAAATTTAAATTAGTATGTTATGCACGTGTACTTCTCTTTGCATATTCTGTTTTGCAGAAAGTGTGGGAATGTATTAGGAAGAAAATATTCCTTTTTTCAACAAGTGCCTAACAGTTCATATTGTAAACCTTTTTTCAAAATCAGAGAGCAGAAAATGTTCGGAATATATACTTTAGAGTTTTAAGACATATTTTATTTTACAAAAATCTACCCACTGTTTGTGCAGCGTTGGGTCCTTTGGGAACTATAAAAGGACAACTTACCGCTTCTTTGCGTTGTTAGGATGGTTTGTACAGCCTGCAACTGCTCAACACGGCATTTTAACAGCACAGACACGACACATACACTACAATACACTTCACTCACGAACGATAAGAACGAGTTGACGACTTTTAAAACATTTTGAAACTTCGGAAGTAATTAAATAATTAGAGAAACAATGTGCAGATCGCAGACGAACGGCAATGCACCTAACTTCCCTGCTTAGTATGAAAACACTGACAACGTGCAAAGTAATGCGTAGTGTAATAGGAGGGAGAGTCCAGTGACGTCACGACCACGTCGTGTACTGCGCATCTGTCTCTTTTCTAGTTCCCGTGTTACAGTGTGGGTTCTCTTCAGTCCGACAAAAAATAGCAAATTTCAAGAAGGGAGCTGAATTATCTACACAAAACAAATACCGAAGAACACGGTTATAGTAATGCGTATATCAAAATAAAGACAGAAATACATTATATAAAATTGAGTGAGGGTGAGAGAGAGTGTGTGTTTATTTTTTTAATTCCTCATTAAGCTTGAAAATCGGCTAAATTATGAATATCTTGAATGATCATTTATTACCATTTAATTGGGCAAGGGAATCTCCTTTATTGATACTTACATTGAGGTTAGTTTGTTGATGATTATGTCTCGTGATTTCACTATGTAACTACTGTAGTCAAGTTAGCAGCAGTGATGAGGCATTTAAAAAAAAAAGAGAATAGGACGGCGATGTTTGCTTTTTAGTGTATAGCCTTACCTGTAGACTTATGAAATTAACAATTCAATTAACCTATTAAATTAATATTAATTAAAATCAAAATTAAAATTAAAATACAAAAATAATATAAAAATAAAAATAAAATAAAATAAAAATTAAATCAAATAAAAATTAAAGAATGAAAATAATTAAAAATTAAAATATCAAAGAAATAAAAAATAAAAATCAAAATAAAAAATAAAATAAAATAAAATAAAATAAAAAATAAAACAAAAAATAAAATTAAAATTAAATTAATTAAATAAATATGGTTCATGTTTGTGGGTTACTGTAGTCACGTCCTAGTTCGTGAACCATGAACAACGGCTGAGTGGCCTAGTAAGTGGTCCTGAGAGTCGGGCTACCAGTTGCTATGGAATGGGAGTGGGCATCTTGGACATATTCTGAGTCATGGCCCTCCTTGTGCTCAGGCGGCTAGGACTATACAATTCACCGGTGGTCCATAACCCGTTAGAGGAGAGATCCTCACTTGGACTATGTGCAAGCAGGGTAGCATCCTGTTTCATGAATTTACCGAGCTCAGAACATTTTAAGCAAGCCTCGGACCTATGGGAGTAACGGAGTCCCACTCCCATTTGACAGACGAGGGACTCCTTGGAAACAACTTGGCGAACAAAATGGAATTCGATGGGGAACTATCAATATTAATGGGGATTATGGAAGAAAGAAGGTAGAACTGGCTGAGTCAGCAAAGAGGATGCATCTGGATGTGCTAGGAGTAAGTGATATTCGGGTAAGGGGAGATAATGAGGAAGAGATAGGAGATTATAAAGTGCACTTGACGGGTGTTAGAAAGGGAAGAGCAGAGTCTGGGGTAGGGCTCTTTATCAGGAATACCATTGCACGCAACATAGTTTCTGTGAGTGAATGTGGGTAGATTTATCAATTGGAGGAATTTGGACAAGAATTGTGTCCGTGTATTCATCATGTGAGGGTGCAGATGAGGATGAATTTGACAAGTTTTATGAAGCATTGAGTGACATCGTGGTCAGGGTCAACAGCAAGGGTAGAATAATGCTAATGGGCGATTTCAATGCGAGAGTTGGGAATAGAACTGAAGGATACGAAAGGGTGATTGGTAAATGTGGGGAAGATATGGAAGCAAATGGGAATGGGAAGCATTTGCTGGACTTCTGTGCTAGTATGGGTTTAGCTGTTACGAATACATTCTTCAAGCATAAGGCTATTCACCGCTACACATAGGAAGCTAGGGGTACCAGATCCATAATATACTATATCTTAACAGACTTTGAATTCAGGAAATCTGTTAGGAATGTAAGAGTTTTTCGCGGAGTTTTCGATTATACAGACCACTATCTGATCTGTGGTGAACTAAGTATTTCTAGGCCTAGGGTAGAGAAAGTGAAATCTGTCTGCAGACGAATAAGGGTACAAAATCTCCAGGACGAGGAAATTAGATAGAAGTACATGGATATGATTAGTGAGAAGTTTCGAACAGTAGACAGTAAGCAGGTTCAGGATATAGAAAGTGAATGGGTGGCATACATGGATGCCTTAATAGAAACAGCAAGGGAATGCCTAGGAACAACTGTATGTAAAGATGGGAAAAGGCGAACATCCTGTTGGTACGACGATGAAGTGAGAGCAGCCTGTAAACGTAAAAACAAGGCTTATCAGAAATGGCCCCAAACAAGGGCCAAGGCAGACAGGGATTTGTACGTAGATGAAAAAAACAGAGCGAAACAAATCCAAAAAGAAGTCATGGGAAGATTTTGGTAATTACCTGGAAAGGCTAGGTCAAGCAGCAGGGAAACCTTTCTGGACAGTAATAAAGACTCTTAGGAAGGTAGGGAAAAAGGAAATGAACAGTGTTTTGAGTAATTCAGGTGAACTCATAATAGATCCCAGGGAATCACTGGAGAGGTGGAAGGAATATTTTGAACATCTTCTCAATGTAAAAGGAAATCATCCTGGTGGTGTTACAAACAGCCAAGCTCATGGGGAGGAGGAAAATGATGTTAGTGAAATTACGCTTGAGGAAGTGGAAATAATGGTAAATAAATTCCATTGTCATAAGGCAGCAGGAGTAGATGAAATTAGACCTGAAATGGTGAAGTATAGTGGGAAGGCAGGTATGAAATGGCTTCATAGAGTAGTAAAATTAGCGTGGAGTGTTGGTAAGGTACCTTCATATTGGACAAAAGCAGTAATTGCACCTATCTATAAGCAAGGGAACAGGAAGGATTGCAAGAACTATCGAGGTATCTCATTGGTTAGTATACCAGGCAAAGTATTCACTGGCAAATCAGGATTGATTGATTGATTGATGGATGGATTGATTGATTGATTGATTGATTGATTGATTGATTGATTGATTGATTGATTGATTGATTGATTGATTGATTGATTGATTGATTGATTGATTGATTGATTGATTGATTGATTGATTGATTGATTGATTGATTGGCATCTTGGAAGGGAGGGTGCGATCAGTCGTTGAGAGGAAGTTCGATGAAAACCAGTGTGGTTTCAGACCACAGAGAGGCTGTTAGGATCAGATTTTCAGTATGCGCCAGGTAATTGAAAAATGCTACGAGAGGAATAGGCAGTTGTGTTTATGTTTCGTAGATCTAGAGAAAGCATATGACAGGGTACCGAGGGAAAAGATGTTCACTATACTGGGGGACTATGGAATTAAAGGTAGATTATTAAAATAAATCAAGGGCATTTATGTTGACAATTGGGCT
Source organism: Anabrus simplex (assembly GCF_040414725.1). Lineage (NCBI taxonomy): Eukaryota > Metazoa > Arthropoda > Insecta > Orthoptera > Tettigoniidae > Anabrus > Anabrus simplex. Next base: position 1,755,156,254 of record NC_090265.1, read on the forward strand.
TCAGTGAGAATATATGTTAGAGTGAGTTCTTGGTTCAGGGTACTTACAGGGGTTAGACAAGGCTGTAATCATTCACCTTTGCTGTTCGTAGTTTACATGGATCATCTGCTGAAAGGTATACAATGGCAGGGAGGGATTCAGTTAGGTGGAAATGTAATAAGCAGTTTGGCCTATCCTGACGACTTGGTCTTAATGGCAGACTGTGCAGAAAGCCTGCAATCTAATATCTTGGAACTTGAAAATAGGTGCAATGAGTATGGTATGAAAATTAGCCTCTTGAAGGCTAAATTGATGTCAGTAGGTAAGAAATTAAACAGAATTGAATGTCAGATTGGTGTTCTCCCAGGATGGTAATATAGTAAGTGCGATTGAATCAAGGTGTAGTAAAGCTAATGCAGTGAGCTCGCAGTTGCGATCAGCAGTATTCTGTGAGAAGGAAGTCAGCTCCCAGACGAAACTATCTTTACATCAGTCTGTTTTCAGACCAACTTTGCCTTACGGGAGCGAAAGTTGGGTGGATTCAGGATATCTTATTCATAAGTTAGAAGTAACAGACATGAAAGTAGCAAGAATGATTGCTGGTACAAATAGGTGGGAACAATGGCAGGAGGGTACTCGGAATGAGGAGATAAATGCTAATTTAGGAATGAACTCGATGGATGAAGCTGTACGCATAAACCGGCCCCGGTGGTGGGGTCATGTGAGGCGAATGGAGGAAGATAGGTTACCTAGGAGAATAATGGACTCTGTTATGGAGGATAAGAGAAGTAGAGGTAGACTAAGACGACGATCGTTAAACTCAGTTTCTAACGATTTAAAGATAAGAGGTATAGAACTAAATGAGGCCACAACACTAGTTGCAAATCGAGGATTGTGGCGACGTTTAGTAAATTCTCACAGGCTTGCGGACTAAACGCTGAAAGCCATAACAGTCTATAACGGTATGTATGTATATATGTAATTAAATACATGAAATTAATTAAAATGAGAATTAATATTAAATTATCCTATTAAATTAACTATATGAAATGCAATTTTTTGCTACACTGTATGCTGTACGGAAAACCTTATTGGTATCTCCATGCTGTTTACTGCGTTGTTGACAAATAAGATGTTGCAAATGCTGCTTCTCTGCAAGGTTAATTATATTTGAGATTTTTCTGTTTGACTTTGCTTTTTATGATTAAAATATTTGGTTCACCTTTCTTGCTTCCATAATACGTAACCACAGTGTTTCTCCATTCTTTTGAAATATATGTAGAGCTCTGATTCTCTTTCAATACCCAAACCAATACATAGTTATAGTACTAGAAATGGACACAGTCTGCACATAGAACCACACAAAACTAAGCTTTATGAATCAAGTTTGATTTATGCAGGAGTGCATTTGTTTAATAAATTGCCAGACTTCATTAAGCATATAAAAAACCTGTTCCAAATTTAAGAAAGAATTATTGAAATTTATTTCTAACCATGGTTTTATTCTATTGAAGAATGCTTAGCTCTTGAAAATTAACATATCGTCTTTTTTTAAATCTGTGCTTCTTTACCACATTGTAGTATATTACTGTTTTATCCCTTGTTACTGTGTGATAGTACATATATCACACCCCCGAATTATATGTAGAAGGTAGAGATATTATTGTCAGTATTCGATTTATTATTATTATTATTATTATTATTATTATTATTATTATTATTATTATTATTATTATTATTATTATTATTATTATTATCGGTATTTCATTTGTATGTTTTGTCATTTATATTTATAAGCTGGAAGATATCCACATATGTAGGTATGAGTAATTTGTTTTGCATGAGTGGGAAAACATTGCTTTAATAACTCTGGTAATTTGAATGAGTCATATGGCTGCCCCAGTGCTTGTTGTGATGTACTTGTGTCGGGAAATTCATGAGTCATGTATATATCCCAGCCTGATGAGATGAGCTTGTTGTTGTACCAGGGAAATTTGATGATTCATGTAAAACTCCCGAGTGTTTGTTTATAACTTGGGAGAAAGAAGAGGTTCACTCATGATTGGTGGGCAAGCACCAATCCAGACGTATCATCTGAGAGGAGGGGGATGTTGATGTCTATAAAGGTTGATGATACGGCGGCAACCTAGGAGATTGTAAGAAACATTGTAAGGGTGATTGTAGAGGTGATTGTAAAGGAACGAGAAGGAAGATAACTACATCTACAACTACAACTACAACTGAGGCACTGTACGGGAAGGAAGTGGTGCTGATACACGGTACTGGAGTGACACGGCTGCAATGGACTGGACTTCAAACGTTCGTGGAGCGTAGTCTTGTTATGTTTGTGGAAAGTGGATGATTGTGGAGAGTGCTTGCGCATTAAGTATTGTAGCACTTGTGGCGGCCTAGCATTATATGTTGGTGAAAGCTATCTCAGACTTTCCATAAATTTATATGTTGAGGATCGACAGACGTGTGTATATATCTTTACAACAAGTGTTAAAATATGTGAACACAGTAGTACAAGGTACAGTATCTGTGTGATGTGATAACTGCCGATTATGAGAATCGGTAAATCGAATTGATATAGAGACAGTGAAGGGTGTTTATCTTCATACATGTACATTGTTCATCGGACCATCTACAAATGGTAGCTTAGTTCTCGCTTTCGTTTTCCCACGGTTTTCATTATTGTTGTTGTTGTAAATATGGAGTCTTCCAGCAATATTTTATGTGTGTATTATATGTATAATGTTGGATGTTGATGAGGTGCTCATGCACGGAATTTGTTCAGAATATAGTTAGCTATTTTAGAATCAGTGTTATTGATAAACCTAGGTGCAGTTCCTACCTAATTAGTCGTTTTCAGGAGGTTAGGTAAGGCCTGCAGCAGATGTACCAGTACGCAGCATTATGTACACGCCTTGGGATATAAAGTTTATCATGCTCTTATCTAAATTCGAGGGATCCATTCTGGTGAACTCTGGCGCCCATACTACGGACATTTCGGTTAATTATGCTTATTAATTTTATTAAGTTTTTGAGTAATTTTATTTATATATTTTTATTCATGATTTTATTTATTATTATCATCAAAAAGTTACAATTGGCTTCCCAACGTGTGGCTGAATGATTGGTACATCTGTTAGGCTTATAAGCGTAGGTGCACTTGTCAGGTGTGGTTGGAATTCTGCAAACTATGTCAGTGAAGTGTTTTATATGTACGTGATATGTATGTTGGAGTATGAAGAAATGTTGTAGCGAGTCGAGTATTATAAGACTGAGAAATAGAGAGGTTGTTAAAGTTGCTAGTACTATGAATCAGGATAAGAGAAGTCAAAAGAATTCCACCACATTGAGTTTATCTAATTTAAGTGAGAAAAGCGAAATGGCAGATAGTAGGAAAGATCAATCGGTAACGATAGGTGAGGAACCGAGTAACCCGTCTCAAACTCAGAACGTAGGAGATCAAGGCGAGGCTTCAATGCTCATTATGCTTAAATCGCTACTTAATGAATTGAAGGGTGAATTAAACAGTAAGAATGAAGAGTTGAAGGTTGAATTGTCGAATAAGATTGATAATCAGTGTGTTGAATTAAATTCAGTGAGTGTTGAGCTGTCCAGTAAAATCGATAATAATAATGTTGAACTGCCAGTAAAATCGACAATAATAATAATGTTGAATTGTCCAATAAGATTGATAGTCAGAGTAAAGAGTTGAAGAGTGAATTGAGTTTTTTAAGCAATGAAATATACGGTATTAATAGTGAATTAAATTCAGTTTAGTACGGAACTGTCTAGTAAGATTGAGAATCAGAGTAAGGAATTAAATTAAGTGAGTGTTGATTTGTCTAGTAAAATTGATAGTTTAAGCAGTGCTGTGAATGGTAGAATAGAGGAATTAAACCGGAAGTTTGACCATCAAAGCAGGGAAATTCAGGAAGTCAATAATAAGGTAGAATCTCAACGCTTGGAATTGACTGAGAAAATCGAATGCCGATTTAATGTAGTTAGGAAGGAATTTGTTGAAAACAGCAAGGAATGTGATAAGAGAATAAAAATAGTGGAAGATAAAGTCGAAGAAATAGATAGAATTAAAACCAGCCAGAATGTTTTAGCGAAGCGAATAGATGAAAAGACTGAGAAATTGGAGAAAGACCTCAAGTCAGTAGAAGGAAATGCCAGAATGGTAGTTGAAGAAGGAATTAAATCATGTCATGTGAAATTAAGGCAGGAGATCAGTCAAATCCAAGTAGGTAGCAGTATATGTAATAGGTACGTATCTTGTACGAAGGACTCTGAATTACCCAAGTTTAATGGTCGGCAGTTTAATCCGATGGAATTCTTGAAAACGGTGGAGAAACGGTTTTCCAAGAATCTTGACGATGGTTTGATCGAGTGGAGTATGGTTGATGAGATGTTGGATATTGCATTTGTTGGAGAAGCGAGATCCTGGTTTCAAGTTTATAGACAGGGTATTTCGAGTTTGGAGGAATTTGGGGAGAAATTTAGTTCTAAATTTTGGAGTGAAGCTATTCAGGGAAGGGAAAGAGATCGCGTGCTATTTGGCAAATATAGACCTCAGGAAGGTGTGTCTATGACGGAATATTTCTTGGCGCATGTTCTGATCAGCCAGAATATTGAAGGTCTAGCATCGGAGACAGATACAGTCCGCCAGATGTTGAGGCATTTTCCTGAGAAGGTCGGATTAGCTGCATGTATGCAGAATATTGTTACGATCAAGGAATTAGAGCAGCTGTTAGAGAGGTTTGATGCTTTGGAAGGGCAGGGGAGGACTAGGCAAAGTGAAGGTAGAAATTACGGGGATAATGGGAGACAAGGTAATCAGGTAGCGGGAGATAGGAATAATCAGAATTTCAGTCATTCTAGGCACGGGAATCAGGGTGGTAATTCCGGAAGGGGAAACAGACTCTCTAATCAAGGAGGTAATCACCAGGAATATTATGGCAGAAGACCTAATCAAGGGGAATCAGAAAGTAGGGGGCGTACGGATCAAAGACCGCCAGATCAAGTGCCGAGACATGATAACAGTGAACAGTCCACGTCAAGTAATTTAAATCGGAATCGGACTTCTTAGTTGGGTCAGATAGGCAGTCCGATACCGAAATTCCTATTCACGCGATGAAACAGGTAAGTTACGAGGTAGACGTGAAAGAGGAATTATTGTATGACCATGTGTTTTGTGTTCAGGGAGATTTTGAGAATAGGGGGCGTGATGAAGGTAAGAAAGCTGTGTCGGATGACTTACTTTGTGCTAGTGGTGATGGTAATAGCGGTGTTGCGATCGATAATCTTGTGGAAGTTTCTGAAATTGAAAGTGAAGTTTTTTGTGAAGTTGATGAAGGTTGTTTCGTGAGTGAAGAGTGTTCACGGAGTATACATCATGAGGATGTTTTTGTTGATTTAAGTGTACGTGAGGAGAGTAAAGTTAGGTCCATTATGTGTGAAAATGGTGACTTTGAGATTAATGAAACTTCTGATAAAGAGAGTCGAGAGTAGCAGTGCTGTTGACATGAAAGTGGTGCAAGTAGGAGCTGATATGGAAGGTGGTGAAGATGGATTAATTGTTGGGTCACTAAGTGGTAATGATAGCAACATTAAAGTGTATTATGGTAATAATTTTAGTAATGGAGTGAACGTGTGTGAGAATGGAAGTGTGCGTGAGATGAAAGAAAGTCTTTTCAAGCGTGTGTGTAAGGTTTTATTTAATTCTGAGACTTGTGTGAATGATTTGAATGACGTGCTGTGTGATATCGATGTGGAATGTGTGAAAAAGTATGTGATTTGTTTGCTTGCATTAATTATGAGTTTGTGGAAGAGTAAACATTGTGAGATTCCCGCGCATTTCAGAAAGAGGGATTTCTTGGTTATGAATGTTCCGAATGAAAGTTTGTATAATTCTTGTGTGACTGGCTGGTATGAATGTTTGTGTGTGAGATAGAGTGTATTCTAGACGTAGTTAGTTTTTATTACGGTACGCATTCCTCGCTTATCGATGTCGATATTACGTTTATATGTATTTTTTTCAATTATATCAGGGTCCGTATACTGTGGACAGTAGAATAGGCAAGTGTGCTTATAGGCTCCTAACCGCTGACAACAAGGTTCTTGCGACATTTAATATCTATAGCCTTCGCAGATATAAGAGATAGGTTCTGCACCTTGGATGTATATATTACCAATTTTAATGTATGTGTACAGTAGCAAAAAGAGATTGTGTTCTATGGTATATGAAACAATCAGAGTTGTGTGTACATAGACATATTATTATTATTATTATTATTATTATTATTATTATTATTATTATTATTGTTTGGACAAATTGTAATTCGTGTGTGCGAATACAATGCAGTAGACGCAATGTATATATCATTATTACAGTAAATTATGTGTTCAGTTATGCCATTATAAGGTTATGTATGAGGTTCTGTTTTATGGTGAATCATAATATGTGATATCATCGATTCACCAAGGGGGCGTTATGTGATAGTACATATATCACACCCCCGAATTATATGTAGAAGGTAGAGATATTATTGTCAGTATTCGATTTATTATTATTATTATTATTATTATTATTATTATTATTATTATTATTATTATTATTATTATCGGTATTTCATTTGTATGTTTTGTCATTTATATTTATAAGCTGGAAGATATCCACATATGTAGGTATGAGTAATTTGTTTTGCATGAGTGGGAAAACATTGCTTTAATAACTCTGGTAATTTGAATGAGTCATATGGCTGCCCCAGTGCTTGTTGTGATGTACTTGTGTCGGGAAATTCATGAGTCATGTATATATCCCAGCCTGATGAGATGAGCTTGTTGTTGTACCAGGGAAATTTGATGATTCATGTAAAACTCCCGAGTGTTTGTTTATAACTTGGGAGAAAGAAGAGGTTCACTCATGATTGGTGGGCAAGCACCAATCCAGACGCATCATCTGAGAGGAGGGGGATGTTGATGTCTATAAAGGTTGATGATACGGCGGCAACCTAGGAGCTTGTAAGAAACATTGTAAGGGTGATTGTAGAGGTGATTGTAAAGGAACGAGAAGGAAGATAACTACAACTACAACTACAACTACAACTGAGGCACTGTACGGGAAGGAAGTGGTGCTGATACACGGTACTGGAGTGACACGGCTGCAATGGACTGGACTTCAAACGTTCGTGGAGCGTAGTCTTGTTATGTTTGTGGAAAGTGGATGATTGTGGAGAGTGCTTGCGCATTAAGTATTGTAGCACTTGTGGCGGCCTAGCATTATATGTTGGTGAAAGCTATCTCAGACTTTCCATAAATTTATATGTTGAGGATCGACAGACGTGTGTATATATCTTTACAACAAGTGTTAAAATATGTGAACACAGTAGTACAAGGTACAGTATCTGTGTGATGTGATAACTGCCGATTATGAGAATCGGTAAATCGAACTGATATAGAGACAGTGAAGGGTGTTTATCTTCATACATGTACATTGTTCATCGGACCATCTACAAATGGTAGCTTAGTTCTCGCTTTCGTTTTCCCACGGTTTTCATTATTGTTGTTGTTGTAAATATGGAGTCTTCCAGCAATATTTTATGTGTGTATTATATGTATAATGTTGGATGTTGATGAGGTGCTCATGCACGGAATTTGTTCAGAATATAGTTAGCTATTTTAGAATCAGTGTTATTGATAAACCTAGGTGCAGTTCCTACCTAATTAGTCGTTTTCAGGAGGTTAGGTAAGGCCTGCAGCAGATGTACCAGTACGCAGCATTATGTACACGCCTTGGGATATAAAGTTTATCATGCTCTTATCTAAATTCGAGGGATCCATTCTGGTGAACTCTGGCGCCCATACTACGGACATTTCGGTTAATTATGCTTATTAATTTTATTAAGTTTTTGAGTAATTTTATTTATATATTTTTATTCATGATTTTATTTATTATTATCATCAAAAAGTTACAACTGTAAACATGATTATTGACGTGCCCTATGTCACTGTATGATAAGTTGGATGAAGTACAGTACAGTACAATTTCCAGTCCCTTTTAACAACCTTACATCACAGTAGCCAGATTGATTTTATCTTTGGCCGATTATTTAAGGAAACAATCTGACGTGTTAATACGTATCTTAAAGTGTTATACAACACAACAAAGATCAGTTGAACGTTTTATGTTTTAAAGTGTTCCAAGACAACAAACATTATCAAGAAAAAGTCATTTTGTGTGAATGTGTGAAAAAATAATGTTATATAATGACGATGTATCATGTAAAACTGAATAATATTAGATCTTAAGATATGGGGAATATTGATGTGTGATGTAGAAATCGCTGATGAAGGGAGCTGGGGCTTCCAAAACATGTTCGAGTAAAACATTGTACGAAATTAGAAACTGATAATATATTGACAGGGCGGCCAAACAATCACCCATAGTATATAATATGAACCTAGTCAATACGGACCAATCAAGGGACCGAAAATGGTCAAATTTGTCGAATCTCACATCACAATTTCTGATCTTCAATAACTAGCCAAGAGTATGCTTCAAGAAGTTTTCTGATTGTTGAGCAACCCAGTATTTAGGATATGCAGGCGAACTTTCGCTTAGCTATACTGCACAGAGTACTACTACAGGCATCAAAACTTAAATCACCTACAATAACCACGTGGCCATCGTCAATAACTTATTTTTGTGACTAGATTCACCAGATTCATCACAGTTCGTCCGTTTGTTAAAATAACTGAATAAGGTTTTCTTCATCTTCGTAAAATAGACATTTTCCGTTTATTAAGGTTAACTGTTTATATAAAACTTCATCAAGACTCAAGACTTTCAGAAACAAAAATCAACCCAAGCGGAATCAGGAATACAACATAAAGAAAGAAAGAAAGAAAGAAAGAAAGAAAGAAAGAAAGAAAGAAAGAAAGAAAGAAAGAAACGATACTATTGAAAACGGCAAGTATTTTTTTTCTGTTAATTTAAAATTTAAAAGTTGCGTCATGTTTAGAAATTTGAAGTAATATTCAGTATGACATATTCCAGAGACTGACGAAGTGTTAAGTAGAAATACTGGTGGCAGTAGTAATTTGATACGGAAGTTCTTCACTATTGGCCTCTGAAATACTGTGGAATATTTGACACTTTAAAATGTTATACAACAAACAAACTTCAGTCAATTTAAAGGGGAAAATTTTTCAGACTGCGTTCCGCGTTTCGAGATAAATTTCAGACTCTATTCCGGCGCGTTCCGGCACCACTGCTTCCCTGATTATAAACCGTATCTATGTAATTTCGTTTGTTTTGCCAATTTTTCAGATATTTATCCATTTTAAGTCAACTCAAGACCGAATCGGTGGTTTTTATTTTTCGTGTCTATTTTGTTTGTTCCACCATCACGGCGAAACGACTGGATAGATCTCGATCAAACGCCATATTTAGAGTATAATCATCCCGAGGAAGGTTTTAATATGCATATGATTTAAAAATCTTTCAATAGCCGTGGACTTTATACGAAAACCAGAACAGTTTTCCTCTATTTTCTCTCATACTATTGATTTTCTCTAAACTCCGTGGACTGTATGTAAAACGTCTCTTCATTATAAACAACTTTTATTATGTTCATAATTTAGTTTACTCTTCAAATGACAGAGAAAATTACTATTTTCTGCGGGTACCATGCTCTGTATTGAGCGACCGACAGACCGGCAACGAACCTACCATGGCAACGTGTCTGACTGCTTGCCAGCAGGGAAGTAACATATTGCCATTTTCGTCATCATTCCTGTAAATTCGTGGTCCCCTTGGGTAGAAAGCAAGAGAGACGTCAATCAGCCATTCTGCGGTATATTGGCGGAATATGGATGGAGGTTATGACCGTCCTCGAATAGCTTAAGTAATAACACTATTAGTCATCTTCTTACCTGTTTACCTAATAATCCATGCACCTAAATTTCTCCTCTGTTACCGCTTTCTTATATCCGTAACTCATACCACCATAATTTATTGAGGGACATTTCATTTTCCCATACATACACTTGGTATTTCCATATTTGTCCTATCCGGCAGTCCTCAGTTATAATTCTATTTTCTATTAATTTCAACTTTCTTAACTGTATTACTTTCTTCCTTAATTACTTCGTATTTAAACCTGGACACTCTTTTCTTTGAGGAAATATTCCAAGCTATGCAAATGTATAACCTTTGGCCACGGAAAATATAAAAATATGGATGCAATTTTAATGACGGTGCGGACCTTCATTTCGGGATAATTGGTGGCTAAACGATAAGTCGTAATACAAAACAGATATAATAATCACCGTTGTATTTATAGAGGTCAACAACTATGGTCGTATGACTTACTGTCGTGTCTCGATTGTTGATAATTAGATAGCGCTGTGTTTCTCGGTTAAAATCAAATCTTTCGAACTCGGCTGTGACTTGCATTACGAAAAAGGGCTTGTCTTTGTAATGAAAACTCTCCATATCTATTGTGAATTGCAGTTTCCAAGTGAGCCAGCCGTTATAGTTGAACTCGATTGTGATTGGCAGTAGGAAATGTAGGCTGCCATTATCCTCAAAACGTCCCCAGTGCCTACCTTACATCGGAAACAACGTATTCCGTCCTCCCTGTTTTGTTTCTAGGATAGCGCTAAGAGGCATGCAATTTAATATAATCTTACTCACTACCTTTACAGTAATTTATGCAAAAATCCGTATACAATGTAGAATACCGTAGCGAAGCGGGGTACATTTGCTAGTGTTTTAATAAAACAAATGCAGGCAATTGCGTATTCCGAAAGTACTTAACGTGCCCTGCGCTGGCATTCATGAGCCAAACGACTCCAGCTAGCGATATTTTTATGGCCATTTTCCCGGCCATTTTCCAGGAAAATACCCATGGAAACATTTTTCAAATAAATAATTAAATTAGAGGATTTTCTACACTTTTCACGCAGACTACATTTTATTTGCGCAAGAAACACAAACGTGGCCGCTTGCTGAAAATTTCGATACATGATTTTACGGATTTAAATTTACTTGTTCAGGTTTTTATTCTTAATAATTATTTTGATTGGTTTATGAGGAAAATAGTTATACCGCTGAAATCAGCAGTCTTTCTTGAAGCTTATAATATACTTTGTTTTGCAACATTATAGGAGGTAACATCAGGAGCTTGGGAGAGAACAAATTGCCTCATGCTCAGAAATGATGTGCTCAATTAGACATTCCTTCGCCAGTTGTTACATAATCTTTTCAACAGTGTACCGGGCGAGTTGGCCATGCGCGTAGAGGCGCGCGGCTGTGAGCTTGCATCCGGGAGATAGTAGGTTCGAATCCCACTATCGGCAGCCCTGAAGATGGTTTTCCGTGGTTTCCCATTTTCACACCAGGCAAATGCTGGGGCTGTACCTTAATTAAGGCCACGGCCGCTTCCTTCCAACTCCTAGGCCTTTCCTATCCCATCGTCGCCATAAGACCTATCTGTGTCGGTGCGACGTAAAGCCCCTAGCAAAAAAAGAAATTCAACAGTGTAGTTTCCCTGACCCGCCTAATTTGGTGGTCGTGATTATAGTGCGTTAGTATTTCCTTTTGATCGGTGGTAAAGTGTCGACTTCCACAACCCAGGATCGGGGGTTCAAATTCGGTGAAGTATAGAATTTTTGATGGATTAAAAGAAGTCCATGTTATATGATGACGGCACGTAAATGATCTCTGGTGACTCATTTGGCAGTTACCCAGCAAAACTAATTAAATTTTCAATTGCCCCAGATCGTAGAAGACAATATGCAGACCGTCTAAATGACGTCAAATCAAAATATTTGCACATGGTTTCTGAGGTCATACGATTATTATTATTATTATTATTATTATTATTATTATTATTATTATTATTATTATTATTATTATTATTATTATTATTATTATTATTATTATTATTATTATTGTTATTAATTTCGTTTTCCAAATTCTCGGAAAATTAAGTCAGGGAAAGATGCTAAGTGAATGGGTTTGAGTTGTTTCTCACGGAAATTACGAAATATGATGTGTTCTCTAATTTTGGAGTTAAATATCTTTAAGATAAGTTTTCTTTTAATATCGTATATGAGAGGGATAGATAATCCGGAACACTGATAGAAAATGCTCATTGATGTGTTACCGAAGGAACGAATGCATTCTATTACAAATACGAATAAAAATATCCCAAGAACTATGGAATTCGCCCAGTTTCATACAAATAAAGAGGCATGAGGATATAGTTGAGATTTTCATTATTTTTTAAAAAAAATTATTAGCTCCACTTGAACTTACGTGCTAAAAGGGCCATCACTACCTGAAAATAGAAATACATTTAACTTAAAGATATTAGAAGAGAAACTATTTAAATACCAACCCATAACCCTTTAGAACCGATTTTCCCTTCTTCCCGCAAATCAGAGTAATGTTGAAGCTATAGATAGTTCATCCGGAATATACTGTAACATTGCGCAACAATCTAATCATGTTGGTCAGATTCCTCTTTAACGTCATCTGTCCACTTATCGTATCGCTGTATCATTCGATCAAGTTCTCCCCACTGTTCACTTGTTAGTCCACCTTCCTTATTAGTATCTATAAACTGGACATTAGAGAATAATTTCGTAGATTCTCTGGGCCTTTCTGCATCTTCCTCAGTCTTTGACGATCTCCTGGAACTAACTGGTGACCTTTCAGGAACACTTGATGGTCTTCTGGAACTAACTGGTGATTCTTCAGTAATCGTTGTTGGCACACTCGACCTAATAAATGATTCTTCTCTCACACTTGGCCTTTTAGGACTAATTGGCGGTTCTTCAGCAATCCTCGAAGATATGCTTGCGGGGAGCGGTACATCTTCAAACAACGATGCCGATCTAGGTCTAGTTAGTGATCCACGTGCAGCCTGTGACGACTTCTTCGAACTAAGTGGTGATTCTTGTTCCTGAATCGCCGTTGGTATTCTTATCATCGTCGGCAAACGTTCATCAATATTTGATAGGTTTCTTGAGGTAATCGGCGACTCTATCTCAGTAACTGAGGGTCTTCTGGAACTAATTGGTGATTCTTCAGTAATCCTTAATGGCACACTTGATCTAATTAATGATTCTTCTCTCACACTTGGCCTTTTAGGACTAATTGGCGGTTCTTCAGCAATCCTCGAAGATATGCTTGCGCGGAGCGGTACATCTTCAAACAACGATGCCGATCTAGGTCTAGTTAGTGATCCACGTGCAGCCTGTGACGACGTCTTTGAACTAAGTGGTGATTCTTGTTCCTGAATCGCCGTTGGTATTCTTATCATCGTCGGCAAACCTTCATCAATATTTGATAGGTTTCTTGAGGTGATCGGCGATTCTATCTCAGTAACTGATGGCGATTCATGCCCTGAGGGTCTTCTGGAACTAACTGGTGATTCTTCAGTAATCCTTAATGGCACACTTGATCTAATTAATGATTCTTCTTTAACACTTCGCCTTTTAGGACTAATTGGTGGTCCATCAGCAATCCCCGAAGATATACTTGTCAGGAGCGGTATATCTTCAAACAACGATGCCGATCTAGGTTTAGACAGTGATCCATGTGTAACCCTTGAAGAGTTTCTCAATCTAATTGGTGATTCTTGTTCTTCAACCATCGATAATCTTCTTAAACTTATCGGCATATCTTCCTCAATTCGTGGTGGCTCTAGTGGCCTAACTGAGAGTTCCTCTGCGATCTTAGACGATGTTGTTCGCCTAGTCGGCGATTCTTCCTCAGACCATGTGGATATTGTCTTAAATGGGAATTCTTCTTCTGACCTAGATGGCTTTCTTCGGCTAATAGTAGATCTTTCTTGAACACTCGATGATGTTTTTGGCCTAATCGGGACTTCTTCTTCAGTCCACGAGGGCGTCCTTCCTCTAAAAGGAAATGTTTCTTCAACCCCTGAAGACGATTCTTCCTCAGACCATGTGGATATTGTCTTAAATGGGAATTCTTCTTCTGACCTAGACGGCCTTCTTCGGCTAATAGTAGATCTTTCTTTAACACTCGATGATGTTTTTGACCTAATCGGGATTTTTTCTTCAGCCCACGAGGGCGTTCTTCCCATCAAGGGAAATTCTTCTTCAACCCCTGAAGACGATTCTTCCTCAGACCATGGGGATGTTGTCTTAAATGGGAATTCTTTTTCTGACCTAGACGGCCTTCTTCGGCTAATAGTAGCTCTTTCTTTAACACTCGATGATGTTTTTGGCCTAATCGGGATTTCTTCTTCGGCCCACGAGGGCGTTCTTCCCATCAACGGAAATTCTTCTTCAACCCCTGAAGACGATTCTTCCTCAGACCATGAGGATGTTGTCTGAAATGGGAATTCTTCTTCTGACCTAGACGGCCTTCTTCGGCTAATGGTTGATCTTTCTTTAACACTCGATGGAGATTTTTGCCTAATCGGGATTTCTTCTTCAGCCCGTGGGTGCGTTCTTCGTCTAGATGGAAATTCTTCTTCAACCCCTAAAGGCGTTTTTCGCATAATCGGCAAATCATATTTAACCTTTGACTGTGTTCTTGACCACATTGGCAATTCTTCTTCACCTATTGAGGGCGTCCTTCGCCTTATGGGCAATACTTCTTCAGTCCTTGATGGTGTTTTTGACCTAACCGGCAATTCGACTCCTGACTGTGCTCTTGGCCTAACTGGCATTACTTTTCCAATCCTTGACTGTGTTCTCGAACTAATCGGCAATTCCTCTTCAACCCATGATGGGGTTCTGGATCTAATCGATAATTCTTCTCTAATCCCTGACGGCCGTCTGTATTTTTCGAGTGATTCCTCTCCAATCATTGAAGGCGTTCGCAATCTAACTGGAATTTCTTTCGCAACCGGTGAAGACCTTCTTCGCGTAATCGGCCTTACTTCGTCAGTCCACAGTGACGTTCTTGAATTACGTGGGAATTCCTCTTTTGTCCTAGACGGCGATCTTAATCTAATCAATGATACTTCCTTAAAATTTGACGGTTTTCTTGCCATAATCGGTAAATCTTCATCAGTTCCTGATGGCATTCTGAACCTAAGTGGAAATTCTCTTGAAATCTCTGACAGCTTTCTGGAAATAACAGGAAATCCTTCTTCAGTTCTTAACGGAGTTCGTGATCTAACTGGGACTAATTGGAAAATTGGCGTTGATCTTCCCCTAGGTGGTGGTTTTGCTTCTTCAGTTCGTGTTGTCCTTCTTGACATAAATGGGAATTCTCCTTCTGTTCTAGACGGACGTCTTAAACTAACCGGTGATCCTTCTCCAGTTCTCGATAGCGTTCGTGAGGGAGATGTGATTTCTCTTGCAATCATTGGCATCGTTCTCGACATAAATGTTGATCCTTCAATATACTTTGGCCTTTTTGACTTAATGGTGGTTTCATTTTCAATGCGGAATGGTTTCTCTGACCTGAATTGAAATTTTCCACTTACTGAATGACCGGGCGATTTGTCTCCCGTTTTCGCCCATGCTTTCGACTTGACTGGAAAGTCTACCGTAATACTTGATGGCTTCCTTGAACCAATAGCAGATACTTTTTCAGTGCTTGACAGCCTTGCCTTGATCGGTGATATTTTGTCTATCTTTGAAAATGTTCTTGACCCTCTCAACTGTTCAGAATTAAATGATCTTGTTGGTCTAATTTGTGATTCTGACGACGCTAACGTACGGGCTGATTCTTCCTTAATCTTCGAAGGTATTCTAGACCGAAGCAATGAATCTACTTCTGTCTTTGATAACTTAGTTGGCGTAATTCTTGATTCTTCTTTGAAGCTCTTGGACACCCTTGACTTAACCCGTGAGTTTTTCTCCAACCTTGATGACGATAATGATTTTCCTTCTGACGTCACCGACGCGGTTTTTGGTCGAAATGATACTGGTAATATATCTGAAATCCTTGCTAGTAGCTTTGACCAGTCTGGTAACATTTCAAACATCCTTGATAGGGATAATGGCGTATTGGGTACTTCTGCTGTTCCGAGTCGTCTGCTGAATAATGACGTTCCTGAGCAGACTGGAGATTCTTCCACATTTCCTGAGGGTTTTCTTGTGGTAGCCTGTAATCTTTCGGCAACCTTTGATCTGTCTGGCATCTCTAACGCAAATTTTGACGCCACTCCTGATCTGACCGGCGACCGTACTGACGACATTCTTGTGGAAGCCAAGGAATCTGCTGTAATATCTAAGATAGATGGTATTTCTGAGTAAATCCTCGCCTCTGAGGTGTATTTTCCTGACGAATCTTCAACAAGTAATGGTGGCATTTCTGACGCAATCCTTGAGTCTCCTGCACGTTTTGATGGAATTTCTCGTTTAATTGTTGATTTCTTCTGTATACTGGGAACACTTGTTTTTGAAATCATTTCTCTTTCATGCTTTCCCAGCAACTTTCTTTCCTCCAAATGCATCAATAACTTTGATATTTCTTCTTCTATCTCTCTTACTTCTGCTGCCACATCGATAAGCTTCTTCTTAATTCTTGAAGCGAGTGGTGGCTCAAGTGGCTTAGCCTGTAAGAGACGAAATAATGCAAGAAATATCTGGATATATTACAATCCTGTGCTGATGCTTGTTACAAGTTAAAATTCCTCCTTGTTAGAAATCATAATGATACTACTTTCTTTTTTCCATGGAGATTTCCCATTGACTTTGATAAGAGTTTTAACGACAGCATTTTCATGATTCTGTCCTTCAGCTACCTCACTTTCACCCCCACCTCTCGCTTCACTTTTCATACCGTAGACTATGCCGCTGTTATATACTACTGTTATATATCCGCATCGTTTTCTCCGCTTTTCATGATTCAGTAGAGTATCGCGGGATGATTTGACAGAGGCACACGTTATCTATCAGCCTACACAAACCAACATGTATCTAGAGAACCTCAAGTCTGACAGTCAACTACATTCAAATCAAGGTAAGCTTTGTAAGTTAAATTTCACTGCTACCTATTTTGATTCCTTCATTCACTCTGCGAATGGAACAATCTCCAAAGTTGTAAGCTCATCGTCTTTTCCTACATGGTCCTGGTGTTCGCCTATCGGCGTATGGTCACTTATACATTTCCATCATGGTATAGATTGTCTATCCATGTCTTGCTACTGTAAGCCGACATTCAGTTCCTGAAAGGGCCATCGGTGTGACAGACGTTCAATTTTATATGTACGAATTCATTTGTGTCACAGATTTCCATAGATTAGGGCCATGTGATCTAGATATCAGTGTCTTGGCATCAGCAATGGTACTGTAGTTGATAACGATGAATGCAGCCAGCTGAAACGGGGGCATTTCGCTAAGACGGATTCCATGGAGTCCACTATAACTGTGGCTATTAGATCGGTCGTTGAATTTTTGGTACTTTGCCCTGTTTGGGTATAATTCCATCCTAATCTGACCAAGTCGCTTCTTCTACACTTGCAATATTGCTGTTCGATGTATTTATTAACATAGCGATGTATTATATAGTAACGTCCATGGATACCTCCATTGGATATCATTTATACATAAAGATGGACTGACACTAGCTGACGAACACCAACAATGGAAGGTATCTGCTATCCCACATACACGGCATATTGAACCAAAGAACGTTTGGTAATAGAATATCATTTGGTTGACACTGATACTTCGCGAACGCTCCTTCGTCATCATCATCATCATCGCCACAAAGTAATCAGTCTTTCAGTTGCCATGTAGTTCCTCCAAGTTCAGCTGTCCTTCGCAGTTGTTTTCTTTTGCCACATGGATCTCTGCTCCTTTGCCATTCGCTATGTGTTTGATGAAGCTGAATCTCGATCGTCCACATGGTGTCTTTCCTCTAATGAAACTTTCTGCTACCGTTTGTATAAATTGTATAAATTCTAAATGACACATCGCATGTTGCCACCAGGACAAAAGCTGGTTCCGTACGAATAGTGATGGCGATTACTGTTTTAAAAAGAAGCACAAGTAGGCAACCACTCATATTAACACTAACCATAAATGGGATTGTAAATAAAGGGTACAGATCTCTGCACATGGTTACGAGGGTATTTAGGGATTGTAGTAAGGATGTAAAGGAGAGGAATATAACTCTCTGGTAAGAACCAATTTCTTTGCAATTATTTAAGAAAAGGCTTGGAAAACAACAGATAGGGAATCTGGCACCTGGGCAACTGCCCTAAATGCAAATCAGTAGTAATTCAGAGGAAACATGAAAAAAGGTCCGACACTTCGAAGAATGAAGGTACCAGCAAAACAAAGGGAAGGGTCGCGAAGGACGTAAACATTTCCAGTTTCTCTGAACCCATTTAAGACAATAGTAGGTAAGCAACTGATAGTGATAATGTCACTTGGTCAACAGCACTAAATGCAGATCAGTGGGGATTGAATAGTTTCAGGGCAAGTCGTCCAAAATTTTTCGTTCAA
This sequence comes from Anabrus simplex, assembly GCF_040414725.1. Lineage (NCBI taxonomy): Eukaryota > Metazoa > Arthropoda > Insecta > Orthoptera > Tettigoniidae > Anabrus > Anabrus simplex. The sequence goes on from NC_090265.1 coordinate 1,755,174,698, forward strand.
CCAAAATCCTGTCCAATAATAAAATACGACCAAGGTTTTCTCGTTCGATAGGCCATTTCGTCCAATTCCAATAGTCTTATCTCACTCGTCCCATCTCCCACTCAATCAGCCCCCTGTGGATGGGGGCGGTAGAATAACACCCACGGTACCCCTTGCCTGTTGTAAGAAATGACTAAAAGGGGCCCCAGGGGCACTTAACTTTGCAGCTTGGGTTAGCGACCGCGGGGCCTTTAGATAAGTCCTGGCATTGCTTCCAATTTCTTGTACCAGACTCCTCACTTTTATCTATCCTACTGACCTCCTTCGGTCAACACTTGTTCTTTTCCGACCCCGACGGCATTAGAGTATCTGAGGCCTAGGGAGACTTTCATTTTCACGCCCTTCGCGGCCCTTGTCTTCGGCCGATATCTTCATTTTTCGAAGTGTCGGATCCCTTCCATATTTTCTCTCTGGTTAGTGTTGTATAGAGGATGGTTGCCTAGTTGTACTTCGTCTTATAACAATAATCACCCCCACCATCACTCAGTCAGTCCACATTCTGGTTTCGAAATAATCTGTCATTTCTGATTGTTATTTCCATTCACATTCTGCTTTCACATTAAGCAGTATTTGTCAAAATTACCGGAGTTGATTACAGCATATAGGCCTAATTACTGATTGAGTGAGATCGGGCTATTGGAATTGGACGAACTCAGTTAACCGAGTTGATTACAACATATGATAACCAGAAGTTTTTCCGAGTTGACTATAGTGAAAGTCATATTCAGTGACACAAGAAATGTTCCAATAACCACCACCAATCACCATTGATCCGTATTTAGGACAGTCACCCAGGTGGCAGATTCCCTATGTGTTGTTACCTAGCCATTTTTTTAAATAATTGCAGAGAAACTAGAAATTTATTGAACATCACACTTGGTAAGTTATTCCAATCCCTAACTCCCCTTACTATAAACGAATATTTGCCCCAATTTGTTCTCTTGAATCCCAACTTTATCTTCATATTGTGATCTTTCCTACTTTTAAAGACACCACTCAAACCTATTCGTCTACTAATGTCGTTCCACGCCATCTCTCCACTGACAACTCGGAACATACCACTTAGTCGAGCAGCTCGTCTCCTTTCTCCCAAGTCTGCCTTTCTTTGGACATTTTCCAGTTCTTCAATCAAGTAACCCTGGTGATGGGGGTCCCATACACTGAAACCATACTCTAGTTGAAGTCTTACCAGAGACTTATATGCCCTCTTATTACAAGTGATTACTTTCATTTTGACCGTATTGAAATTCAATTACTAAATGTTAAACAATTAATTTATTGAAACCACCTATTCAATACTAGTCACCCAGATGGCAGATTCCCTATCTGTTGTTACCTAGCCTTCTTTTTAATAATTGCAAAAAAATTGGAAATTTATTGAATATCACCCTTGGTAAGTTATGCCAATCTCTAACTCCCCTTCCTATAAACGAACATTTGCCGCAACTTGTCCTCTTGAATAGGTGGGGTCAATAAACTAATTGTTTAACGCTTAATAATTATATGTCCTCTCCATTGCATCCTTACTACAACCTCTAAATACCGTCATAACCATGTGCAGAGATCTGTACCCTTTATTTACAATCCCATTTATGTGATTACCCCAATGAAGATCGTTCCTTATATTAACACCTAGGTACTTACAATGATCTCCAAAAGGATCGTTCACCCCATCAACGCAGTAATTAAAACTGAAAGGACTTTTCCTATTTGCGAAATTCACAACCTGATTTTTAACTCCGTTTATCATCATACCATTGCCTACTGCCCATCTCACAACATTATCAAGGTCATTATGCAGTTTCTCACAATACTGTAACGCTAGATGCCTTACCTCTGCCGACTGGTAACATTACTGTGTACAAAGACGGTGTGAACGGTAACAGTCACGCAGCGTCAGCGGTGGGGTTAGGAGAAACATAGTCAAGTTGATCAAGCAAAGCAAAGTCATCTCCTTACAGGCAACGAAGGCCCTTGGATGTGTGGAAGGTAAAGGCTTCCACTATCCGTAACCCCGGTAGGGTGGAGTGGTTAGCTCTACGCCCGGCCGACTTTGCCTCCAGGAATTAACCTGGTTCTCATTTTTGGTGTATGCTGAGTGAATCTCAGGGCCAGGTGCACCTCCAGAAGTGGAAATCACGTCTTTTCGGGTGAACAGAGCACGCCTTTACCGACTCGGCCAGGCAGCCCCTGACATTCTCTCTGAGGTATTGAAGTTCCACCCTCGACACTATTGACCTCGGGAATTCAAATTCGCGTGTAATCTCCGCAATGCTATGACCCGATGATCATCCCACGTTCAAAGTCTTAACTCACGATTTGTTCCCATCTTCACGACACAGGTGTCTGTGACAGATTGCTCAGCTACGCCGCAGCAAGCCACAACGCTTAGGGGCCATACACTGCACATTTTCTAATGGGGCCCCCTTCCCGTGACTTTTGACCACTCAGTACAATTCCTCCTTCCATTTTGCAAGCCTTGCACTTTCCGAAGAGAAAGACAATCGAGTTGTTTTTCTGAGGAAGCTGTTATGTGACCGAAATCTCCGAGGAGCAGGCTGGTGTCCACAAAGCGGGTTACGAACGTCGTCGTGTTATTCCGTTATTTCTACTTCGGCTGCCACATTCCTATGGATGTGAAGTGGACATATGCCTACCAGTAGAGAGAGTTTGCTTACAGAGTTGTTCGCAGACATCCAGTTACTCTTCTATCTACTTCGTTGAGGGCAGTATTTACTTGTTTGGCATGAAAAGATGAATTTTACGCAACCGCTGCATCAAGAACGTATTTCAGTTCGCTACTAAGAGGGTTGAATGCAAGCCTTCGAGGCAGACGTCGGAGCATCGTTAAGAAATGTTTATACATATATCTGCTTCAGCAATATTGGGGTATTGGGTATATCTCCTGCGTTGTTCTGAAGTTCATCTAATTTACGTGGACTTTATTTGTAGACGTCTTTTGTCCACCGGATGGAAAACGCTGCTCTAGAGTATGGCCTCCTCTTCTCCGCTGTCCATCTCTCGGATAGCTCTCACAAAGGAACGTCCGAAATTGTCAATTCAGTTTGTAGTTTTGACCAAGACCATTTGACAGAGAATATTAAGGACTATATATAGCCAACATTTCAGAGGTGAAGATACACAAGTTTCCAACAGATACAAAGAGGAAGGCACAAATGCTCGTATACTAACGTGAATAAAAGTATATGGTGATATGTGTAAAAGAGAGTGTTTTTTTTACACATCTCCTTGCTGTTATTGGGCATCTGCAATCTCCGCAGCGTCTCCTACTCTTTTTGCTCGGCAGGGTTGCTCATCAACTTTACTTAGCTCCCCACCGACCTCAAGAAAGCAAATGGCCGAACTCCGCACTGGACCTTTGGCAACCCATGTCTACTACCACCACTGCAACGACTACCACGACCTCCGCCTTCACCCTTCAGTGCATCCCTCTCACAACTTTAACTTACTCACACACACTCCCCAGTAATATCTTCGCCCGCTCCCATGCAACTCACCTCTGAAAGCCCTAGCCTTCTACGCATTCCATCTCGCTACTTCCATCACCAGCGAATCACCGAAGCACCTGCCTCAACTACTGCAACCGCCGCACCGCCAACTTTGTCACCACCGTCTCAACCCGCAATGTTTAGCTGTGTCATTCGCGGCATTGCCACAACAATCACCGAACAAGAAGTCCTCCACGAACTTCAAGCGACACGAGTCCCAGTACGACGGGCGTTCCGCATACTGAACGCTTCAGGACCGACCACGCTAGTACGTCTCCATCTACTGACAGAAGACTCAGTCCATCGACGCCATCATCCAGTGGAACACTCTCGCTCTCCTCCTCGACCTTTCCCCAGACATCTCTCCGTCGTTAAACATCATCGCACCCGGCCAGCTCATCCTCCCTATCAATCTCGTCACTACGTTCGCCCACCCCTTACTGAAACCGTTCCTTCTTCCACCCACCTCCACATACAGATCTCTATAGACTCCTCACAACTTCCCTAAGTCACATCGCCGCAGCCCTACAACTCCTCAACCCATTCTTTCGTCCTGGCACTCCAGTCTAACACTTCAATCCCTCTCCACAACCATTTATTCTCGCATCTCCTTAGCCAAGAGACCCCACTATTCCATCCCCATGACATCATTACTTCGTTTTCCCATCTTTCTCCTTTATCACACCTCACCGTTTCTACGCATCACCCGGCCCGAGAGAGAGAGTTACTCTCTAGGGGGCCCGCCTCGCCCTTTGGGTGGGGAATGAAAGCGTTTGAAGAAGAGGAGTGTGGTTTATACAGAAACACTTCTTACAATGTGCACAGACATTGCAGTCAATGCCATTGTGCACTATTAGATGTTCCTGATGCTGAGTGTCTCCAAATTCACATAAGATGTCTAGGCAACCATTGCAGAAAATATCAAATCAACAGGTGTATTGAAAGGATGTGTTTTTTTCTCGTAGGAATCCACATTTAAGAAAAACAATATCCGAACCACATTCGTCAGTTACTAGCGTGTTCACCTTCGCAAGTTCAGATTCATATTCTAATTTCCTCGAGCAGCCTTCGGCCAGGGAGTTCAAAGTTCGAAACCCAGAATTCCTCCACTAATAACACTGCCCTTTTAGGACTGATGTCCGATGTCGCTTTTTAATAGAGAAGCACATTCTAACATAGGCACGTTTCGCATAGGTGGTTTTATCCTTCAACTATATATACCATGCATGCCATCTGGTCATATCGTGAAGTAACATTTCCACTGTATGTATACAGTGCAAAGAATTTTCTTGTTTCTTCCTACCACTTTTCCCACATTTGTGGGGTTGCAGGTGCGAACTGCGTCGCACATACGGTTTTGGCTCTGTTTTAAGGCCGGATGCCCTTCCTGACGCCAACCCTGTATGAAGGGATGTAATCACTATTCCGTGTTTCTGTGGTGGTTGGCAGTGTGGTATGTTGTCTGAATATGAAGAGGATAGTGTTGAGACGGACACAAAAACCCAGTTCCGGAGCAAGAATAATCAGAAGCGATTAAAATCCCGATCTAGCCGGGAATCGCACCCAGGATCCTCTAAACCGAAGGCCAGTACGCTGACCATTCAGCCAACGAGTCGGACGTATGTTTTCGTATAAATAGCGTTTTTAATTTTAAAAATATACATTTAAGTTTATCCAGCGTATGTGAAGCAAAATTATTAATTTAGTGACTTACCTTGTATGATAACAATTGTATTATGAGCCTGTATCTTGGAATTAACTAAATCTCTGTCTTCAAAATTGTGAGAACATACACTGCTTAATATGTTCTATCGAATAGTCTTATTCTAAATTAGAAAGTGAACTGATAGTTTTGTGATGTTCCCTTGTCAGTTCATTAACGAGGATACGATCAGTCCAGCTCTATTTACTGGACTATGCCTCGCCTTGAACATCCCGACATTATTATATTCTGGATAACCGGCGGAGTTGGCCGTGCGGTTAGAATCACGCAGCTGTGAGCTCGCATCCTGGAGATAGTGGGTTCGAACCCCACTGTCGGCAGCCCTGAAGATGGTTTTCCGTGGTTTCCCATTTTCACACCAAGAAAATGCTCGGGCTGTACCTTAGTTAAGGCCACGGCCGCTTCCTTCTCATTCCTAGGCCTTTCCTATCCCATCGTCGCCATAAGACCTATCTGTGTCGCTACGACGTAAAGCAACCAACAAAAAAAAGTTCTGGAGACGAGTGCTCAGAGATACACTCAGTAAAATTGTTCTTCACTGACTACTCCTGTTACTGCTACTACTGATTCTGCAGCGACCCAATACTGGTCATTCAGATCACTATAATTTCTTATCATAAGGTTAAGCTTAACCAAACATTCACAACGCACTAGCTAGCAGCACAAATAAGTACTTTCCGGAATAAATTAACAACAAAACATTTCCTTTCGAGTCAACGTTGACCCCTCTATACTAGTTACTGTAAGGAGTGACCAATAAGAAAACTATCGTTCCAACAAAATCATTACTCTTTTCTTTTCTGCACTCCAAATATCATTGATAGCCTACATAACAGAATCTGTCCACACATAGTTCCAGGACCTGCCCCAGCAATGTAACTCCCCAACGCTATTACTTTCACTGGGCATTTCAAATCTCACTCATTTGAAAATCAAGCTTATCTAAGCTACAATGATAAACAATGTGTTAATATCCAGAAAAAACATACAGCTATTTACCTGAAAAGAAGTTTCAAGAAGCATTAATTGTTTGTATACACTGACTGACAGAGCAAATGCAACACCAAGGAGGAGTGGTTCGAAAGGGATGAAAGTTGGGGAAAAAACAGAGACGGCACGGACGAATAATTGATGTTTATTTCAAACCGATATGCAGGTTACACAATGCGCACGGCATCGACTCAGTAGGATGTAGGACCACCGCGAGCGGCGATGCACGCAGAAACACGTCGAGGTACAGAGTCAATAAGAGTACGGATGGTGTCCTGAGGGATGGTTCTCCATTCTCTGTCAACCATTTGCCACAGTTGGTCGTCCGTACGAGGCTGGGGCAGAGTTTGCAAACGGCGTCCAATGAGATCCCACACGTGTTCGATTGGTGAGAGATCCGGAGAGTACGCTGGCCACGGAAGCATCTGTACACCTCGTAGAGCCTGTTGGGAGATGCGAGCAGTGTGTGGGCGGGCATTATCCTTCTGAAACAGAGCATTGGGCAGCCCCTGAAGGTACGGGAGTGCCACCGGCCGCAGCACATGCTGCACGTAGCGGTGGGCATTTAACGTGCCTTGAATACGCACTAGAGGTGACGTGGAATCATACGCAATAGCGCCCCAAACCATGATGCCGCGTTGTCTAGCGGTAGGGCGCTCCACAGTTACTGCCGGATTTGACCTTTCTCCACGCCGACGCCACACTCGTCTGCGGTGACTATCACTGACAGAACAGAAGCGTGACTCATCGGAGAACACGACGTTCCGCCATGCCCTCATCCAAGTCGCTCTAGCCCGGCACCATGCCAGGCGTGCACGTCTATGCTGTGGAGTCAATGGTAGTCTTCTGAGCGGACGCCGGGAGTGCAGGCCTCCTTCAACCAATCGACGGGAAATTGTTCTGGTCGATATTGGAACAGCCAGGGTGTCTTGCACATGCTGAAGAATGGCGGTTGACGTGGCGTGCGGGGCTGCCACCGCTTGGCGGCGGATGCGCCGATCCTCGCGTACTGACGTCACTCGGGCTGCGCCTGGACCCCTCGCACGTGCCACATGTCCCTGCGCCAACCATCTTCGCCACAGGTGCTGCACCGTGGACACATCCCTATGGGTATCGGCTGCGATTTGACGAAGCGACCAACCTGCCCTTCTCAGCCCGATCACCATACCCCTCGTAAAGTCGTCTGTCTGCTGGAAATGCCTCCGTTGTCGGCGGCCTGCCATTCTTAGCTATACACGTGTCCTGTGGCACACGACAACACGTTCTACAATGACTGTCGGCTGAGAAATCACGGTACGAAGTGGGCCATTCGCCAACGCCGTGTCCCATTTATCGTTCGCTACGTGCGCAGCACAGCGGCGCATTTCACATCATGAGCATACCTCAGTGACGTCAGTCTACCCTGCAATTGGCATAAAGTTCTGACCACTCCTTCTTGGTGTTGCATTTGCTCTGTCAGTCAGTGTATAAAATCATCAATATTTTCCCAGTATCTGAGGACCCGAGGTTAGGATAAGTATGCTACTAGTTTCTCAAAATACAGCCCATAGAAAAAAGACCACAGCACTAAGAGTAATTTAAGTAACAATTCCCTAAACAATACCGGTATCATTCTGTTATTATCACAGCGACAAAGTTGTCCCTATAGAACAAGCTGGGTTTAGACCAGGAAGAGGATGTGAGGGACAGGTGCTAGCAGTAGCAACTCATATCGAAAGTGGTTTTGAGAAGAAGTTGATAAGCATGGGTGTCTTCTTAGATCTAACTGCTGCTTATTATACCGTTTGGCATGACAAACTGCTGCTCAAATTCATTAGTATCATCCCTTGTCGGAAACTAACCACTCTAATATGCAATATGCTGAGCAATAGGTATTTCCAAGTGTTTTCAGAAAACTCTACAAGTCGGGTACACAAAATAAATGATGGGCTCCCACAGGGCTCTGTGTTGGCTCCACTCCTTTTTAATTTGTGCACATACGATCTTCCAAACACCAAGTCCAAGAAATTTATTTACGCTGATGATATTGCCTTGATAGCCCAGGATCAAAGCTTCCCCGAAGCTGAAGCAACATTAACAGCAGATCTGAAGATATTGGATGAATACTTCAAACATAATTCTCTTCGACCGAATCCTCAAAAGACAGTTGTATCAGCTTTCCATCTACGGAACAAACATGCAAATTACAATCCTACAGTCAGTTTCAGAGATGAGATTCTCCAATGCTGCAGTAACCCTAAATACCTAGGGGTGACCCTGGACAGATCACTGACATACAAAATGCATCTCAAGAATGAAGCAGCTAAAATTAAAACCCGGAACAAAATATTACAGAAGTTAATGGGGAATACCTGGTGTGCTAATGCATCAGTCCTTAGATCCACAGCTCTGGCTCTTTCGTACTCAGTTGCAGAATACTGCTGTTCTACATGGTTGAACAGTGCTCACACCAAAATAATTGACACGCAGCTCAATCAAGCAATGCGCCTCATCACAGGATGTATTCAATCTACTAACACGCACTGGCTATCGGTTCTAAGTAACATTCCACCCGCACCCCTAAGAAGATCTCAGTCATTGCTGAACACATGGAAGAAAATTGAAAACAACCCACTGTTACCAATACATTCATATTGTCTAGAATCATTACCGCAGCGATTAAAGTCCAGACAACCATCGTGGGGAACAGCAATCAACCTTCAAGACAATAACTACAGAATACTAGATACATGGAACAATCAGTGGCAAAGCCAAAACTCCCTGACACATCATTACTTAATTAAAACTCGTTGGGAGCAGCCCGCAGGCTTTCACTCACCTCGACGACAGTGGTAGGATAAGGATAAGGACTGGCCAAGCAAGATGCGGGGCAATACTGTACAAGTGGGGATGGAAGTCCTCTCCTCATTGCGACTGCGGTAAAGAACAGCAAACCATGGATCACATAGTGCTCGAATGTCCCCTCAGAGCATTTAGAGGCTCAATGGAGGATCTCCACAACCTAACACAAGATTCCGTTGAGTGGATTAACCATCTGGACATAGTATTGTGAATAATTTTATGAACTTGAGAGTGTGTGTATTTTTGTACATATTTTGTAAATAGCTGATATTCCTCCTTTCATCATACGATAAATAAATAAATCATAGCGACAGGCAAAACTCTTGATCGGTGAGAAACTACTAAGGTAAGATTACAGAGTATGTGGATACGCACGTCGTTCTCATTGACTCTGTTCACTAGAAGACAAATAATGCATTCCTCAACAGACCTAGTCATTGTACCACACTACCTGAAACCAAGCCCTGAGCAAACTAACAACGTTTCTACGTCCAAATTGTAATCAAGAGATATTTTAAGGTTCATTATTTCTTTAATGAAGTCTATTTCAGAAAAAAAATATATAAGTGCAACTGAAATGTATGTTATTTCTAAAATATATATAGAAGTTTCACTAAACTTTGTCTTAATCACAATTGGAGCAGGTGCAAATTCACACCACACGGCATGGGGCAGCACGAACTGCAATGCAAGAGGTGAGTCTTTGCTAGAGTTATTATTGGAACTGGAAACAAGCCTGCATTTATAAATTAAAATCGTGGGGGTGGGTAATAGACATTACACTAAGCATTACGCATATTGCAAACTTTATTAAAGACTGGAAGGTGCTGGAGGAACCATCATTGGCAGACCACCAGCACATCCAATTTGCAATAGATGCGAGACTATGTGGGATTGAGATGTACAGAGACCCAAAAAGAACTAACTAGGATAGATACAGAGAACTTCTAGGGAAAGCTGTACAAAAAAAATTCCACTAACGTGACAGGACAGGAAGAATTGGATGAGGTGGTGGAACTATTAGAAGAGGCCATTATAGACTCATTCCATGACAACTGTTCTCTCAAAGGAAAGAAAAAAATAAGGTGGTGGAACAACAAACTAGCTAAAATTAAAAAAGATGTTAGGATGTTGTATATAATATCATCTAGAAATGGTATGTGGGACGTGTATCATAGGAAACTCACTGAGTATAACCTAGAGATACGGAAAGAAAAATAAAATCTTGGAGACTGTTCTGTGAGTAAGTGGAATCACACACTGAAACAGCAAGGCTCCAGAAGGCTCTGAAAGCAACCCATATAAATCAGGTGGGGGACTGGAGAAACCAGATGGGTCGTTTACTCGGGCGGGGAAGGACACGCTGGAGATGCTAATGGCATGCACTTTCCTGAGGCTGAGGGGATGACAGAAGAGGAAGCGGTTGGAACAGAGACCGGAGCTCAAAGAGCAGACTAGAGCTGTACCAACAGAATAATAAAACACAACCATGTAAATGTAAAATGGGCAATCGACACGTTTCACCCTATAAAGGCTCCGGGGCCAGAGGAGATAGTTCCAATACTCCTACAGGAAGGACGGGAGATACTCGTCAATGCCCTGACGGACTTCTTCAGAGCTAGTCTAGCTTTAGGGTACGTGCCGAAATCATGGTCTGAAGCTAAAGCAGTATTCATACCTAAGCCTGGAAGGGTAATCTAAGCCCAAGCCAAAGCATACAGACCATTATGTTTAACCTTCTTCATGCTGAAAGCAATGGAGAAAATTCTGGATAAATATATCAGGAGAACGGTACAACTGAACTCAACGTTACATGAACATCAGTTTTCACATAGACCTGGCAGATCCACTGAAGCAACACTCCACCAGATGGTTTGTAAACTAGAGAAAAGCCTAGAATATAAAGAAATTGCACTGGCGGCATTTCTAGATATAGAAGGAGCATTCAGCAATACAACCTGTGACTCTATGATCAAAGCATTGGAAAAGAGCAAGGCGAGTAAAACCGTCGTCAAATGGATTAAATCCATGTTAGATGGAAGGAAGATAAAAGCAACCCTGTTTGAAGAAATACTGACGGTTAGGGCCACCCGAGGCTGTGCTCAGGGAGGAGTTCTCTCGCCTCTGCTGTGGAACCTCGTGATGAACAAAATCATAGCTATGCTCAACGAACAGGGTTTCTATACACACGAATACGCAGATGATCTAGTGATTGTGGTACGAGGTAAGGTGATGAGTGTTATCCAGGAACTCATGCAAAGATCACTCAAACTTGTAGAGAACTGGTGTCTGGAAGAACAACTATCAGTCAACCCGAACAAGATAACTGTGGTCCCTTTTACAAGAAGGAGAAAATTAGAGGGAAAGAGATCACTGAAGCTCTTTGGGCAAGATATATATATGGAATAACTGCACCGAGGTGTAGTGTTAGATAAAAATCTAACCTGGATTCCACATATAGAAAGGAACATAACCCGGGCCAAGAATGTGCTGTATGCATAAAAGAGCCGTTGGGAAGACATGGGGTCCTAAGACAATGAATGGTAATGTGGATATACACAATGATCATTAGACCGTTGATGACCTATGCTGCAATCATCTGATGGCAGAAAGTAAGTACAGAGAATGGCATGCATAGCCATAACTGGGGCTATGAGAACTACGCCGACAGAAGCTTTGAATACTTTACTAGACCTCCCATCGCTATGCAATTTCATAAAAGGACGGGCTAGAATGAGTTCATAGAGACTGGCACAATCAGAGTGCTGGAATGCACAAAGACCCAATCTAGCACCTGTAAAATTAACAGAGTAATAACAGAGGAAGTTCTACACATGCTTTCTGATCATATGATACCAAAGTACAACTTTGAAAAACTGTTTGGGACCCATATAATAAAAAAAGAAGACTGAGATATCAACAAATGGAATACTGAAAAAGAAGATATAGTGCGGTGGACTGATGGCTCAAAGACTGTGGATGGCACAGGAAAAGGAATAAACGGGGGAAGACCTGAGATATCAGTCCAGATGAGCCTGGGCAGACACACTACAGTCTTTCAAGCTGAAATTATAGCTATCATAAGATGTCTTGAGAAGAAAATCTGAAAATGAACTATAGGAATAAGAACATTTTCACTTTTACGGACAGCCAAGCGGTCATTGAGACACTAGAGGCAGCCAGAATTGTCTGGTATTGCCACTCACTTCTCCTGAAGCTCTCAAAGTACAACACTGTCAAAATAATATGGGTCCAGAATTGTCTGGTATTGCCACTCACTTCTCCTGAAGCTCTCAAAGTACAACACTGTCAAAATAATATGGGTCCAGAATTGTCTGGTATTGCCACTCACTTCTCCTCAAGCTCTCAAAGTACAACACTGTCAAAATAATATGGGTACCAGGGCATGCAGGTATAGAAGGTAATGAAAAGGCAGATAAACTGGCCAGGAAAGGGGCAGAAACAAGTTTTGTAGGCCCAGAACCTATATGCGGAATTTACTATGGACAATCCCGACACTACATAGGGAAACTGGTACAAAAGAAACAAATGGAAAACTGGAAAAATACTCCAGGATGCAGGCTTGTGAAGGAACTGATGAAAGGACCAAACAAGAAGCATACTAAAGAACTGTTGAAACTCTGCAGAGAAAATAAAAGATGGCTACTAGGACTGTTGACAGGACACTGCCATCTGAAAAAACACCTACATAGAATTGGAGTAATAAAATACAACATATGTAGGAAATGCAATGAAGCAGAGGAATCAGCTGAACACACACTTTTCGAATGTGAGGCGCTGGGTAGAATCAGACTCTCCACTCTAGGACTACTAGGTGAAGAGAGAGGAAAAATCCAGAAGACCCAATAAGAACAACCTGCAGCTTTGTGAAGGAAGCAGGTATATCTTGGTGGGAATGAAGGAAAAACATGGTAGCAAAAGATCTTAGAGGTCGACGCTAATTAGGAACTAATATTTAGAGGTCCCATGAAGAAAAGAAGAAGATCGATACATTTAGAACGTAAGTTCTAACCTCCCGTTGTTAGACCACTACACTCATTTTCCAATAGAAGTATTCAGTTTCAACTGTTAAAGGCATTTCTCAATAACTCACCTGAGCTGGCCAAGGTCCTGGGCGATACGTGCTGCTTTCATTGATGAGAAAGCGATCGTCCTTCCGTGGTGGCGGAGGGGGCATTTGACTCACTCCACGACTCTGCCGAAGAACGAGGTTATGTAAATGTAGGGTATAAGAAGATAGTAATAAAGTCAATACAAATACAACAGAAAAAATAATACAAGCTTTCCGGACCATATATCATAAATGATTTCTGAAAGAGGAAGAATATGTCAGTTGTCCTCAAAACTTTCCCCGAAGATGTCTAGTGCTAGGCACTATGAAAAAGTTTTCCTGCTTTTGAAGGGAATGATTTGAAAGTTATACATCATACTTTTTAACTTTTATAGATTAATAAAAATGATGTTATGCGCGTTATAGTATTAATGTTGAAAAGAGTTCTTAGCAGAAAAAGTAGGGAATGCCATACTACGAAAAAAGTAAAAATGAGCGATTTCCTCAATTATACCGCAATTTGAAGGGCTAAAGGGCCCGGAAAGGTTTCAAATTATGAGTCGCGGATAGCTCTATCGAAATAAAAAACAAATTTAGAAAATTACTTCCGGCCTAAACGCAGTTTCGGAAAAACATCCTAAAATCGCTTGTTTCTTTCTCATTTTCTTTTTTATTCGAATCCTAGCCAAATCAACTTATTCACATAATTTCTTTCTAACGTGTTCTTTGGTTCAATACCCTCCGGCGTTTATTGATTTTTTGAAAAAATGTCCACAATGAATGTAGTCTGTTATAAGGGCTTAAGGGTAGCTCCGCATTTATTCACATTAGCACTCGTAGAGGTAGAAATGGGAAAGCTGCTAATCTTATCGACTTTATAACTATAATTAAGAAAAGAACTGTAGTTTTAGGAATAAATAAAGAATATATTCTCATATTTACCTAAAATTCGTAGTTCATATCACTAGGATGTTTTCAACAATGAATTGCTTCACTGAGAAGGACTAGAGCTGAGGATTTTTGAAAATAAAACATTTCAGAGGCTGACATCGCGAGGCAACACCATAAGTTGTAATTTCCTTTAATTTTGTGTTCAGAGATGAGGTCCTTATGAAGAATTTGACTTGTAGGCGATGATGTCTTTTCAACATTTTCAAGACTAGCTGCCAAGTCTAATGTGCTAAAGAACATACTACTATCTTCGTCCCCTGCTGTGAGGATTTCTGGTAGGGAACGAGAACTTTCGTTTTAAAGCCCACTGCCGTCATCATTCACCCCCTCCTGGGCAAGCGAGGAGCCAGGGGGTCAAACGTATGCCGTTTTCTTTGCTGCCCGTCACAACTGTAATCGTGAGAGGAATTAAGATGAGGTGTTGGGTGATCATTGTTTTTAGAGGAAGTATAACTGGGACACCATTCTTTGTTAAACACTTATCAGAAGGAAAACGGAAAAGGTCCGACACTTCGAAAAATGAAGGTATCGGCAACGTAATTGCGTCAGGTTTGAAAAAAACAATAGTTGACCAAGGGAGGCCAGATAGGAAACATGAATGTTATGAGCTGATAAATTTAGTGGAACCAATATCAGACTCAGCTAGGGGACCTGTGGTCGCCAACCTCCGCTCCGAAAGCCCCTGGTACCCCCTTTATTCGCCTTTTACGATAGAGGGGATGCCGTCTTAGGCCAGAGAGATTGGTGCACACTGTGAGGATGTGAGCCACGTTGAAGTCGTCACCACAAGAACTCACTGCGTGGTCTTCCCTTTTTAGGAGATAAGAGTGCGTAGATCGTCCGTGACCTATCCTCAGCCTACACAGTACTATGGTCTCTCTCCGGTAAGGCCGGAAAGAGGACCGCCACACGGTGGTTGTCTTCTTAATTGCCCTCAGCTTGTTGGGAATTCGGATAGCTAGCCACTCTGATTCCCAGAAAGCCAAGATGGTTCGACGTAGCTGAGAACAAATATCTTTAAGAGGTACAATCATAGGTCTTGGAGGTAATAGGACCGCTTCCTTTGCATCTTCAACCGCAAATTCATTTTCCGCAATTCCAACGTGGCTTAAGCCACGCGAAAGTGATTCTGGTGCCAGCATCACTTAACCTGGCTAGAAGGTCATGAATGTGCTGCACCAGTGGGGGGTTGCGAGAAACAAGTTTCAATAGACTGAAGAGAACTTAACGAATTGGTACACATAAGAAAATGGTTTCTTTCGTCACCCAGTGGAAACTGCAGAGCTTCTACGATGGCCTAACCGAGCTCGATAGCTGCAGTCGCCTAAGTGCGGCCAGTATCCCTTATTCGGGAACTAGTAGGTTCGAACCCCACTGTCGGCAGCCCTGAAAATGGTTTTCCGTGGTTTCCCATTTTCACACCAGGCAAATGCTGGGGCTGTACCTTAATTAAGGCCACGGCCGCTTCCTTCCAACTCCTAGGCCTTTCCTATCCCATCGTCGCCATAAGACCTATCTGTGTCGGTGCGACGTAAAGCCCCTAGCAAAAAAAAATACCTATCTGTGCCGGTGCGACGTAAAACAACTAGCAAAAAAAAAAAGATGGCGTAAAGCTTCGCAGTATACACGCTACATACACTAGGAACCGAGATCTTCCTGCTCATGTCATCGGTGACGAAAGAGCAACCAACATTTTCTCCCATTTTAGAGCCTTCCCTGAAAATACGTGTCGCGGCCGCATACTGGTGAATGAAGTCCTGGAAATACTTCCGATAAACAGAGGAATCGGTGTTCACCTTTGGTCTACGGAGTAGATGTAGACGTATATCCGGTCGCGGATCTAACCATGGAGGCATATCACTAAATGTCTCTTTAAGACAACCACCGATATCTATACTTAATTCACGACACAAGCTATCAATTTGAAACCCGACCAGGTGGGTGGCATTCGGTCTGTCTTTGTACCTCGGGTGGTATTGGGTACCAAAGATGCATTGATATCATTTTTGTAGCGGCATTTCACGAATTTTGGCAGCGTACGTAAGGAGTAACTGCTGCCTCTTTATTCGCAAAGATGGAACTCCCGCTTCAGCGAGTAGACTGGGAATGGGGCTAGTACGCAATGCTCCCGTTGCCAGCCTAACTCCTCTATGGTGAACACTGTCTAAAAGGCTCAGCGCAGACTTTGATGCTTAGCCACAAGCCGCACTACCATAGTCCATTCGGGAGAGGACCGTTGCCGTGTAGAAACGTACCAGCACTGCACGGCCAGCCCCGCACAAAGTGCCGCTGAGACACTTAAGCATGTTAGGTCTCTTCATGCAGGCAACCTTCAGTTGACGGGTGTGGGGCTGCCACGTTAGTCTCTTATGAAAATAGAGACCCAGGAATCTGCAGGTATCTATCACTGGTAAGACACTGGAGCTCTGGTTCAGGATGCAAAAGTCGACGTTGACAGCAGTGTACAACTGAGGTTCTCGCCGCTGAAAATCAAAAACCATGTTGCAGGACCCACCTGTCGACTCGGTTAATAGCTTGCTGTAGCTCTCTCTCAGCAATGCCACCATTCCCGAGCTTTAATGTAGAGCTAAATCGTCTACATACAGCGATGTAACGACTGCAGGCCCAGCAGTGGCAACTATGCCGTTGACGGCGATTGCGAACAGCGTGACACTCAGTTCAGATCACGTGGTACACCATTTTCGTGAACGTAATATTGAGAAAATGCATTCCCTACTCAGACTCGAAAGAGCCGAAGGGACATGAAATTCTCAATAAAAATTCGTAAATTTCCCCGAAATCCCCACTGGTGTAGTATGTAGAGAATTCCATATCGCTAGGTGGTATCGTAAGCTTTTTTCAGGTCAAAAAATTCGGTGACTTGGTGTTGCTTCCAGAAAAGGGCTCCTGAATGGCGCTCTCCAGTCTGACCAGATGATCAGTGGCAGACCGATGAGAGCGAAAACCGCATTATTTGTTTGTCCAACCCTCGTCCCGTTTCTCTACGGGGTCGGGTATGAGGTGAGATGAATCTGTAGCGGCGGGTTTTCATGACCAGACGCCCTTCCTGACGTCAACCTCAATAGAGGAGTTAATGAGATGAAATGGATGACGTGATATATGATAGTAGGAAGGGAGAGGGTGAAACCTGGTGCCGGCACATAGCCTACTCCTCTCGAATAGCACCAAGGGGTCTGCTCAAGGCTTAACGTTCCCATTGAACGGACGAATCACCATCAACAGCGTCATATGCCCTCACTCCATATGAGCACTGTGGAGAGGTTTGGAATTTAATCCAGGCTTTTGGCACGCAATCTAGTGATTATAAATTGTATACCACCACCTCTCCTACCCTCCCGGGCAACATTCTGATGGGGAAATTTTTTTCGACCAACGGGACTCGAACCGGCTAACCACAATGTCAAACCGTTTAGACTTCAACGCCTTAACGATCATGGCCACCACATTGGTAGTTAGAAAAGAGAACTTCCTTTTCCATGGTCCATTCCGTGAAAGGCACGTTATAGAATATGAAGCACTGGAGGCAAAGGAGAGATGGTGTACCCCTGTTCCGCGCGTAATTGGTAGAAATGCAGAGTCTTATCTCCCAGAGCTGGACGTGTCTGCGAAATCTCAGTTAACCATCCTTTCAAATAGCTTACAAAAGCCATTTGTAAGGTATATTGTCCTATAACTATCCGGAAGTTTTCGATCCTTACCTGGCTTGGGAATTGGTATCACAATTCCCTCACGCCATTGAGATGGAAACACTCCCTCACCCCATATTCCATTAAATTGGGTGAGCATATTATTGAGACATCGGTTACTCAAAAGTTTAAGCATTTGATTGTGGATTTTGTCCGATCCATAAGCCGTATGTCTGCATAGCACGATTGAATTCCGCAACTCCCATTCCGTGAAAGGCACGTTATAAGAATATGAAGCACTGGAGGCAGAGGAGAGATGGTGTGCCCCTGTTCCGCGCGTAATTGGTAGAAATGCAGAGTCGTATCTCTGTGAAATGTGATGGTCTGCGAACATAGTCATGCGACGTCTACGAAGAAGAGAACATGGTCGTGTGGCTGGGGGAGAATTGTATACCTTTTTCCTGATTTTTTGTGATAAAATACCCTTGAGAAAGGAGAAAGTAGACGAGCTGCTCGACTAAGTGGTATGTTCCGAGCTGTCAGTGTAGAGATGGCGTGGAATGACATCAGTAGACGAATAAGTGGTGTCTTTAAATGTAGGAAAGATCACAATATGAAGATAAAGTTGGATTTCAAGAGGAACACATTGGGGCAAATATCCGTTTATAGGAAGAGGAGTTAGGGATTGGAATAACTTACCAAGGGAGATGTTAATTTCCAATTTCTTTGCAATCATTTAAGAAAAGGCTAGGAAAACAACAGATAGGGAATCTACCACCTGGGCGACTGCCTTAAATCCAGATCAGTGGTGAAATGAAATGTCGTACGGCTTTTAGTGCCGGGATATCCCAGGACGGGTTCGGCTCGCCAGATGCAGGTCTTTCAATTCGACTCCCGTAGGCGACCTGCGCGTCATGATGAGGATGAAATGATAATGAAGACAACACACACACCCAGCCCCCGTGCCATTGGAATTAACCAATTAAGGTTAAAATCCCCGACCCGGCCGGGAATCGAACCCGGGACCCTCTGAACCGAAGGCCAGTACTCTGACCGTTCAGCCAACGAGTCGGACTAGATCAGTAGTGATTGAGTGATTGATCGTTACTGTGAGTTCTCTGATTTCACTCAGTATACTTCCATCCTGGGAGAAATGAAATGAAGTGGCGTATGGCTTTTAGTGCCGGGAGGTCCGAGGATATGTTTGGCTCGCCCAATGCAGGCCTTTGGATTTGACTCTCGTAGGTGACCTGCGCGCCCTGATGAGAATGAAATGATGATGAAGACGACACATACACCCAGCCCCCAGGCCAGCGAAATTATCCAATGATGGTTAAAATTCCCGACCCTTCCGGGAATCGACCCAGCTGTGACCAAAGATCAGCACGCTAACCATTTAGTAATGATACCGGACATCCTGGGAGAATACACATGCTAAGTAGGGTAGTGTGAGGTAATTAGGGCGTGGGGTGACTTGGTGGTATGAAAATGTGTTTGAAATGTATCATGTTCGAATGAAAATTATACTTTCCTAATAATTGTATTACAAAAAGTATGCTTCTACAGTGATTCCCACCTCAGCCATCCTGGAAGTGGTTTTCCGTGGTTTCCCACTTCTCCTCCAGGCGAATGTCGGGATGGTACCTAACTTAAGGCCACGGCCGCTTCCTTCCCTCTTCCTTGCCTATCCCTTCCAATCTTCCCATCCCTCCACAAGGCCCCTGTTCAGCATAGCAGGTGAGGCCGCCTGGGCGAGGTACTGGTCATACTCCCCAGTTGTATCCCCCGACCAAGAGTCTGAAGCTCCAGGACACTGCCCTTGAGGCGGTAGAGGTGGGATCCCTCGCTCAGTCCGAGGGAAAAACCGAACCTGGAGGGTAAACAGATGATGATGATGATGATGATGCTTCTACAGTACTTTCTCTTTATTACATTCATTGGTGGTTAAAGGTACATCATCCCATGCTCCAGGGTACAAAGGCATGTTATACCTTGGCCCACTTGTCACTTTTTATTTTTGGTATTGTGTGGCACAACGATATAGGCCCAGTTTGATAAAAATTGAGCCAGCCCCGTGGTGTAGGGGTAGCGTGCCTGCCTCTTACCCGGAGGCCCCGGGTTCGATTCCCGGCCAGGTCAGGGATTTTTTACCTGGACCTGAGGGCTGGCTCGAGGTCCACTCAGCCTACGTGATTAGAACTGAGGAGCTATCTGACGGTGAGATAGCGGCCCCGGTCTAGAAAGCCAAGAATAACGACCGAGAGGATTCCTCGTGCTGACCACACGACACCTCGTAATCAGCAGGCCTTCGGGCTGAGCAGCGGTCGTTTGGTAGGCCAAGGCCCTTCAAGGGCTGTAGTGCCATGGGGTTTGGTTTGATAAAAATTGTCAAGCAAGTTCTCTGCTTTCTTGTAATGAGTAAGGAGTAACTAATATCACTATAAAACCATTTAATTTTATTAAAAAATAAGGAATTTACAGCAATTTTTAAAAATACGGCCCTAGGTACAGCGTTCTCCCCTACCACCCATTTACTCCTAGGAGAATAAAAAGTAGGAATTCAAACAAAGAGTCCTACATAAATAAATTCCCATAAATCAACATGCAATATTGATATAAAATGTTATGCTTCTAGTATGTGTATTTGACAAAAAGTAGGCTACTTCCAGTCAGTCCCTGACCCCTTCAAAGTACTAAGTAATGTGAGCAATTTAGGATTAGAAAAATGTACTCCCAAATTAACCCCATCTACCCTATTTAGAACGATTCACATGTTCCATTTTCGTAATTTCCAGTCATCTCCATATAGGCCATGAAGGTCCTGGGAGAGGTAGAAGGTAAAGGCTTCCTCTATCCATAATCTGGACACTTGGTGGGATATAACAGTTCTACACCCGGCCGCCTTCGCCCCCAGGAATTAACCTTGTCTTCGTTGTTGCTGCAGACAGAGTGAATGTCAGGACCATGTGCACCACCGCAAGTAGAAATCACATTTATTACATTTTTCTACTTTATGACGGGGAATCGAACCCGCTTCCTTCCACGTGAACCAAGCATACCTTTACCACCTGGGCCAGGCAGCCCCTACCGCACACGGAGCTTCACGCAAGCTGCACGACACGGGAGCGAATTGCCAGCTGCATGAAGATAGACTAGACTACGGGCGACCTACTTTTACAGCGTGCATCCGCCAGCGGAGCGACACAACCTGGGAAGAGATCGAGGGATTTGTGTATTTGCGTGTTTTAATGTATGTACCTTTTGCAGTGTTGTTCCGAATTCTTGATCATGTTCAGTATATCAAGTAATGAATAATATATTGTTTTCTACTATTATTACACTGCACTACGGCGGAGGCAAAGACAATCAAGAATTGAATTGAATGTACGGTACTGTACATCGTAGGCTATCTGTAGCAGCAAAAGAACTGCTATTAGTAAGCATGATAGGGCCTACGTTTTACAGAATGTCCTAGCAGAATGCATATTCTTAAGAAAAATAAATCAATGTTTCACTTTTGTACAAAATGTCCTTCTTCTCAACTTCCTCGACGAACCCGGCTTCCATGCTGCCTGACGTAATACTTGACCCCAACGAACTAGAATAACACTATATGTCCAGGTGACATGGAGATTGTATTTTCAACATTTTTCGTCATTCGAGAGGCAGCCCCCTTGCTTACGTGAGAACTGAAAACATGGCGGACGTTCGTTCAATTAGCTTCAGCCAGGCAGCGCTTCCCCCCTCTCTATGTCATTCTAGCTCGTTAATTGGCCCAGAACACGACAATCACGCGGAGCGGATTCGTCGCTTCGAGCTCGCGACTTGCGCTGCATGCAGCTTTTGACGCGCACCCTCCGCTTCGCACCCTCGTGCCACTTAACCGCGTGCTTGAAGCTCCGTTGTAGTGATGGGATATTCGATTCATTTTACTGAATCGATTAATTTGATGCCGTTTACGTTACTGAATCGATACAGTGATCCGATTCACGGCACATTAGAGTCACCGTTCCTATTACAACTGTGCATTGTCTACTGATAAGACAGCAGCAACAACATTCAAAGCTTGCTGTTTCCATCTGGTCTTCATTCTATGAACTGCTTTCCTACACGTAATCTAGCTTTCAGATTCAGGTTTCTCCTAGCAGCCACCTCTTCGTATCAAATTTTGCCTTTCCCCTAAAGTGACAACTCCATTCAATAAGTATATAGAATTAGATTTTAAAAATAACTGTACGCACAATAATCAGTGATCTGCATTTAGAGCTGTCGCCCAGGTGGGAGATTCCCTATCAATTGTTTGCCTATTATTTCCTTAAATGGTTTCAAAGAACATGGAAATTTCATTGTATTCACGGTAAGTACACATTTCTTTTTTTAGTGGCTTTACGTCGCACCGACACAGATAGCTTTTAAGACGACGATGCGATATGGAATGGTGGTGGTGATTATTGTTTTAAGAGGAAGTACAACTGGGCAACCATCCTCTATATAACACTAATCAGAGGGGAAAATGGAAGGAATCCGACACTTCGAAAAATGAAGGTATCGGCCAAAGAAAGACAACGGCCACGAAGGGCATGAAAATGAACGACTCCCTAGCCTTCGCAAACCTAATAGCGTTGGGGTCGGAAAAGAACAAGAATTGACCAAGAGAGGTCGGATAGGATAGATGAAAGTAAGGAGCCTGGCACAAGTAAGTGGAAGCAATGTCAGGACTCAGCTAAGGGCCCCGTGGTCACCAACCAACGCTCCAAAGTTCAGAGCCCCTGGGGCTGGGATAGGAAAGGCCTAGGAGTTGGAAGGAAGCGGGCGTGGCCTTAACTAAGGTACAGCCCCAGTATTTGCCTGGTGTGAAAATGGAAAACCATGGAAAACCGTCTCCAGGGTTGCTAACAGTGGGATTCGAACCCACTATCTCC
The DNA here is from genome assembly GCF_040414725.1 of Anabrus simplex. NCBI lineage: Eukaryota > Metazoa > Arthropoda > Insecta > Orthoptera > Tettigoniidae > Anabrus > Anabrus simplex. The sequence goes on from NC_090265.1 coordinate 1,755,197,392, forward strand.
CGGATGCAAGCTTACAGCCACGCGCCCCTAACCGTACGGGCAAGTAAGTAGCCTACATAATACAAAACAAATAAGTTAAAAATGAAATACAGGAAAAAATAGACACTTGTGTGGTACTATACATGCTCGTTATATTACAGTACAAAACTTACGTAGTAAATAATAATACGAAGAAGAAGAAAATTTTATACACTAACTTACGGTTTTTCCACAGTCCTCTGAAAGTCACAACTCTATTATATATACAGAATTAGATGTAAATATACCCGTGTTCGCGATAAGTAACCTACATATTAAATATAAATCAAACAAGTTGCTTTACCTCGCACCGACACATACAGGCCTTATGGCGACGATGGGCTTGGAGTGGAAAGGAAGCGGCCGTGGCCTTAATTAAGGTACAGCACAAACATTTGCCTGGCGTGAAAATGGGAAACCCTGGAAAACCATCTTAATGGCTGCCGACGGTAGGATTCGAACTCACCATCTCCCGAATGAAAGCTTATAGCTACGCGAGCCTAACCGCATGGCCAACTTGCTCGGTCATCTTTGAAAATATGTCTCTATCAGTAGAGGATTTTTAAATCGTCATATTTTGTATAGGCTACCCGAGATGCAGAGTAGCCGTGTGGTTTTCTGATTCAACACAGTTTTATTTAAGTTATTGCGTCAGTCGGCTCACTTACCCATAGTACACGTACACCGGTGATCTCGTGATTCGATTATCGAAGTCTCGTGCAATGATGTAACATACGAACTGAGAAAATACTGAGTGGTTCTTTCCAATGTAAAACAGACAATTTCGAGTTGTCACTAGCGTGACTTAAGTCATAAGGTAGGCTAGAGAGTTGAGTCGATTTAACTGGCCAATATCAACTAAGTTATAATACTGATTCACTAATAAATAGAAGAACCTAATAGCCTAGCTATTTACTTTGGAATTATGTTTTGACTACCTTTTTAACACTGCAAATAAATCCGTATATTATTTAAATCTTCCTGTAAGAAGAGGACAGTGAATTCCAAAGGGTATTATTTTCACGAGAGCCCGTCTTAGCGTACGATTCTTACAGTGTGCCATGGCTTTCTATATCTCGCTGCAGCGGAAGTTCGGCTCCCCGCCAATGTCCACCGTGCCGATATGAACCGTGTGTGTGTTGTGTCTCACTGAGCCGTGATTGCGTACGATTCTTTCAATGTGCTATGGCTCTGTATTTCTCGCCCGCAGCGGAAGTTCGGCTCCCCGCCAATGTCCAGTGTGCCGATAATGAACCGTGTGCGGGTTGTGTCTCACTGATCCGTGAGTGAGCCACTCAACACTGTCTGCTGTGAGTCAACTGAAGCGTGTGCCGTCAGCTCGCCGTTCCTGTGAATCGATTCACTCGGACACTTGCATGAATGGATAAACTGCTTCGAATCATATACTCAGTTGACGGATCCCGTTCCCCAACAGAGCTACTGAGCTACAAAGCGTCGCCAGCATACCGCTTGCGTGAAGCTCCGTGTGCGGAAGACCTAACACATACAAAATTAACTAATCACACCTAAAACGAATTCCGATAGTGTATGTCTCTATCAAGGCCTTAAAAGATTTCACGGTATGCAACAGCAGAGCGACTCTCGAGTATGATATAAAACAAAGGAGATCACTATCGTGAAAGCGGCAACACAGTACTGATAATGAATTATTATTGGCTTTACACAGCTCTAACTAATAGCTTTCAGAGATGCCGAGGTACGGGAAACATTGTCCGGCAGAAGTTCTTTTACGAGCCGCCAAATCTACTAAGACGAGGCTACCGTATTTTCAACACCTTCAAATATCACCGAACTGAGCCGGTATTCAACCCGCTAATTGGGCTCAAAAAGTCTGCGCTCTACCAACTTAGCCACTCAGTCCTATAAGTGGTGGTGGGGGCGATTATTGTTTTAAGAGGAAGTACAATTAGGCAACCACCCTCTATATAATAATCAGAGAAAAAAAGAATGGAAATGATCCGACGCTTCGAAAAATGAAGGTGTCGGCCAAAGAAAGACAAGGGTCACGAAAGGCATGAAAATGAAAGATTCCCTAAACCTCGAGTGTTCTAATACCATCGGGGTCGGAAAAGAGCAAGAGTTGACCAACGGAGGTCGGATAGGATAGATGAAAGTGAGGAGCCTAGCACAAGTAAGCGGAAGCAATGACAGGTATCGGCTAAGGGCCCCGTAGTCTCCAAGCCACGCTTCCAAGTTCAGAGACCCTGAGGCAACTTTTAGTCGCCTCTTACGACAGACAGGGGATACCGTGGGTGTTATTCTACCACCTCCGCCCATAGGAGGCAGCCCTGGAATGATCTATTTATATCCGGATATTACAGCACTCTATCCAGAAAAGATGTTCTGGTTCTACAATAAAGTCTAGAGTCAAGAACTGATAAGAAATCAAAATACAACCCTAGAAACTCACCCAGCAAAATAACACGAAACGGAATTGGATTGAAATTTCACAAAAAACGAAGATGGGAGGACTGAATATTATGTTTCATGTTCTTCAACGTTTTCCTTAAGTGACCCGTTGCTTCAAGATCGACAAATACTTGATGCACTTTCAGGCTGATTTAGTTCGTGGAGCAAGACCACCGATTTGCTTCATTCTTTCTTTTTAATTCTCTTCGGAATTACCTGCCGGCCAATCATCAGATATTGATAGGTTTCTATTTTCAGTCAATTTTGAGAAATCCTACAATCAAATCACTAAATGACCACTCCTATAATTGCAGGAGAGGGCTTACCCTATACTGCAATAAATTCTGTACTTAGCAGTTGCTAAGCGACTAACACTTACATTAATATTCTTCTTTTGTGGGGGGAGGGGTCGTTTTGGCCTACTAGGGACCACGGGGCTCATCTTAACTCTTACCTATGGTCTTCTGCTTTTCCTTGGGCAAGTACGCTTTCATTTTATGGCTGTGTGCCTGCTTCCTTCCATCCGTCCACATAGGTTTGGTGGTCCCTGTACTCCTTTTGCTTGTGAGGGACAGTGGGAAGACTACCTGTAGGATGGCCTGTCGGTACTGATACTGATTCTCTGCGGTCTCTAAAGGGATCTGTATTTCCGCTAGGTCTGATTTTATGGAGGTGATCCACTTGGTCTTGGAAGCCTTTCCCCTACTTGTCACTGGGAGGATTCTGTTGTGAGCCTGCATGATTTCAAGCGGGTCATGTGCCCATGGAAGATAAGTCGTCTTTTCCTCATACATGTGACTTTGTCTTCCTGAGGTTCGTAGAGCTCGTTGTTGTGCCTGATCCTGTAGGTGTAATCATCATCTCTTATGGGTCCTAGTATCCTCCTCAAGATCTTCCTGTCTTTAAGTTCTAGTTTTCTGAGTGGCCCCTTTCGATTCACCAAGAGGCACTCAGGGGGGTAGTGTGCAGAGGGTATCACTACTGAGTTACAGTGCTTTAGCTTTACATTTTTGGAGAGGTACTTGGAGATGTAGATGATTTTACAGGAATGACAGGCCCTCTTTAACTTGGTACACCTAGTGTCTATCACCAATGCTTCGCTCTCGCTTGCTGAGATCAATTCACCTAAGTATTTAACTATAGAAACTTTACTTATGGTGTTGTTTCCTAGTGAGATTTTAGAAGGAGCTTGCTTTATATTAGTGATAAACTCCGTCTTCTGTAGGTTGACCCTCAAGTGGTTTTTGCTGCAATACTGTAGAGGCTCTGTAGTTGGTGAGTAGCTTCTTCCATGCTGTTGGTCAATAAGTTGAGATAATCGGCAAAGGCTAGACAGGGTACACTAAGGTTGTCTTTCTTGTACCCAAGCTTCAGTCCAGCTTCTGATGAGAATGTGGCAGTCCTTTCCCTGATGATCTTCTCTAGCAGAAAGTTGAAGAGGGTGCAGGAGAGGCCATCTCCTTGTCTGACGCCTGTCTGGATGGGAAAGTTCTCAGAGAGCTCACCCCTGAACTTGACTTAGGAGGTGGTGTTCGTCAAGGTAGCTTGGAACAATCTGGTGGTCTTCTCATCTAGCCCCAGTTCCTACCGGGTAGAGAAGAGGTCTCTCTGTCTACTGAATCAAATGCCTTTTGGAAATCCGCCATAATGGCTCTCCCCTCGGGTTCTATATGTGAGGATGATGTTTTGTATCTGCTCTGTACAGAACCTACTGACGCGGAAACCAGCCTGGTATTCACGTAGTTGGGAGTCCAACTGTTCGATGACTCTAGTTATCAGGGCTGTAGAGAAGATCTTGCAGATTAAAAGCAACAGGAAGATGCCTCTGTAGTTGTTGAGAACGGTCTTACTTCCCTTCTTGTGTAGTGTATGGATCACGACTGAGTTCCATCCCTCTGTTCTCCATATGTCTTGGATGATCTGAGTGATACTCTGCGGGGACTGTTGGGACTGTTAATCTACATACGTCCACATCTCTGCAACTATACCATCTTCACCTGGAGCCTTGTTGTTCTAGAAGCCTTTGATTATCTCCTTTATTTCTTCCCTGTTGGATGGTTTAGAATCGTGGTTCTGGAGTGTGGACTGGGTGAAGGTCAGTCTCCCTTTAGGTTCTTCAGCGTTGAGGAGTTTTTGGAAGTACTCTGCAAAGGTGTTGGTGCAGCTTCTGATGTTCATTTGTAGCTTCCAATGTGGCCCTCGGAGATGAAGGTAGGGGCCGTGTATGAGGTAGTCTGTTTCTTGAGTCCCTTGTAGAGATCTCTTGAATTATTGTTTCTCTTGAAGTTTTCGTCTGCCTGTTGTATTTGAGACCTGTTGTAGTTCCTCTTAGTTTTGCGGATGATGCTCGCTGTTGTTTCTCGTTGCGTAATGAAAGCCTGATGTTTGGGCTCATCCTTGCGTTGGTTCCACTTGATCCATGCTCTGCGCCTTTCTTCTATAGCCTGATCGCAGTCTGTGGTCCACCAGGGGTGCTTGCCTTTGTTGGATGAAGCAGGGATGGTTTCTTGAGCGGCAACTAGTAAAGCCTTTTGCAGGGTAGTCCACCATTGTTTCTGTGCATTCTGCTCAAGGGTGATCTGGAAGTAACAATCCTCATCGCTCAACCGTTTTGTGTTGAACCTAGGTATCCTCGAGACCTTTGAGATTTTTTGTGCTCTCCTCAAAGGTCGTAGGGTGGTCTTTACTACCGAGAGATAGCGGTCAGAATAAAGGTTGGCTCCACTCAAGACCTTGACGTTCTGAACTTCCCTGTGGCATCTCCTGTCAATAGCCACAGGGTCTATCTGAAATTCACCCAGCATGTAATTTGGACTCTTCCAGGCAATCGGTTGAACGCGGTTGATTTTGGGACCAGGTTTTATTTGTCACAAAAGTACCTATATGAGTCGCTCCCCATTTCTGTTGGTCCTTTCATGGGCTGAGTAACTGCCTACTATCCTGCGGTATTTCTTTTCCTTCCTGACTTGTGCGTTGAAGTCGCCTATGAGTATGTTGGTGAGGAGTTTGGAATCTTGTTTAGGGTCTCTTCAAGAGTGTTCCAGTAGTACTCTACTGCTTCCAGATCTTTCTTATCAGTGTCGTTTGTAGGTGCATGGAAGTTCACTATGGTGTATGGTCTGTTGTGGGACCTGAAGGATAGTAAAGAGGTTCTGCCATTGCGCGAGATGAATTCTAATATATGGTCAGCCATTCTATGGTGTACAGCAAAGCCAGTACCCAGGTATGGAACTGTATTCATACAGATCCGGTATACTTGGATTGCGTCTTCTTCTGTGAACTGAATCTCTTGTAATGCTGCTATCTTGATGTTATGCTTGTCTAGCACTTGAAGCTTGTGTTTGAGTTCACTTGCCTTTAACAGGGAGTTCATGTTCACAGTAGGTAGGTGAGTAATGTTCCTTTTCTTTTTCTTTTGTTGTTTAAGTGAGGGAAGTAGTGTTGGAGTACATGAAAGTGCAGGCTCCCCAGAATTCGATGACCTGCTTGTCCCATCATGGCTGGGGATGGATTGATTACCACCTAGGGTAATGTTTTTGTTGACATTTCTCTTCATGTTGAGTCCATCGAATATATATGTGGGGTCGCCCTAGTGGGTAACGGTTGTTATTATTCAGATATACTGTATGTGATTTTCATCCTTGGTAATGTCACTGCATGCAGCCATGTTTAATGACTACCAGTTAAACCAGAGAGTATACACTTACTCTCATCATGGAAGAATACTATTCTCTGCTAGATACTCAGGGACAAACTCTTAAAAGTGGGTGTCTACTTACTCGAGCTAGGATTCAGTCACGGCCAATTGTTTGTTGCTCTATCTCGGACAAGATCGTCTAAAATTGTGAATGATCGAAGCACAGTGGATATTGTATGGAAAGAAGTGTTATAAACTAGATTACCAATGAATCAGTTATTATTTATAGGTACTAAATTTTCATAAAACTATTGAAAATGACAGAGAAAACAATATGACTACAACAGGCACATCAAGACGAGTTATCTAACCTATTTATAACGAATGTTGCAGAGAAGCACGGGTCCACTAGTATGTCTGTAAAACGATTCATAATCTTACCAAGTCCTCTGTTAATTGGCGGGCATCTTCCAGTTTTTCTTGAAATGATTTAATCTCTCCTTCAATAGCTGGGATGTCTTCCGGTTCAATTAATGCACGGCCCTTCAAAAGATGTGACATAAACTTTGCTTGATTTTTGACTGTCGATAAACCTTTTTTAATTGACGGTGAGCGGTTTTTTAAACTTTTATACAGCCGTTGTAAGTAAATTGGATCAGTTGTGGTACTAGGTGCAGGTTTTAGGACCGATGTCCAGTCTTCCATATACCGAGAACAGCAGTCGGCACATATTCGTGAACACGTTCCAATTCCTGAACAAAGGCAACTATCTTCGTCTTGATAGGCTGGTGGTGAGCAGTAGGGATCTGGATAACTTAGTGGCATAAAAACAACATTTTCTTCTCGACGTGCAGGACATTCCTGTTCCGGTCTTCGTGCCCAACAATTTTCGTTTTCTTGTTCTTGTTGTTGGTGTTGTATCACCTGGGCACAACAACACCTCTCGTTAGTGTTTACAACTGGGATTGCTTCGACTGGGATAATGATGGGATATTGATAAATACCACTAACATCTTCTAAACTCGGTTCTTGGGGAGCGGATAGATGTAGATTAAGATTCAAGTTTAATCCTTGTGGTTGAGCTGGGATTGTTATTTCTTCTCGTGAAGTGGCAGATACTACGCTTGTTTCAGAAATTGTCCTCAGAACGTATGTAGGGGCTTCGTCTCCAGATCCCTCCATGTCTCTTACTTGGAATGTTGTTCGGTAATGTGTAAGTTGTTAGTAACGAATTGTGCTGTACTGTGATCGGTTATGGTGAATAGTAAGTCATCTTGATTCCATATTTAAATTTTAACATCTTGGAAGAAGATGTGCCGGAATTTTGAAGTGAGCGATGCATCTTGCTAAGTGCCAACCCCTTTCTTCTTCACTCGAAGGTGAAAAATATTGTAAAGCATTATGCTTGTTGAGTTTTTTCACGGTCATTGCTGTATTACTGAAATATTCCATGAAGTTCTTGGTATCAGAGGTATATATAACCATTCATATTATAACGTAAGGGGCCGATGAGTAAAGATTTACGAATAACTGCCATGTTTGGGCAATTATTCATGCACGCAGAAATTAATGCAGCAAGACGTTGCCATGTTACTGATTTCTATTGTGTTAATGATTAAAGAACTAGATTATTAAAAAACCCGGGGAAACAATTAAAATCGAATGTGCTGTTCAACTGTTGCATCATAAATAAGGCAATCCATCATTTGCCTAGTGTAAAAAAATGGAAAACCACGAATAAACCATCTTCAGGGCTTCAAATACAAGCTCACATCTAGGTAACCGGAAACGCTCAACCAACCCGCCAGGGATGGAGCAGTGTGTTCTATACGCAGATTTCTGAGCGAGTTGGCTACGCAGTTTGGGTCACGTAGCTCCAAGCTTGCATTCGGGAGATAGTAGGTTTGAACCACATTATCGGCAGCCCTGAAGATGATCATCCGTGGTTTACCGTGTTCACACCAGACGACTGCTGGGGGGGTGTACCTTATTAAGTACCACAGTCGCCTCCTTCCCAGTCCTAGCCTTGTCATACCCCATAAGAACTAAAACAAAGATATGGAAAAGTACAAATAGCAAAAATATCCGTACCCAAAAGTAAAACTATTGAAGAGTGAACCCACATAACATTTGGAAAGCAACATTGATGGACCAAAATCTCGCATTATTATAGTCTTGCAAATTAGTGGGATAGAAAGATAAATTAACTGAGTCAAGTGAGAACAGAGAAAGTCTTAAGGTGGTGGTGGAGGTGCTTACTGTTTTAAGAGGAAGTACAACTAGGCAACCATCCTCTATATAACACTAATCAGAGAGAAAAAAGGGAAGGGATCCGATACTTCGAAAAATAAACGTATCGGCCAAAGAAAGGTAAGGGCCACGAAGGGCGTGAAAATAAAAGACTCCCTTGTCCTCGCAAACCTAACAGCGTCGGGGTCGGAAAAGAACAACAGTTGACCGAGGGAGGTCAGATATAACAGATGAAATTGAGGAGCCTGGCACAAGTAAGTGGAACCAATACCAGGACTCAGCGCAGGGCCCCGTGGTGGCCAACCCACTCACCAAAGTTCAGAACACCTGGGGCCCCCTTTTAGTTGCCTCTTACGACAGGCAAGGAGATACCGTGGGTTTTATTCTACCGCCCCCATCCACAGGGGGAAGAAAGTCTTAAAGCTTTGGATTTAACTGACACCGTTAGTCTTCTGGGCTGTGAGCTTGAATCCGGGAGATAGCGTATTCGAGCCCAACTGTCGGTAGCTTTGAAGATGGTTATCCGTAGTTTACCATTTTCACACCAGGAAAATGCTGGAGCAGTACCTGAATTAAGGCCACGGCCGCTTCTTTCCCACTCCTAGGCCATTCCTATCCCATCGTCGCCTTAAGACCTATCTGTGTCGGTACGACGTAAAACAAATTCTTCTATTTACATCCATACAGCCAAATGTGGACTACGGATACAAAAACTACCTGTCTCTCTTAGGCTTACATCTTTTTTTGTTTACATTGCACCCAAAAGTTTTTTGAATTCATGTTCCTTTTCAGCCGTTCTTACACCGACATGATCCGCGATTTAGTAGGTCCTTTCTCTGGATCATCCCTCAACCCCGCAACTTTCTTCTTAAAAATGGTCCTCTCCATTATGCCCTCTGGTTTTATATCATTTACCCGCATGGCTTGATTTCCCGCATGATTTCCATTTTTCCTGAAAAATGAGCAATTTGTGCGCCAATCTCTCCGGGTTCATTCTCTTCAGGTGATCATAAAAGGTTAACTTTCGTTCCTTTATAGCGGTGATTATTATTATTATTATTATTATTATTATTATTATTATTATTATTATTATTATTATTATTTGCAGCGTTTGTCCCGCTGGTGCAGTGTCCGCTTTTTGCACAATTGAAAACTATTTTGCTCGATCAAATCCGTCGTCTGATTTTAACTGCAGAAACTACATGTCAGCGAAGCTTTATCTGACCCTGTAATAATTAACAGGGGAATTCCTCAAGGCGGTATTAGTGGACATTTATGTTTTCGTGTATATGATATGAGTAAAGAAGTAGAATCAGAGGTAAGGCTTTTTGCAGATGATGTTATTCTGTATAGAGTAATAAATAAGTTACAAAATTGTGAGCAACTGCAACGTGACCTCGATAATGTTGTGAGACGGACAGCAGGCAATGTTATGTTGATAAACGGGGTTAAAAGTCAGGTTGCTTCACAAATACCGAGCTCGATAGCTGCAGTCGCTTAAGTGTGCGGCCAGTATCCAGTAATCGGGAGATAGTGGGTTCGAGCCCCACTGTCGGCAGCCCTGAAGATGGTTTTCCGTGGTTTCCCATTTTCACACCAGGCAAATGCCGGGGCTGTACCTTAAGGCCACGGCCGCTTCCATCCCATTCCTAGGCCTTTCCTATCCCATCGTCGCCATAAGACCTATCTGTGTCGGTGCCACGTAAAGCAAGTAGCGGAAGTTTCACAAATAGGAAAAGTCCTCTCAGTTTTAATTACTGCGTTGATGGGGTGAAAGTTCCTTTTGGGGAACATTTTTGTAACGCTGCTCTTTTGTCGGAAATCATTCAGAAAAATTGAGCTGCTTTTCTTTGGATTTTTTCCAGTTCTTGAATCAAGTAATCCTGGTGAGGGTCCTATACACTGGAACCATGCTCTAGTTGGGGTCTTACCAGAGACTTTTATGCCCTCTCCTTTACATCCTTACTACAACCCCTAAATACGCTCATAACCCATGTGCAAAGATCTGTACCCTTTTATTACAATCCCATTTATGTGATTACCCCAATGAAGATCTTTCCTTATATTAACACCTAGGTACTTATAGCGATCCCCGTAAGGAACTTTCACCGCATCAACGTAGTAATTAAGAGAACTTTTCCTATTTGTGAAACTCACAACCTGACTTTTAACCCCGTTTATCATCATACTATTGCCTACTGTCCATCTCATAACATTATCGAGGTCATTTTGTGGGTGCTCACAATCTTGTAACTTATTGATGGGCACTGTAACTGGTGGGCGCTGTAATTATTCGTAGGCTCGTAGAGACACTTCCTTCTAATTTTAATTCTCCGTATTGAATAGTATGTATGTGTGTATGCATGTATGTATGTATGCATGTATGTATGTATATATGTGTGTATGTATGTACGTACTCTTCTTCTTCTTCTTCTTTTGTGAATCTGTCTTGAGACAGGTATCAAATGCACATCTTCCATGATTTTCTCTCCTGACCATCTTGTTTCAGTTGTTCATAGGTTCTACCTTGCTTGACATCTGTTAACATTTTATTATTATTATTGATATATACAGTCGTATCAGCACACACGTTTTTAAAACATAACCGGTTTTCGGACACTAAGGTCCATCATCAGTGTTAATATTTAAATTTAATTTCACATAAGTGTGTCGTCAAAATGAGTTAAAAATGAGTTTAAATTTGTAGCCCTGTTGACATCAACTGTAAAATGAGAAAAAAAGGAACCAAGTGTTAAAATTATGAAATCAATACATGTAAACTTACAATGTTGTTGTAAAAATTATGGACATGCCATGTTAAGGCTGGCTTTCCTTCGTGCTCAGGCTGTTGGTCGAGTACTAACGAGCGTTCAGCTTTAACTACGGAACCGCACTGCAAGCACATGATGTTACGTCACCTCAAGGTTACGTAGTGAGCACCTGATGTTTACGTCAACTCAAGATTGTAAACAAGATGTTGCTTGCGGCTGTTTCATTTAAAATTGTATCTGGTTCCCTAGTCTGCGCTAAAAATATCTCAATGTTTTCACGTGTATTTAATTCAAATCCATAATTACCTTTAAAAATTAACTGCATGTCCTTTTCGATCCCTAAAAAGCTATGGTTATTGTTATAAATGTGTTCCGCAAAAGCTGAATACTTGTTGTACTTTATTGCCTTAAAATGTTCTTGATATCTTTGATTTAAGGTTCGCCCGGTTCTACCTATATAAAACTTTTTACAGTCGTTACAAGTGAGCCTGTATACTCCCGAATTAGTATATATATCTTTTTTATTGACACTGTGTGCATTATATATATGTTCTGATATTTTATTTCTGGTTCGGAAAGCTGTTTTTAGTTGAAATTTCTTAAATATATTCGCGATTTTAAAAACTTGACTTCCAAAATATGTAAATGTCACAAATTTATTATGTTCATGGATTTTCTTTCTTTTCTCATGGTTTTTCTTTTTTTCTCCATTTTCTTTCTTACGTATAATATTGTCTATCATTTCTGGGTTGTAGCCATTTGCTTTAGCAATTTGTTTTATTATTCTAATTTCTTTCAGTTTGTTTTCATTACTCAAGGGAAGTTTTAGTAATCTACTAATGTAGCTGTTGTAAGCTGATTGTTTGTGGGTTCCTGGGTGGTTGGAATCTTTATTGATGGTAGTGATGGCCTGTGTGGGTTTCCTAAAAATATCGAAATCTATCCTATTGTTGGTTTTTGTTAATGTGAGGTCCAAGAAATATAACTTTTTATCGATTTCTTTCTCCATAGTGAATTTAATGTTGCTGGTCTAATGTTGCTCGGTGGAATTTGAATTTGCTTGACAGCAACATTAAATTCACTATGGAGAAAGAAATCGATAAAAAGTTAAATTTCTTGGACCTCACATTAACAAAAACCAACAATAGGATAGATTTCGATATTTTTAGGAAACCCACACAGGCCATCACTACCATCAATAAAGATTCCAACCACCCAGGAACCCACAAACAATCAGCTTACAACAGCTACATTAGTAGATTACTAAAACTTCCCTTGAGTAATGAAAACAAACTGAAAGAAATTAGAATAATAAAACAAATTGCTAAAGCAAATGGCTACAACCCAGAAATGATAGACAATATTATACGTAAGAAAGAAAATGGAGAAAAAAAGAAAAACCATGAGAAAAGAAAGAAAATCCATGAACATAATAAATTTGTGACATTTACATATTTTGGAAGTCAAGTTTTTAAAATCGCGAATATATTTAAGAAATTTCAACTAAAAACAGCTTTCCGAACCAGAAATAAAATATCAGAACATATATATAATGCACACAGTGTCAATAAAAAAGATATATATACTAATTCGGGAGTATACAGGCTCACTTGTAACGACTGTAAAAAGTTTTATATAGGTAGAACCGGGCGAACCTTAAATCAAAGATATCAAGAACATTTTAAGGCAATAAAGTACAACAAGTATTCAGCTTTTGCGGAACACATTTATAACAATAACCATAGCTTTTTAGGGATCGAAAAGGACATGCAGTTAATTTTTAAAGGTAATTATGGATTTGAATTAAATACACGTGAAAACATTGAGATATTTTTAGCGCAGACTAGGGAACCAGATACAATTTTAAATGAAACAGCCGCAAGCAACATCTTGTTTACAATCTTGAGTTGACGTAAACATCAGGTGCTCACTACGTAACCTTGAGGTGACGTAACATCATGTGCTTGCAGTGCGGTTCCGTAGTTAAAGCTGAACGCTCGTTAGTACTCGACCAACAGCCTGAGCACGAAGGAAAGCCAGCCTTAACATGGCATGTCCATAATTTTTACAACAACATTGTAAGTTTACATGTATTGATTTCATAATTTTAACACTTGGTTCCTTTTTTTCTCATTTTACAGTTGATGTCAACAGGGCTACAAATTTAAATTCATTTTTAACTCATTTTGACGACACACTTATGTGAAATTAAATTTAAATATTAACACTGATGATGGACCTTAGTGTCCGAAAACCGGTTATGTTTTAAAAACGTGTGTGCTGATACGACTGTATATATCAATAATAATAATAATAAAATAATTATATCAGCACTGTCAAAATGGCTTTGATATTTTATAATGATTATAATTCGTCTGTTAACATTCCCAACCTTGTTCATCTTCTTCCTCTTCTTCCATCTATTTTTACCTCCATTACCCTCTGTTGCAGACAATTTCTTCGCGGTATGTGACCCAACCAGGATAGTTTCCTCCTCCTTATCGTTTTCATGATATGCCTCTTCTCGTAGTACTTCATCATTTCTCACTTTTTCTGTCCACTTCATTTTTCCGTTCTTCTCCACAACTTCCCAAATACTTTGTATCTTTCTTTCTTAACGTCCATGTTTCAACTCCGTATGACACCACACTCCATACAAAAAACACTTCGCGAACTATTTTAGTAAATTAATAGGATTGCCTTAGACATCAAAAGCACCGAGTTCGATACTTGCAGTCGCTTAAGTGCGGCCAGTATCCAGTATTCGGGAGATTGTAGGTTCGAATCCTACTGTGGGCAGCCCTGAAGATGGTTTTCCGTGGTTTCCCACTTTCACACCAGGAAAATGCTGGGGCTGTACCTTAATTAAGGCCACGGCTGCTTCCTTCCCACTCCTCGCCCTTTCCTGTCCCATCGTCGCGATAAGACCTAGCTGTGTCTGTGCGACGTAAACCAACTTGTAAAAAAAAATCCAGGTCTCGCGCCTATGTCACTTCATCAGCTGCTGAAGTTAGGCAATCAGATCTCTTCGCTGGCGAATTCAAATGGGCTTTGCGAAGCGGTATTGCCAAATATGCACGTGGTTTAAGATCGGCTTAAAGGGAGTCATGCCTGAAATTTGGAACTTCTGCAAATGACCACTTATCACAACCAAATTTAAAACACAAGCATATGTTTAGAGCACCACACAAAATGTCAAGTTGATTGGTTAATTTGTTGCGAAGTTATTAAAAAATAATTTTCCGCCTGCTGCCATTTCTTGATGGATGCAGTAGCTTTGTATCCGTCTCTTGGCACAGGCAAGAGCAAAGTGTAAATCCCAGTCTCATCCATGACTGTGCCTAGAGTAAAACGGAACGTCGAAATTGACGAGCAGACAGCCAGATGGCGTCAAATTGAAATGTCTGCACACGGTAGCTGAGGCCATACGATTATTATATATTTTTAAAAAAGTTGGGATGATGATGGAGTATGTGTGGTGTCCAATAATGGCATTCGGAGCACAACTAGTGTCCGAGTGTTATGAAAGGTGTTGCTCATAGGGAATGGCACTTTCTGGCCCAGTGAGGAAAGCAATGGCAAACTACCTCACTCCTCATCTTGCCTAGTAAGCTTCCTTTGGGCTCTGCCATTGGTTTTTGCGGTTTCTCTATAACTCCTTAGCCTTTGGTGGTGCTATTTGAGGATTCAACCATCCTCTGGGCTGATGACCTAACAGGCAATGTCATTTGTAGGCCTATATGTTGCATAGAAAGTGCTCCTTGCGGTACAGCGTTAATTATTTTGGGTTATAAAACATCAGAATTGTAAAAAGTACTCATATGTTTAGTAATAACTCTGTTTTTTAATCAGGTATAAACTAATTGAAGATATATTTATTTTTAATTTTTCATCACGTACAATAGGCAAAACTCTAGTTTGGTACTATTTTAGGAACAAAAATATGAAGGTAATTTTCAACTGATATTGAAATGCAGAACTACTTCTAATTCCTGAACATATTGAAATAATTCATTATCTTCGCACAGTTGTCATTTTATCAGCTGCTGAAGTTAGCCAATGAGATAGCTTCGCGGGCGAATTCAAATGGACTCTGCTACTGCCTTCCCATTGTACAGGCCGTACTGTAGGAAGCGCGCCAAGCTCATCAGCTGATCGACTGGGGCGGTCTAAATGAATGTTGAAACTCAGACTTTTACTTTTAAGTATATTGCATTGGTTGTTCTCTAAGTTTATCACATCAGAGGTTACATAAACAGTTTTTACTGAGATAATGAGACCCCATAATAGGTTAGGTATGTTATTTTCATGTGGTGAGTAATATGAATTCAATTAAAGTAATGCTTCTTGTGGAATGTATTCCTTGAATCATTACCGTATAGAACATTTTTGTGGAAATTTAATGTTACTAATTTTAAAAAATTGCCACAATGCCAAAACGTTGTGCGCATCACGACGAATATCCAGGTGACTATACACACTATACACCAATATTCTGGCTTCTTTCGAATGAGGGCAGGAGAAACTTATGGTAGACGAAAATCCTAACCGAAGACGTAACTGTTACGAAGAATACAGGAGTACCGGTATGTTTCACTCATTTTCCGGAGCTGAGGGAGAGTTCTGCATTTGACTTTCTTCTTGTTATGTACATTTATGGCAGTGCGTTTTATTACTGATAAAGTACAATCCTAAAAGTTAACATAGATGATCAGTAACCAAGTGAACTTACATTTATGTTATTTTTCGGCTTAGGTAATATTGGGAACGTACATTAATAGCGAAATCCAGTCCACGATATAGAACTAAATGCAGTTTATGAAATCCAACATTCTATTAAATGCTTTGGGGATTTATATAGATTTTAAACAATTTAAGTTAAACTATTGCTAGTTGACTATATTTAGGTATTGCAAGCAATGCAACTTAATTCGTCGAAGGATAGTGCCAGAAGTTCCAAGAAAAGAAGCCTACGAAAGCTACACTGTATTCAGAGTCATGATCATCCAGAGGTATGATGGCAAAGCATTATTATTATTATTATTATTATTATTATTATTATTATTATTATTATTATTATTAGGCTATTATTATTTGTGTTCGTTCCATATTTTTATTAATGCAAAATAAGTATGGTTTGTTGAGTACCATACATAGACGAGTAATACAATCGTAATGATTCGACCACTTTCATCACATTTTAAGTCTACTTCTCCTAAAATTAGCTAGACCTAACTTACGAGATAAAAAACGATTACAGGTAAGGTAGTTAATGATCTCACTTGTTCTATTAATACGAGGTCTGATCAACAAAGCCTGAGACTGACTTTTTCCTGTAGCTTCTGTGATAGTTTCCTATCTGTAACATAAATATTTGAAAAGAGCAGGTTTTTATGTATAATGTCCGTAGACAGCAGCACTCTCGTATCGGTAAGTTGGTAGTAATGCTCTATTTTGTAGACGCTACGTACATTTCGCATGCAGACAATGGAGGTGACGCGAGAGGACCAGTCCAGCGCAATCAAATTCTGTTTTTTTTTTTTTTTTGGCTAGGGGCTTTACGTCGCACCGACACAGATAGGTCTTATGGCGACGATGGGATAGGAAAGCCCTAGGAGTTGGAAGGAAGCGGCCGTGGCCTTAATTAAGGTACAGCCCCAGCATTTGCCTGGTGTGAAAATGGGAAACCACGGAAAAAATTCTGTTTTCGTTTAAACCATACAGCCACTGAAACTTACGAAAAGCTGAAGCATCATTATGATCCTGAAGGAAAACAAGTCCGCACAGTAGGAAAATCGAAAAAAAAAAAGGCAAAAGTTGTTCCATCTGCGGGGAAAGTGATGGAGATCACTTTTTTTTTTTTTTTTTTTTTTTTTTTTTTACTGTATTGGAATGATTTACCAGAATGCAGTTTCCCCTCACACTACTATTACTACACGTCAGTATTGGCTACACTGAGGAAGCACATTGCAGAGAAACGACCAGAGCTTTCTCGGACTGGGTGGCGACTTCATCTTGACAATACACGGCCTCACGTCGCAAATCAAGTCATGCAGTTTATGGCTCGATTCAACATTACCTGTGTACTGCATCCACCTTATAGCCCTGATCTTGCACCCTGTGATTTTTTTATTCCCATCAATAAAGGCAAAGCTTAGGGATATTCGATTTGAGAACTCTGCAGCAGTGCTCAAGAAAAGTGAGCCGATTCTCAAGGACCTGACAGAGAATGGTCTGCAGCATGTGTTCAAGGACTGGCAGAGACGCTATAAAAAGTGCATTGAAGTAGAAGGGGACTACTTTGAAAAAGATCATGTAAACATTGAAATGGAGTAGAAATCAGTCTCAGTCTTTGTTGATCAGCCTTCGTACAATATTTGAGAATATTTCTTAACTAAACGGCAGAGATGTATCACGTGCTTGAATTGCGCGCGTCGGTCGGAGGAAACTGTTCGCCTCTTTGCGTGACGTCATCCGAGCTACTAGGGCTCTCTAAAGACTAGGTATGCTCGCCCGCCATTATGGTTCATTCCAGCGCTACGTTGGTGGGCAGTTGACCGCCCCAGCCTTGTATATCCCTCTTTGTTTACTGTTCTCCACGCTACAAAATAATGCTAAACTAACATACTGTAAAAATACTCATTCTCAGTATTACTCAAACGGTTACTCAACATAAACATTAGTATATTTCGTACATTATTGTGTAATTTTTACTCGAGACGGTGATTGTAAAAGCAAGGTCGTTGATAATTTGCCTTTTAACCAAACAAACGAACTAGGCATCTACTCTCACTGGAAAAATTTCAGAAAAAAGAGCTTAGGCCTTCTAATAAATCGGTTTATTATTATTATTATTATTATTATTATTATTATTATTATTATTATTATTATTATATTACTGATAAGTAGAATAGGTTGTTCGTAAGCTATGCGCCGCGGTACCGTCAAATGAAATGATTGGTCATCGTGGTATTAATGTAGGCTACTGTCTTTCTTAAATCGTGGAATTTGACGTGGAAATCGGTCACTGTCGAAGATATATAAATTGTGATAGAAGATTTTGATACCATTTGATCTCAGTCGGTATTTCATCTTTCTTTTTTTCTTAATCTGATTACCCTCCAGGGTTGGTTTTTCCCTCGGTCTCAGCGAGGGATCCCACCTCTACCGCCTAAGGGGCAGTGTCCTGGAGCGTAAGACATTGGGTCGGGTGATACAACCGGTGAGTATGACCAGTACCTCGCCGAAGCGGCCTCACCTGCTAAGCTGAACAGGGGCCTTGCGGGGGGATGGGAAGATTGGAAGGGATAGACAAGGAAGAGGGAAGGAAGTGACCGTGGCCTTAAGTTAGGTACCATTCCGGCATTTGCCTGGATGAGAAGTGGGAAACCACGGAAAACCACTTCTAGGATGGCTGAGGTGGGAATCGAACCCACCTCTACTCAGCTGACCTCCCGCGGCTGAGTGGACCCCGTTCCAGCCCTCGTGCCACTTTTCAAATTTCGTGGCAGAGCCAGGAATCGAACCCGGGCCTTCGGAGGTGGCAGCTAATCACACTAACCACTACACCAAAGAGGATGATCGGTATTTCATACTTGCGTAAAACTGATTCAGCGCTATTTTCAGAGTTGTGAAAGTAATAAGAAAATTTTCTTCGAACAAAAATAACGCTGAAATATGATGTACGAAGACGAAGTCACCCAGGTAACTGGGATTCTTTAAGTTTATTTATTTATTCTAAAATGTAGTCCCTTTTCTTGTTTACCAGTATTTTAAAAAATGCGTTCTATGTCTAAAGTAAACTTAAATTTTGGTGAGTGTTATGAATCTCATCAAGTCATCAGCTTATGAAATTGTAATGAACAGAAGATTTTAGTTTATTCAAACGAACATACATAAAACAAATGTTATCTATCTATATATATATAAAAGTCATTGTATGTATGTGGGTGGGTGGGTGGGTTTGTACCACATCTCCTCCCAAACCATTGGAGCGATGAAAATAGTGTCGAATCCATACTTTTCGGGGTCGCTGAGATGAATAGTGACACTCCGATATTTTTAAAAGTTCCAAGTTCAGCCCCCTTTGGGGTGGGGGCGAGGGGGGAATGATATATACAAATAATCGAAAATAGTGTCAAATACATAGTTTTCGTGGTCGCCAAAGTGAATAGCGACACTCCGGATTTTTGGTATCAGGAGACAAACCACGTGGGGGTAAGACACCCCAGGAAACCTTAGCGGCGGGGGGGGCGAGGGGGGTCATATATAAAAATAAATGAAAATAGTGTCGAATCCATACTTTTCGGGGTCGCTGAGATGAATAGTGACACTCCAATTTTTTTAAAGTCCAAGTTCAGCCCCTTTGGGGTGGGGGCGAGGGGGGAGTGATATATATAAATAATCGAAAATAATGTCGAATACATAGTTTTCTGGGCCGCCAAAGTGAATAGCGACACTCCGGAGTTTTGGTATCAGGAGACAAACCGCGTGGGGGTAAGACATCCCAAACACCCCTGGGGGCGGGGGGGGGGGGCGAGGTGGATCATATATAAAAATAAATGAAAATAGTGTCGAATCCATACTTTTCGGGGTCGCTGAGATGAATAGTGACACTTCAATTTTTTTTAAAGTCCAAGTTCAGCCCCTTTGGGGTGGGGGCGAGGGGGGAGTGATATATACAAATAATCGAAAATAATGTCGAATACATAGTTTTCGGGGTCGCCAAAGTGAATAGCGACACTCAGAATTTTCAGTATCAGGAGACAAACCACGTGGGGGTAAGACACACCAGGAACCCTTAGCGGCGGGGGGCGAGGGGGTCATATAAAAATAAATGAAAATAGTGTCGAATCCATACTTTTCGGGGACGCTGAGATGAATGGTGACACTCCAATTTTCGGAAATAGTGTCGAATACATAGTTTTCCGGGTCGCCAAAGTGAATAGCGACAATCCGGATTTTCAGTATCAGGAGACAAACCACGTGGGGGTAAGACACGCCAGGAACCCTTATGGGCGGGGAGCGAGGGGGTCATAAATAAAAATAAACGAAAATAGTGTCGAATCCACACTTTTCGGGGTCGCTGAGATGAATAGTGACACTCCGATTTTTTAAAAGTCCAAGTTCAGCCCCCTTTTAGGGTGGGGGCGAGGGGGGAGTGATATATACAAATAATCGAAAATAGTGTCATATACATAGTTTTCGGGGTCGCCAAAGTGAATAGCGACGCTCCGGATTTTTGGTATCAGGAGACAAACCACGTGGGGGTAAGACACCCCAGGAACCCTTAGGGGCGGGGGGTGAGGGGGGTCATATATAAAAATACGAAAATAGTGTCGAATCCATACTTTTCGGGGTCGCTGAGATGAATAGTTACACTCCGAATTTTTAAAAGTCCAAGTTCAGCCCCCTTTGTGGTGGGGGCGAGGGGGGGAGTGATATATACACATAATCGAAAATAGTGTCGAGTCCATACTTTTCGTGGTCGCTTAGGTGAATAGTGACAACCCGGGAATTTTTAAATTCCAAGTTCAGCCCCCTTTAGGGTGGGGGACAAGGGGAGAGTGATGTATAAAAATAATCGAAAAGAATGTCAAGTACGCTTCGGGGTCGCTGAGATGAATACTGACACTCCGGATTTTTACTATCAGGAGACAAACCACGTGGGGGTAGGGCACCCCTGGAACCCATAGGGGAGGGAGGCGAAGGGATGCGATATAAAAATCATCGAAAGTAGTGTCGAATGCATCCTTTTGGGGTCGGTTAGATGAATAGTGACACCCCGGGATTTTTTAAAGTCCAAGTTCATCCCCCTTTGGGGTGGGGAGCAAGGGGGGTGAGATATAAAAATAATAGTATTTAGTGTCAAATATACGGTTTTCGGGGTCGCCGAGGTGAATAGTAACACTCCGGAATTTTAATATCGGGAGACAAACCACGTGGGAATAAGACACCCCAGGAACCATTAGGGGTGGGGGCGGGGGGCTTGAGATATGAAAATAATCAAAGTAGTGTGGAATACATACTCTTTGGGGTTGCTGAGATGAATAGTGACACTCCAATTTTTTAAAGTCCAAGTTCAGACCCTTTGGCGTTGGGGCGAGGGGGAAGTGATATATACATGTAATCGAAAATTGTATCGAATGCGTAGTTTTCGGGGTCGCCAAAGTGAATAGCGACACTCCGGATTTTTAGTATCAGGAGACAAACCACGTGGGGATAAGACACCCCAGGAACCATTAGGGGCGGGGGGCAAGGGGGGTCATATAAAAAAATAAACGAAAATAGAGTCGAATCCATACTTTTCAGGGTCGCTTAGATGAACAGTGACATCCCGGAAAATTCTTAATTTCAAGTTCAGCCCCCTTTAGGGTGGGGGGCAAGGGGAGTGATATATAAAAATAATCGTAATTAGTGTCGAATCCACAGTTTTTAGGGTCGCTGAGGTGAATAGTGGCACTCTGGACTTTTAAAGTCCAAATTAAGGCCCCTTTTGTAGTGAGTGGTTAGGAAGGGAGTTAGATATAAAATAATCGAAAATAATGTCACATCCATGGTTTTAGGTGTCGATTAAATGAGGAGTGACACTCCGGTTGTCGTTTAAGTCCAAGTTGATCTCCAATTGCCAGGCGGGTGAGAAGGAGTCAAGAACAGAAAATATCCAAATGACCGAGATTAAGGATGTTTTTGTACGTTCCAGTATAACTGTCAGCAGAACTTAATGCAAATATTACCTAATACCTGAAAAAAATACTAAGGGGGAAAGACACCCCTTGAAGCCTTAGATAAGGGTACGAAATGTAATTAAGACTGAAAATGCCCGATATTAGTGTTGAATCCATTCGTTTCGGGACTACGGAAACAATTTCAAACAAACTTGGTCACTTATGACTTATTATCAGGAGACAAAGTGCGTGGAGGTATGACAACCCTAGCACACCTACGACGGGATGAGATGTAGAAATAATCGAAAATAGTGTCAAATCCATTCTTTTCGGGGTCGCTGAGATGAATAGTAACGCTCTAATTATTTTATAAGTCAAAATTCTGCCTCCTTTCGCATAGCGGTGAGAAAAAATGAAAAACAAAATTTCGAAAATGACCGAGAGAATGGACGCATGTGTGTATACTGGACCTACTGTCTGGAGAAATATACCCTAGGGGTAAGAGACTCCTAGCCTCTAAAGTAGGGGCGAAATGTAAATATTAACCGAAAATGACCGAAATTTGTGTCTAATCCATAGTTTTCGGGGTCGCTGAGATGAACTGTAACACTCTGGATGCCGTTTAAGATAAAGCTCAGTCCTACTCGGCAGGCGGATGAGAACTGGCAAAAAATTGAAAACGTCCAAAGGGACAGAGTTTAAGGATGTGTGTATGTTTTAGCATATCTCTCAATCAAACTTGGTATACACATGACTTACTATATAGAAAACATTACTGTGGAGGTCAGATACACCTAGCCCCCGCTGGTGTTGGGGAATGAGAGGGGCTGACGTGCAAAAATAAGGAAAATAACCAATATTAATGTCGAAATCCATTGTTTATGTGTCGCTGATACGACCTGTGACGCTGTGGATAGCGTTAAGTCCACGTTCAGCCAACATCGAGGCAGGAGCTGAGAACGGCTTAAAAGTAAATAGTATAAAATGACCGAGATTAGTGTTTACTCGATAATTAAATAATCTAAAACTTGAAGTCAGATACATCTAAATAACTATAAAACTACATGATAAGTCGTAAAATCAACATCTCAAAAAGAATTCTATAAGCATTCACTTCACACTCAACTAACTGGTAATACAAATATTAAAAGTAAACATTCAAAAACTATCCGGGCAACGCCGGGTACTACAGCTAGTCTATATATATAAAATAACTTGTCCTGACTGACTGACTGACTGACTGACTGATTCATCATCGCCGAGCCAAAACTACTGGACATAAAGAGATGAAATTTTGGGGATATATTCATATTAAGACGTAGGTGCTCGCTAAGAGAGGATTTTTGGATATTCCTTCGCTAAGGGGGTGAAAACGGGGGTGAAATTTTAAAATGAGTTGCTCTATATCTCAAAACTTTAAAAGTTTACAGATGTAAAAATTGGTATTTAGAATCTTCTTTAAAAATAAGGAAACACGTATTTTTTTGTTTTCAGAAAATCCCAATAGGAGGGGTGAAAAAGGGTGAAAATGGGGAAAAATGGGTTGAATGCCTTTAATCAGGATACCGGTACCCATATCTCAGAAACTGAAGATATTACAGACCTGAAAATTGGTACTTTTGATCTCTTTTAAAAATAAAGAAACACGTAATTTTTTGTTTTTGGAAAATCCAATTAATGGGAGGGTGAAAAGGGGGTGAATTTTTAAAATGAAGGAATCTATATCTCCAAACTTTTAAAGTTTGCAGATGTAAAAATAGGTATTTAGAACCTTCATTAAAAATAAAGGAACACGTATTTTTTTGTTTTCGGAAAATCGCAATAGGAGGAGTGAAAAGGGGCTAAAAAGTGGTTGAATGCCTTTAATGAGGCTACTTATATATCAGAAACTGAAGATATTACAGACCTGAAAATTGGGGTTTGGGATCTCCGTTAAAAATAAAGAAACACGTATTTTTTTCTTTCTGGAAAATCCAATTTAGGGGGGGTGTGAAAAGGGAGTAATATTTTAAAATGAGTGTATCTATCTCAAAATTTTTAAAGGTTATATATGTGAAAATTGGTATATAGAATCTCCTTTAAAAATAAATAAACACACGTATTTTTTCGTTTTTTGAAAATCCAAATATTGGGGGGTAAAAAGGGGGGAGGGTAAATTTTTTAAAATGAGTGTGTATACATCTTAAAACTTTAAAATTTACAGATGTAAAAATTGGTAGTTAGAATCTCCTCTAAAAATAAAGGAAAACGTATTTTTTGTTTCCTGTAAATCCCAATAGGAGGGGTGTAAAAGGGTGAAAAATGGGTTCAATGCCTTGAATGAGGATACATATATCTCAAAAATGAAAGATATTACAGAACTGAAAATTTGTATATGGGATCTCCTTTAAAAATAAAGAAACACGTATTTTTTAGTTTTGGAAAATCCAATTAATGGCGGTTAAACAGGAGTGACAAATTGGGTGAATTTTTGAAAGACTATATCTACAGAATATCTTGGAAATGTAAAATGTTACAGACGTAAAAAGTGGGTGTTTGTATCTCCTGTAAATCTAAAGAAACATAGGTGATTTGTGTTTGGAAACTCCACTTAAGGGGAACTCAAAAGGGGTGAAATTTTAAAATGAGAATTTTTACAGTTTATCTCAAAAAACTTTACATGTTACAGAAGTGAAAAATGGTATTTTTTATCTCTATTAAACATAAAGAAACGTGTATTTTTAGCTTTCGGAAATACCACTTGGGTGGAGGGGGGGGGGTAAAAGTGACTGAAAATGGTGTTGAATTCTTTTAATTAGGCTACTGATATCTCAAAAATGAAGATGTTACAGACGTGAAATTTGATATTTGCAATCTGCTTTAAAAATAAAGAAACACGTATTCTCGGAAAATCCAATGAGGGGGGGGGGTGAAAGAATTGAAAAATTAATTAAATTAATTGAATGAGAATACATACATCTAATAAAAACTAAAGTTGTTACAGACGTGAAAATTCGTATTTGGATCTCCTTTAAAAACAAAGAAAAACGCGTTTTGGGGGGAAACCATCTTGGAGGGCGGGAGTGTAAAGGAGTTGAATTCCTTTCATGAGGACACATAAATCAAAAACTGAAGAAGTTAGAGTCGTGATAATTGGTATTTAGAAGATCCTTTACTATTAAAGAAACAAGTATTTTTTGCGGGAAAATTCACTTACGGGGGAGGGGAGTAGTGTGAAATGAAGTGAAAAAAGTAAATTATTTTTATGGGGATACTTATATCTCAAAACTGAAGGTAATAGACGTGAACATTGGTGTTTGAAATCTTCTTTAAACATAAGAAACAAGCCTTCTTTTAATTTTTTTTGGGGGGGGGTGCCGGTAAATAAACTTAACGGCGGTGGGGTGTAGAAGGAGGTGAGACCAATTGATTTTACTGTTATTAATGTACTTATAAGGATCCTCCGTTGCTCAGGCGGCAGCGCGCCGGCCTCTCACAGCTGGGTTCCGTGGTTCAAATCCCGTTCACTCCATGTGACATTCGTGCTGGACAAAACGGAGGCGGGACAGGTTTTTCTCCGGATACTCCGGTTTTCCTGTCATCATCCATTCCAGCAACACATAATAATAATAATAATAATAATAATAATGATGATGATGATGATGATGTTCCGGACCGTCGTCAAATGTGCGGACCGCGCTGGAAACGGCTCCTGGACGGGTAATGACTAAGAATGCGGTCCGGCCGCGGGTTCAGTGCCTTCTAGGCACCCAATATGACACCACGCCGGATCTCCTGAAGGATTTTATCCATATTAAAAATGATTATAGGAAAAGATGGCAAAGATTTACGGACCCAACTGACCGGGAGGAATACCTGAGCCTAGCCCGGGAAGAACGAAATCGATTGCTGGAAAAGAAGATTGAAAAATGGGAGGAAACATGCCGTAATCTAATAGAAAACGAGTCAGATCGGGAATTTTGGTGGGTTCTCGCAGAAAACGAGTCAGACCGCGAATTTCGGCGGATTATATATCTAAAACAATAAGCATTCAATTATAAATTTCAGTATAATACCGTAGCGAAGCACGGGTATCTTGCTAGTCTATATATATAAAATAACTTGTCCTGACTGACTGACTGACTGACTGACTGATTCATCATCGCCGAGCCAAAACTACTGGACATAAAGAGATGAAATTTTGGGGATATATTCATATTAAGACGTAGGTGCTCGCTAAGAGAGGATTTTTGGATATTCCTTCGCTAAGGGGGTGAAAACGGGGGTGAAATTTTAAAATGAGTTGCTCTATATCTCAAAACTTTAAAAGTTTACAGATGTAAAAATTGGTATTTAGAATCTTCTTTAAAAATAAGGAAACACGTATTTTTTTGTTTTCAGAAAATCCCAATAGGAGGGGTGAAAAAGGGTGAAAATGGGGAAAAATGGGTTGAATGCCTTTAATCAGGATACCGGTACCCATATCTCAGAAACTGAAGATATTACAGACCTGAAAATTGGTACTTTTGATCTCTTTTAAAAATAAAGAAACACGTAATTTTTTGTTTTTGGAAAATCCAATTAATGGGAGGGTGAAAAGGGGGTGAATTTTTAAAATGAAGGAATCTATATCTCCAAACTTTTAAAGTTTGCAGATGTAAAAATAGGTATTTAGAACCTTCATTAAAAATAAAGGAACACGTATTTTTTTGTTTTCGGAAAATCGCAATAGGAGGAGTGAAAAGGGGCTAAAAAGTGGTTGAATGCCTTTAATGAGGCTACTTATATATCAGAAACTGAAGATATTACAGACCTGAAAATTGGGGTTTGGGATCTCCGTTAAAAATAAAGAAACACGTATTTTTTTCTTTCTGGAAAATCCAATTTAGGGGGGGTGTGAAAAGGGAGTAATATTTTAAAATGAGTGTATCTATCTCAAAATTTTTAAAGGTTATATATGTGAAAATTGGTATATAGAATCTCCTTTAAAAATAAATAAACACACGTATTTTTTCGTTTTTTGAAAATCCAAATATTGGGGGGTAAAAAGGGGGGAGGGTAAATTTTTTAAAATGAGTGTGTATACATCTTAAAACTTTAAAATTTACAGATGTAAAAATTGGTAGTTAGAATCTCCTCTAAAAATAAAGGAAAACGTATTTTTTGTTTCCTGTAAATCCCAATAGGAGGGGTGTAAAAGGGTGAAAAATGGGTTCAATGCCTTGAATGAGGATACATATATCTCAAAAATGAAAGATATTACAGAACTGAAAATTTGTATATGGGATCTCCTTTAAAAATAAAGAAACACGTATTTTTTAGTTTTGGAAAATCCAATTAATGGCGGTTAAACAGGAGTGACAAATTGGGTGAATTTTTGAAAGACTATATCTACAGAATATCTTGGAAATGTAAAATGTTACAGACGTAAAAAGTGGGTGTTTGTATCTCCTGTAAATCTAAAGAAACATAGGTGATTTGTGTTTGGAAACTCCACTTAAGGGGAACTCAAAAGGGGTGAAATTTTAAAATGAGAATTTTTACAGTTTATCTCAAAAAACTTTACATGTTACAGAAGTGAAAAATGGTATTTTTTATCTCTATTAAACATAAAGAAACGTGTATTTTTAGCTTTCGGAAATACCACTTGGGTGGAGGGGGGGGGGGTAAAAGTGACTGAAAATGGTGTTGAATTCTTTTAATTAGGCTACTGATATCTCAAAAATGAAGATGTTACAGACGTGAAATTTGATATTTGCAATCTGCTTTAAAAATAAAGAAACACGTATTCTCGGAAAATCCAATGAGGGGGGGGGGGTTGAAAGAATTGAAAAATTAATTAAATTAATTGAATGAGAATACATACATCTAATAAAAACTAAAGTTGTTACAGACGTGAAAATTCGTATTTGGATCTCCTTTAAAAACAAAGAAAAACGCGTTTTGGGGGGAAACCATCTTGGAGGGCGGGAGTGTAAAGGAGTTGAATTCCTTTCATGAGGACACATAAATCAAAAACTGAAGAAGTTAGAGTCGTGATAATTGGTATTTAGAAGATCCTTTACTATTAAAGAAACAAGTATTTTTTGCGGGAAAATTCACTTAGGGGGGAGGGGAGTAGTGTGAAATGAAGTGAAAAAAGTAAATTATTTTTATGGGGATACTTATATCTCAAAACTGAAGGTAATAGACGTGAACATTGGTGTTTGAAATCTTCTTTAAACATAAGAAACAAGCCTTCTTTTAATTTTTTGGGGGGGGGGGGTGCCGGTAAATAAACTTAACGGCGGTGGGGTGTAGAAGGAGGTGAGACCAATTGATTTTACTGTTATTAATGTACTTATAAGGATCCTCCGTTGCTCAGGCGGCAGCGCGCCGGCCTCTCACAGCTGGGTTCCGTGGTTCAAATCCCGTTCACTCCATGTGACATTCGTGCTGGACAAAACGGAGGCGGGACAGGTTTTTCTCCGGATACTCCGGTTTTCCTGTCATCATCCATTCCAGCAACACATAATAATAATAATAATAATAATAATAATGATGATGATGATGATGATGTTCCGGACCGTCGTCAAATGTGCGGACCGCGCTGGAAACGGCTCCTGGACGGGTAATGACTAAGAATGCGGTCCGGCCGCGGGTTCAGTGCCTTCTAGGCACCCAATATGACACCACGCCGGATCTCCTGAAGGATTTTATCCATATTAAAAATGATTATAGGAAAAGATGGCAAAGATTTACGGACCCAACTGACCGGGAGGAATACCTGAGCCTAGCCCGGGAAGAACGAAATCGATTGCTGGAAAAGAAGATTGAAAAATGGGAGGAAACATGCCGTAATCTAATAGAAAACGAGTCAGATCGGGAATTTTGGTGGGTTCTCGCAGAAAACGAGTCAGACCGCGAATTTCGGCGGATTATATATCTAAAACAATAAGCATTCAATTATAAATTTCAGTATAATACCGTAGCGAAGCACGGGTATCTTGCTAGTCTATATATAAAAGTCATTGTATGTATGTGTGTGGGTGGGTTTGTACCACATCTCCTCCCAAACCATTGGAGCGATTTCAACCAAATTTGATACACTTATGACTTGGTATCAGGAAACAAACCGCGTGGAGGTAAGACATCCCAAACACCCCTGGGGGCGGGGGGGAGGGGGTCATATATAAAAATAAATGAAAATAGTGTCGGATCCATACTTTTCGGGGTCGCTGAGATGAATAGTGACACTCCAATTTTTTTAAAGTATAAGTCCAGCCCCCTTTGGGGTGGGGGCGAGGGGGGAGTGATATATAAAAATAATCAAAAATAATGTCGAATACATAGTTTTCGGGGTCGCCAAAGTGAATAGCGACACTCCGGATTTTCAGTATCAGGACACAAACCACATGGGGGTAAGACACCCCAGGAACCCTTAGGGGCGGGGGGCGAGGGGGGCCATCAATAAAAATAAACGAAAATAGTGTCGAATCCACACTTTTCGGGGTCGCTGAGATGAATAGCGACACTCGGAATTTTTAAAAGTCCAAGTTCAGCCCCCTTTGGGGTGGGGGCGAGGGGGGAGTGATATATACAAATAATCGAAAATAGTGTCAAATACATAGTTTTCGGGGTCGCCAAAGTGAATAGCGACACTCCGGATTTTTGGTATCAGGAGACAAACCACGTGGGGGTAAGACACCCCAGGAACCCTTAGGGGCGTGGGGCGAGGGGGTCATATATAAAAATAAACGAAAATAGTGTCGAATCCATACTTTTCGGGGTCGCTGATATGAATAGTGACACTCCAATTTTTTTTAAGTCCAAGTTCAGCCCCTTAGGGGTGGGGGCGAGGGGGGAGTGATTTATATAAATAACCGAAAATAATGTCGAATACATAGTTTTCGTGGTCGCCAAAGTGAATAGCGACACTCCGGATTTTTGGTATCAGGAGACAAACCACGTGGGGGTAAGACACCCCAGGAACCCTTAGGGGCGTGGGGCGAGGGGGTCATATATAAAAATAAACGAAAATAGTGTCGAATCCATACTTTTCGGGGTCGCTGATATGAATAGTGACACTCCAATTTTTTTTAAGTCCAAGTTCAGCCCCTTAGGGGTGGGGGCGAGGGGGGAGTGATTTATATAAATAACCGAAAATAATGTCGAATACATAGTTTTCGGGGTCGCCAAAGTGAATAGCGTCACTCCGGATTTTTGGTATCAGGAGACAAACCACGTGGGGGTAAGACATCGCAGGAACCCTTAGGGGCGGTGGGCGAGGGGGTTCATATATAAAAATAAATGAAAATAGTGTCGAATCCATACTTTTCGGGGTCGCTGAGATGAATAGTGACACTCCAATTTTTTTAAAGTCCAAGTTCAGCCCCCTTTGAGGTGGGGGCGAGGGGGGAGTGATATATACAAATAATCGAAAATAATGCCCAATACATAGTTTTCGGGTTCGCCAAAGTGAATAGCGACAATCCGGTTTTTCAATATCAGGAGACAAACCACGTGGGGATAAGACACGCCAGGAACCCTTAGGGGCGGGGGGGGGGGGCGATGGGAGTCATAAATAAAAATAAACGAAAATAGTGTCGAATCCACACTTTTCGGGGTTGCTAAGATGAATAGTGACACTCCGATTTTTTAAAAGTCCAAGTTCAGCCCCCATTTAGGGTGGGGGCGAGGGGGGAGTGATGTATACAAATAATCGAAAATAGTGTCAAATACATAGTTTTCGGGGTCGCCAAAGTGAATAGCGACACTCCGGATTTTTGGTATCAGGAGACAAACCACGTGGGGGGTAAGACACCCCAGGAACCCTTAGGGGCGGGGGGCGAGGGGGATCATATATAAAAATAAACGAAAATAGTGTCGAATCCATACTTTTCGGGGTCGCTGAGATGAATAGTTACACTCCGAATTTTTTAAAAGTCCAAGTTCAGCCCCCTTTGGGGTGGGGGCGAGGGGGGAGTGATATATACACATTATCGAAAATAGTGTCGAGTCTATACTTTTCGTGGTCGCTTAGGTGAATAGTGACATCCCGGGAATTTTTAAATTACAAGTTCAGCCCCCTTTAGTGGGGTGGACAAGGGGGGAGTGATGTATAAAAATAATCGAAAAGAATGTCGAGTACTCTTCGGGGTCGCTGAGATGAATACTGACACTCCGGATTTTTACTATCAGGAGACAAACCACGTGGGGGTAGGGCACACCAGGAACCCATAGAGGCGGGGGGCGAAGGGGTGAGATATAAAAATCATCGAAAGTAGTGTCGAATGCATACTTTTGGGGTCGGTTAGATGAATAGTTACACCCCGGGATTTTTGAAGTCCAAGTTCATCCCCCTTTGGGGCGGGGAGCAAGGGGGGTGAGATATAAAAGTAATAGTATTTAGTGTCAAATATACAGTTTTCGGGGTCGCCGAGGTGAATAGTAACACTCCGGAATTTTAATATCGGGAGACAAACCACGTGGGAATAAGACACCCCAGGAACCATTAGGGGGGGGGGGCGGCGGACTTGAGATATGAAAATCATCAAAGTAGTGTCGAATACATACTTTTTGGGGTTGCTGAGATGAATAGTGACACTCCAATTTTTTTAAAGTCCAAGTTCAGACCCTTTGGCGTGGGGGCAAGCGGGAAGTGATATATACATGTAATCGAAAATTGTGTCGAATACGTAGTTTTCGGGGTCGCCAAAATGAATAGCGAAACTCCGGATTTTTAGTATCAGGAGACAAACCACGTGGGGATAAGACACCCCAGGAACCATTAGGGGCGGGGGGAAGGGGAGTCATATATAAAAATAAACGAAAATAGTGTCGAATCCATACTTTTCGGGGTCGCTTAGATGACCGGTGACATCCCGGGAAATTCTTAATTTCAAGTTCAGCTCCCTTTAGGGTGGGGGGCAAGGGGGAGTGATATATAAAAATAATCGTAATTAGTGTCGAATCCACAGTTTTTAGGGTCGCTGAGGTGAATAGTGGCACTCTGGACATTTAAAGTCCAAATTAAGGCGCCTTTTGTGGTGAGTGGTTAGGAAGGGAGTTAGATATAAAATAATCGAAAATAATGTCACAGCCATGGTTTTAGGTGTCGCTTAAATGAGGAGTGACACTCCGGTTGTCGTTTAAGTCCAAATTGATCCCCAATTGCCAGGCGGGTGAGAAGGAGTCAAGAACAGAAAATATCCAAATGACCGAGATTAGGGATGTTTTTTGTACGTTCCAGTATAACTGTCAGCAGAACTTAATACAAATATTACCTACTACCTGAAAAAAATACTAAGGGGGAAAGACACCCCTTGAAGCCTTATATAAGGGTACGAAATGTAATTAAGACTGAAAATGACCGATATTAGTGTTGAATCCATATGTTTCGGGACTACGGGAACAATTTCAAACAAACTTGGTCACTTATGACTTATTATCAGGAGACAAAGTGCGTAGAGTTTTGACAACCCTAGCACACCTACGACGGGATGAGATGTAGAAATAATCGAAAATAGTGTCAAATCCATTCTTTTCGGGGTCGCTGAGATGAATAGTAACGCTCCAATTTTTTAGAAGTCAAATTTCTGCCTCCTTTCGCATAGCGGTGAGAATAAGTGAAAAACAAAATTTCGAAAATGACCGAGAGAATGGACGCATGTTTGTATACTGGACCTACTGTCTGGAGAAATATACCCTAGGGGTAAGAGACTCCTAGCCTCTAAAGTAGGGGCAAAATGTAAATATTAACCGAAAATGACCGAAATTTGTGTCTAATCCATAGTTTTCGGGGTCGCTGAGATGAACTGTAACACTGTGGATGCCGTTTAAGATAAAGCTCAGTCCTACTCGGCAGGCGGATGAGAACTGGCAAAAAATTGAAAACGTCCAAAGGGACAGAGTTTAAGGATGTGTGTATGTTTTAGCATATCTCTCAATCAAACTTGGTATACACATGACTTACTATATAGAAAACATTGCTGTGGGGGCCAGATACACCTAGCCCCCACTGGTGTTGGAGAATGAGAGAGGCTGACTTGCAAAAATAAGGGAAATAACCAATATTAATGTCGAAATCCATTGTTTATGTGTCGCTGATACGAACTGTGACACTGTGGATAGCGTTTAAGTCCACGTTCAGCCTCCATCGAGGCAGGAGCTGAGAAGGGCTTAAAAGTAAATAGTATAAAATGACCGAGATTAGTGTCTACTCGAAAATTAAATAATCTAAAACTTGAAATCAGATACATCTAAATAACTATAGAACTACATGATAAGTCGTAAAATCAACATCTCAAAAAGAATTCTATAAGCTTTCACTTCACACTCAACTAACTGGTAATACAAATATTAAAGGTAAACATTCAAAAACTATCCGGGCAACGCCGGGTACTACAGCTAGTGTTATTATAAATTGCATTCAGGAAGAAAATAGGAATAGAGTAACTACTTCTATAGATGAATCTTCTCTCCCAACCTGAAGTATTGCACTGACAATCAGTTACGAGTGACCTGTAATGCGAGTGACTCACGAGCTGTGGAGAATATTGAAAATATTTGACTTTGGCAAAGTTAACGGTACTTTTTTTTTTTTTTTACAGATATTCCTCTGGTTTGAGAAGTAGTATGATTTCTCAACACAACTCACCTTATTAAACTTCAAAGGGTTGTAACATTGGTTAACTTGCTGAGGCAGCACATTTAAAAAATATATGATATTTAAGGAATATTTTACAAATTTACTGTCTCCTTTTATTACAGTATTTACAAAACAATAGCATTCCTTGTTTATATTTTTTCTCTTCTTTTCCGAAGCACTCCCATATATTTTACCTCGTTTCCGTACATTCTTGTTAAAGTCCACAACAGAATAGGATCGAATTCTGAAGAAGTGTCTAACAATTTTTTCTTTTAAATTACAGCACGTTGGAGAACATGTACTGGTACATTTATCATTCAAAATTTTCTCCTTTATCAGATTTGCATTATTTTGCATTATGTAATGCTTATAGTTCCTAAAGAAGACCTCACACTTGCAAATTAATTTCATAACTTCATTATTTGGTTTCTTTAAACCACCCAAATTTAGAAAAAAAGTACCAATGTTTCAAAGCTTGAGTTAGAAAGCTCATGATTTAAAACCTGTTTGCATATAGACCTACCACAGATCTTGGTTTGCAATAATGCATTTGTTGTACTACCACCAATGTTAAACAAATTATTTCTGTCATATGAAGTTAGTTTTGACAAATATTGTAACTGTCGTGTTTGGATGTTGAACATCTGTTGCCGGACTTTGGGGGCAGAACTGAATATTGAATAATCAGTGTAAGGGGTGTAGTCAAGGAACTTAGAATACTCAGTAGTAATGTCAGTGGGAGATGGATGCAGGATTAAGTCAGCAGTTGAAGTAGAAGGTGTAGCAGTGTAGCAGAGGCAGTGGAGGCATACCAATAACGCAGATCAGAAGGGAATCTAAACAACCTGTATCCCGCAGTAGAGATATTACTACAATTAGGTGCAGAACAACCCACCATTATGTAATAAATATCCATACAAATACAGCACTATTCTGCCCATGCACGCGGTGATTGAAGCGATACATTCAATGTGACGAAGCGAGCGCTTGTAGGAGAAACTAGAGTTTGATCACATTGCCCATTGCGCATGTATGAACCAAAATGGAGGCTAAGCATACCCATCTTATAGAGCCTTACGAGTTACAGTACGGCCTGTACCTCACGAAGGCAGTGGCTTTCCGCGGCAGTGTTGTTAAATTTGCAAGTGAGTTGAGAACCATGCTGAGAAATCAGATGCAAACACAATTACACTGTTCGTTTCAACCAGTGCCACCGTGCGTTGTTGCTTTGGCACGATCCTGTCAGCTCGGAGGTTTGTATTCAAACCCGTCCCCTGGCAAAGATTTATTCTACGACTGGTGTCCTCATATTGGCCTTAACCCATGTGCAGATTTAGCAACAGTGCCGCGCAAAACCCATTTGAATTCGCACGCGAAGTGATCTAATTGGTTTACTCCAGCAGCTGATAAATTGAAAAACGGCGCGAGATATCGAATTATTTCTTTCAAATTATTAATCAGCAAGACCAACCCTTTACCGCGGATATACCCAGTTCACGTTGTTTCCGACCATTCTGTATAAGTACAGTTACCAATACATGTTTGTTGTTTGAGTCATCAGTCCGTAGACGGGTTTGATACAGCTCTCCATGCCACACTATCCTGTGCTCACCTTTTCATTTCTACATAACTACTACATCCTCTACATATGCTCTAATCTCTTTGTCATATTCGTATCTTGGCCTACCCCTACCGTTCTTACCAACTACCCTTCCCTCAAAAACCAACTGGCCGGGCTGAATGGCTCAGACGGTTAAGGCGCTGGCCTTCTAACCCCAACTTGGCAGGTTCGATCCTGGCTCAGTCCGGTGGTATTTGAAGGTGCTCAAATACGACAGCCCCGTGTCAGTAGATTTACTGGCACGTAAAAGAACTCCTGCGGGACTAAATTCCGGCACCTCGGCGTCTCCGAAGACCTTAAAAAGTAGTTAGTCGGACGCAAAACAAATAACATTATTATTATTATTATTAAAAACCAACTGCACAAGTCCTGGGTATCTTATGATGTGCCCTATCATGCTATCTCTTCTTCTCGTCAAATTTAGCCAAATCGATCTCCTCTCACCAATTCGATTCAGTATCTCCACATTCGTGATTCTATCTACCCATCTCACTTTCAGCATTCTTCTGTAACTACCACATTACAAAAGTTTCTACTCTCTTTCTTTCTGACCTAGCTATCGTCCATGTTTCACTTCTATACATTGCCACGCTCCAGACGAAAGTCTTTAAAAACATCTTTCTAATTCCCAGTGGCGGCGGGTGGTATCTGAAGCTGGGTGTTGCACCAACATTTTCAGTGTCCATTTTTATAGCTTACAGAAATAACAAGAAACTCTATTATCGTTAAGTAATGAATTACATTCCCAGCTAAAACTGTAATATATCTGGCATTTACAACCCAGAAAATAAGAGACTAATTAAACACTGTAACTACAGTTTATCCCGTGGCTGAATATTGTGCTCCAATCTGGATAAACAGCCCTCATGTTAAGCTTGTTGATACTCAGCTCAACCAAACCATGCGTTTAATATCAGGGACAATCAGATGTACTCCAACATACTGGCTGCCATCATTAAGTCACATACCACCTCCATCCGTGAAAAGAGAGCTAGCACTTATCAAGGTGTACAATAATATGTGCAACAATTCTTCTCTTCCTGTACATCTTGACCTCCCTTGACTTCGCTCTCGCCACCCTCCATTGAATACTGCAAGGAAGCTTGCTGAAAGTAATTTCAACATGATTGACAGCTGGAAGCAATTATGTAAGACCTCTGCAACACCAGAACAACAAGCTATGCCATGCATCACATCTAAGCCACCAGGTTTTGAGCTCGCCAGAAAAATTTGGTGTACTCTAAACCGAATCAGAACTAATTGTGGTAGATGTGCAGACTCCCTTTATATATGGAAGAAAATTCCATCTCCCGAGTGTAGTTGTGGTGCTGAAAGACAAACTGTTCAGCATATTATCCAAGAATGCCCTCTATCAGCCTTCTCAGGAGATTCAGCCGAGTTCCTGATGGCTACTCAAAACGGTGTTAATTATATTAGATATACCAATCTGACATTTTGACTTAATGTGTTCAGACGTGAAAATAATTTTAAAATGCTTTTATTGTGATGTGATTGTAAACCATACGATAAATAAATAAATACTACAGTTACTTTTAATAATAATGTTATTGGCTTTTACGTCCCACTAACGACTTTTTACGGTTTTCGGAGACGCCGAGGTGCCGGATTTCTTTTACATGCCAGTAAATCTACTGGCACGAGGTTGACGTATTTAAGCACCCCCAAATACCACCGGACTGAGCCAGGATCGAACCTGCCACGTTGGGGTCAGAAGACCAGCGCCTCAACCGTCTGAGCCACTCAGCCTGGCACAGTTACTTCTGTCTCACATGAATTGAAAATGTACCGTCCTGTTTTTCATTGAAGCAAGATGTTGGTAATATTGTGGGCGGTCTGGTATGCCTTTCAAAAGAAATTACACAGCAAGTTGGCCGTGCGGTTAGGGTCGCGCAGCTGTGAGCTTGCATTCGGGAAATAGTGGGTTCGAACACCACTGTCGGAAGCTCTGAAGATGGTTTTCGGCGTTTTCCCATTTTCACATCAAGCAAATGCTGTGGCTTCGCCTTAATTAAAGCCACGGTCGCTTCCTTCCAACTCCTAGCCCTTTTCTATCCCATCGTCGCCGTAAGACCTATCTGCGTCGGTGCAATGTAAATGAAATTTGTAAAGTTAAAAAATGCAAATGAATTACCTTTGCGAGAGGAGAGAAAGTATGAATGAAGTAATCTCCGGAGAGTGGCGCAATCTAACGGGGACATTTGGACCTGTTTCTCGCCAGGGGACTTGCTAGTCTCGTGCAACTCCCTGAGACCGATACTGGCGAGCAAACTAC
This sequence comes from Anabrus simplex, assembly GCF_040414725.1. Taxonomy (NCBI): domain Eukaryota; kingdom Metazoa; phylum Arthropoda; class Insecta; order Orthoptera; family Tettigoniidae; genus Anabrus; species Anabrus simplex. The sequence continues at coordinate 1,755,234,687 of NC_090265.1, forward strand.
CTGATGCTGTGCACGCTTAGGCTCGTCCCTGCTGAGGTACATTGAGCCGCGCTGTCCGCTAGAGAGTTGCCGTAGGAAAGCAAACTCCCTGAGTTTGATTCGAAGCCAGCAGCGTTTGTTGGTCCGTTACGAAGCATTAGTACATCGAATGACCGAAGATGGTTGATTTTAACATGTTTTCGAATACATGTTATGCTTATTAAAGTAAAACATTAGAAGAAAGGGCGACAAATGAAGTGCAAAAGTATTGGGAGTTGTGCAACCCTGCAACAATGCCACGCAACGCCTCTGCTAATTCCTATATCAATGTTCGAGGTGAACACCTTTCTTTTCCTAAGTAAGGCCTTCCTTGCTTATCCTAGTCTGCATTTTATGTCCTCCTTCTACCATAATTAGTTATTTTACTACCCAAGTAACAGAATGCATCTACTTCCTTTAAGACTTCATTTCCTAATCTAATATTTCCTGCATCACCTGACTTTGTTCGACCGCACTCCGTTCCTTTTGTTTTTGACTTACTTATTTTCATCTTGCATTCCGCAGCCTCTGTGGATCCGTGGTAGAGTGTCCGCCTCCGGATCCCAAGATAGCGGGTTCAAACCGGGCAGAGGTAGTCGGATTTTTGAAGGGCGGAAAAAAGTCAATTCGACACCCCATGTCGTACGATGTCGGCATATAAAAGATCTCTGGTGATACATTTGGTATTTACCCGACAAAATTCATTAAATCTCAGCCATAGACGCCCAAGAGAGATCCGGTTTACTCTGTCTGCCATCTAGTGGTCCTAGAGTAAAACGGAACGTCGAAATTGACGAGCAGACAGCCAGATGGTGTCAAATCGAAATGTCGGCACACGGTAGCTGAGGCCATACGATTATTATTATTATTATTATTATTATTATTATTATTATTATCTTGCATTCCTTCTCCAAGAATCTGTTCATACCACTCAGCAATTTCTCCAGATCCTTTGCTGAGTCATAAAATAACAGTATCACCGGCAAACCTCAGGGTTTTTATTTCCCCTCCTTGGACTTTGATTCCCTTTCCAAATCCCTCTTTGATTTCCTTTATTGCCCTTCCTATGTAAACAACGAAAAGGAGAACAACATGTTATAAACCTTAAAACGATCCATGTTATAGTGAAGGCCACAACCGCAACAGCAAAGCATAGTGTCACCAAATACAGTAGAGACAATACGCGACACTCAGCGAGATATCGAGAGACAGCTATTAGAGCTCTCTCTATCTGATTGACCTGAGAACTACTGATTCTGTCATAAGAGCACGTGCATTTGTGTGTGAAGCTTTTGGTGTTATTTATGCATTTTCAGTGAGTTGACATAATTAAATAGTAGCGTGTGTCATTCCTTGATATCTGCTCTCAACATGAGAGGAAAGGTATGTGCTGTGTTTGGCTGCAGTAACTATGAAGTAGAGAAAAATGCGCGGTCTTTCTTCCGTTCCCCTCGTGACAAGAAAATGTAAGTAATATTGTGTTTGCATATATATATTCTTCCAGTGAAAAAGGGATTTTTATAGTACTTCATAATCTTCTGACCCATATTTTAACTGGCTTGAAATATAATACGCATATTTTATTGTATAGTGCAGCAGTTAATCTTCAATACCGATGTATTGCTGAAGGTGTGATCTGTGGGTTTGATTTAATTCAGGAAAATACATATGCATATGAGTGTGGCTGGTTGTGTTCCAAGTTACCCCATTTGGAATGCCGTAATGCGTTGTCAAGCACTGAAGAAAATATGGGTGATTTAAGAAATGTACATATTTTGTTGTCCGCCTCTGTGGTGTAGTGGTTAGCGTGATTAGCTGCCACCCCCGGAGGTACGGGTTCGATTCCCGGCTCTGCCACGAAATTTGAAAAGTGGTACGAGGGCTGGAACGGGGTCCACTCAGCCTCGGGAGGTCAACTGAGTAGAGGTGGGTTCGATTCCCACCTCAGCCATCCTGGAAGTGGTTTTCCGTGGTTTCCCACTTCTCCTCCAGGCGAATGCCGGGATGGTACCTAACTTACGGCCACGGCCGCTTCCTCCTCTATTCCTTGCCTATCCCATCCGATCTTCCCATCCCTCCACAAGGCCCCTGTTCACCATAGCAGGTGAGGCCGCCTGGGCGAGGTACTGGTCATTCTCCCCAGTTGTATCCCACGACCAAGAGTCTGAAGCTCCAGGACACTGCCCTTGAGGCGGTAGAGGTGGGATCCCTCGCTGAGTCCGAGGGAAAAACCGAACCTGGAGGGTAAACAGATGATGATGATGATGACATATTTTGTTGAAACAATACGATGATGCAAATTTGCTTTACCCTAATGTAATGACATTATGGCAAGTATTGCTTATAGGGAAAGTTTGAATGTTTTTGAGGCTAAATTTATAGATTTTCTTTCTGTTAGTAGGCTTCAAGTTAAAAGAAAAATTATCCAGCTCTTCAATGTAAATTCATTGAATCATGCATGTAAGGAATGTGCCGATATTTTTGTTGACAAGTGTTTTAATATGATGCTACAATGTTTTTAAATGAGAAAAAAAGAAAAATCTAGCCGTAAACTTTCAGGCAGGAATTCTGAAGCTAAAAAAGTAATGCATAAATGAAAGATCAAGCCCTTTCACAGCAGTCCATTTCACATCTTGATTATATGTCTAATTTCAGTCTTTAAATAATAACCTGTTAAATAATTCTTCATTCATTTATCCAGAATTGCTTTAGCAACTTTTAAGTTAATATCTTAGTAACACTTTCTTTCTAGACGTAATTTATTTATCCATTTCCGTATATACATTTCCATTGATATTTGAACTTAGCGCGAATTTTCAGGTCAAGCCACTAGGTGCGCCACTTGCGATTTGTCTCCCATTTTAACAAGGCTAAATCAGCAAGTGCCGGCCCCGTGGTGTAGGGGTAGCGTGCCTGTCTCTCACCCGGAGGCCCCGGGTTCGATTCCCGGCCAGGTCAGGGATTTTTACCTGGACCTGAGGGCTGGTTCGAGGCCCACTCAGCCTACGTGATTAGAATTGAGGAGCTATCTGACGGTGAGATAGCGGCCCCGGTCTAGAAAGCCAAGAATAACGACCGAGAGGATTCGTCGTGCTGACCACACGACACCTCGTAATCTGCAGGCCTCCGGGCTGAGCAGCGGTCGCTTGGTAGGCCAAGGCCCTTCAAGGGCTGTAGTGCCATGGGTTTTTTTTTTTTATCAGCAAGTGTTACGTATTGTCTCTACTGTATTTGCTGTCACTAAACCAACAGATGTTTGGATAAATCTTATCAACCTCGAGTTTTAGGTTTGTTACTTACCTGTTTGCTGTAGGCCACTTCATTGATCTTGTTTTTTAGGCATTCCGTACGACACATGAAGTTTCGCATTCTTGCATTTAAATTATCTTCATTCGGTAAATCTAGACACTGATCCTTATTTCGGACACTTTTGGAGGTGCAAATTCTTTTCTTCTCAGTATCTGCAATATTTTCAGCTGAGACAGGTGGAGGACAGGGTCCCGTAACATCATCGGGATGAAAGCGAAGTTTACGCTCCTCACAGGTTGTCGCTTTCTCGCTTTCCTCCTTATTACTAACTATTTCTGAATTTTCATTTTCAGGAAGGATCAAAGTGACACGGGACCGATGTGTTACAGGTGGCGCTGAAGTACATGGAACATCAGGAGTCTGTTCGGAACTCTGAAGTGATAACTGTCCTGCTTTGCAAGGCGTGCAACTCAGTGCAGATTCAGTATCAACACAGTGATCAGAAACAACTCGTGTTGGGTTGTTCATTTGCAAAGTATCCTGCTCAATGCTTATGCGAGATGGAACAACGATAACATAAATTCTTTCTTCTTTGTCAGAGTTGTCGCAGTATTGTTTCAGATAGTCATGTAAATCTGCTTTGCCTCCAGGTGTATTGTCCGAAGGCTTACTAAGCTGTGTACATTGTCTCTTATCTTCTACCATAGGGGGTGCTTCTAATGCTGCTTTGCTATCTGATTTAGGAATTGGTTCTAATGTAATCTGTACCTGCACCATTGAGCGACACCAATTATCATCTTTTGGACCGACACTTTGTGTGGATTCGCCAGTAGGCAACTGGTCACACGTAAGAGGAGTATTCAGGCGTACGTATTTAGTATCCCTGTAATACACACTAGAGACAGTTTGCTTTACAATATTAGTGCCTGGACTGTGATCTAAAGGTTGCGTTGCACCATCAATTATCGCTCTGTCTTGCCGCTGGGTGATCAATGGCTTGGATGAGTGCGCAGGACTCACAAAGACTATTTTAGTTTTCGAGTTCGGAGATTTCTCTACTGGAATGTGCATCTTTACTTCTGACTGAATCTTATTACTTTCCTTTGTGCAACTTTCTTTTGTGAAACTCTCGTTAGTGCAACTACTTGATATGCTTTGCTTCTTTCTGGGTTCATGTACACAATGTCCTTGGGGATTACATGCAGAAGCTGAGGAATACTGGCTTACAGGACCAGTATACTGTACATTTTCCCCTGTTATTGGACACAATTCTTCAGAAATTTTTAAATCCACTGCTGAATGAAATTCATCTTCATTCTTCAAATTATGGCATGAACCGGATTCCTTACCGGAGTTGACTCCAAGGTCAATGCCGAAGTTTGTTTTGACAGGTGGCTCCTGTTCACCCCCAGAAGACATTATTTGAAGAACACTAGACTTTCGTTGTGTATTTTCTGCCCCTTCTTTTGAATCAAGTTCCTCTGAAATCAGGTTTCCAAAATCAATGCTGTGTAAAATAACTAATTTAAGTGCAGCTAAATTTGACTCAGATGAATTATGTTCAGCCAGTTTAGTCACGGATTGTTTTCCACATCCAGTATCTTCTGCGATGATTTCTGTCTTCGACTCATTTATTCCTGTTGTCTTGCATAATGTATTACAAATTGTTGTATCGCATTCACATGCAGTATTTAAGGACGGTAATTCATCTACAGGAGTCAAACTAACATAACCAGATACATGAAAACCGCTATGACTGCTGCTACTACGGCAAGTCACTACTAATGTATCGCTTTGCACCGGTTGAGTTACAGATGTCTTCGTATAGAAATCAAAATGAACCTCTCCCAAGCTGGTAGTATCTTTTATGACTACTTTTGATTCTAAAGTCTCTAGATGCGGTGATGAGGAAATCTCACTTGTACTTATCTCATCAATAACGGGCAGATGACCACGATCATCACCATGATCGATTCGTCTGCTGGTAATGACGCTTGCTCTATAGTCAAATGCAGAAGTCCCTGGTAGCAAAGAGGAAGAACAGCAATCATCGTCGGTACTGTAAGTGAATGAAGAACGTGGGCATTGCTCTGAAGAAGTTTCAGTAACTCCTTGACTACAATTAGGTCTTCGCCGTGAACCTTTCTGTGGTAACAGACAAGAGCATGAAAAATCGTCTTCGAGGTTGAACAATGTAGTTGGCGCGATACAATGAATGGTAGAGGGAATTGGGTAACATTCTGAAAAAGTCTGAAAAATGTGTTTACAGGCATTCGATTTTTCAAATGTTCTCCGTCTCCCATGCCGCATGTCTGAGTCACTAAGATCTTGGTAAAGTACAAATTCTGAGTCCGCGGACAATATAGGATCTTCCTCAGGGCATCGCTTTCGCTGTTTCCTGAGGCCACCGCCTCTTCTTCTTCTTTTTCCTCCTCTATCAGGAACCACATATTCACTACCTTCATCATCAATAAGTTCTTCCTTAATATCTGCTGATTCAGGTCTTGCTTGTAAAACTAATTCATCTCCCTGATCTCCAGTTTCCCCATAATTACAGTTAAATGAGGAGGAAATGACACTACAAGATACAGGCTCTGGAATGTGTTTGATCCATGACTGAGAAGACATGGAATGGTATCCGCTACTTTTATTATACGTCCTGTCTTGTCCCCATGTTTTTCGTAGATTCGGTTTTAACTTCCGAGATGATGGTTGATAAAACCCAAAATGACCTCGTTTAAATTCTGTCATTCTGCCACATCTTCATTAAGACACAGATTAGCGCACAATTTAGTGAAGATATTATCAATGCATGTTTATGCCTTATAAGGAACTTACGTTTGATTATCATGATGGTTTATTGCGATGCATTGTTGCTGACACATGAACTTCCGATTTTGAAAGTAGCCTATTCATTGTCCGGCTACGTTATATCTCCAGAATTCCACGACTTATTTTCATCCATGAGTGAAATGTACTTTAACTATGGTTCTTGTTGTAGGTCTGCATCTGCTTTCATGATCAAAAATAGATTTCTTGGTTGTGATTTTCTGGTTCAGTGTAGAAAGCTATTTAATTCGTAAATGAGTGAGAATTTCATTGTAGTGAAAAACTGGCCTTAAAAATAATTTTATGAGTTCTGGCATTACAAACATGACTAATATTTCTAGGTAATATTTGATCACGCCAAAATGTAATCTGTTAATGAACGGTGTTGTTATTTTGAGGATAAAATCATAATTTTAATTAATTTTGTCCCAAACATATTATGTAATATTATTCAGAAGTACGTTGCTATGCGATTTAAATAGAGAATTGCGCTCAAATGTACTACATTATTTAACGTTATTTGATAGTTCTCCAAACACAAGTTCAAATTAAAAAGATATAACACAAAGTGTACACTGACGCGATTAAAATTTTTTGGAAAATAATATGTGAAAGGAAATAAAATTTAGGAAATATGACTATTTCTTATTGATGTAACGATGTTCTGAGTATGAGTAGAGAATGTGCATGGCAATGCATTATTAAGGTTATTTCCTAGTAACCCAAGACGAGCATTATAATATTACTCAAAAACACGGCATTAGTATAAGATGATTCATTTTATTCCAACCAATAACATACAGAATAAATTATATGACATGAATAAGGAGTACCGGTAGTACTAAATAGAAAGAAAATTATTCATATTGTGATGAAATGTTACCAAGAAACCATTTTATGAACGGAAATACAATTTATATAAGTAATTTGTTACTTGTTATTGCAAAGGCTCGACAATGTGTTGCCAGCCGTAGAAGCATGTCCCTATGCAAAGGAACTTTTGACTCTTTTCTTCGTAATACAGGCCCGTAAAGGCAGATTTCTCAATCCACCTCAAACTACAAGGAGTTTTGGCCAAATAACGAGACAAAAGTAATGAAATAAAAAATAAATTGCGACGAACTGTACAAGTCCAACTTCATGCTGTGGATAAGCAGGTGGAAATGGCCCACCTGGCGGCTATGAGCGTCAAATGGATAATGGCCTGACACCGTAGTTAGCCGCTTCGAGTCCCGCTAGTCGAAAACGTGTTGGCCGGCAGCGTAGGAGAAGGGGTGGTATACAATTTCTAATCAACAGATTGCGTACCAAAAGCCTGGATTCAATCCTAAATCTCTTCGCAGTGTTCATATAGGCTGAGGGCATATGACACTGCCGATAGTGATTCGTCCGTCGGATGGAGACGTGAAGCTTTGAAATGGTTTTGATGATTATTGTTTTGAACAGGAACTAGGTAACCATCCTCTATGTAACACTGATCACCGAGCTCGATAGCTGCAGTCGCTTAAGTGCGGCCAGCATCCAGTATTCGGGAGAAAGTGGGGTCGAACCCCACTGTCGGCAGTCTTGAAGATGGTGTTCCGTGGTTTCCCATTTTTACATCAGGCGAATGCTGGGGCTGTACCTTAATTAAGGCTACGACCGCTTCCATCCCACTCCAAGCCCTTTCCTGTACCATCATCGCCATAAGACCTATCTGTGTCGGTGCGATGTAAAGCAACTTGTAAAAATAATATAACGCTAATCAGATAGAAAAACGGAAGGGAAACAACACTTCGAAAAATGAAGATATCGGCCAAAGGAAAACAAGGGCCACCAAGCAGGTGAGAATGAAAGACTCCCTAGGATTCGCAACCTAATACCGTTGGAGTTCGAAAGAAAAAAAAGTTGATCAAGTGAGGTCGGATAAGATAGATGGAAGTGAGGAGCCTGGCACAGGTAAGAGGAAGCAATGTCAGGACTCAGCTAAGGGCTTCGTGGTCGCCAAACCACGCTCCCCAGTTCAGAGCCCTTGGAGCCTATTTTAGTCTTCTCTTACGACATGCAGGGTATACCGTGGGTGTTATTCTACAGCCCCCACCCACCGTGGGTTGGTACCCAATAACAGAGTAGTAATTAGGAATAAGTTCACTTTACTAGAGAAAAGGCCTGTCCATGCAGACGTGATACCCATCCAAGGACTACAGGTTGTGTTGGTAGTGGTGGTGGTGATTATTAGTTTAAAGGGAAATTCAACTGGACAACCGTCCTCTGTTTATACTAATCAGGAGAAAAATGGTAGAGGCCCTACACATCGAAGAATGAAATTATCTTTTTTTTAAACATGGAAAGGTCTTAAAGGCCGTGAAAATGAAAGATTCCCTAACCCTCGTTACTTTAATACCGTGAGGTTCGGAAGAGAACAGAAGCAACACCAGACTCGACTAGGGGAACCTTGGTCACCAACTTTGCTCCCAAGCTTAGTGTGCCTCGTCCTCCTTTTAGTCACCTCTTACGACAGGCAGAGGATATCCTAGGTTGTGGTGGTAGTGGTGGTGGTAGTGGTGATTATTAGTTTAAGGGGAAATACAACTGGACAACCGTCCTCTGTTTATACCAATCAAGAGAAAATGGAAAGAGGCCCGCCACAACTTAGAGAGTAATGACTGAAACTAGCGATAATCTGCCCTCGACATCAGTGATCGGGATATAACAGATGAACTGCTGTAAAGCTTACACGATGCTCGAAAAATAAATGGACAGTTGAATCAATGGAATTCAAACTCTCGAGTTGTAGCCATGGCTAGTTTTACGACAAATGGGCGGAGCCGATACACAAGGCTTTGAATACCACAGCACAACCCCAAACAAGGTAGCTGCACGTATTGTCTAGGTACAAAGTACCAAATAAGAAATGTTAGGTATATTAAGATAGGTCTAAAAACTTAAGGTAAGATGTTTACCGAATTCGGAATATTTTCGGACTTTCACCGTTGGCGATATCGATAAAGGTCTCAAGGATACGAGAACAGGTAAAGATCTTAGACTTAACGGAGGAATTCCTGAATTCTTAATCAATTGTGTCATAAACACTCGCTTGTAGCTAAGAAGGTTTGCTTCCAGTATCCATCAAAGTTCACTGGCGGAAAATGAAATCCCATCACCAAGAAGACAATAGTTTAGAGCAGGGATGGCAAAACTTTTCCGACCAGCGTGTCACCTAAGGTCGTGTTTATTACATTTTATTGTTTACTTTGCCGCCGGTTATTTTCTTTAAAATCATCATGAAACTCCCCTCATTCGACTTCGTTTAGGTATTAGATTTCATTACATATAAATTCGTTCGACTGACTGCTTCATGGTTTTATTTTGCAAACATCACTGAACATTACATTTTTTTAAAAACCTTAAGAAATTTGTGAAAAAAAATTAAGGCCAAGGAATTAGCCTAACAGTGTCATACTTCTTTAATAAAGCGTAATATTGAAATATGCTCTTGGAAGATTTTCGACTATTGAGAACGTATGGGACACCATGGGACAACAAATCCAGCGTCATTCAATGCCAGCATTAACCGTTGTTGATTTGACTGACCAAGAGCAACAGGCGTGAAACTCCATCCCACAAAATGATACACGACATCTGGACTGCACCGAAAACTGTAATTTAAAAAATACGTTACCTAGACAATTACTTAGCCAAAATTGCATTCCTTTAAAGTTAGTAATGGAAAAGGTACCGAAGAATGAAACACAAAGTGCACAGGAGGAATGGAACCTGTTCTAAACAACATTAGTGAGTTGTGCAGCAGTAGAAAGTTCTAGACTAACATCACTGAGGTGAGACAAACGAGGAAATCACAAAGCGAGGCCGATAGGAAACACCTGTGAGTGCGGGCGCTAGAATAACATCCATGGTATGCTCTGCATGTCAAACACGACTTCTGTGATACGCCACACAACATACTAACATTTTTCATGTTTTTAACATTAAGGTCGAAGTTCGTAAAGATGGTAGTAGAATAGGCAGATATATGTGCTCAACAGCACATTCGGTCACACGGTGTGTTATTTCCGTTCCGATCGAGGGTAAAAGAATGTGTATCGGTTACTGTGTACGAAATGTATGCAATTTTTGCATTGTGTATGTTATTGAGATCTTATTTCTAAAAAATAAAAAATAAAGAAAAGTAAACAGGTATTAGCTACTAACACCAAACCCAACTAAGACGCAAACCTGTGTTTTCCATCTAAACAACAGAGAAGCTTCCCGAACTCTGAAGGTCACTTGGCAAGGCATAGCATTACAACACAATCCTACCCCAAAGTACCTCGGAGTCACTCTGGATCGTGCCTTAACCTACAGAAAACATTGTTTGAACATCAAGTAGAAAGTGGCTGCTAGAAACAATATTGTGCGGAAGCTAACTGGAACATCTTGGGGAGCACAGCCAGACACAGTGAGGACATCTGCCCTTTCGCTCTGCTATTCCGCAGCTGAATACACATGCCCGGTGTGGTACAAATCTTGCCACGCCAAAGCATTTGATGTAGCACTCAACGAAACCTGCCGCATTATTACTGGATGTTTGAGACCTAGACCTTTGGAAAAAGCACCTCCCGATATCCGCCGTGAAGTGGCAGCCAAGAAAGGAAAGAGAAAGGTGTTGACTTCGGAAGCCCACACTTTGTTTGGATATGAGGCACCACGCCAGTGGCTTAAGTCTAGGAAAAGCTTCTTGAGAGTAACCGAAACACTGGCAGGAACAGCGCAGCAAGCAAGAATTCAAGAATGGCGCGTCAGGAGTCAATATGCGAGGATCAGTCAATGGATGACCCCAAAAGAGGAACCCCCTCCTGGCCATGTCACAGATTGGGTGAATTGGAGAGCACTGAATAGACTGCGCTCTGGTGTTACGCGGTGCAGGGCAAACCAGAAGAAATTGGGTTTCGAAGTGGACAGTACCTTGTGTGTATGTGGAGAAGAGCAGACCACAGTCCATTTGCTGCAATGTAGTTCATGCCCATTCAGCTGCACAACAGAAGACCTGGTTAAAGCGAAGCCAAATGCACTTGATGTCGCAAGATTTTGGGCTCACATAGTTTAACGTGGCTCTTCGTCATTGAAGTATTTATATTGTATTATGTTTTTTCCTTATATTTAATTTTAAACTTATGTATTCTTCTGACACGATATAAATAAGCTACTCCTATATTTGGTTCAGCCATATCTCTTGTTCGATTTGAAAGCATCAGAAGATTCCTCCACTTCATTGACCTTATGTCATTCCAGCAAATTCTGTTGTTTATGGGTTTATGCACTAATAACAAACTGAACATTTCGGTAAAATTCATTGAACCGCTTGTCATTTACTTCCGATAGACTAAAACCCTGCGCTCATAGCAGCACAGAGTAGCCAGGTAAGGCGTCCCACGCTGAGAGGTTAATTTTCACGCCCTTCGTATCCCTTCTCTTTCTTTTTCCGATTCCTTCATTTTTCGAAGTGTCGGACCGTAACGGATTAAAACTGATCGCTGCTTATTGTAAAATCGTCAAGGATTGAGCGGTCACATCACGCTCACGCCAGGACTCTTTCGAACTGGGTGCTTTATTTTCATCGAAGGCCCAGTGGTCGTTATGACGCGAGCTCTGGTGGAGACAATAGCAAACTTGCCTTCATCGAAGTCCGCCAATAGAAATCCAGAAAATTAACGCATTTCACACATTTACACATTTCATTCTTCTATATAAGTAAGAATGCCCATCTAGAGCATAATTGGTGGGTGCCTGACTAGCACGCAGGAAAGATCTCTCCTCACTAAACACTGCTACGTCTGGTACCACTAGCGCCAGCATTCGAAGCGCTGTGCCGCGTACGGTGAACCAGCTGGTGACGAATGAACGTACCACTTACACTTCTATTAGTAACATCTAAATTCAAACTTTCATTCTTGGAGAAGTCTTCCTCGTGAACAGTCGAGATTTTCTTCCGAAGACGCGGAGCAAAGTTCTCTGCGAAACGTATAGAATTTCACCTTATTTTCTTAACACAGCATAAGCCCAAAAAGCCTATATCGTGTCTGTCAGCAAGTTAAAATGTTCATCATTAATGCTATAAAGTGTTGGATATCTTGCATTTTATAGTATCTGGATTTGACGAGTCAGTAAATGTCCCGCTCACCCTCGGGAGTGTGAAGTTTCGCGAAGATGTCTGCGTACATAGCGGTTTTTTATTTGTTACGATTACAATCTTCCTCGCTTCACTGCGGTCTATTTAGTAAACGTTCCAGCGAGGTGTTTTGTCCTCCCGAAACTCATGATACAGCTGTTTCTTCCAGTGAACCGCACATCTGACTACGTTATTTCAAAGCCATGCATACTTGTCGATACGACGTCGTCCTGGGCGTGACGCAAGTGTAATAGACTAATATAACTTGGAAACAATATTCTTTAACTTATGGGTAAATAATGCAAATATTTACGTAGTTATGTACGGACGATCGTATTATTTGTGAGGTTATGTCATGAAACATCTGCTGTGTGTAGGCCCTATATTAATATGAGTTTATTTAATTTAAGAACACGTAATTAATATTATATATCTTATTATTACTTGTATATATCATGTGTAAATCCAATGCAATATTGTGCAACACACTGTAAATCCAGAACAACGTATCTTTGGCACTAGAAAGTTATAGAAAAATCCATTCGTTGTAAATAGGTTATTGGAGACTCTCGAAATTACGAGAAAACATGTTGTGTCATACTCTTCTAGAAGCCTGGCCAGGCAACGTACATAAAGAGGCAATCTTGAGTTGTTTTAATGAGACTTGTGTGGAAGTCGTGTTATCCGAGTGTTTGAAGTAAGGAATGTGAATTGGTTGTGTTGGTAGTTGTCTGTGACATGCTACTGTAGCAGTAAAATGTTTGTCAAGATGGTGGTTCATTAATGTGTGTAGAATATGTGTAAATAACTTGTAAATAAAACAGTGTACACAACCGACAGCATTTTGTATGCGTCTTTATGGATACATCGGGTGTTGTAGTTCCAAGGCTAGCACTCACGACAGCGTGGACGAATTTACAGCGGTTTTTATTATAGACGTCCTATACGAAACGTGTTTGCACTATCAGATAATAGATGTCGGTACGGTTATACATTTATGATATTGTAATAATCACCAAAATACAAATAAACACCTCCCGTGTGAACCATGTGACCTTGCTGCGGTGGGCAGGGTTGCGCGTCCCAATGAAGAAGATAGCCGAGCACAGGTACAACCATATCGGATGGGTATCGGTCGAGAGACCAGACTAACGATTGGTTCATCGAAAGGGGGGTAGCAGCCTTTCGGAAGTTGTAAGGGCGGAAGTCGAGATGATTGACTGATATGGTCTTGTAATAATATTCAACATGGCTTAGCTGTGTTAATACTGCTACACGACTGAAAGCAACGGGAAACTACAGCCTTAACTAACTCCCGAGGACACGCAGCTCTCTCTCTATCTCTCTCTCTCTCTGTATGAATGATGTATTGATGATGGCTTCCTCCTCGGTAAAATATTCCGAAGGTAAAATAGTCACCCTTTCGGATCTCCGCGTGGGGACAACACAAGAGGGGGTCGATCATCAGGAAGATGTTTACTTACATTTTGCGAGTTGGAGGGTGGAATGTTAAAAGATTGAATCGTGGTAGGTTAGGGAATCTGAAAAGGGAAACGGATAGACTAAAATTAGATATTGTTGGTATAAGTGAAGTACGTTGGCAGGAAGAGCAGGAATTTTGGTCAGATGGCTACAGAATTATCAATACAAAATCATAGGTAAAAAGTATTAAGCTGTCATTTTACATATATACCTATTACAATGTCTGTATATATACACACACACACACACTGAAATAACGACCATTTCTGAAGGGATTTTTTCCGCAAAATGGGGATATTTTGTACGGTCAGTAGGTATTTTTTTATTCCAGCAATCTGTCAACACTGCACACACGCACTTAGTGCGGCACGCAACTCCCAACCCGGTTGTGGAACACAGCGAGTTTGTTCTCAACAAACTGTGTAGTTTGTTAGAACAATCTTTTATTCAAAATATTAACTGAAGAAAATAAGTAACAGTGTATAATCTAATGTGTTCACCGCGTCCTTTATTTGAAAACGTGCGCCGTGCGCGCCTGGAAATACCGAAGGTCATAATGATTCCTAAGCCCAGAGAAGACCATCGTTTCACTCAAAATTATAGACCCGTCCCATTGCTGTCCTATATTTCAAAAACATTTGAGAATTGCCTCTTAAGACGCTTCAGTTCACATCTCGACAGTCATGACATAATACGACCCGATCAGTTCCTGTTCCGCTACAGGTACTACGTACGACTGGTATTCGACATAACAGCTGCGGTGGACATCAGGCAGCCGGCCCCAGCGGTATCCATGGACATTTGATACAGTGATGGATTCATTGTTTTTATATAAAATGCACTTTGATGCCCATGTACCGCCGTACCTGACTCAAATGGTAGTCAACTTCCTGAACAGAAGCTCGTACTTTGTGGCTGTAGAGTAGATGATGCGCGCTCCTCAATTCACTGAGTGGAAGCGGGAGTACCATAACTCCACGAAGATGGTTGCCATGACCTCTACTGGACTTATAATATATCGGTATATCCCTCACCCCTGACTTTAAACGATACTCCCCTACCATGGCAATCCAGGACAAGATATTTGGGAATGACCTTGGATAATCATCTGCCTGTTTAACTCAAGAAGAGTACCTAGTCTGCATTAGGCCTGTCCTAATATTAACACGATTAGGAAACTTCCCCAAATTTCAAAATTGCCTATTTAGCGTAAATCCCGAGAACGGCGGCTAATGCAGGAAAGATAAAGCTGATGCGTGTTAAAGTATGGTTTTTTCATTCCGATCATTTATTTACTACAAGACCGTATGCGATTTCTGGACAATATGCCTCCATCGGTTCCTGTCATTATAGAGTTCCTCTCCTTTCCCATCCTGCAGTGTTGTTCCTTTCTCGATAAGGTCTGCATTTATTTGGTCCAGCCACCTTCTTCTGGGACGTCCAACAGGTCTCCTTCAAGGTACTGCCATTTCTAAGTATTGTCTGGGGGTTCTAGTCTCTTCCATCCTTTACACATGGCCAAACCATTTCAACCGTGCAATGTGTAGTCTTTCTTCCTTCGTACAGGTCACTTGCATGTCGGGGGCCGATGAACTCGATGTTAGGCCCCTTTAAACTACAATCATCATCATCATCATCATCATCATCATCACTTTCATGTCATTTCTAATTCTGTCTCCTTTCTCTTTTCAATAACACACAGGTCTTCAACCCATATGTCATGTTTGGCAGGAGGTAAGATTTGAACATTGTTTGGCTTTTACGGGAACTGTTTTGTCCCACACTAGATTTAGTACCTGATAGAAGAACGTGGAAACTTTTGTCACTCTGTTTTGGATTTCCAATTTAGCACTTCCAAGATAGCTAAAGTTTTCTACACATGAAATTCTCTCTCCATGAAGTTTGTGGTCAAATTCGCTGGGTGTTCTACTCAATTTCATTGCTAATGTTTTCTCCTTACTCACAGATAACTTATATTCCTTAAATTTGTTGACCCAGCAATCTAATTTCCTTCGGACTTTTTGCTCTGTTTATCCCCAAATGGCAACATCATCTGTAAACACTAATGTATTCTAATTTCAAGGTTCCGCAGCTTTAATTTCTTTAATGATTGCATCCATGCGTGCAAGGAAAAGTAGTGGAGATAGTGTACTGCCTTGTTGTAGGCCTACACCTCTCTTTGTTTGGAACGATTCAGATCTACCATTCCCTATTTGTACACTACTTTCACAGTTTTCATATAGCAATTGGATCTTATGAATGAGAGAACTTGGAGCCCCTAGTTTATGCAGACATTCCCATATTTTGCTCCTTGGAACACTTTCATAGGCTTTTTCTATATCTAGGAACACTACTATCAGATCTTTCCCTTTTTCCCAGACTTTTCCATTAGTAGTCTAACGGCAAAAATTAGGTCTATTGTTCCTCTGTTGCCTCTGAAGCCGTGTTGATCTTCGTCAAACTGATGTTCTATCCTTGTTCTTAATCTCTTTGCTATGATATTTTCCAATATCTTGAGGTAGTGTGGTAGCAGTTTAATTCCTCTGTAGTTTGTACATTTTCTCCTGCTTTCTTTCTTGAATACTGGTACGATCAATCCTTTTATCCATTCATCTGGTATCTTATTTTTTCTCCAGTTTACTCCTAATGTTAGATGTAGCCATTGAAGACTTTGTTCGGCTGCCACTTTGATTATATCTTCAGATAATCCATCTACTCCTGCTGTTTTTCTTTCTTTCATAAGCTCCAAGGCATTTTCTATTTCTGACCACGTAATTGGTCTTTATTCTTCTCCATGCTTGATGGGTTCATTGTTTTCGTGCTTCTCTTCTTCATTGCCATTTAACAACTTGTCGAAATAGTTTCCCATTTCTTCTCTGATGTTTTCTATATTCCGGATTAGGATTCCATCCTTTGTTTAAATTGCTTTAATATCTTCTTTGTCTGATCTCTCACTCTTTAATATTCCATACAACATCTTTTGATTCCCTTCTGAGTCCTCCTCTAGTTTTTGTGTGAACATCTCCCAACTCTTCCTTTTCTTCCTTCACAATTCTCTTCATTAATAATTTCTTATCTCTATATATTTGTTCGAGGTCGGCTATTTTTTAGTTATCTTGTGGTAAGACACCTTGTATTTGTTTTTGCTTCTCAACATCTTTATGTTTTTGCCATATTTCGGTCTTTAATAGCTTCTCTTACTTTTTCACTCCACCAACTGGTCTCTTTCTTCTTTCTTCCTCTTGTTTTGCCACATTCTACTGCTGCACAACTCACTAATGTTGTTTAGAACAGGTTCCATTCCTCCTGTGCACTTTGTGTTTCATTCTTCGGTACCTTTTCCATTACTAACCCTTGAAAAGCTTTTTTACTGTATTTGACTCATCTTTCAATTTACAATATTTTATTCTTGGCATTTTCTGTGTACTTGGTGTTCACACAACCTTATAGTTGAAGTCAGCTATTAGTAGCCTGTGATCACTGTCTAAACATTCATTGGGAATAACTTTTAAATCTCTCACGCTTTCTCCACATTTTCTATCTGTTATTACATAATCAATGACTGATTTGGTTCTTCCATCCCAGCTGTATATGGTTATTTTATGGCTGTCTTGTTTCATGGAGAAGGTGTTTCCTATTATCATGTTATTTCTGGCACAGAAATCTAGGACATTCTCGCCTTCAGCATTCCTTCCTTCTTCATAGCCTGTTCTATCTACTCCAACTTAGGCATTTAGGTCCCCTATTATCATAATATTATCGTCTTGTACATAAAAGCAAAGCAAAGTAAAGCAAAGTCATCTCCGTACACAGTGATTTAGTTAGACCGGAACGGGCCGGAACGCCGTTCCGGAAAATATTTTCCCGCTTTAGAATGACGTAACGTTTTTACATTCAGTAAGAAAATCTTATAATCTATACAAAGCGCTGAAACGTCATGGGTGTACTCTAGCGGACTAATATCGAACCTCATGGTTTAGGTCGCTTTTACACTCCTGGGCGGTTTTCTGGTTCTCTAAGGTTGGCTACCCTGCTGTTGCATTCGGAGAGCGGAAAGTGAGCACAACAACTTTCTTCCACTCGTTATGTTTGTGTGAATCCAAGTTTTATTTTATGTTTTGCTCAATGTGTGGCTGTGAAGCAGCTATAATGGAATCCCTCTGCAGTTAACGAACATCAGTAGCCCCGTAGTACCTTCCAAGTTTTCCAGTGGCTGTGAAAGTGAGTTGTGAGTGTGACCTTGAGTTTACTGAAGTGCCTGGGTTCAAAAAAACGTGCTGGGGATGAAGATGAAGAATCAAAGAATACTAAAAAGATGTGTGATAGCTCAAGTAAAAACGCAACTGAATGGAGTTCTGAGAACATTAGTTTCATTAAAGACGTGAGTATAAAGACAGAGCCTGGGTTAAAATGTTGCTAAAACCTGTGATGCGGATTCAAGGGAGAATCGAGGTTAGGGTTCTACACCTTCTACCATCGACTGTGAAATTCAAGGATCCAGCTACCGAAAACAAGATTTTCGAGACTGTTGGAACGAGTCTCAGTACCGATATTTTTTGTCAGAGAACAAGGTGGTTATTTCCAGAATATAAAAATTTAGGCTGCAATATATGTAAAGAGGAAAGTAAATTAGAATTAGGAGTTTCTAAAGGGGAAGGACTTAAGCTAATGAAAGTATGGGTAGAATGCAGGGTTCATCCAACGGAAATAATATTAATCAACAACAAAAAAGCCTTCGGAAAAAACATTTGACACAAAGTTTAGAAACATAGGATCACATGATTCTAAAAAAAGTTGTAAAAATTGACACAAAGCAGTTTTTCTGAAGTTTCGTGAACAATTTAAATAACAGGCTTATGGAAAATGTGTCCATATTGCAACCTTTCCATCCCTTTTTAGTCTAGAGTCAAATGCCACCTCATCAGGAAGGAACGAAAAAGAAAATTTTTCAGAATGGTGGGTGAGCAAATGCTCTTCCGACAGTGCAAGGGTCTACTGCACCCTTCCGTTCCATAGAATCCAACCACCGACCTCCCAAGGCCATGGTGCGTTCGCGGCAGAAGATCAAAGAAAATAACACATAACTAGCTTAAAGGCATAGATGAACGGAAGGAAACCTGCGATACAATGTTATTCGGCGAAATGACAGGCAGACAAACGTTTAAATACCTATTTATTGAGCCTTGATAAATCAAATTAATTAAAGGTTGATCCTGAATATTTATAGTATATCAATGTTGAATATTCAATGTCCAATGGACTAAATACAAATTGTAAAGTGTCAAAAATTTTATTTCTCCTTTACCTCTTTCTTCTTCCCGACATGATGATAAATATTACATTATAATTTGTATAACATACTTTTAAAAAAATCAGAAATATCCTTATAAATGCGACGGTTATCATTAAGAACTTTCTTCACAATCAGAAGAAGCAGTTATTTATACAACAAAATAAATTGAAGATAACTTGAAGTGGTCACCTAGCTAAATTAATTATATTACAAAAGTAAACAAAGAATAAGTGAATGCTAGTCGATAAAATCCTATTCAAAATAAAATGACTGATGTCAGGTCCAGAAATCGAACCCACATCCCAATGAATCCATTGACAAAAATTACGAAAATAAAACTCGATTTGTCATCCACATAAAGAGTGAAACACGACTAAAAGAAAGTATAAAAGAAAGAAAATATGTACACATAATATGAAAAGAAACAATAAACAATATACACATGCAATTGACTGAAAAAAATTATGTGACAACAAAAATCCATGGTTGCCTCAGAACTCGAACCGATGATATCCAAGATGGCATCGACAAACGGGACTAAAAAAACTGCCATTCTTAATTAATCATAGGGTCAACAAATAAATAATAATACTGGCGTTCCAGTTAGTTAAATATTATTATAAAATCTTACATGGAAAAGTAAAAGAATCCTTTAAACAATAATCGGTGTCGCACTGCCTTCATTCTAAGTGGAATAGCTCGAACAATACAGCATACAGTAATCCTGTACAAGGGGCAAGCCCTCTTCCGTCCCCTGGGGTCGTAAATATCTGGACGTCAAAGCCCTAGCAAATAATGGCCTGTTGTGGCAGAAATATCTTTTCAACATTTCAAGGCGAAACCAAATCGTTTCCCTTGGAACTCATATTTGTTAAATAATCTCATTTCAGTACATATTCTCATATCATACTTCCAAAGCTACACTGGCTTATAAATTCACTGTCCTGCCACAATTCTATAATACAATATCAAGCCACTGTTCATTTTCTCATATTCACATCCTTCAACTTAGAATGACCGGCTTCGATTCCATCCGATTACAGAATACAGCCTAGGTTTTTCCTACATTTTAAACTCAAATCAATAAAATCAAGTATGGATTTTAAACATATCCTTAATGTTATTCCCATATATAGAGAGGGAAAATATTCGACATTAAAGGAAAACGCTAATCTCAATAGGAGGGCGTCTGTTCGATGTCTAGGCATGTCACAAGTTACGCATATAATTAATACAGCCATCTACAAATACTATCATGCAAATTACGTGAAAATAAGAATGCCTTCCTATCCTGATGTTAAGAGTCGATAATCCATTTTTACAAGCATAATCACCATGCATTATCACATTAAGTTTGGATATCACGTAAATACACTGAGTGACAATGACAATGCAACACCAAGGAGGAGTGGTTCGAAAGGGATGAAAGTTGGGGAAAAACAGAGACGGCACGGATGAATAATTGATGTTTATTTCAAACCGATATGCAGGTTACACAATGCGCACGGCATCGACTCAGTAGGATGTAGGACCACCGCGAGCGGCGATGCACGCAGAAACACGTCGAGGTACAGAGTCAATAAGAGTGCGGATGGTGTCCTGAGGGATGGTTCTCCATTCTCTGTCAACCATTTGCCACAGTTGGTCGTCCGTACGAGGCTGGGGCAGAGTTTGCAAACGGCGTCCAATGAGATCCCACACGTGTTCGATTGGTGAGAGATCCGGAGAGTACGCTGGCCACGAAAGCATCTGTACACCTCGTAGAGCCTGTTGGGAGATGCGAGCAGTGTGTGGGCGGGCATTATCCTGCTGAAACAGAGCATTGGGCAGCCCCTGAAGGTACGGCAGTGCCACCGGCCGCAGCACATGCTGCACGTAGCGGTGGGCATTTAACGTGCCTTGAATACGCACTAGAGGTGACGTGGAATCATACGCAATAGCGCCCCAAACCATGATGCCGCGTTGTCTAGCGGTAGGGCGCTCCACAGTTACTGCCGGATTTGACCTTTATCCACGCCGACGCCACACTCGTCTGCGGTGACTATCACTGACAGAACAGAAGCGTGACTCATCGGAGAACACGACGTTCCGCCATTCCCTCATCCAAGTCGCTCTAGCCGGGCACCATGCCAGGCGTGCACGTCTATGGTGTGGAGTCAATGGTAGTCTTCTGAGCGGACGCCGGGAGTGCAGGCCTCCTTCAACCAATCGACGGGAAATTGTTCTGGTCGATATTGGAACAGCCAGGGTGTCTTGCACATGCTGAAGAATGGCGGTTGACGTGGCGTGCGGGGCTGCCACCCCTTGGCGGCGGATGCGCCGATCCTCGCGTGCTGACGTCACTCGGGCTGCGCCTGGACCCCTCGCACGTGCCACATGTCCCTGCGCCAACCATCTTCGCCACAGGCGCTGCACCGTGGACACATCCCTATGGGTATCGGCTGCGATTTGACGAAGCGACCAACCTGCCCTTCTCAGCCCGATCACCATACCCCTCGTAAAGTCGTCTGTCTGCTGGAAATGCCTCCGTTGACGGCGACCTGGCATTCTTAGCTATACACGTGTCCTGTGGCACACGACAACACGTTCTACAATGACTGACGGCTGAGAAATCACGGTACGAAGTGGGTCATTCGCCAACGCCGTGTCCCATTTATCGTTCGCTACGTGCGCAGCACAGCGGCGCATTTCACATCATGAGCATACCTCAGTGACGTCAGTCTACCCTGCAATTGGCATAAAGTTCTGACCACTCCTTCTTGGTGTTGCATTTGCTCTGTCAGTCAGTGTAAATTATACAAAATTACGGCTTGGCTCAGTGCCAAAACAAATCTACTTTCATTTACTTTTACCTAATCTAAGCACTCTCAGACTAACTAATATTTTATCATCACGTCAAATACATGCATTACGTTAATTATATATATGTTTAAGCCCATGGAGTAGACTATTAGTTCCATGCCAAAATGAACATAAATGAATATGAAGACCACTCACAAGTTCTCTCTCTAATTAAAAAAAAAACATGCAGTTTACTTGACTAACCTAATTTATGTGATCTGCATAATGAATAACCGCGCATTTATTAAAAAAATTATTTCATTTTAGTACTTATCATCATGTCGTAACAATCCAAGGTCCGGGTCCCGGGTAAGACCCTCATTTTCCTTTTTAAGCTTCCATGGTGTTGACGTTGGTCACGGGTTCATGTCCGTTGCTACTCCCGCTGAGCGCGTTCATAATCCAATGGTTATCTTTTACACTTATAACAGCTTTTATGAGATTAACACTTGTTGCGTCACTTAAACACAAAAAATACAATTATTACACTTTAATGAAATTAACACTTGTTGCATCACTTAAAAAAATTACAATTATACCGTTCTTGCGATCACATAACTTCAACCTTTTTTTAAAATACTATTGTTTGTAGACAATTACAATATTCTCGAAGATATAAACTGTATATTTACAGTCTGAAACACTAAATAGATCAGAACACCATCAAACCGTGGTTCTGCTTTGGATCTTTCGCGTGAAGTGGATACTGTTGTCATCACCGCTATTCATTTTATAAACTTTCCCCCACTCTTGCAAGAGACAGTGGCTAATCCCCACTACTTTTTTAAAATTAATAGTTCCACGAGTCGTATGACATCGGTAATACACTCAAACGTGTGACTCAGATTCTTAAGTAGTCTGGTTATGTGCGGAACCTGAATTGTTCGGCCATTTATTTAAAATTAATTATCAAAATAATGCCCCTACAATGTCCTCCATGAGGGTGCTGCGTACAAAGGACGCTTAGCGTGTTATATAATGCAACGATTGCGTATTCTTCCACACGTTAATATATTATAAAGAATTGGAATTTTGGCAGATGTCTATAATGAAATCATATAACATCCCGAGGTTTCCCATATTAAATATTATGCATGTCTCGAAATCTCATCATGCAAATGCAACTCGCGAGCTGGCAACATCGTGTTCGGCCATTTTTTTTAACGGGTGAATGTATCATTATCGATTTTTCTGGCTTGACATTTTCTTCTCTCTCTCTCTATCTGTGTATTCTTTTAGTTAAGACGGAGTGGTGTTTAGCAGGCTACAAAGGTTGTGTAAGCAGGTGCACCTAATGCAACTTTTTGTAACAAGTACGAGGGAGCTTTACAAAGGTTTTTCACTGCCAAATAATTAATAAATAAATATGTACATGACCGATAAGGTCACAATATCATCTCACCTTGGTTCCAGCTCTAGTCAGCAGAGACATGAGAGAATGACAAAAGTTATCAGTGATTCAAAGGTACCTGTATTATAGAAAAATAATTGTCCCTCCACTTCTAGTTAGGATATCTGCTATGGTGATGAGAGTGTTGGCAACCTCTGTGACTTTTTCCACATGTCAGGCAAGAGGAGGTACGTTAATGCTTTTAGAAAGTATGTCGAGACCAAGGAAATTCCAGTGGAGCTGATGCCTTTAATCAAGACTGTACAGACCATTCCCATGTCTTCAGCAGAAGCTGAAGCAGACCATGAATGAGATCCACACCGAAAAGAGTTAGGCTGCTGGTTGCAAGATCAAGCGGACTTATTTTCATAAGCAGCGTTGGACCTTCTGTGCATATATTTAACCCACAACCATAGGCCTATGTCAAATCATGACTACGAAAGGAGAAACGTTTAGTTGATGAAACAACTTGTCGGAAACATGAGGCCGCTGATTTTGACACCCAATACGAGTCCAGGAAGGCCCTGGGAGTGGTGGAAGGTAAAGGCTTCCACTATTTGTAACCACGGCACTTGATGAGGTAGAGAGTGGTTAGCTCTACCCCCGACCGCCTTTGCCCCCAGGAATTAACGTGGTACAATTTTTTGGTGTAGGCTGAGTGAACCTCAGGGCCATATGCACCTCCGGAAGTGGAAATCTAATTTCTTAAATTTTACGACTTCCTGACGGGGATTCGAACCCACGTCCTTCCGGGCGAACCGAGTACGCCTTCACCGCCTCGGCCAGGCAGCCCCTAAAACGGAATTGAGCCAACGTCACGTGGTGTTCCCAAGCGGTCACCCATCCAAGTACTGGCCACGCCCAATGTTGCTTAACTGCGGTGATCGGACGAGAACCGGTGTATTCGACATGGTATGGCCGTTGGCCCTCTTGTACATGGTCCTCCAAATTCTCAAGGAACTCTTGCTTTTCGTCATCATTACATCCTGTCTGACGAGCATATACTTGGATTATTGTGAGACTGTTACTGCCAAGTTTTACTCTGGCTTTGATCATTTTTTCATTTATATATGTGATATCTGTTATGGCTTCAATACCTTTATGTAGCACAAATCCAACTCCATTCTTTGTATCCTTCTTGTTACCATGCCAGTATAGCTTATAATCTTCCCTCAGTTTCTTTGATGTCATCCCTTTCCATTTTGTCTCACTCATTCCTAATACATGAGTCTTCCTCCTTCCCATCAGGTCGACTATCTCTTCACACAGTTGGTCAGTGTAATTATATTCAGAGTTCCTACTCTTAGTTTGGTTTCTTGGTAAGGTCTATTCCGGTTGTTATGTCTTTGATCGGTATATCTTCTTGCATTTTCAGGATAAGCATCAGCCTTCTTAGGGGTCATTATTAGTTCTTGAAGTGCCAGAAGTGGAGTCTTTTTCTGGTATATTCGACCCTAGACTTGTCCGTACATTGAAAGCAGTCAAACAATTACTTCTTTACTGGCTCGCTGGACCTAACATAAAGAAGGATTTTCTTTCGGGGTTTACTCCCTTAGCTTTTGAGGATCCCTCCTCATCCCACAAGGCAGTGAGTTCCCTCTATAGCCCCTCTATAGACTTCTTTCTAGTTCGTTGGTGGCGAACAGGCACCGGTACGTACAGTACATCATTACATGGTCTCAAAAGAATGATTTAGAAATAACTTAAGTAAATATTTAATGGAGAAAGATTGATGCCTTAGGAATTTTGTGTATAAAAGCAAAAAACGTTGAGACGGTGGTGTGTGTCGCGATTATTTTTTAAAGAGGAAGTACAACCCATAGAGTTTGTCTCACTCATTCCTAATATATGAGTCTTCCTCCTTCCCATCGGGTCGACTATCTCTTCACACAGTTGGTCAGTGTAATTATATTCAGAGTTCCTACTCTCAGTTTGGTTTCTTGGTAAGGTCTACTGGTGGTAGCACTGGCGCATAAGTCGCGTGCGAAGTTGAGCGAGCGCGCTGTTTGGCAAAAACTGGATTGTGTGGCACTCTCACTGCTGGAGTTTCTCGATAATTTGAAGTATTATACTTCTCTTGAGGAAAATGTCAGTCTGCTGGGCAGCTTATGGCTGCAAAGGGAGGTTTATAAAGGGCTATGGTGTTGTCATTTCACAGGTATGTATATTTGAAATTAATTTTCGTGCGAATAAAAATAATAATATGTGTGACATCATCATGTGGATTGGCCTACTTGCGCTGACTTCGCGGTTTCTTTCCCTGTTGGCGTGAATGAGATTCTTTGGACTTTAATGGCGATACCACCGCCATCTCTGATTACATTTGTGTTCAGTGTATGTGTGACCCACCGCCGTCTCGATCTTCTTATACTGCCTGCTCTATGCCACTAGTTTAACACAGGAAGGCGCGACTACCAATATTTCTCCAAGTCGCCGTAAGAGTGCAGCAGTAGACGCACAATCTTCGCTGTCAGTGTGGGTGTAACACTGTGTTATTGGAGCATTAATGTGTGTGAAAACCTGAGTTATTTCGTACAATTAGTAAACGTGTCTGGTCACTTCCGTTCGTACAAGATATATTTTGTATAGAACTGTGAAATGACTTAATCATCTTATGCTTATAGATATTTCGAAAGTGATTTTAAGGTGT
Organism: Anabrus simplex; assembly: GCF_040414725.1. Lineage (NCBI taxonomy): Eukaryota > Metazoa > Arthropoda > Insecta > Orthoptera > Tettigoniidae > Anabrus > Anabrus simplex. Next base: position 1,755,260,587 of record NC_090265.1, read on the forward strand.
TAGTACTTGTTTCTTTCCGTTCGTGCAAGGTATATTTTTCGTAGAACTGAAACTTCAGATTCTTTCCCCGAAATATTCATCTGTTGTGTACCATTTTGCCAATCTCGGCAAGGTGGTTCGCAGCCAGAAAGGATACGACTCCATGAAATACCGTCTAGTAAAGCGGCTGTCGGCTTTATCTAGGCAAGGACCTAATAAAGGAAGTAATTGGATATCCTCAGATTACTCTCGCATCTGTGCATTTACACCTTATTTCAGAAGGTGATGGAGCCTCCACGGCTCAGGTGGCAGCGCGCCGGCTTCTTTCCGCTGGGTTCTGTGGTTCAAATCCCGGTCACTCCATGTGAGATTTGTCCAGCGGAGGCGGGACAGGTTTTTCTTCGGATACTCCGATTTTCCCTGTCATATTTCATTCCAGCAACACTCTCGAATATCATTTCATTTCATCTGTCATTCATTAATCACTCCCCCGGAGGAGTGCGACAGCCTTCGGCGGCCGGCACAATTCCTATCTTCGCTGCTAGATGGGGGCTTCATTCGTTCCATTCCTGACCCGGTCGAATGACTGGAAACAGGCTGCGGATTTTTTTTCACAATGTGATTAAAGCCGTGGAGGATAGTGGATTTCTTGTGATAAGAATTGTGACGGACAATCACAAAACAAACGTGTTCATGTTTAGACAGTTTGGACAACCTCAGATATCCAGACGATAACATTCCAATCAAACTAGAAACGGTAAATCAAATCCTAATTTGCGGGTACTAGGTTCGTGTTGTTGAAGAGGGGATGGAGTGTGACATTTGTGTCAGTAACATTTCACTGCCTAGAGCTTCGACACCGCTAAATGGAACTGATTATGCATCAGGACAGGGGAGGAGTTCGATACCCAAAACCTTGTTTTGTTGCTCTGGTGAAGCATCTGCAGGAGTTCGTTTAAGCTGCTGTGCCCTATTGTCGAAGTCCTCAAACGTACGCGCGTAATACTGTAACCGTACAACTAGGTTACAGATTCCATTTAGTATTTATTATTATTATTATTATTATTATTATTATTATTATTATTATTATTATTATTATTATTATTATTATTATTATCATTATTATTATTATTATTATTATTATTATTATTATTATTATTATTATTATTATTATTATTATCATTATTAACCCGATTCATTAGATCATTTAGACTGTAATAATTAGGTATCACGTATATTATTGTATTTCATCATAGGTTAAGTGAATATGTTTGTAATTATTCTGTATTGTAGTAAGTGAGATTTGTTGGTTTCATATTGTCATGCTGTGGCTTGTAACTTTGGCTAGATGAGCTGGCATAGTATTTTGCAATCGAGGCTATGTTTAACTGGGAATGTTGTGTACAAGGAGATTTCCCGGTGACGCATTCGGCGTAGTCATTCTCGGACCGCTTGGGTACGCTTAGACGACACATGACTGATGACATCAGTGCGTGGACACGTGATTGCGACCAAGTGTCAGTATTCGCCAGCTACTGTATGTGGAAGTGGAAGGGATGAACAGTGAGTGGGGAGATGAGTTGTCATCGCGAGAGGATATAAGTAGATACAACGGTAGGGAGAGGTACTCAGTTCATAAGCAGATGATATCAATCAGTTGATAGTACTCAGTTCATCATATCTATTCAGTTGATGGTACTCAGTTCATAAGCAGTTGATATCGTGCAGATCATATGTTACAGTCAGAGGTATCAAATGGAAGAAGTGGTCTTAGTGTGATGGTAAGAGCTAAGAGTTGTGTTTTCAAGAGGTCCGGTAATAATCGAGGAGGTCTACAAGTGGTGCTTGTATCCGAGCAGAGACGGGTACTATGCTGATAAAGAAACATCATCTTCTTGTGAGGATGGACTTCACAAGATGTCTCCATAATATTTTCAAATCTCTTATAATATATTGAGTGGACGTAATTACATTGGAGCTCCCTACACGCGTACATGGTATGTAGGCCAACTCCTTGTTATATAAGAAGATAACAACAGACGGCTCCCGACTTCAGCTCACAGGTTTTCCCAAGAATTTCAAGTTCAACAGCGGTGTATGCAGACAACAGGTAATTAAAGCATCAGACATGTTATGCATTCATAACATGAAGAAGAGTGTAATCAGCGGCGATATCACATCTCACTTCAAGTTCATGCCAATAGATTTTTTTGTTTAGATTAAATTTTCCTTTTCTTTGTACCGCAAATCTCACGATATATTTCTTTTGTTAAATTAAAAGACGTAAATGATTGTTCATTGTGACGTAAATTTAGTCATAAACTCAGTTTTATTTTTAATTATAATAAGTGATTCCAGTTCCATGTACAATCCTCAATTGTGGAAATGCAACAGTAATTTAATATTGTCCTGATCCATATCCCTGTATATTGCCAGATATGTGAGTTTATCACCTCACGCCTTGAGATAATTGATATAAGAGGTATGCTCTACCGAATTTTGTTGTTTTTCTTAAAAAAGCAACTGGCGCTCAAACAAATGTTATTTATATTGTGTGAAGGAGATGTAAGTATAAGAGTAGTGGTTGGAGTAGCCACAACGTGTCGCCAGCAACGTGGGACTCGAAAGGTTCAGAAGAAGTGTTTCTGAATGGCAATATACATGGATCAGTTCTTTTAATGAGTACGCACATGTTAAATTCACCGAGTAATGTTAGGAAGGTCATTTTGTTGAAGTTTGTATTTAAGGGGTAATGTCAGAGGAATTGCAAGGGGAAATAGCTTTGAGATCGCGAAAAATTAGTAGGAAACCGAAGATGGACAAGGATAGCAATATGCAGTCAGGTGATGAGGCTGAGGTTATTGTGTCCAAGGAAATCCAAGGTGGTAACATAAATAGGAAGTTGGTGACTAAGTTGGGACCTACTGAAAGTCAGAAAATAGTAGAAAGTGAGGAAAACGCTGTCACGCAAGATCAAAGTAAAGGGGTGATTGACCTGGGTTTATTTAATTTGCTGATGTCCAAAATGACTGAGCAGAATAATATCATTAGTGAGAAAATTGAATCTCAGAATAATATTATGAGTGAGAAAATTGAAACGGTTATGAGTGAGAAAATTGAATTTCAGAATAATATTATGAGTGAGAAAATTGAATCTCAGAATAATATTATTAGTAAAAAAATTGAAGCTCAGAGTAATGCCATAAATAGTATTAATAAGAAGATTGATGATGTTAGTAATAAGATAGATTATAAGGTGTTAGAAATAAGTAAGCAAATTAATAATTTAGAAAGTAAAGTAAATAAGGAGTGTAGTGATATCAGAGCTGAGATGGAATTGGGTCGGAGCAATCTCCATGCGGAAATAGAACAAATTAGTGAGACAAGCATCAAACAGATTGATGAATTAGGCGCCAAGATCGAGTCCAATAAAGGAGAAATCAATGAGTTAGTAGAAGAAAGGTTTGAAAAGATAACCAATACAGTGGGGCAAGAAACTAGGAAATGTATTAGTAGGGTAGAACAGGTGGAAAGAAAACTTGGAGAAGTAGGTGATCTAGAGAGTGAACAAAAATCATTATCACAGAAGGTGAGAGAATCGGAAGAAAAGTTGCAGGAGGAATTAAGAAAAATTCAAGAAAAGGCTGAAGAAACATTGGAAGAAAAATTTCTGAGTTGCCAGAGAGTACTCCAGAAAGAAGTGCGTGATAGTAGAAATGTACGTGAAATAATTGTAAATAATGGTTTAATCACTAGAGATCATGACTTACCTAAGTTTTCTGGGAAAGAATTCAACCCGATGGAATTTATGAGAGTAGTAGAGAAGAAATTTGCTGTTCAATTAAGAGACAATATTATTAGCTGGGAAACTGTATTGGAGATCTTATCTAATGCTTTCGTAGGAGAGACTAAGTCTTGGTTTCAAGTATATAAAAGCTCGATGTCTAGTCTAACTGAATTTAAGGAGAAATTCATGGCTAAATTTTGGAGTGAAGGTGTTCAGAGTAGAGAGAGAGAGAGAGTAATGTTTGGCAGGTATAATTCTAACGAGGGTGTTAGAATGACTGAATACTTTTTGGCTCATGTGTTGGTGTGGAGAAATTTAGAATGTATTGGACCTGAGGCTGATATAGTTAGACTTATGGCTAAGCACTATCCCGATAGAATAAGAGAAGCTGTTTGTATGCAAAGAGTGGAGACTATTAAGGAAATGGAGATTTTGTTGGAAAGTTTTGATGCTTTAGGTAGTAGCTTGAATCATAGTAGGACACTAAATAGGAATATAGAAGGAAGGGGTAACCAATCTAATAATCAGGACAGGCCTATGAATAATCGTAACTACAGAAGAGAATATCAGGAGAGACCTAATAATAATTTCCACAGGGAGAGAAATTATCAAAATAGTTCGGAAAATTTCAGGGCTGGGAGGCGTGATTATGGTAATCAACCAGAAGCTGGGAGGCGGGAGAATACAGGCCATAATAATAATAATAATGACGCTAGAGGAAATAGGCAACAGGGGAGGCCGACTGAGGTGTGTAACCAACAAGTCGTAACCGAACCAAGTACTTTAAACGCGCAACGGACTGTATAAACAGGTCACTGAGACAGTCCGTAAATGGTGAGTTCACGTATAAGGTAGATAAGTATGTTAATGTCGACCAGCCTATAGTTGTAAGTGAACATGATTGTGACCTAAGTAGCAATAATTCAAATATTTTAAGTGACGACTTAATCGTAAACAATAAATTTTATAAGTGTAATTTAAATTTAGATATAAGGCAAGATTTGTTAAGTGATCTTATATTATGTAATGAGGATAATTTAAGTAGTGTTACTGTTACCCCGACGATTGAACTGCTGATATGGGGCAGAAAAGTTAAGATTTTGTTGGACTCTGGTAGTGAGAAGTCATGTGTAAATTCCAAGCTGTATGAGGAAGTTTTAAGAGAGAAGTATGAGGTAGCGGAAATTCCAGTGAGGAATACGTTCATCGTAACAGCTGTTGGAAACAAGTCTCAAAGAGTGAATAAACAAATAGCTGTCCCCATTAGCATAAGTGGAGAATGTATTTTCCAACCATGCTTAGTTGTGCCTAATTTAGTTTATGCCGTTATTTTAGGTACTGACTGGTTAATGTGTCACAAGGCTAAATTAAATTTTGATCTGTGTAATGTCAATCTTATTTGGGGAAAGAGTAGCAGGGAAGTCAGTTTACCATATGATGTTTTGTCAGAAATTAGTGCGAATAAAGTGTGTTCTAGTACGGAAGGATCTTGTGAAATTCCTAATATTAGGAAAAATATTGATGTCTGCTATGTGTCCATACAGAGAGATTCTAGAGATGAATTGTATGAGACAGTGGAGAAATGTAATTTAGCGGAAAGTCAGAAGGACGAATTGTGTGAATTATTGATATCACATAGTGATGTTTTTAGCGATCGGCCTGGTAGAACACATCTTTACGAACACAAATTTAATGTTATTGATAACTCAACTTTTGTAGGACCGAAATATCCCATTCCGTTAAAATACGCTAGCGCGGTTGAAGAGCAGATTGACATTATGCTAGATTATAATATAATTGAACCATCATGTAGTCCTAATTTAAATCCACTTGTTATTATACCTAAGAAGGATAACACGGTAAGATTGTGCATGATAATTTTTGTAAGACTAAATTGGATGAATTTGAGCTTGGTGACAAGGTTTTACTCAGAGTGCCACTCCCGTCATCAGCAGAAGCTGGTCAATTTTCTAAGTTTTTCTTGTTATATCAGGGATACTTCACCGTAGTGAAACGGATTGGGAAATGTGCTTATTCATTAGAAGACAAGGAAGGAAATATCGTAGGCACATACAATATAAGAAATCTTAAGAAATATATCATGTGAGTTTGTTGATTAATTTTCATTATTATGTTAATTCACCATATTTTATGAAGCTGGCATTGCGAACAGGACTTCAGTGAAATTAGCGTGTGTTGTGATAATAAGTGAGGCACGGCAGTGCAATAAACTCCAGTGCTTGGAGACAGTGTATATAAGGATATGTCTTCGAGTATTACTTTTGAACACTCAATGAACGTTTGAAACGACAGAAGTGAGAAAGAAATGTAATCTGTATGTAAATAATACTGTATAATCAAAGTGAACATGATAATTGATCAATGTTTTATATGTGTAACAACGAACATCCAGATGGATGATACTATGTACCCAATTTGTAAAGGGCATTTTATACATGTATCTATGGTGTACTCGATTTCAGGTGATTGTGTAGATATTTCATGAATCAATCGATTCATTTAATCGATTATTTCATGAGGGAGGCGTTCTGTAACCGTACAACTAGGTTACAGATTCCATTTAGTATTTATTATTATTATTATTATTATTATTATTATTATTATTATTATTATCATTATTAACCCGATTCATTAGATCATTTAGACTGTAATAATTAGGTATCACGTATATTATTGTATTTCATCATAGGTTAAGTGAATATGTTTGTAATTATTCTGTATTGTAGTAAGTGAGATTTGTTGGTTTCATATTGTCATGCTGTGGCTTGTAACTTTGGCTAGATGAGCTGGCATAGTATTTTGCAATCGAGGCTATGTTTAACTGGGAATGTTGTGTACAAGGAGATTTCCCGGTGACGCATTCGGCGTAGTCATTCTCGGACCGCTTGGGTACGCTTAGACGACACATGACTGATGACATCAGTGCGTGGACACGTGATTGCAACCAAGTGTCAGTATTCGCCAGCTACTGTATGTGGAAGTGGAAGGGATGAACAGTGAGTGGGGAGATGAGTTGTCATCGCGAGAGGATATAAGTAGATACAACGGTAGGGAGAGGTACTCAGTTCATAAGCAGATGATATCAATCAGTTGATAGTACTCAGTTCATCATATCTATTCAGTTGATGGTACTCAGTTCATAAGCAGTTGATATCGTGCAGATCATATGTTACAGTCAGAGGTATCAAATGGAAGAAGTGGTCTTAGTGTGATGGTAAGAGCTAAGAGTTGTGTTTTCAAGAGGTCCGGTAATAATCGAGGAGGTCTACAAGTGGTGCTTGTATCCGAGCAGAGACGGGTACTATGCTGATAAAGAAACATCATCTTCTTGTGAGGATGGACTTCACAAGATGTCTCCATAATATTTTCAAATCTCTTATAATATATTGAGTGGACGTAATTACATTGGAGCTCCCTACACGCGTACATGGTATGTAGGCCAACTCCTTGTTATATAAGAAGATAACAACAGACGGCTCCCGACTTCAGCTCACAGGTTTTCCCAAGAATTTCAAGTTCAACAGCGGTGTATGCAGACAACAGGTAATTAAAGCATCAGACATGTTATGCATTCATAACATGAAGAAGAGTGTAATCAGCGGCGATATCACATCTCACTTCAAGTTCATGCCAATAGATTTTTTTGTTTAGATTAAATTTTCCTTTTCTTTGTACCGCAAATCTCACGATATATTTCTTTTGTTAAATTAAAAGACGTAAATGATTGTTCATTGTGACGTAAATTTAGTCATAAACTCAGTTTTATTTTTAATTATAATAAGTGATTCCAGTTCCATGTACAATCCTCAATTGTGGAAATGCAACAGTAATTTAATATTGTCCTGATCCATATCCCTGTATATTGCCAGATATGTGAGTTTATCACCTCACGCCTTGAGATAATTGATATAAGAGGTATGCTCTACCGAATTTTGTTGTTTTTCTTAAAAAAGCAACTGGCGCTCAAACAAATGTTATTTATATTGTGTGAAGGAGATGTAAGTATAAGAGTAGTGGTTGGAGTAGCCACAATACGAGGACTTGCGACGTCTTCCCTTTCAGAATTCCGGGCGAGTTGGCCGTGCGGTTAGGAGCGCTGTGAGCATGCATCCGGGAGATAGTGGGTTCGAAACCCACTGTCGGCAGCCCTGAAGATGGTTTTGCTTGGTTTCCCATTTTCACACCAAGCTGTACCTTAATTAAGGCCACGGCCGCTTCCTTCCCATTCCTATCCCATCTTCGCCACAAGACCTATCTGTGTCGGTGAGACGTAAAACAAATAGCCAAACAAAAAAAGAACTTTCAGAATATGTCTTGTTACAGTTTGAGGTCAAAGAACATCAGCAAACTGTTAGTGATATTATCCTAAGTTCGTAAAGACCTCTATTATTTGATATTGCGTTGGCAAGAGTACAAAAAGTACGGTACCACTCCAAGCCTTCGTCCAGGAAAATCTTTAAATTGTGCATTAACAGGCCAACTGCGACTTCATACAGGTAATATTGCCGATATTTAATATTACTGATGTAATTTACGAGCTTCAGTGAACATATGACCATACTGCATAGTATTTTGTAGGCTGTCGTCATTAGAATAAGTTTAGAACATTGTGCGTCTATGTCTGCCATCTAGCGGAGAAATTTTGTCGCAGCGTAGTCGCAAAAATGCTCGCATAGAGCAGGCAGTATAGGAGGATCGAGACGGCGGTGGTGTGACCTCTTAGGACTTATGACGACTTGGCTTTTCCACTTGGACAAGAATTTGTTAATAATATTATGTCATTGCTTGTACATTTAAATTCCGAACTTGTTTATAATTTCATATTCGTTCTCTTCAAGGAAACAATGTTTACTATTTTTTTATATAACTTTCGTAAAACGTGTGCTATTAGCACATCTATATATATAAAATAAAAGTTTTGTCTGTACATTGCTCAGAATTTGAAAATAATGGTATTTCTGTATCGGTTATGTCAATAGTAACAAGAAAATGCACTTTTTACTTTTCCGTAATTTCTGTCTGTCTGTCTGTCTGTCTGTCTGTCTGTCTGTCTGTCTGTCTGTCTGTCTGTCCAGTGGCGGTGGGCTCTCAGGAGCACAGGAGCACGTGAACACCCAGTTTTATTACATATTTACGCATTCATTCTTTTCTTTCGACCTGATTTCGACAATCGATCGAAAGCATTCGACAATCGACTTACATCGAAGCTCCGTTACACCGACAGTTGTTCGTTTTGACTGACAGTGCAGCGAGCACACTGGATAATGCGCTATTGTGCTGAAGACTATACGCATGCGCAAAGCAGAGGACGTCATGGTTTTCTGCACTGATATTCCCATTAGCGAGGAGCACGGTAAGGTACGTGCCTTGTCGTCTAGAACCACCCTCAACCCAGTGGCAGTATTACAGTTGACCACAAGGGTCCGCCACCTCCCCTATTACGGTTAGCCACAGCCTCCCAGGAGCTACTATTGCATTACATTACCGGCAGATTTCGCTAGTACCCTAATTCTGAATAGGCATTTTGGTGTCTGTTCAGACTCTTTTCCAGAAAGAGAACTGAATACAATGGCGCATATGTATCCCTGCCTAAATAAGATACAGCTGAAGACTGAACTAGAAGTATTGTATATGAGAAATGGCTTTCAGAAAGATGATGGGGCCATTTCCATGTTGCAGTTTCTGCTTGACAATGAACTAGATAGGGACACATTTCCACAAGTATGCGAATTACTCCGAATTGTTGTCACAGCCCCAATTACGACAGCGGAGCCTGAGAGGTGTTTTTCTACTTTGAATACGAATTAAAACGTTTCTGAGGAACACCATGACTGGAGAACGACTGTCAGCGCTGGCTATGCTTGCTATTGAGAAGAGATTTGTCAACAACATCAGTGACTTCAATCGTAAAGTGATTGAGAAATTTGCGCGATTGAAAGACAGAAGGATTGCTTTCCTGTACAAATAATCAGCATTTACGTGAGTTGCTAATCTAAATCCTATCATTTAAATAAGCATGATCTAGTATTGTTGGTTGTACTGCATGCTAAATTGTTTAGAGTAGTGGCTATAATTTGCAAAATGAGAATAATTACCATTTGATACAGTAGAACCCTAACTAACCGAGATAATGTGGAGACTATTGGGGTCAATTCGGAAATAATTATTTTTAAAAAAATTACCGGTAAATGCGGTACATATTCCTTCTATGCTTCTCGTCATACCCAGGTGAACTTCGTCGCATCCTTCAGTGTTCGCAGTGCAGTAAAGCTATTATGAATTTTACTATTGTTCTACACTAAGACAGCCGGCCCGCGGTGTAGGGGTAATATGCCTGCCTCTTACCCGGAGGCCCCGGGTTCGATTCCCGGCCAGGTCAGGGATTTTAACCTGGATCAGAGGGCTGGTTCGAGGTCCACTCAGTCTACGTGATTACAATTGAGGAGCTATCTGACGGTGAGATGGCGGTCAAAAAAGCCAAGAATAACGGCCGAGAGTATTCATCGTGCTAACCACACGACACCTCGTAATCTGCAGACCACCGGGCTGAGCAGCAGTTGCTTGGTAGGCCATGAGGTTTGGTTTGGTTCTACACTAACACCCAGGTGAAATTCGTGCTGTTTAAAAACCAAGAATAGTGCTCGCATCCTTCAATAATCTCAGTGCAGTAAAGTTATTGTGAATTTTACTTTTGTTCTACACTAACAAATTAGTCTCGTATAAAATTTATCCTCGGTTACAGGGGTTCTACCAAAGTATTTGTGAAGAAGGAACCGTACAAGGAACTGTTAGTGAAATGATTTATGTACCTATGTTACTCTTTTGCTGATTTGAGACATGAACAGAAATGTTGTGAACCTCCTAAAAATGTTGTCACGAGCCGCCACTGTGTCTGTCTGTCTGTCTGTCTGTCTGTCTGTCTGTCTGTCTGTCTGTCTGTACACGCATCACGAGAAAACGGTTGAAGAGAATTTAATGAAAATCGGTATGTGAAGTCAGGGGATGAGCCTCTACAATCTAGGCTATAAATCATTTTACTCACGCTGAGTGAAATGGTAGTTTAGGGGAAGGCCTAAAATTGAATTCTCAACTATTTATGTTATTAGTGGTCTAATGAAAATCGGTATGTGAAGTCGGGGGATGAGCCTCTACAATCTAGGCTATAAATCATTTTACTCACGCTGAGTGAAATGGTAGTTTAGGGGAAGGCCTAAAATTGAATTCTCAACTATTTATGTTATTAGTGGTCGTATTTTAAAGAAAATGGGTATGCAAAGTTGGGGAACAAGTTGCTGCAATCTAGGCTATCAATAATTGTATTCACGCTGAGAAAAATGGTAGTTTAGGGGAAGGCCTAAAGTACAATTCTCAAATATTGTTGTTATTAGTAGTCCTATCTTGATGAAAATCGGTATGCAAAGTCAGGAAATAAGTCGCTATAGTCTAGGCTGTAAATTATTTTATTCACGCTGAGTGAAATGGTAGTTTAGGGGAAGGCATAACATGTAATTCTCAAATAGAGGTGTAATCGATGAATGCTACATAACTAAGGTTATATAGTATTAAATTTCCTATTATTCATGTCTTATACATTGTTACCGGACTGGCTATGATCACAAAGATATTCATGATTTTGAATTTTTGTTACTAAGTCCATATCAGCGCCGAGTAACCAGAAATGGGTAAACAGTATTTAATGAAAATCGGTATGTAAAGTCGGAGAATAAGAAACTACAGTTTATGGTATAAAATATTTTACAAATCACGGAGTCGAGAGAAAACTAAATGTGAAGGCCTACAATATAGAAAGCTCATAACATTGATCAACAATAACATTACATTGATCATTGTTTGTCGTGATGTGCTTTGTGTCATCTGTTGCCCTTCGTCTCCGGTAGATAGGATTACTGCTGCGTACAGAGTATTTTTTATTTGATTTACGTCGCACCGACATAGATAGGTTTTATGGCGACGATGTGATAGGAAAGGGCTAGGAGTGCCTTAGGCCTTAATTAAGGTACAGGCCCAGCATTTGACTGGTGTGAAAGTGGGAAACCACGGAATACCATCATCAGCGCTGCCGACAATGGGGTTCGAATCCACTATCTCTCGGATGCAAGCTCACAGCTGCGCACCGCTAACCACACGGTCAACTCGCCCAGCCATACAGAGTGTAACAGCCTGCCTGAATATTGATGGGAAGTAGCTGGGGAGTTAGATAACTTTCTTCTTTAGCATGACATTCCCCTGGTTTATAAATTTTCTGATACTACTGGTACGTAACACACTGGATCATCATAGCATTCGGGCTATTCAATCCCTACTCTGAGGCACTGATTGGAATGAACAGTGTGCATATTTAGCGGAATAATCGCAGATGAGTTTTCATGGCAATCTGTGGCCTGGAACTTTGGACTATTAGATTGGCACCCAATCTAACCGCAGCACTGTTCGTTAAAAGTGATAAAACGTGCGGCTTTCAATTTGATCGAGTATTTTATATGATAGCATTGCTTTTAATCGCTACATTCATACTTACGTTTTTGTAATGACCTATGTTGATTTCAGGTTAAGAAAACCACAAAGTCAGTCTTTCTGAGAATCCCGTAGCGAAGCACGGGTACATCAGCTAGTACTCATATAAAACACTTCACAACAAATGATTGTACATGTAATCGGCCAAAGAGTCCCTTTGTTGGACTGCTGGCCCGCTCCCCTCATGGGGAAAATGAAACAACTATTTGAAGAAAAAAAAAAATTGGACTTCATGGTAAAGACTGATATTAATGTTTTAGGAAATATAAGGGAAGACATTTTCCTTTCACCGAATGGCAATGTCTGAAAGCGAATATTCAGAAAATCCAGTGAAAGAGTATACGAATTCAGGCCAATGTATACATCGTGTTGGCAGATCATACATGCATGATCGCAGTGTTAGAAGTAGGTTTACCGGGCAAGTTGGCCGTGCGGTTTGGGGAGCGCAGCTCTGATCTTGCATCCGAGAGATAGTGGGTTCGAGCCCCACTGTCGGTAGCCCTGAAGATGGTTTTTCGTGGTTTTCCATTTTCACACCAGGCAAATGCTGGGACTGTACCTTAGATAAGGCCACAGTCGCTTCCTTCCCATTCTTTTTTTTTTTTTTTTGCTAGTTGCTTTACGTCGTACCGACACAGATAGGTCTTATGGCGACGATGGGATAGGAAAGGCCTAGGAATGGGAAGGAAGCTGCCGTGGCTTTAATCAAGGTACAGCCCCAGCATTTGCCTGGTGTGAAAATGGGAAACCACGGAAAACCATCTTCAGGACTGCTGACAGTGGGGTTCGAACCCACTTTCTCCCGGATGCGGGCGCGCAGCTGCGCGGTCCTAACCGCATCGTCCCATCGTCACAATAGGACCTATCTATGTCGGTGCGAAGTAAAGCAAATTCTTCTTCTTCTTCTTCTTCTTCTTAATCTGTTTACCCTCCAGGGTTGGTTTTTCCCTCGGACTGAGCGAGGGATCCCACCTCTACCGCCTCAAAGGCAGTGTCCTGGAGCTTCAGACTCTGGGTCGGAGGATACAACTGGGGAGGATGATCAGTACCTCGCCCAGGCGACCTCACCTGCTATGGTGATCAGGGGCCTTGGTGGGGGATGGGAAGTGTGGAAGGGACTGACAAGGAAGAGGGAAGGTTTTTTTCTTTCATTGCCAAGAAGAAAAGAGATAGCTGGGTAGAGTGGGAAGTGATACAAGGAGTATCTGCCTGTTTCCATGTCAGACACGCTACCAGGCGAGATTGTGTTAGGTATGTGGTGTTGAAGTGTGGTATTGAAGGGTCAGGGAAAAACCACATAGGCAGAAAGAAGAAAGAGCCTACATGTAAAACCTGACATCTTGTGATAGCACATGCAAGGATGTGGGCTGGAAAAAGACCAGAGGTTGTGTTAGTTAGGAACAGGTAACATGCACAAAACATAAACCAATTCCTTGCCATTTCATCATCTGGGGATCAGTCCGTCTGGGCACTGCTGTGACTAGCACGGTCCTTGCCGGCTGCGGAGCCATGCGTCGAGTACCACTAGGGCCTGTCGCACAGCTCCACCTCCTTGGGGTACCTCGTACCCAGTCTCCGATCCCGGAGATTGAGGCCAAGCTCGCCGAGGCGGGGGCCTCCTGGAAGGGGGTGGGACATGGCGCCGGGCCTCCTTCCTCTCTGCCCGCGCCATGGCCCGGTAGACAGGGCAACTGCGATGGGAGGCCGGGTGGCCCCCCCGAGCAGTTGGCGCACACCGGCGCCTCCCTAAGTGCTGCGCAGGCCGTGTAGTGGTGATCACCACCACAGCGGTTGCACCTCACCAGCCCACAGCTGACCTGACGGTGGCCCCACCTCAGACAGCGGAAACACTGCAAGAGCTGCTGAGGGGGACGTTTTACTCTCACCTGACTGCCGCTACCCGCTGAGGTCTTCTCCTGATTGGCTCCTCGGTTGACTGTTGTCCTGGGAGTAGTCTGGGGTTGCAGCTGGGCGGCCCTCTCCTGGTGGGCCGGCGTCGCCTTCTGCTTCCTGGTCCGGCGTCGTCTTCTTCTTCCCGGGGTTTTCTTCTCGGCAGGGGAAGAGGCCTCGTCCTGGTGGCCCTCCTCCCGGCCTGGTGATCCCGGGGTTGCTGGTGGCTCCGCTGCGTCGCCATCTTCTTCCTTCTCCAGGCTGGCGGTGGCGGCGTCGGTCGGTGCTAACACTCGACTGCATTCCCTGTCCTGTGGGGCGCACATCGAGGTCTGCATCTCGAACGACATGTTGGCTGGCAGGGCCTGGACGGCGGCCTCAGCACGCCAAGGGGCGTCCTTGTCCACTGTCGTGCTGCCATCCACCATCACGGGCGCTCTCCTGGTTTGCGCCCGGGTTACAGGCCCCTCCTGGTAGGCTTGCGTCTGCGACCACTTCGCCTTGGTAGGTGGTCGACGGTCCTGGTTGGCGGCCTTGTTGGTCTGCGTTTACTTCGAAAAGAACAGCTTTCCAACTGGGGTCGCGCCGTCGTCCTCGGTCCATGGCTCCGTCTGCGCGGCTGCCTCCTGGTAGCCCGAGACGTCCAGGTGCTCCCTGAGTCCTGGTAGCCGGGCAACCTGGAACTGCTGGGACCCGCGCTCCTCGTAGACCCTGAAGCTGGCTGCGTCGTTAGGGCGAATGATGATCGCCCAGGAAGGAGCCATAATGCCGATGATCGGCAGGAGTGGCTCTCCGATGTACTCCGCAGTCGCATTCAGGTTGTCGAATACGTGGAGCGTCCCCTGGTAGTCGCCTTCCCCCTGGCGGTTGAACACCACCAGTCCCGGGCGTTCATAGCTGGGGACATCCGTCGTGTCGAGCGCGTCCAGCAGCTTCTCGACGGCTCCCTTGTAGTCGACCAGTCTCACTGGTAGGGTCGGCTTCTCCATCCTGGTCCTCCTGTAAGATATCCTGAAACAGAAGAAAGAGCGAGCACTGAAAAGTGCTACAGCTGAGACAATGCTCCTTCGAAAATGTACTAATAAGTACAAGAGCCTGGCTGATACTTGAAAAGTACAGAGCGCCTGGCAAGGAGAGAGAGAGCGCAGCGAGAGGCACGTATGTCCTTTCACTACGGCAGTCAGCTCGTCCTTAACGAAGAGGGAAGGACGCAGCCGTGGCCTTAAGTTAGGTACCATCCCGGCACATGCCTGGAGGAGAAGTGGGAAAACACGGAAAACCATTTCTAGGATGGCTGAGGTGGGAATCGAACCCACCCCTACTCAGTTGACCTGCCGAGGCTGAGTGGACCCCGTTCCAGCCCTCATACCACTTTCCAAATTTCGTTGCAGAGTCGGGAATCGAACCCGGGCCTCCGGGGATGGCAGCTAATCACACTAACCACTACAGCACAGAGGCGGACCAGTAAAGCAAATATATTTTTTAAAAAGAGAAGTAGGTTAACAAAGACAATTTTGTTTCGTAACCAGTAGGTTGATACACTATTACTCTTCATTAGGCCTTCATTAGAAAGTAATGTTGATTTTTCAACATATTTCTTACAGCGCTGATTATATTGACGGGTATAATTGGCTCCTCAGAGCCATGATTACTCAGTGTTTAGAGGTATGATGTATTTATTTCCCTTTTTTGTAATGCCACTGATTTACATGATACCGATCGAGTGGTTGCGGGTTTTGGGCCGCGCAGCTGTGAGCTTGTATTCGGGAGATACTGGGTTCGAACTGCACTGTCGCTAGCCCTGAAGATTGTTTTTCGTGGTTTTCCCATTTTTACACCGGGCAAATGCTGGGGCTGTACTTTGATTAAGGACACAGCCGCTTCCTTCCCACTCCAAACCCTTTCCTATCCCATCGTCGCCATAAGACCTATCTATGTCGGTGCGACGTAAAGCAAATTGTAAACAAACAAAATATTATTGTTCAGTTCTCTTCAATCATATAATTTACCACTGTCACTTTCCATTAAAGGAAGCCGTTTTATAACTTAACATTTTAGAGCAAATGAAACATTTCACGAAAAGCTAAATACAAAACTCCTTAATAGACTGAAACCACAGCCGAGTGTCACATTTCCACTTGTAATCACGTTTGGAAAACAGCGATGACGATGAATGATAATAATAACGTCCAACTAATTACTTTTACGGTTTTCGGAGGTGCTGATGTGGCAAAATTTTGCCCCACGGGAGTTCTTTTGCGTGCCGGCATATTTCCGACACGAGGCTGACATATACGTATGAGCACCAAATATCACCGGACTGAGCTAGGATCGAACCTGCCGAGTTGGGCTCAGAAAGCCAGCGCCTTAACCGTCGATTACTATACTTTGTCTACTTTGCTCCAAGATCTCGCCAACGCTTTTAGGACTAAAAACTCGCTCATTCACTTCGTATGAGAGATAATGTTTTCGGTCGTTGGGCAGAATTATGCCTGTCCATTTATTACATTTACACGAAAGATAGCAAAATATACGTATCCCCATTCTAAAAATATGTTGTTAGAAGACTTTACATCAATAGTACATTTATTTTGTTTACTTAACTGCAACTGAGCACCGTCCTCTCTTATCAAGCATTTGTCCTGTATTTCTTCTTTTGGGGCTTTCTTTCTACTGGAGAGAAAGTCGGAAGCATACTGTAGTCACTGAGAATGTTTACATGCAGTCGCGGCTCGCTCTAAAGGGCAGAGGGGCATGTGCCCCTCCAGCTAAGTAACTGTTTTTATACATATAAATACTGGTAATTTGAATGGTGATACGTTCAATTTTGATATTAAGCGCCGCATGCAGCTATTCGTCAATGTTTTCATCAAACACGTACTTTGCTTCCTCCGGTAGGCTCTTCGCTGGTCGGTCATGCTGGTCCTGTGCCCTTAGCTGTTGAATCTCGTAGGTAATTTTCGTTCACGCATGCACTGAATGGGAGATTGGGTCATTGCCGAAGCCAGCCCGCTACGATTC
This sequence comes from Anabrus simplex, assembly GCF_040414725.1. NCBI lineage: Eukaryota > Metazoa > Arthropoda > Insecta > Orthoptera > Tettigoniidae > Anabrus > Anabrus simplex. The sequence continues at coordinate 1,755,277,820 of NC_090265.1, forward strand.
CGAAAATACGCGAAGGCTTATCGCGCCGAGCAGAACATCCGTTTCAAATTCATGTTCCAAGTCTGTCATCTGCGGTCTGATAAACGTGCTGTACTGGCTAATGAAATTAGTCAGTATCCTATCTCGTGGTGTCGTTCAAAGTAAATCTCTCGTGTGTTGTGTGTGGATATATAGAATCCCTATGAAGAGTCGCTTAAGATGTATCACACAGGTATAATTAACCTGTAGGCTACGTACAATTAATTCTGTGAATACCTAATATTTTAAATAGACCTTCTTTTTTTGCTATTGGCTTTACGTTGCACCGACACAGATAGGTCTTATGGCGACGATGGGATAGGAAAGGCCTAGGAGTTAGAAGGAAGCGGCCGTAGCCTTAATTAAGGTACAGCCCCAGCATTTGCCTTGTGTGAAAATGGGAAACCACGGAAAACCATCTTCAGGGCTGCCGACAGTGGGATTCGAACCCACTATCTCCCGGATGCAAACTCGTAGCCACGCGCCTCTAACCGCACGGCCATCTCGCCCGGTTTTAAATAGACCTTTTTCTCGACTGTCCGCAAGTGAAAAGACGAAGAAATAGACACTCGGTCGACCAACACCTCATTTACAACTAGAACAAGTCGGACAATATAAAGGGTGCGAATGTTGTTGTTTGAGTCATCAGTCCATAGACTGGTTTGATGCAGCTCTCCATGCCACCCTATCCTGTGCTAACCTTTTCATTTCTACGTAACTATTGCATCCTACGTCTGATCGACGTAGATTCCAGCCAGGGGTGTATACAGAATACGAGTGATTGTGTGACTGTGATTAAAGGAATGTGTTTTTCTGTTTTCCGTGCATGTTATTCGGACATGACCTGACGTGGGCGAAAACCGGAGTAACAGATCTCACACACTTGAAAGAAAAAATTAAAAAGCACGAAAGTTCCTCGCAACATATCAATTCATGGATGGAATTAGCTGTGCTAGGGAAAGTTAATATAGTGACTCAACTGGATTCTGCTTATCGCCAATCCATTAACAAACACAATGATCAGGTTACGAAAAATAGACACATATTGCGCAGCATTATTCAGTGCATAAAATTCTGTGGCGTATTTGAAGTGGCACTCCGTGACCATGATGAGACAGAAAATTCTCTAAATCCTGGAATTTTCAAAGGTTTCATTAATTTTACAGCTGAAATAGACGTTGCTATGAAAGAACACCTGGCCAAAGCTTCTGTAATTAAAGGTACGTCAAAGACCATTCAGAACGGGCTTCTCAGCTATATGTTGAATGTGTGTAGGGAAGAAATTTCTTCAGAAATTTGGGAATCCCAATTCTTTGCAATAGAAGCAGATGAAACAACAGATGTTTCAAACAAATGCCAATTAGTAGGTACTTGTTTATCGACATGCATTAGAGGGTTGCGTCCAATGAGAGATTTTGGGGGTTTATGAATCCAACCGACAGGACAGCGGATGGATGTTTGTTAGAACAAATTAATCCCATATTAAGGGACACGTCACATAAACTTATTTGTCAGGGTTATGACGGAGCCAGCGTAATGAGCGGAAGGACAGGGGGTGTGCAACGAAATTGAAAGTACACTACTTTAACGCACATTTCATTCATTGTTATGGACACCAACTAAATTTGACAATGCAGAAGGCTTGTTCGTACAATCCTCAAGACAAATTATTTTTCTGCAACCTGTCCGCAGTTCCAACTTTTTTCTAACTCGTCTCACAGAAGTGACCTCTTGAATGAAATAATGAAGACTATACTCCCTCGGATTATCACTACTCGCTGGAACTATAACATTCGTACGGTGAATATAGTTTACGAGAATAAATTGATTGAGTGCTTTCATAGAATAGAAGAAGGTAAAATGTCTGTTAGCGTAAATGAAGTCAGTGGACTGCACCTTGCTCTTGAGGATACCATATTCATGTTCTGGTTGTCTATTTTTCACAAATTAATGCCGCAAGTTGACATACTGTACAGTCAGCTACAAAAACGCGAAACAGATTCAGTCCAAATAAAAAAAGGCTATTTCTGACTTCGCAAAGTGAACAACAACGTGAAGAAATAGATAAAATTTCATGTGATCTCACGGACTACAATAATTCCGAGTAAGTGACACAAGGACCATTGCAGCGAAAGAAGTCTGTGACGTTGTAATGAATCAGGTGCATGATAGATTTGCATTTACTAGGTATATTGAAGCTGCAACACTACTGTACTTCGACTCATTTGACAAATTCTCTATAATTTTTCCAGAAAATGTATTAAATTCTACTGTGTTACATTATCCAATGTTGCAGAAAGAAAGGCTAAGATGGAATTAGAAGTGATTTATAAACGGACAGCTTTCAGGCAAGTCAAAGGAGCTCTACCACTCCTCGCTTTTATTTAGAAAATAATCTGAAATCAACGTTCAAAGAAACGCAAAAGCTTCTTGACATAATTGTGACAACACCCATGACCACAGTCGAAGCAGAGCGCTGTTTTTCGACACTGGCTCGTATTAAGACATTTCTACGCAACACAGTGACCGAAGAACGACTGTCTGGCCTGGCAATGATTTCTATTGCGAAAGACCTTATTTACGATATGTCTGACTTTGACGATAAAGTCATTTCTAAGTTTGTGAATTTACGGCATAGAAGAATGCAATTCGTGTTTAAATAAAGGAATAACACTGCCATCGTCGAACAAGGCCCTACCGTATTCTTCATTTGTATGGCCAAGGAGAGTAGACTGTACTTCATTCGTCCTGTAGACTCAGTAGTCATTCTCTTAAATGATCAGTCGGTACAGTAATTTGAATGGACTTCAGGATTACGGGGCCATCCAACGGTAGTTCCATAATGTTTAGAACGCTGTGAACATATTTCAGATAGACTTAAGTGACAGTAGGTACATTTAAATAGTTCAAGATACTTTAGTGACAGTAGGTGCTGTACATTTAAATAGTTCGAGATACTTTAGTGACTGTAGTTAAACAGTTCAAGATTTAGGGTGATGAAGAGTCTGGATCGCCGCCTTCTTCGAATGGATACCAACATTTCACTCCACAGTTTCTCTTAAAATGAAGAAGATGACAGTGAAGTAGGTGAGTAATGATCAAGTATTTAACATTGTATGATGTGTATCCGGGTATGCATTTCTTTACTCATGTGTGCTTGGTAAGAACGTAAATTTGTGAAAAACTAGTGCCCCTCCGCCAGTTCCCCTCAGCAGCCGCTGCTGTTTACTTGTAAGAATTTTAAACCATATCAATATCCTCACAGTTTTAAAAGTCCCCTATTTACATTGATGAGCACAGTGGAGCGAGCTTTTTGACAAAGAGCTACGATTTGAACACGCTCCGCTCGCTGCAGTGGTTCACTCGCAGACGGTTGCGCCGCTGGTATCTCTAGTGTAGGGCTATTATTTACTAACTCTATGGTACAACCAGGCAACCACCCTCAACGTTGATAATCTGTAACTGAGATTTTACCGTAAGAGTAACATCTGCTACTCTTGATCCTCTTTGCTTTCAGAATGAACTTGTTTACGCGGCTACTTAGCAACTGTTGCTATGCTACGGCAGCAACTCTCTGCCGACTTCACACGGCTCGCTCAATTGACACGACAGTTCCCATTTATATACATCACTTCAAGAGGCTATTACTTCATATAAAGGTGCAAACGATAAAATATAAACAATGAGGACGTATTTCGTTTCAGAACCGCTCGGTGCTTGCGAAATACCAACAGAAATAAAAAAGAAAAAAGTGCTGCTACTGACTGAGAAAGAATGGCAGGAGCTGAACGACCGAAGAGACTTTATGGAAAAGGAGCAGGAGATCGTAGATAAATATCGTCGCGATAGACTACGTTTGAAGGAAGAATCCAAGGCTATGGTGAAACATTGGAGGAATACTCTAGAGGTAATGCTTTGAATATTATTATAACCCATAGTTCGGTAGCGGAGTAGGCCTACTGTTCAATCTTTGTTCATAATGGTAATGGATTTCATGAGGTTAATCTTTTCCTCCCCGAGGAGGTAGAATAGGCCTAGATCTACGATATCCCCTGCCCGTCTGAAAAGGGCCCCCAGATGTTTTTATTTCGGCCGCTAGGAGGGTCTAGCATTGCTTCCACATACTTCTGTCAGCCTCCTAGCTTTTATATTTTCTTTCTAACCTTCCTTGGTCAACTTCTGTTCTTTTCCGACCTCAGCGATATTCGATTTTCTGAGACCTAAGGAGTCTCACTTTCTTATCATTCGTGGTAGTGGCGGTTCGCAGTTGCGGCGATTTGTGTGTATGTGGGGGGGGGGGGGGAGTGGTGCCGTGGTGGGGCAGTCGCCCCCCCACACACACACACACTTTGTGGAGAAATTTAATTCATTTATTCTGATACCAATACGTGTTTTCTAAAGGACACAGAATAGCTTACAAGTTATTTTTAAAAATGTTGGTTTCGAAGAGAAATATAAATATAGGCTACCGTATTGGTGAATATGAACATTAATGATACTGTCAGGAGGAAATTAAATACTATGTTTTCCGTACAAATGGTTCTTCATTATTGCCACTGAGAATTTTATAAAGGTTAGCGACCATCATGGAGTAAGCTGCCAGCGACAAGGGAGTGGACAGATAACCCACCCCTGATAATATCATTTAATTATACGATGTACTTGTTTTACAGGACACGAGAGCGGAAGAGAGCGGCCCACACTCTAAAGTTTTAAATGCATATATGTACAAATTGTTGCAGAGACAAGTGTGTTCCAATAACACCACATAGAGGGACATCGACAGGCGGAAGAAGATAGCCCCTTGCATTACGTAAGGCTTGGCTTTAATTCCCCCCTCTCCAAAAGGAGACTTGGCACCAGGGACTGCTGGCTGCTGGGCAATGGGACGAACCTGTGGCCCAGAGCCCAGACGCTACCAGACCCGAGCCGCACCAGGCAGTGACAAGAAGGACTGATCCCCTCAATAACAGAAAATGGCAAGGAAATGGTTATGTTTGCATGACACATAATCCTAACTAACACAACCTCTGGTCTATCTCCAGCCCACATCCTTGCATGTGCTATCAAAAGAAGTCAGGTTTTACATGTAGGCTCTTTCTTCTTTCTGCCTATGTGGTTTTTCCCTAACCCTTCAATACCATACTTCAACACCATGTACCTAACACAATCTCGCCTGGTAATGTGTCTGACATGGAAACAGGCAGATACTCCTTGTATCACTTCCCACTCTACCCAGCTATCTCTTTTCTACTTAGGAACGAATAGCATGTCGGAGGCCATGTAGATTGAGTCGATGGTCACGGCGGGGGAGTGGGCTACGGGGGCCCCCTGTAAAAAAAATTTTAAAAAATCGAATTCCCAGTCGCCGCTACTGGCCAGTTCATGGAGTTCACAGGAGATGGGGCACAATGTTTTAGATTATTCCCTACCCAACAAAATACACGAAAAGCAAAATGACCGAGTTAACTGACAACCACACACCCATTCTCATTTTTCGTTCACATTTTTATTGAAGTTTCCAGTTATGTTTTTAACCTTAAATACCTAAGTTATAGCCTACAAAGTTCTGTTGTTGGACCTAATTCCTGTGCAAGTTATTGGTCCTCGTAATTTAGAGATTTAGTTTGTAAATATCTCGCCTGATTCATTTCACTTACCGTACTATAATTGACATATTACACACAAATAACACATGAATATTCAGGAAAACTCTTCTAGAACGTATCGGCCACCGACAAGGACTATAACCGCACCCTTAAATAACAGTAATCAACCACTAGTTTATTTCCTCCTGATCACTTATAGGTACTTCATTCAGTTTGACCAACATAATTCCATGTAAAACCAATAACAACGGATATCCACTGAATGCCTTAACCATAAATGAAAAAGAATGTTTTATGCTGCTAGAAGAAGTCGAAATAACCACTAAATGCCTACATAACATTACATTTTAAACAATTCCCTGCTAAAATATCTCAAATCTGCTAGGTTTAGTGAAAAAATTGCAACATTGGCACCACTGATTTGGTTCTCTCTAAACAATGGAGCCAAATCCTGCACGGCAATTTCTATTTTTTTTCCGATTGATATTTTTGCTCACATTATTTGTGTTTCTAGTTTCATACAATCATCACAAGAAAGCCTTTCTTCGTTGGAGAAAGGGCGTTGAAATTTCATGGGGGGGGAAGGAAATTTTCTTCGACCTACCAGACCTCTGAAGAAAGTTAACAAAACTGTTTCTGTCACCATCTAGTGTACAAAATATAAACTATATGGAAGACCATTACAATGCCGAATTGTCCGGTCTCAAAATCTTTGTGACTTTAGTCAGGGGATTTCACTGTCCCCCCCCCCAAACCCTCACCCAAATGAGAGAGAAGCCCACAACTTGAATATAACCATTGCTATGTTGCCAAATTTCTCCCAATATACGTGAAAGGAGTCTAACGCTTCAAAGCTACAAAAAACATATTTTGAAGAAATAACATTATAAGAAATTCTTAATACTTGATGGATGGAGGGGCACGTGACCATGTGTCATTGGAAGTGTGGATTGGTGACCACAAGGCCCTTAGCTGAGCCCTGGCATTGCTTCCTCTTACTTATGCCAGGCTCCTCACTTTTATCTATCCTACCCAGCCTCCCCTGGCCAACTCTTGTTCTTTTCTGAATCTGATGGTATTAGAGCATCCGAGGCCTAGGTAGTCCCTCATTTTCACGCCCTTCGTGGCCCTTGTCTTTCGTTGGCCAATACCTTCATTTATTGAAGTATTGGACCCCTTCAGTTTTTTCTCTCTGATTAGTGTTAATAGAAGATGGCTGCCTAGTTAAATTTCCTCTTAAAATAGTTATCACCACCATTCTGAAACCTTCTCCTTTTAGAAGGTTAGCGACCATCATGGAGTAAGTTTTCATACCATATTTTGTGTTCTCGTTTCAGAGTTGGTGTATGGTATTGTGGTATTCAAACCACTATTGGAGGTTTGTGTTCACTGTAATCTTCTCCATCCACATCCATGTTGTTTCCCTTCCTTGTTCTGTTGGATCAGGCTGCAGACCTATTTGACAATTCAGAAGATGCGACCAAAATAGGCTGCTTTTCTGAGTTTTGCAATGGTTAAGATTTTAAATTACTTCTCAGCACGGCAGAGTACCACCTCGATTGTGACATGGTCTACTTATGAGATCTTGAACATTCTGCAATACATCTCCTTTCCAGTGGCCTGCAGTTGGTTCAATGACAAAGCCTTTAGTGTCCGTACGTTATCACCATAAAACAGCACCAGTAACACATAACAGTTCACGACACACCGAGTTTTGAATCAGAGGTCACAGTTTTAATTTCAGAAACACATTCCTTCCAGTGCTGATTTTGTTTTTGAGTTCTATGTGTGGATCCCTTTCTTGTGTTAGTTAGGTACTTCAAATGTGGCAACCTTTCAATGGTGTTTCAACTCAGGATGATAACAGCGTACCCCCTGTGGGTGGGGGCAGTATAAATATCTACAATATCCTCTACCTGTGATAAAGGGCAACTGAAAGAGGACCTCAATTTCTCTTATCTTGGAAGCATCAGTTGGCAATCATGGGGCCCCTAGCTGGGTCTGACATTGTTTCCATTTACCAGTACCAACATCTCATTTTCATCTTTGCTATGTGACCTCACTTGGCCACCTCTTGTTAATTTCTGACCTCGACGGTATTAGGCTTGCAAGGCTAGAGAGGCTTTCATCTTCACACCCATGGCCCGTCCCGTTCTCTTCCTGATCATCATCATTGCTGACCATCTTCAGTTGCCCGGTTGTAGTGTACGAGCCCCTTCCATCTTTGTCTGTCCATGAACCACTGTTCTCTCATAACCTTCTCCCAATCTTGTCCTCTCTCCTTGACATCTTTCTTCACCAGTTGGATCCATTTTCCTCTGGGTGTGCCCACTGGTCTTTTTTTTAAACTTCCCTTTCATATTCTCTTCTTGCATTCCTGCTTGCACTCATCCTTCTTACATGGCCAAAACACTTCAGTCTTGCTTTCTGGGAGACTGGGAATAGTAGGGAGTCCCCCATTCCCACATTCTCTTGGACTTTTTCATTCCTGAACTTGTCCTTCCTGGTCTTCTGTATCATGGTGCATAGGAACATCATTACTGCAGCTTGGAGTTTTCCCTACTCTCATTATTCAAAGTGCTGGACCTCTTCCATTTCACCTCTGGTTAGTGTTAAGAGAGGAAGGTTGCCCACTTGTACTTCATCTTAAAAACAATAATCACCACCATCTGAAACCAGTGTTGGTGGTTTTCTCTTCATTGATTTCCATGAATTACCTCTGGGGCTCTCAAATTGGAATCATGGGTTCATGACCACAGGGTCCTTAGCTGATTCTAGCATTGTAAATCATCAATGACCTGCATTTAGGGCTGTTGCCCAGGTGGCAGATTCCATATCAATTGTTACTTAATTTTTTCTTAAATGTTTACAAAGAACTTGGAAATTTATTGAACATTTCCCTTGATAATTTATTCCAGTCCCTTATTCCTTGTCCTATAAATGTATATTTGTCCCAGTTTGTCTGCTGTTCCACTTACTTGTACTAGTGCTTGTACTAGGATCTCTATGATCCTCACTATCATCCTTCCACTGCGACCTTCTTTGTTCAACTTCCCCTGTGGGTGACAGCTGTTGAAGACATCCATGGTATCCCATGCCTGTTGTGAGAGACAACTGAAATGGACCCAGGAACTTTCATCTTGGGAGCGTTGATTGGTGGCCTAGGGTTCCCTAGCTTAGTCTAACATTGTTATACTTCCATGTATCAGACTCCTCGTCTTCATCTTTCCTATCCGACTTCCCTTGGTCAATTCCGGTCCTTTTTCAAATGCCTATGGTACTGGGCCTAGGGACTCTTTAATTTTTGTGCCAATTATGGCCCTTCCTTTCTTTTGCTGATACCTTCATGCTTCTTGATTAAGCAGTATGTTTCGAGCTGTCTGTGCAGAGATGGCATGGAAGGGCATCAGTAGATGGACAAGAGGATACAAGAGGAAGAATTGGAGAAAATCATTTACAGGAAGAGGAATTAGGGATTGAAATAATTTATCAAGGGAATGTTTCATGAATTTCCAAGTTCTTTAAAATCACTTAAGAAAAGACTAGATAAACAACTGATAGTGGATCTAACACCTGGGCAGCAGTCCTAAATTCAGATGAATTATGTCTGATTTATCAACTTTATCTATTTAAGTTATAACTATTAATAATTAATATGTAATTCTTCTTCATTTTCTTCAGCATTTGTCCCTCCTGTGGGTGGGGTACACTACATGGATTCCTTGTCTCCATTTAGTTCCATCCTTGGCCATGTCAGGATGGAGATTGATACTCTTCAGATCTTTGTGAAGGGTATCGGCCCATCACTGTTTTGATCGTCCTTTTGGTCTCCTACCAGCAACTTCTAACATGTAACCTGTTTTCGTGATAGTGTCGGCGTCTGCCCTTAGTACATATCCAAACCATCGTAGATAACTTTCGTGCATTTTTTCTTGAATCAGTGCAATGATAAAACTCTCCCTGATGGATTCATTGCAGATGTGATCCAGTTTAGTGATGTTAGCTGTAAATGTCAGCATCTTAGTCTCCATGATGCCCAAATCTATAAAAAAACTATTTAAAATAGTTTGTGTTGGGTCAACCTTGTCAATACACTTTTTATAATTGAAAATTATTTATTCATTCATACATGTTTTAGGAAAATTATGCATTTGCTTCATCAGTCATAGTTGGTCAACATTTGCATCCATACAGTGCAACATGTTGGATGACAGTATGATAGATTTTTGCTTTGAGATTATATTTCATCCTCCGGTTGCAAGTGATGCCGGTTGTTGTTCATTTCATCCAGGAAGGTTGCCCACTTGTACTTCATCTTAAAAACAATTATTATTATTATTATTATTTGGCGTATGATGAATAATGATAACCCATAAACTATTTACACAACCAGTGAAAGATGAGTACAAAGTAAATACAAATTATCATATCTATACAGTCAAAGAAAGCAATTTACAAAGTTTGAAAGTACAAGAAGAAAACACAATATATTTACATCGCTATCCACCTATCAAATCTGACAGTTCATATATACACACTGAGTGCGAGTGATGTACATGTCACTAAATGTGAATGTCCAAACCCGCCACCCACTTCACTGCTTCGGGTGTTGCTGTGTTGAGGTCTTCCATGGTGCCAGTGAAAGCACGGAGTGGACATTCCTGCACTACATGTTTCATTGTTTGTCGAACCTCCCCACAATCACAGTATGGAGAAACTGACCAGCCCCAGGTGTGTAAAGTGGATGCTGTTCTACCTACTCCACATCTCATGCGGTTTAGTCTACTCCAGGTGCAACGTGGCAGATCAAAGCCTGCCAGCTTTGTGGATGGGTTATTAATATCCACTATTGCCCGAGCTGGGGATAAAGACCACTCTGTTAACCATTTAGAGGTGGGGTTGAATTCACTAGATGTTATCTTCACGGCTGTCTTCCAAGCAGGCTGGCGAGACTTCAGACGTGTGCATTTCTGTCTGATATCCTCATGAACAGGTAGACGTTCATTCTTTAGCATTCTGGTCCATAGCTGAAAAAGGGCCGTCTGTCTCCTGATATGTGGAGGTAGTATATTGCTGAGAACCGGTAACCATTGGGTCGGTGTACCACGAAGTGTACCAGTTATGATTCGCATGGTTTGACGAAGTTGTGAATCTACTAGCTGTGTGTGAGCACTGTTAAGCCAAACACCAGAGCAGTATTCTGCTGCAGAATAGACTAAGGCCAGAGATGTTGTCCTTAATGTGTTTCCATCCGCTCCCCAGGAAGTTCCAGCCAATTGTTGGAGAATGTTATTACGACTTTTTAGTTTGTTGGCGGTTTTCTGCAGATGATTTTTGTACGTAAGAGACCTGTCCAATGTTACTCCTAAGTAACTAGGATTGGCACAATATTGTAGTTCATGGCCCTTGAAGAATACCCTTGGATGGTGGTTTGCTTCTGCGTTGTTCAGATGGAATGTAGATGTCACTGTTTTCTGTGGATTGGGATGAAGGTACCATCTTTGAAAGTAGTCATCCAACAGTTCAAGGTCTCGGTTAAGAACTATTTCAGCTTCTGCGAAGTTGGGTCGTTGAATTGTAAGGCAAATATCATCCGCATATACGAACTTTCGGGACACTGTTTCAGGCAGGTCGTGGATGTATAAGTTGAAGAGAGTAGGAGATAGAACCGACCCTTGAGGCAGACCATTGTTGACTTTGTGGAATTTGCTTCTGTTGTGTTCTGAATGAACTTGAAATAGTCGGTTGCTTAACATTCTGTCAATTAGTGTAGTAATTTTTAAGCAAGGAACAGCTTTAATCAGTTTAAGCATAAGACCTTCCCTCCAGACTGTGTCATATGCAGCTGTAAGATCTAAGAAGACAGAGACGCTTTTCAATTTCTTCTCAAAACCAACCTCCAGATATGTGGTCAAGGACAGTACTTGGTCACTGCAGTCACGGCTGGGTCGAAATCCTGCTTGTTCAACTGGAAGGAATGCTTCGATGGCAGGTGCTATTCGGTTTAGTATCAGTCTTTCTAATAACTTGTAGGTGACGCAGAGTAGAGCTATAGGTCGATAGCTTTGTGGGAGAGTTGGATCCTTTCCTGGTTTCAGAAGGGCAATAATTTTTGACTTCTTGAAGATTGGGGGAAGTCTTCCTGACTGAAGTATGGAGCTGAAGAATGCAGCAAGCCATCTTCTTGTAGCTGGACCACAGTTTTTTAGTAGTTCTGGATAGATTCCATCTAGTCCTGCAGCTTTGCCATTTCGGAGTGATTTTAATCCCTCATCGACCTCTTGTGATGTGAAAGGTTGTGAATAGGTTGCGTTCGGTTGTGTTTCTCGTTTTGCCCGTTTAAGCTCAGTTTTAACCCATTTCGTGGTCAGTTTATTCCTTGTTGTTTTAGAGGTGGAAACGAGGTGATTTGCTATTGCTTCTACCTTGATTGGGGAATGTTGCTTTGGTGGTATGGATGTGGAATCTAATTTTCGAATAAGTGACCATGCTTTTCTGCTGGAATGGGTGAAATTCATGTCTTTTACAGTCTTCACCCACTTCTCTTTTCTAGCAAGATCAAGTGATTGTAGTAAATCTGTTGCTTTCTCGTGACTGCTATTTTCTTCGAATTCCTTACTCAGTCTGCTGGACTCTTCACTCCATCCCGGTATATAGTCTTTACGGAATCCTCTAGGAATATAGGTTTTTGCTGCTGATTTTATTAAGCCAACAAACCTCATGTAGTTCTCTGGGATAGGTTTAATCCATCTGATGTTGGCATCAGTAGACTTGGCATAAGCAACCCAGTCTGCTTTCTGAAAGTTCCAGCGAGGTCTGGGTGTAGATTGTATAACTGGGATCTGAATTCCTATTTGGTAGATTATGGGTCTGTGCTGGCTGTGCGGGAAGTTATTGAGCACTTGTCTCCTAACACGGCAAGATGGTAACATAAAACTGTGCGATACAAAGCAAAGGTCTGGTGTGTAGTCACATTTCCAATGGCCAGAGTGAAACGTTCCCTTATCTTTGGGGTCATATATCAGTGCAAGGTTGTTTACTTCTGCCCATTCTGAGACCTTAGTTCCATTTTCATCATCTCGCTTATAGCCCCAAGATGTATGGTGGCTGTTGAAATCTCCAAGGATGATGTTATTATGAGAGGGTATTATGGGAATGGGATCAGGCCATATTTCATTGGGTGGCTTGTAAATATTCGTTACCATGATGTCTTCTATTTGTACTGAGGTGGAGAAATAGGTTGGATGATCACTTACTGGTAGGGTACTGTAGTTGCAAATGTTATTTCTAATGTAAGTAGCAATTCCGTATTGAGCATGGTCGTGAGCTGCTATCATTTTAAATCCTGGTATCTTTCCCCTTGCCAATAACTGTTCAGTGTTCTCTGTATGTGTTTCCTGTAGTACAACAATGTCAACTGAGTGCTTCTGTAAAATGCTTGATAAATACTCACTCTTGGCTCTACTAATGCCTTCGATGTTAAACTGGCAGATGTTGATCTGTGGGCCGATCTTCCGTGTTTGAAATTCATAGTCCTTAGAAGGACTGTTCGACGAATATAGGTTATCATGACCGAGAGATCGTTTATGACAGTTCGGTCTCATCTTGATCGTAGTTGCTCGCTTAGCACCACCCGGGGGACACGTGCAGGGTAATGGTAGGTAATACCTGCGGAAACCTGAAACCTTGCATTGATTTCTTCGACAAGTCGGCCATCATCAGTGATCGTGGAGCCAAGATACATGAATCTTGTCACTGGTGGCAGGTCCTCACCATCTACCCGAATGGTTCTAATTGGGATCTGACGTCATATATTCAGTCTCCTTTTTATTTAGATGCAGATCATATTGCACCAGCTGGTTGCTCCATTCTTGGGTTTGGCATTGCAGATCAGCCTGCGTTTCAGAGGCCAACATTACAGTGTCTGCGTAGAGAAGTGTCCATGGCAAAGAACGGTGCAGGTCTACTGTAGGCAGGCATTTATTCAAGTGGAGGCATATGCTTCTCCTAGTGCACCGTCACTGCATTGTCCTACATAGGAGGCTTGCAGTGGTGTCTCTCAACGCCGCACTAGTGCCAGCGTCTTGGAAAGGTGTAGCATTCAACTGATGAGCCCACTGCTACACTGGGGCAAAATGCTGATAATTTCATGATTAAAAAGGCCTAAAGATTTAAAGAGCTTAATTGTAATAATTTTAACACTCATTCTCTGCAACAATAAAACACGAGTAATACTCTTCCAAAGCATGTAGTCTCCAGATACTAGGTTCTATCCCTTATGCACCCTTATGAGTTTCCTTATTGGTTATTAATTGAACAAATGAAATTTACAAAACCACATCCCTTGTTTCTCCCCCCCCCCCCCTCCCTCCTTCATAAAATAATATAAGATTTTATTTGTAATTTCCTTATACAAAATTGAATTTTTCAGGACACTCGGGCAAAGAAACTAAAAATGAGGCAAGAGAGACTAGACAGAGAAAAGTTAGCAAAAGATCTCAAGTTCTTGGAGATTGAGAAGGAGAAAGCAGAAGAAAGAAGAAAGTACATAGAGCAATGTAAAAAACTCCTGTCATATGAGAGAGATAACACCAAGACCTTAAACAGTGCTCTACGATTTGCAGAGGTATGAAGTTTACTAGGAGTCATTTTTATTCTCTTTCCTTCTAAAGTTATCCTGAAATGTTCTAGGTACAAATGTAGATGAATAACTATCACAGATTAGGTTTTTGTGATGTTTGGCAATAAGGTATGTTATCAGATAATTATTTTAAGAACTATCATAAAAAAAATCTTACCCCAGTATACATGCTTTGTTTAATTTTCTGCTTTTTCGCACCTACACAGATAGGTCTTATGACAGCGATGGGATAGGAAAGAGCTAGGAGTGGGAAGGAAGTGGCTATGGTCTTAATTAAGGTACAGCCCCAGCATTTGCCTGGTATCAGAATGGGAAATCACGGAAAAACATCTTCAGGGTTGCCGACAGTGGGGTTCGAACTCACTCTCCCAAGTGCAAGCTAAAAGCTGTGCGATCCTAATCGTATGGTCAACTTGATCAGTAGAAGTCATTATTTTAAGTAATGCCTGCTTTTAAGAAACAGATCATTAGACACTCAGTTTTTAATTTAAGACCAAAGGAAATTATTAAAAGGTAGGGAATAATTGCACTTAATAACTTGTTGTCAACTTATGTTTCAATTAATTCATATTATTAATAATTACAAATTGATTGTGAAATACCATTATCTATAAGTTATAAGACAGTATTGTTCTTTAAAGTAAGGCCACCAAAATCTAGATGCTTCATGTATCCAGAATTGATTTTTGACAGCTGACTTAATTGGGTTAAATTAGTTAGGATCTGGTGACTGAAATTCAATTGTTAGTGGAGTTTTAAAGTATATGCTTACTATTTTTGGAGATGGTTTGTATGAATTATGGGCACGGGCAGACTTTTATCTAGGGGGAACAGCATTCAGAAAATGCAAATAAAACTCTTATTGCTAACAATAATGAAGACCAAGCACTTTTACCAACAGAAAAGTGTGCTATTACTTAATATTTATACTTGAATATTTAAATATCAAATACCAAATTAAATGAGTAGGAGATTAAAAGAAATAACTTAAATTTTATTTGCTCTTCATCTCTATTTCCTTTTCTTGCACTGGTGGATACCAGCACTCATAAGTTACCAGTGTGTTGTGTTATCTACAAGACTGCTATGGGAAGAACTGAGGGAGTTGGCCATGCAGTTAAGGTCACATAGTTGTGGACTTGAATTCAGAAGATGATGGGTTCAAATCCCACCATCTGCAGCCTGAAGATGGTTTTCTGTAGATGGGATCCTTTTCTACTTTCATGTTTGTCTTTTGTTCCTAATCTTTTACCACCTGTATTAATCCAAGAACACTAACCCTCTATTATTGTACATTATTATTAACCCTTCATAAATTTAACTACTCCAATTTACAATTGTTATATTTTCTACATAACAGCTAATATTTGGTAAAAGTTTGGACATCTGGAGTTCTCAAAGATTCATAAACCTAACATGAATCAAAATACTCAGACATTAAATCATTTGATGCAATTGTTTTTATTAAATATACTTGATACACAGAAAATATTACATTAACACATTTCATAAAAACTTAATTTTATTACACAACATATTAAAATAAACCCATAAAACTATGAATGTTGTTCTTATAGTACAAAGAACCCAAAACTACCATGAAAATAAATAAATAAAATGAGTGTAAATGTAAAAAAGTCATAAAGACACATTTTACAAGTTCAGCTGCAAGAAATTTCTCTGTAGTTTTAATTTATTTTCGTGCTTCTCGAAAAGCATCCTCTAATGAATAGTTTTTCGATATATATTATATTGCAATCAAAACCAGAATTTTCTGGTTCATCGTCCTCAGGGGAATCAGATGTAACTGGGGTCTGAAGGAGACAATGGGTGAAGTGATGTATCACAAACACTAATTTTGTTTCCTCCCTTGGGACTTAGATATCCTTTCCCATCTTCATAATTCAAATATTTGTCACTATCGCTAGTAATCATGAACACTTGTCATCTTCCACAAAGTCGTCTTCTTCACTCACTGCCTCATTTTCTTCTGATTCATAGATTAATTGCCAATAATTTTATCTGGTATTCAGGAAGTAGATGAATATTGTTACTTGGGTAGTAAAATAACTAACGACGGCAGAAGTAAGGAGGACATAAAATGCAGACTAGCACAAGCAAGGAAGAGCTTTCTTAAGAAAACAAATTTGCTCACTGCAAACATTGATATCGGAATTAAAAAGATGTTTTTGAAGACTTTCGTGTGGAGCGTGGCATTGTATGGAAGTGAAACATGGACGATAACTAGCTCAGAAAGAAAGAGAATAGAAGCTTTTGAAATGTGGTGTTACAGAATAATGCTGAAGGTGAGATGGATGGATCGAATCACAAATGAAGAGATACTGAATCGAATTGGCGAGAGGAGATCGATTTGGCTAAATTTGATGAGAAGAAGAGATAGAATGATAGGACACATCTTGAGACACCCAGGACTTGTTCAGCTGGTTTTTGAAGGAAGTGTAGGTGGTAAGAACGGTAGGGGTAGACCAAGGTATGAATATGAGAAGCAGATTAGAGCAGATGTAGGATGCAATAGTTACGTAGAAAAGAAAAGGTTAGCACATGATAGGGTGACATGGGGAGCTGCATCAAACCAGTCTATGGACTGATGACTCAAACACACACACATTCTGGTAGTCATTTGTGTTCTTCTCATTTCTCTTCTACAATGCCCTGTGATAACAGACACAGAGTTGACATAAAAACAGTATGTGTATATTTAAGAAATGGGATGTGATTTAGGTTGTAATAATAACATACATACCTTTAAGTAAATTAAAAACAAAGTCACTGTGAAATACCATAAATACATTCTATGTAGCCCTATCACTAACCATTTGTCAATATAACAATGTACTGCCGAAGCCAGAAGATTATGTTCGCAGAACCCACCCATCAAGACAGTGAAACTCTAATGGGTAATAATTTCAACCTCTTGCAAACCCAGAAAAAAAAGAGCTGGTAGAAAAGGTTCTGGGATATTGCCACCAAGGCATTATAAACACAACAACAAAATCAAGTGATTTCCATCTGTCCCGGAAAACTTGGTCAGCCCTAAACAGGACTAGGACAAACCATGGCAGTTCTAGTGGTCTTCTCCACAAGTGGGGAACAAATTCGCTCATCAGAGTGCAGTTGCGGTGCTCCCAGGCAGATTATCCAGCATATCATGCAAGAGTGTACATTACATTCACAATAGAGGCAATTTCAGTGACTTTTCTTTTTCTTTTCCTTCTACTCAACGTTTTTCTCATGACATGGTCGAGCACCACTAACCTGATTGTTGGTGAAAGAATGCATCCCTTGCGAACTCCACTTGTGACATTCACATAATCTGAGAGCCAGTGGCTCCGACCTTTGGGGGGGGGGGCAAGGCATTTTCTACCCCTTGACAAATGATCTTAGGGGGGGCAGAGTGCCATTTTGACCCCCTCTTCCTCCACAAAAAAATCTCCTCCTAGATGTTAAGCCCCCTTAAAAGGTGAAGTTTGGTAGTCTTCGGAGGCTGCTAAAGAGTAAAATCCGGAGAAGGTGGTAGATGGTTTTACATCAAGAAATGAGATTAGAAAGCGGGCATTCCTTCAAAGAACTACACTTCTCAATGGAGACTGTTTAGGTGATAGAGCTTTTCACATTTCATATCATGAAATGCATAATATACAGTAATAGGACATTTATTTAGAAAATGTATTTATGATGCAAGTTTAATTTTTTAAAGCTTGTGATTATTTTTGATATATTCATACATAAAAGATTACTTCAAAACATTTATTTATGAATCAAGTTCTAGTTTTCTGTTTAATTGTGTATATTAATAAAAACTCCATGCATACAACTCATTCAAAAATGTAGGCCTATTTGAGAAACAAGCTTTATTATTGTTCTGGTTGTTTTTTTTCCTGTTTGGGAATATTGTTATTATATAGGAATGTTTGCATTGATAATTGTTCCTCATTTCACACACCTGTGTTCATGTTAATCATGCCCCCCCCCCCAATAATTACCCGAAGTCGGCATGCCTACTGTGAGCTTTCCCTCATGTACTACTTTTCATCTGTACCCTGAACCCTGTACCAAAGTCTTCCACATTACAACCCTATTTACTGAATCAAATGCTCTTTTGAAGGCTATGAATGTCAAGTACAATGTGGCCAGCCATTCATTACTTTGCTCTAGAATTATTCTTAGCATATTTATTAGATCAACCCTGATGGTGCTGAGAAGCAGAAACAAGTTGAGAAGAGATGGATGTAGAAGAAATGGGAGTGATTAGGAGAAATCTTATCTGTTTGAAGACAGCAGTGTATGAAAAAGAGGAGATTGTCCTTATGTGTTTCATGTTTATCCTTGTCTCCTTTTTCTGTTGCTCCCCATACTAACCTGCCACTATGTTCCTATTATGTGTTCCTCTCTTGTTCTTTCTCTATATAGGTATTACTTGACTTTCACAGTTATGTTAACAGAGTTGCTGACTGCTCAGAATTACTACCTGATCGATTGGCTGGCAGGCACGCCCGGCTTATCTGCCTCCCTTTGACTCATCACTTCCCGCTCCATGGCATAGGAACAAGGACAGCACTTTGCTCACTTTATCTATGCATGACATGAGATAACAATTAAAATTAAGAAAATTAGTACTTAAGAATTAAGAAAATAATCTGGTACCTTATGAGAAAATATTATAACAGTAATTGTGATATACATACCACTTAATTGAGCAGCTCGAAACGCTACTCTTTTGTTGGAAATAACCCAGAACAAATTGAGCTGCTTTTCTTTGGATTTTTTCCAGTTCTTGAATCAAGTAATCCTGGTGAGGGTCCCATATTGTACACTGGAACCATACTCTAGTTGGGGTCTTACCAGAGACCTAAATGCCCTCTCCTTTACATCCTTACTACAACCCCTAAATACTCTCATAACTATGTGCAGAGATCTGTTCCCTTTATTAACAATCATATTTATGTGATTACCCCAATGAAGGTCTTTTCTTATATCAACACCTAGGTACTTACAATGATCCCCAAAAGGCACTTTCACCCCATCAATGCAGTAATTAAAACTGAGAGGACATTTCCTATTTGTGAAATTCACAACCTGACTTTTAACCCCGTTTATCGACATACCATTGTCCACCATCCATCTCACAACACTATCGAGATTACCCTGCAGCCGCTCACAATCTTGTAACTTATTTATTACCCTGTACACAATAACATCATCTGCAAACAGCCTTATCTCTGATTCCACTTCTTTACACATATCATTGATATATATAAGAAAACATAAAGGTCCGATAATACTGCCCTGAGGAACTCCCCTCTCAACTATTACAGGGTCAGACAAAGCTTCACCTACTCTAACTCTCTGAGATCTATTTTCTAGAAATATAGCAACCCATTCAGTCACTCTTTTGTCTAGTCCAATTGCACTCATTTTTGCCAGTAGTCTCCCATGATCCACCCTATCAAATGCTTTAGACATGTCAATCGCAATACAGTCCATTTGACCTCCAGAATCCAAGATATCTGCTATATCTTGCTGGAGTCCTACAAGTTGAGCTTCAGTGGAATAACCTTTCCTAAAACCAAATTGCCTTCTATCGAACCAGCTATTAATTTCACAAACATGTCTAATATAATCAGAAAGAATGCCTTCCAAAAGCTTACATACAATGCATGTCAAACTTACTGGCCTGTAATTTTCAGCTTCATGTCTATCACCCCTTCCTTTATACACAGGGGCTACTATAGCATCTCTCCATTCATCTGGTATAGCTCCTCCGACCAAACAATAATCAAATAAGTACTTCAGATATGGTACTATATCCCAACCCATCGTCTTTAGTATATCCCCAGAAATCTGATCAATTCCAGCCGCTTTTCTAGTTTTCAACTTTTGTAACTTATTGTAAATGTCATTGTTATCATATGTAAATTTTATTACTTCTTTGGCCTTAGTCTGCTCCTCTATCTCAACATTATCCTTGTAACCAACAATTTTTACATACTGCTGACTGAATACTTCTGCCTTTTGAAGATCCTCACATACATACTCCCCTTGTTCATTAATTATTTCTGGAATGTCCTTCTTGGAACCTGTTTCTCCCTTAAAATACCTATACATACCCTTCCATTTTTCACTAAAATTTGTATGACTGTCAATTATGCTTGCCATCATGTTATCCTTAGCTGCCTTCTTTGCTAGATTCAATTTTCTAGTAAGTTCCTTCAATTTGTCCTTACTTCCACAGCCATTTCTTACTCTATTTCTTTCCAGTCTGCACCTCCTTCTTAGTCTCTTTATTTCTCTATTATAATAAGGTGGGTCTTTACCATTCCTTACCACCCTTAAAGGTACAAACCTGTTTTCGCATTCCTCAACAATTTCTTTAAACCCATCCCAGAGCCTGTTTACATTTTTATTTATCGTTTTCCACCGATCATAGTTACTTTTTAGAAACTGCCTCATGCCTGCTTTATCAGCCATATGGTACTGCCTAGTAGTCCTACATTTAAGACCTTCCTTTCTATCACATTTATTTTTGACTACGACAAAAACAGCTTCATGATCACTAATACCATCTATTACTTCAGTTTCCCTATAGAGCTCATCTGGTTTTATCAGCACCACATCCAGGATGTTTTTCCTCTGGTTGGTTCCATCACTTTCTGAATCAGGTGTCCTTCCCATATTAACTTATTTGCCATTTGTTGGTCATGCTTCCTGTCGTTCGCATTTCCTTCTCAATTGACATCTGGCAAATTCAGATCTCCCGCTACAAGCACATTTCTTTCCATGTCGTTTCCCACATAGCTGACTATCCTATCAAATAATTCCGAATCCGCGTCAGTGCTACCCATTCCCGATCTGTACACTCCAAATATATCAAGTTGCCTATTATCTTTAGAAATGAGCCTTACACCTAGAATTTCATGTGTCTCATCTTTAACTTTTTCGTAGCTTACAAATTCTTCTTTCACCAGAATGAACACTCCCCCTCCCACCATTCCTATCCTATCTCTACGATACACAC
The DNA here is from genome assembly GCF_040414725.1 of Anabrus simplex. NCBI lineage: Eukaryota > Metazoa > Arthropoda > Insecta > Orthoptera > Tettigoniidae > Anabrus > Anabrus simplex. The sequence goes on from NC_090265.1 coordinate 1,755,299,124, forward strand.
TCCAGTGCCGTGAGAAAATTTCTGCATCCATTATATCATTTCTCAGCCATGATTCAAGTCCTGTTTCAATATCTGGTATATATATATCTATTAAATTACTTAATTCTATTCCTTTCTTTACAATACTTCTACAGTTCAACACTAACAATTTTATGTCATCCCTACTTGATTTCCAGTTCCCTGTTCCCTTATCACTGCTCCCTAGGCTATCCCGTTTCCCTGAATGTACCTCCCTATTACCCTTCCAAACAAATTTCCTAACTTATACGTACCACTGCAGTTTAAAATGAAGGCCATCCGAGCGCAGATCCCTATCTCCTATCCACCCATTAGGATCTAGAAATTTCACTCCAAGTTTCCCACATACCCACTCTATAGTCTCATTTAAATCCCCAATCACCCTCCAGTCAGTATCCCTCCTACACAGTATTCCATTAATAACAATCTCCGCTTTCTTAACCTTCACCTGTGCTGCATTTACCAGATCCCACCCTTACTGATCATAGTCACTTTTAAAAAGCTTCCTCATGCCTATTTTATTAGACATATGGTACTATCTAATAGTCCTTTAATACCTTCCATTCTTTCACATTTATTTTTAACTACGACAAAAACAGCTTCGTGATCACTAATACCATCTATTGCTTCGATATCTCTATAGAGTTCATTTGGTTTTACCAGCACCACATCCAGAATATTCTTCCCTGTAGTTGGTTCCATCACTTTCTGAATCAGCTGCCCTTCCCATATTGAACTATTTGCCATTTGTTGGTCATGCTTCCTCTCGTTCCCAACTGACATTTGGTAAATTGAGATCACCTGCTGCTATCACGTTCCTTTCCATATCGTTTCCCACATAGCTGATTATCTTATCAAATAATTCTGAATCAGTGTCAGCGCTACCCTTTCCCGGTCTGTACACTCCAAAGACATCAAGTTGCCTATTATCTTTAGAGATGAGCCTTACATCCAGAATTTCATGTTTTTCATCCTTATCTTTTTCGTAGCTTACAAATTCTTCTTTCACCAGAATGAATACTCCCCCTCCTACCGTTCCTATCCTATCTCTACAATACACACTCCAGTTCTGTGAGAATATTTCTGCAGCCATTATATAATTTCTCAGCCATGATTCAACTCCTATTACAATATCTGGTAAGTATATATCTATTAAATTATATATGTCAAGCAGACTATTCTTCCACCATAATGGGACTCTCTTTTTTATTAAAATATATCTAGCCACAGAAAAATCCTTCTCTCGAAGTCTCCTCTTCTACTCTGTCGACATAGATATGCTCCATCTTCACGGTGTATGTAAATAATGCCCAGCTGCTATGATATCACAATTTTGCAATTTAAAATGCTAAGATCAACAGTAGAATTTTTATTCCAATAAAGTCATAAGTTTGTGAAATATATTTATAAGTGTACCTGAGTGTTTATAATAATATTACCTGTCAAAGATGATCAACAAAAGCATTATTTTATTCAAATTAGTTTTAAGACAATAACACAAATATCAAGTGCACCCATTTTATATAAATGTTGTGTATTTTTGTGATAGTTCTTTCAATGTCAGAAGCCACTTTATATAGTGTTTTAAGCATAGTCTAAGGACTAGTTAACTATTTTAATTTTAGTATTAAGACAACACAGCCGAATGTGTCTATTATATTTAGGCAAAACATGTCCCTTTATTTCATTATGTAACATCAGTTTTGCTTTCTAATAAATCACAAATTGTTTTGAATTAGCATTAGGTTTAATGGTCCACCCAATCAATACTGAGAACTCATTCAGTATTAAAATATATTATACATCCTTTGGTACATGTTTTGTCTAATTTAAGACTTCTTCAGCCATAGCATCTCGTAACTAATTAAAATACATAATTATTACCGTCTAATAATTTGAAATGGATGAACCCATATCCTTTAAGAAATGTTTGATAATACACTAAAAACAGTACACACTATTTCTACATAAAACTGTCAATCACTTTCTTGTAAAAATTCTTCACATGCTAAAATTTGATCCTAATGATATTCCTTGAAATTTAACATATGCTGCAGGTAACCAGTAGCTTCAGTGTACTGACTGAGGGAGATTTGAACATTGGCATCGAAATAGGAAAATGGGACTTCTGAAAGCTTTAATTCTAATGAGGATTCCTTTCAAAAAATGAGGTCCTCGAAGTTGGTGTATCTCCCTATACCCAGTTTCCATCCGAGCCTAGCTCTGACTTCCTACTCACCACATTACTGTATGTGTTATAATTTACGAGTTATAACTTTTAACTTTCAATGAGTTGCATTCTAACAAGGCTGCAGACCGGCCTGAGCATTGTCATCAGAGCCAGCCAGTGGAGAACCTCACACGTTTTACGTGTTACATGCGGTTGTCATTAGTATGATCTTAATATTTAAAAGGTTGAATTGTTCCCTGTTGAAGTTCACCATGAAGTTCACCACAACATAAAATAAGACTGATCCATGCTACAGGAGGATGTTTATCCTAATTTAAATGTGTTCATGCTCTTTATTATGTGTGACACGCAGTTTGGTTCTCACTACATCAAGACCTTGTGTATCAACACATCAAAGAAAAATTTAAGACTTCAGTGATTAGCTTGCGAGTAATATGTGTCATGTTTTACGACTTGATAGATGCATTTTCTATTCATATTTTAATTTGGTGTTATGCTCTAGATTTTAATGAATCAGGTACTAGTTTCCCCATAGAGCCGATGACCTTCTAGATGTTAGGCCCCATTAAACAACAAGCATCATTATCATCAATAACTTTTAACTGAATTCTTTCTTTCCTTAATCTGTTTACCCTCCAAGGTAGGTTTTTCCCTCAGACTGAGCGAGGGATCTCACCTCTACCACCTCAAGGACAGTGCCCTGCAGTATGAGACTTTTGGTTGGGGTATACAACTGGGGTGGAGGACCAGTACCGCACCCAGGCGGCCTTACCTGCTATGCTGAACAGGGGCCTTATGCGGGGATGGGAAGATTGGAAGTGATAGACAAGGAAGAAGGAAGAAAGCAGTCATGGCCTTAAGTCAGGTACCATCCCGGCATTTGCCTGGATGAGAAGTGGGGAAACAATAGAAAACCACTTCGAGAATGGATAAGGTGGGAATCGAACCTACATCTCCTCAGTTGACCTCCCAAGACTGAGTGGACCTCGTTCCAGCACTCGTACTACTTTTCAAATTTCGCTGCAGAGCCGGAATCAAACCGGGGGTGGCAGCTAATCACGCTAACCACTACACCACAGAGGCAGACAATAACTTTTATCTGAATAAATGGTGTGTTGAATTGGTTGATCTCTTACATTTGTGTATGTTGAGTGAGAAGGGTATGGAAAATTAAGCAATCTTCAAAGTGTTGTTGCAGAAGGCCATGTGACTCCCCTCATGGTGTGGACCATAGATCTATCTTCAATGGTCATTGCAGCAGCAGGTTTTTGGCAACATAGTGTTTGATGTTTAAAACTTGTTTGTAATTACAGTACTATCCCATTTGTTTTGCCGTATATTGTATTTCTACGGAAAGGAAATCCAAAATAGCCTAACAAACAAAATCAGTTGGTATTATTGGCACAAAACTTGTGAATAATACTGGGAGAATGGCTAAAACAATTGGATGCCTAACTGTAGAAAGGTGCAACATGCCAACTTTATGAACAAAAGTTATTACAAAATGGTTGTAGTGCAGTGTTTTAATCAGTGGCGTATAGTGAGGGCTACCAAGGCTATCAGTGAAGACCGAACCTCAATTGAGAATGATGGAAGTCTAAAGCACATTATAATGTAAGCATCTGACACATTGTTCCAATTACCAAACTTGAAAACAGTGAGAAAAAACGTCGCACATATTTCTGAGAGCAAGGCATCAGAGACTGATATCGCAGCCCAGACACTCGTCCCTCTCCCCTCTACTCGCCCCGCGCAGCTTGCTGTTGTATATCGGATAGGAGTGGCGACCGGGAGGTATAGGTGTGCTAGGCTTCAGACCATCAAATCGCCACTGCTAACTATCAACAATGCGTTACTCATCATATATACTGTACTTCCTCACTTCATACTTCTGACTTAATCATATAGATAACAGAGTGCTGGTATTTCACTTCTGTTTACGTCTACATCTTTGTAGGAAGAAAATAGAGGGCTGCTGTTATAGGAGTAAATATAGTTTTCTTTTATAAGCAGATTTGCTAAAATAGAATGCAATCTTTCAGGTTCTCTTTCGTTGGTTGGAATCGAACTCGTAATCATGGGTCGGACACCACCACTGATCTCCTGAGGAAGCTAATTTTTTTTTTTTTTTTTTTTTTTGCTAGGGGCTTTACGTCGCACCGACACAGATAGGTCTTATGGCGACAAGAAGAAGCTAATTAACCAGTGAATGATGGGTACGGTTGCTGTAAAATTCAACATTTGTATTTAATAATAATAATAATAATAATAATAATAATAATAATAATAATAATAATAATAATAATAATAATAATAATAATAATAATAATAATAATAGTGCATGGCATCTGTATAGGCTTGATGTGTCCTAATGAGGATAAAATGAATGGTGAAGACATCATAAACACCCAGTACCCAAGCCAGGGGAATTAACAGTGTGAGGGGGTTGATTCTGACAATTAATCTGGGGTCATTGGACCAAAGGCAAGTATTCTATCCATTTAGCCACAAAATTGGACTTTAATTTGCTAAACCTTAGTTACCATTTCCACTAATCAGGAGTTGAGCATTGGCAGTAGCAGAGGCCAGGGCAGTAGCTTGTGAAGCACCCTTCACAACACAACATGCTTCTCTGTTGTCTATTGTCTGCAGCTCAAAACGCTGAAGGCTTGACCTTCACTAAACCAACCATAGAAAAGGGGTAACCTAAGTCTAGTGGTAGACCAGGTATTGATCCCAGCATACACCACTGGTTTTAATTATTCATTCCTCAAATGTTTCAAAGTTACAAATGAGAGTTTCTCATCATACATTATTGGCAGTTTCATGACAAAGTTGAAATATTTTGGTGCTGAAAGAAATTCAAACTTAGACACTTATGAAAGGTGTGGAGTTCCATCAAACTATTCTAGGTGCTGTGTTCTCAGTCACTCTCCACAGATCCACATATAATATTCTTTATGCTCATTCCTTTTCAGATAAGGGATCATAGCCTTTAATTCCTTCTTTTTTCATCTGTAATTGAGCTTATTGAGGAACTAGATTCAAAGATAGCAGATTGAATGTTTCTTTCATGTTTCCCTTTTTTGAGGACTTTCAACTTTGAATCGTTTCTGTGTCAGTGTAACATCCTTTTACTATTGCACTACCTACATATGATGTACCATATATAATGCTGACAGTTTTTGAATTGTTCAGAATTTTTGTAGAGATTATCTTGTCTGCCATAGCTTGTTAAAAAAAATTTGAACTATTCATGGAAACCTTTGCTTCCCCGACCATTTTGCATAGGTTACTGGGTACAAATGCCTTCGTCACTGACATCCTTCTCTCTATCAAGGCAAACTCAGATTCACAGGGAATAAATATACACGTACCTTATATTTTGAAGAGACATTATTAAAAAAATAGGACAGAATAGAAGTCTATGCATACACTTATCTTGCCAGCAACTCAGCACTATTGCCATCTAGTGGCAGCATTTATAACCGCTTGGAATTCTTAGTGGACGTAGCCCTTTTCACATGTCATCCTCTTCGGTATCCTGGACCTTTCAAACCACTTACCACATTTTTCATGAATTTGGCACTTTGCACCTTTCTTAAGTCAACTATCCAATTATAATATAACAAAAATATGCTTTTATATCACATTTTGATCAAAACTCTATGACTTCAATCAATCAATCAATCAATCAATCAATCAATCAATCAATCAATCAATCAATCAATCAATCAATCAATCAATCAATCAATCAATCCCTATCTGTTGTTTTCCTAGCCTTTTCTTAAATGATTGCAAAGAAATTGGAAATTTCGTGAACATCTCCCTTGGTAAGTTATTCCAGTCTTAACTCCCCTTCCTATAAATGAATAAGATAAACTTAATTATCATATAGTAAAATATGTATTTATATGACAACAAAAACTGTTATTGTGTTTACAAAATCTTGTTCTAAATGTGTTTAAGTTTGTAATAAGAGACCAGGATAAAAATATTATATATCATCAAACTGAGCCCTACTGATGATTGCTGTGTTTTCCTACAGGTTCTTAGAGAACGAGAAGCTCAGATCAAATTTGAAAAGAAACTGCAAGATATAGAAATAAAAAGAGAGGCTGAGTATGCAGCAAAGATAAAGAAAGATGCAGAGGATTTTGAGAAAGAAAAAATGGATGAAGAACTCAAAGCCCAGAAGAAGAAAAAGGAAATGAATCGTATTTTCTGCAAACAGTAAGATTATATCTTTATTCCTAAGGGGATTTGCACTAATTATGATGTTACATTGATTAAGAAACCTGATTTTCAGGATATCTTAGTTTATTATAGCACAGACACCACATGAGGCTGTCATATGAGGGGTTCAGGAGTAAATAATAATGGTAAGGGACATGGCATGTTTAACAGCATCCACAAATTTGTCATGTTGTGAATCACTTGTGGTTGCTATTAAATAATGTCTTTTCTGTTTGCACTGTTCATCAGGAATATTATGGCATGCAACATAGTTTCTGTTAGGCACATAAATGAGCGAGTGTTGTGGGTAGATTTGACAGTTGGAGGAATTAGGACGAGAACTGTCTCAGTGTATTCACCATGTGAGGGTGCAGATGAGGATGAAGTTGACAACTGTTATGAATCATTGAGTGACATCGTAGTCATGGTGGAATGACGACGTGAGAGCAACTTGTAAATTTGAAAAGAAGGCTTATCAGAAATGGCTGCAAATAAGGGCCGAGGCAGACAGGGAATTGTACATAGATGAAAGAAACAGAGCGAAACAAATAGTTGTTGAATCCAAAAAGAAGTCATGGGAAGATTTTGGTAATAACCTGGAAAGGCTAGGTCAAATGGCAGGGAAACCTTTCTGGGCAGTAATAAATAATCTTACGTGTAATTCACACTCTCACTCACCATGTTACTTGCACAATACAATGTTCCGCTTCTTTCATATCAGCATGAATTAAAGTAACAAGTGCATTGGCACTGCCAGTGGCTCCAAGTAGCCTACGCAGTGGCCTTCACAGTAGGCACTAGCCATACATCTTGGTAGGTGTACTATTTACCAACTGATGAGCCCAAATTAGCACACTGGGGCAAAACACTGCCAACCAGGAATGAGTTAGCTGGAAAATTTATGATGTCCAATAAAAGACCAATTGTATTGGTATTAAAGTAATAATCTGTCAGGTTTCAAAGTAAACTACCATAAAATGCATGATGATCTCTCTCAATCAATGGTTTCAAGTCTTGCGAGTTATTAAATTTGGATTCAGAAATTGGCAATGGCCTTTCATACAACTGTTTGAGATCCTGAAATGTAGCACTCATTCTTCTCCTGCAAGGAAGCATCCTCCATTCTCTGATGTGATGAACCTTGTACTTGATGACCCTGTCTGATAAGTACTGCAGTTGGGAAATATCAGTAACAACAGGATCGCCTATTTCCTTCCCTGGCCTTAAAGATGATAAATTGGACTTTTGATCTTTGTAATTCTTAAAGAAAGTGAAGTTTCTTAATCGGCACAGATGTTTTGGTCTTGGTTTTCGCATTCGTGCTCCATAATCCATCAGGGAATTGATGGGTGGTGTGAAATAGTGCTCCAGACTGGAATGAATGCTATCACATCCCATCACATTATGGCCCTTCTCCAGGAATAACTGCTTAACTGTGATGCTCTATCCTCTAGCACCATCACTTAATGCTCTGGCTAATATCCTGTTCCTGTTTTGATAATTACACACATTGGTAACTAGTGTTACCTGTTTGCATTGTGGCACATTGTCTATATAATCCACTATGTAAGTTGTAAATTCATTTGCTGACATTCCCCCATTTACTTTGTGCCACGCATAGAGTGATACCTTTCTGTTAAGCAGATTATAAATCGTTAAGTTGTTTACTTGAAGCTTTTGTTTATAGTATACCTTTGATGCTAACAGCCTGGGACACAAAAGTAGGCCTACACTTTTCAAATCCATGGTGACCACTACATGTTCATCAGAGGCTTCATTTTTGTACATATTTTTAAGCTCTTTGGCCTTTTACTTGTGTAATATGTGTGCCTGATAGTTTTCTTCTGTTACTTGTCCAAGTTAATATTTGCAACAAGTATTGATTCAAGTGTAATAGACTGATATAACTTGAAAACAATATTCTTTAATGCCAATATCGAGCTCGAATGATTATTATTATTATTATTATTATTATTATTATTATTATTATTATTATTATTATTATTATTATGTCCGACTCGTTGGCTGAATGGTCAGCGTACTGGCCTTCGGTTCAGAGGGTCCCGGGTTCGATTCCCGGCCGGGTCGGGGATTTTAACCTTAATTGGTTAATTCCATTGGCCCGGGGGCTGGGTGTTTGTGCTGTCCCCAACATCTCTGCAACTCACACACCACACATAACACTATCCTCCACCACAATAACACGCAGTTACCTAAATATGGCAGATGCCGCCCACCCTCATCGGAGGGTCTGCCTTACAAGGGCTGCAATCGGCTAGTAATAGCCACATGAAATTATTATATATTATTATTATTATTATTATTATTATTATTATTATTATTATTATTATTCTTATTACCTGTGAGGTAGGGCTGTGATGTGTTTACGTCCACTTATTACTATTAGTATTATTATTTACGATCGTATTGTTTGTAAGGTTACGTCATGAAACATGTGCTGATATATATATATATATATATATAGTTACATGAGTTTAGTTAATGTAAGAACCTATAATTAATAGTATATAATTTATTATTAACTGTATATATGATGTACTAGCATGATACCCATGCTTCGCTACGGCATTATACTGAAATTTATAATTGGATGCTTTACGTTTTATATATAATCTGCTGAAATTCGCGATCTGACTCGTTTTCTGAGAGATTACGGCAAAGTTCCTCCCATTTTTCAATCTTTCTTTCCAGCAATCGATTTCGTACTTCCCGGGCTAGGTCCAGGTATTCCACCCGGTCAGTTGGATCCCTAAATCTTTGCCATATTTTCCAATAAGCATTTTTAATATGGATCAAATCCTTGAGGAGATCCAGCGTGGTGTCGTCTTGGCTGACTTGGCCGTACTGAACCCGCGGCCGGACTGCATTCGTAGTCATTACCCGTCCAGGACACATTTCCAGTGTGGTCCGCAATTTTGACGAAGGTCCAAGACATTATTATTATTATTATTATTATTATTATTATTATTATTATTATTATTATTATTATTATTATTATTATTATTATTATTATTATTATTATTATTATTATTCTGGACCCCACAGCAAGATGCAAACCGAGCTCGATAGCTGTAGTCACTTAACTGCGGCCAGTATCCAGTATTCGGGAGATAGTAGGTTCGAACCCCACTGTCAGCAGCCCTGAAAATGGTTTTCCGTGGTTTCCCATTTTCACACCAGGCAAATGCTGGGGCTGTACCTTAATTAAGGCCACGGCTGCTTCCTTCCCACTCCTAGCCCTTCCCTGTCCCATCGTCGCCATAAGACCTATCTGTGTCGGTGCGACGTAAAGCAACTAGCAAGATGCAAGACGGCTACTTGGCGGTAAATTACATCTGCTGCCACTGTCATTGCTGAAAATGTGACCAGCACCATTGTCGCAGTTAGTGAAGTGCGCAGAATTTCTAGCGATACGAGTAACATACTTCCGTGCATTACTGACCTTACTATAGAGGTGAACAATTGTACGGTCAATCTCATTCCTATCGTTTATTTCAAATGTGTTTAAATTTTTATTTATATGCCAGGAGAATCTACTGTAATCTAATAACATTCTCCAAAGGAAAAGATGGCTCTTGAAAACGAACCCAGGAAAGATTAAAAATGATCGGTTTATGATCAGAATAAGTACATTGAAAATCCGCAGCCTGTTTCCAGTCATTCGACCGGGTCAGGAATGGAATGAATAAAGCCCCCATCTAGCGGCGAGGATAGAAATTGTGCCGGCTGCCAAGGCCTGTCACACTCCCCTGGGGCAATGATTAATGAATGACAAATGAAATGAAATGATATTGGAGAGTGTTGCCGGAATGAATGAAGACAAGGAAAACCGGAGTACCCGGAGAAAAACCTGTCCCGCCTCCACTTTGTCCAGCACAAATCTCACATTGAGTGACCGGGATTTTGAACCACGGAACCCAGCGGTGAGAGTTGGCGTGCTGCCGTGTGAGCCACGGAGGCTCCTTATAAGTACATTATGAATGGTAAAATCAGTTGGTCTCACCTCTTTTTCCACCCCACCGCCGTTAAGTTGATTTAATCCCCCGCCCCAAAAAGGAGGTGTGTTTCCTTTTGTTTAAAGGAGATTCCAAATACCAATGTTCACGTCTGTTACATTCAGTTTTGAGATATAAGTATCCCCATAAACATAATTACCTTTTTTTCACTTCCTTTCACACTACCCCCCTTAAGTGAATTTTCCGGCAAAAAATACTTGTTTCATCAATGGTAGAGGATATTGTAAATACCAATTATCACGACTCTAACATTTTCAGTTTTTGAGATATGTGTCCTCATGAAAGGAGTTTAACTCCTTTTCACTCCCGCCCCCTAAGATGTTTCTCCCCCACAAAAAAAAAAAAAAAAAAAAAAGCATTTTTCTTTGTTTTTAAAGGAGATCCAAATGCCAATTTTCACGTCTGTAACAACTTTAGTTTTTATTAGATGTAAGTATCCTTATAAATTAATTCAATTAATTTTTCAATTCTTTCACCTCCTCCCCTCCCCCTCCATTGGATTTTCCTAGAATACGTGTTTCTTTACTTTTAACGCAAATTCCAAATACCAAATTTTACGTCTGTAACATATTCAGTTTTGAGATATCAGTATCCTAAGTAAAAGAATTCAAGCCCATTTTCAGTCACTTTTACCACCCACCCAAGTGGTTTTTCTGAAAATTAAAGAAACACATTTCTTTATTTATAATAGAGATAAAAAAATACCATTTTTCAATTCTGTAACATCTTAAGTTTATGAGATATACTGTAGAAATTCTCATTTTAAACTTTAACCCCCTTTTTAGTTCCCCTTAAGTGGAGTTTCCAAACACAAATGACCTATGTTTCCTTACTTTCAGAGGAGATTCCAAATATCAATTTTTACGTCTGTAACATTTTACGTTTCTGAGATATTCTGCAGATGTAATCTTTCTAAAAATTAACCCCAATTTGTCACTCCTGTTTAACCCCATTAATTGGATTTTCCTAAAACAAAAATACATGTTTCTTTATTTTTAAAGGAGATCCCATATACTGATTTTCAGGTCTGTAATATCTTCAGTTTCTGAGATATAAGGAACCTTATTAAAGGCATTCAACCATTTTTCACCCCTTTTCACCCCTCCTATTGGGATTTTCAGAAAACAAAAAAATACGTGTTTCTTTATTTTTAAAGGAGATTCTAAATATCAATTTTTACATATGTAAACTTTTAAAGTTTTGAGATATAGATACACTCATTTTAAAAATTCACCCCCTTTTCCACCCCCACTATTTGGATTTTCCAAAAACAAAAAGTACATGTGTCTTTATTTTTAAAGGAGACCCCAAATACCAATTTTCAGGTCTGTAATATCTTCAATTTCTGAGATATAAGTATCCTCATCAAAGGCATTCAACCATTTTTCACCCCTTTTCACCCCTCCTATTAGGATTTTCCGAAAACTAAAAAATATGTGTTTCTTTATTTTTAAAGGAGATTCCAAACACCAATTTTTACATCTGTAAATTTTCACAGTTATGAGATATAGATACACTAATTTTAAAAATTCACCCCCCTTTTCACCCCCCATTATTTGGATTCTCCAGAAACAAAAAATACGTGTTTCTTTATTTTTAAAGGAAATCCCAAATACCAATTTTCAGGTCTGTAATATCTTCAGTTTCTGAAATATAAATAGCCTCATTAAAGGCATTCAACCCCTTTTGCACCCTTTTCCACCCCTCCTATTGGGATTTTCCGAAAACCAAAAAATACGTGTTTCTTTATTTTAAAGGAGATTCTAAATGCTAATTTTTACATCTGTAAACCTTTAAAGTTTTAAGATATAGATACACTCATTTTAAAAATTAACCCCTCTTTTAACCCCCTTAGCGATGGAATATCCAAAAATCCTCCCTTAGCGAGCACCTACATGTTAATATGAATGTATCCCCAAAATTTCATTTCAGTAGTTTAGGCTCGGCGATGATGAATCAGTCAGTCAGTCAGTCAGTCAGGACAAGTTCTTTTATATACATATATAGATAGATAATACACAGTAAAATTGTGCAACACACTGTAACATCCAGAATAATGTATTTTTGACACTAGTTGGTTTTAGAATGTTCTTCTTATTATAACTATGTTATTACGCTCTCTAAAATTTTCAAGAAGGTCTATTGTGACATATCCTTCTAGAAGCTTGGATCTCTGCACATGGTTATGAGGGTATTTAGAGGTTGTATTAAGGATGTAAAGGAGAGGGCATATAAGTGTCTGGTAAGACCCCAACTAGAGTATGGTTCCAGTGTATGGGACCCTCACCAAGATTACTTGATTCAAGAACTGGAAAAAATCCAAAGAAAAGCAGCTTGATTTGTTCTGGGTGTTTTCCAACAAAAGAGTAGCGTTACAAAAATGTTACAAAGTTTAGGCTGGGAAGACTTGGGAGAAAGGAGACGAGCTGCTCGACTAAGTGGTATGTTACATGTGATAAATATGTTCTGAGCTGTCAGTGGAGAGATGGCATGGAATGACATCAGTAGACGAATATGTTTGAGTGATGTCTTTAAAAGTAGGAAATATCACAATCTATATATATAAAATAAGAGTTTTGTCTGTACATTGCTCAGAATTTGAAAAGAATGGTATTTCTGTATCGGTCATGTCCACAGTAACAAGAAAATGCATTTTTTACTTTTCCGTAATTTCTGTCTGTCTGTCTATCTGTCTGTCTGTCTGTCTGTCTGTCTGTCTGTCTGTCTGTCTGTCTGTCTGTCTGTCTGTCTGTCTGTCTGTCTGTCTGTCTGTACACGCATCACGAGAAAATGGCTGAAGTGAATTTAATGAAAATCGGAATGTAAAGTCGGGTGATGAACCGCTGCAATCTAGGCTACAAATTATTTTAATCACGCTGAGTGAAATGGTAGTTTAGGGGAAGGCCTGAAATTTAATTCTCAAATATTTATGTTATAAGTGGTCGTGTCTTAATGAAAATCGCTAGACAAAGATGGGAAATAATTAGCTACAATATAGGCTATACACACTGAGAAAAATGGTAGTTTAGGGGAAGGCCTAAAATTTAATTTTCAATATTTATTTTATTAGTGGTCGTATCTTCACGAAAATTGGTATGTAAAGTCGGGGAATAGGTCGCTATAATCTAGGCTATCAATAATGTTATTCGCACTGAGTGAAATGGTAGTTTAGGGGAAGGCCTGAAAAGTAATCAATATATAAAATAAGTGTTTTGCCTGTGCATTGCTCAGAATTTGAAATGAATGATATTTCTGTATCTGCCATATCCACAGCTACAAGGAAATGCATTTTTTACTTTTCCGTAATTTCTGTCTGTCTGTCTGTCTGTCTGTCTGTCTGTCTGTCTGTCTGTCTGTCTGTCTGTCTGTCTGTCTGTCTGTCTGTCTGTCTGTACACGCATCAATAGAAAACGGCTGAAGAGAATTTAATAAAAATCGGTATGTAATGTCGGGTGATGAACCACTGCAATCTAGGCTACAATTTTTTTATTCACGTTGAGTGAAATGGTAGTTTAGGGGAAGGCCTGAAATGTAATTCTCAAATATTTATGTTATTAATGGTCGTATCGATAAATACTACATAACTAACATAACTTTAGTTATGTCATAAGTTAGTAGTAGTTATGTAAGAAGTTATTAAATTTCCGATCACTTATGTCTTATACATTGTTACCGTACCGCATATAATCAGAGATATTCATGAATTTGGATTTTTGTTACTAAGTCCATATCAGCCCCGAGTCACGAGAAAATGGGAAAACAGAATTTAGTGAAAATTGGTATGTAAAGTCTGAGAATAAGGAACTACAGTCTACGATATAAATAATTTTGTAGGACACCCTAATATCACAGAGTCGAAAGAAAAGTAATGTGAGGCCTGCAATATAGAAAGCTCATAAACTTTATCCACAATAACATTACATTGACCATTGTTTGTTGTGATGTGATTTTTGTCTTCTGTTTCCTCTCATCCCCGATAGATAGGATTACTGCAGCATACCGAGGTTTTTTAATTTGCTTGACGTCGCACCGACACAGGTAGGTCTTATGGCGACGATGGGATAGGAAATGAATAGTGGTGTGAAGGAAGCGGCCTTGGCTTTAAGGTACAGCCTGGTGTGACTGGTGTGAAAATGGGAAACCACGGAATACCATCTTCTATCTCCAGTATGCAAGCTCACAGCTGCGCGCCCCTAACCACACGGGCAACTCGCCTGGTCGTACCGACTGTAACAGCCTGCCTGTATATTGGCGGGAAGTAGCTGGGGAGTAAGATAACTTTCTTCTTTAGCATGCCATTCCTCTGGTTCATACATTTTCTGATACATGTGGTACGTAACACACTGGTTCATCATAGTATTCGAGCTATTATATCCCTACTCTGAGGCACTGATTGGAATGAGTAGTGTGCATATTTAACGGAATAATGACAGAGAAGTGTTCACGGCAGTCTGCAACCTGGTTAGTCCAGCTCTGGAACTTTGGACTCTTAGATCGGAACCGTAGTACTGTTCGTTGAAAGTGAGAAAGTGTGCGGTTTTTCATTTGATCGAGTATTTTATATGATAACATTGCTTTCAATCGCTACATTCCTACTGACGTTTTTGTAATGACCTATGTTGAATTCAGTTAGGAAAACCACCAAGTCAGTCTTTCTGAGAATCCCGTAGCGAAGCACGGGTACATCAGCTAGTACTGAGATAAAGCTGGAATACAAGAGGGCAAATTGGGGCAAATATTTGTTTATAGGTAGGGGAATTATGGAGTGGAATAACTTACCAAGGGGGATGTTCAATTAATTTCCAATTTCTTTGCGATAATTTAAGAAAAGGCTAGGAAAACAACAGATAGGGAATCTGCCACCTGGACGACTGTCCTAAATGCAGATCAGTGGTGATTGATTGAAGGCAATCTATATAAAGAGACAGTCTCAGTGGTGGAGTTGAGTTATTGTTTAACAGGAGTTGTTCTTGTGAACTCGTGTTGTGTTTATGCCGACATGCTAGTAGCAGTCAGCAGTCTACTGTTACAAGATGGCAGTCGTAGTCTTCTGATATTTCCATAGTAGTGTTTTGTTTGTGTGTTTAACTTGTAAATAATTGTAAATAAAATCTATGTTCGCAAGTGACAGCATTTTGTGTATTATTATTATTATTATTAAAGCGTCTTTACTGTGGCGAAGTTAGGGCTCCCGGCCCTTTCTTACACTTAACCACTTCATGTATATACAATGTATATTTTACATAAAATTTAAACATATGAAATCTTTACAACCTAAAGTATAATTAAAGCAACTAAAGTATCACTAACTAAACTAAGGTGAGTAAAGTATAACTAAATTATATACAGGAACACATTGCAATAACAACCATATTCACTCTCATTCATGCATCCCATTCACACTCAAGAAAGACTGGAAGTGCTTAAAAGATGACGCTGGCAAAGGATTTTAAATTTTGTCTTAGATTTAGCTTCCTTGATGTCATTGGGGAGTTCATTCCACCAGCTCGTGGCGGAGATTGTGAACGATCTGTTGTAGGTTGCGGTTCGATGCACAGGAATTTCTAGCGTACAGCCTGACCGGGTATTGAACAGGTGCAGGGAACTAAGGTAGCGAAATCTGGTGGATAGGTAAGGAGGAGTGTTTTCAGAAAGCACTTGATACAGCAAAGTAGTTGCGTGGAGTCTACGTCTGTCATTCAGTCGTAACCAAGATAATTGTGTATAGAATGGGGATACATGGGCGTATGGTTGTATGTCGAATGCATACCTGATGCATGCATTTTGGGCACGTTGCAGTCTCATGCTTTGCTCGTTATTGATATCAATAAAAACTGTATCACAGTATTCGAGAATTGGAAACAAGAGTGATTGAATGAGCTTTATTTTCAAGGACCGAGGAAATATATTTTTAAACCGCTTCAGAGGATGCAGGCTTTGATATACCTTTTGGCACACTTTCATCACATGTTGCGACCAGTTCAATGTTTCGCTTATAGCCACACCAAGATTCATAACTGTTTCACAAAATGGAATAATGGTATTGTTTAGTGCTACAGGAGGAATTTCGTGTTGTTTTAAGACGTGTAATTTTTTTGAAGTACCAATGATTATTGCTTGCGTTTTAAGAGGATTAATTTTGAGATTGTTACTCAATGCAAAATTACTTATGAGACTTAAATCAGCATTAACTTTTTCTACAGCACTCTGAATTTTATCAGTTCTTGACTGGTAGTAGATCTGCAGATCATCAGCATAAAGATGATACTTGCAATGTGTAATCGATTTGGCAACATCGTGTAAGTAAATTGCAAACAGCAATGGTCCAAGTACAGACCCTTGGGGGACACCGAGGGGTTTGTTAAGCCACTCAGATCTGCTATTATTTACTTTGACACACTGACGGCGATTTTTGAGGTACGAACTGAAAAAGTTTATTGCCGTCTTGCTGAAATTTAATGAATCCAATTTTGAAAGTAGCAGTTGAGGAACAACAGTATCAAAAGCACTAGAAAAATCAAGTAGAACCAGTACAGTCACTTGTCGAGTGTCCATTGCCTGTCGGATATCATCAGTTACTTTCAGTAGGGCAGTCGTTGTGCTGTGTCCTTTCTTGAAACCAGATTGGTAAGGGTCAAGCAGTGAGAAGTTAGTCAAGTAAGTGAGGACTTGTTCGTGTACCAAGCGTTCTAGTACTTTGGAAAGGGGTGGGAGAATGGATATAGGGCGATAATCTGATGGTAAACTAGGAGAATTCTTCTTAGGAATAGGAATGACGATACCGTGCTTCCACACAGTTGGGAATACTCCCTGAACAAGGCAATGATTAAATATATGCGTCAGAATAGGTAATATGGCACCAATAATATTTTTTATGAAAGATAATGGTATGTCGTCATTACCCGGAGCATCAGACTTGAGGGAGTAAATTACACGCTTCACATCGTTCGCCCCAACTTTTTTGAAAGTGAATTTTACTTGATTTACTCGGGAATGAGCATTTATGGCGTTAATATCATCATCAGTTAGGTCATCAACTGGTTGATGATGATGATTATTATTATTATTATTATGTATGTCTTTATGGATACAACAGTATTACACTGGTCTTTTCTAGGGAGGTTGATTGAAATCTTTTCTTCCTCTAGAGTCCCCATGAAAATGGTGTTGCAGTTTGTATCTAGGCGATGTGATTTTCTTCACACCAATCTTTAAAAACCCTGTACATGTTTAACTTGGATAAGAATGTTGAAACCACTTAGATCTGTGAAGAAGACTTTCTGCAATACTGACTTGGGACCTTTAGCAAAAGATTAAACCAATTCTGAATGTTTTCTTGATCTCTCGTTTTCTTCTGCTTTCTATTCAGTTTCCGGTATCAACTGTTTCTGGTACATGTTCTTCATTATCTTCTTTTGTACTGTCTTCATTCTGATACTTCCCTACCTTCTTGGTCCATATCTTGAAACAGTCTTCTCCTATATTGATGGTGAGAGTATTAATGAAGAATGTGCATCAAACTCATACACGTTCTCCATTTGCTTTTTCCAGACATATGTCATTGCTAAAGCCCAGATTTCCATGCACTATCAAATTTCAAAATATGCATGCATTCATGCACCATCATATGGCAAAGCATGCAAAATAAACTGGAAAATATGCACTATCAAAATTCAGTTCCTTTTGAAACATTGTACAACTACCGAAATTTCTCCAAATTGTCTTGATTTAAGCTCATTCATTTATCTGTCAACATATTCTTAAATACAGAAAATGATCTTTCTACGTCACAAGAAGTGACAGGTGCATACCTAAATGAAGGCATTTGAGACAAAGTGAGGTCAAATTGTACGTGTTCTGCATTTTCACCACTGCGTCTTATATAAATTTGATGATTTCAAAGTCAGGATTTGAACGGATCACTTTGTTCGATCTAACCCTAGCTGCCAAAGCTACTTCTCCTTGCAATGATTGCAGACACTTTTCAATGTCCTTAATAAATGGTAACGATTACCTGTTGCGATAAAAAAGTCGTGTGACGAGTGAGAGTTTCGGGTAGGAAATTCCAGGATAACAACTGAAGGTTTGGTGCAAAACGAAGGTTTGTAAGCTGCTATCTCAGTAACGCGGCATGACAGAAGTGTGATACACAAGTTTTGTTATTTAGAAACATGCATTTGCATAGAAATTGTCTAACATAGGCGAACAAATCAGCCGTCAATGAGTAATGCATAATTTAAGATTCAATTTACAGCAATGTATAACTGGGACTCCTTATTCCTAAGAATTACAGAGACCGGGCGAGTTGACTGTGCGGTTAGGTGCGCACAGCTGTGACCTCGCATTGATATTTAGAAATTTCATGATCCGTTTTGAAGTGGGATTACAATAATTTCAATTATTGTGAGCTCGCATCCGGGAGATAGTGGGTTCGAACCCCACTGTCGGCAGCCCTGAAGATGGTTTTCTATGGTTTCCCATTTTCACACCAGGTAAATGCTGGGGCTGTACCTTAATTAAGGCCACAGCCGCTTCCTTCCCATTCCTAGGCCTTTCCTGTCCTATCGTCGCCATAAGACCTATCTGTGTCGGTGTGATGTAACGCAACTAGCAAAAACGAATTACAGAGATCGATATTGGGACTTCCAGCTTACGCCAATGTTTACTCAAGCAACAGATGAGAAAAAGCTTGGTTAATTGGTTTATACCAAAAGACAATACAGGGGAATAATATGGTGTCTAATGTGAGTTTATAAAAATAAGGTATTTACAGAAGTTGCAAATACATGTTTATTGTGTGAGAAGGAGTTAGGAAATGCACATTTCTTGAGACAGTGTGAAAGTACAAGAGCATTACGGGTTAAATACTTGGTAGCAGAAGAGATAAATAAAATCGAAAGAGAATCTGAATATTATACTCTTGTCAAATTAATGAACAGGGAATGGAGAAGGCCAGGGAAACTATCGAAATTATTGACAATTGTAAAAGCCTTGTGGGAGAAAAAAATGAAAGTGGTGAATGAGGGAAGGGGCACATGCTGATGAAGGTGTGAAAAAAATGAAAGTGGTAAAAGAGGGAATGGTACTTGCTGTTGAAGAAACTGAAACAGCCAAATCAGCACGAGTACACATGATTAAAGGGATATTATGGGACACTTAAACTACACATACAGGAATGCATGCTAATATTTCGGGATGAACCAAGTCTTGGCTCTCCTACCTCGGACAATTGAAGTTGGAAGAGGGAGACTCCAAATCGATCAGTTACCCATACTAAATAAGCAGTTTAAAATTGATTATAGTGAGTAGAAGAAAACATATGGAAAATTATTTATCTCTGAAATATCATCTCTGTATGGGCTAATAATAACGAAGTTTTGTAACCATGTATGTACGTAACACAACTTTGATACATAGATATGGAACATTATAGAGTTCAAGTCAGTAATAAGTAAGGGCGACAATAATTATAATTTTAGTATTATGTTCCGTTTTTATATTTGTTCAGTTTTGTTTCTTTGTTCTTTACGTATCGTATATTTTCTAATTAGTAGTATCCCTTTCAGACCTAAAAGAAAACTAGAGGTGTGAATTTTTGTTTGTATGTCAAAAACTGACTAAAATGCTCCTCAATACACATATTGATAGTTTATTTTACAAAATAAAAACTAACATCCGAAAAACAGGACCCACACAATTGTGTGTATCAAAATTCAAAACCTCGTTGTATCACATACGATGATGTATCTTCAAAATTTACGTTCACTAACCAATGTACACACTTCATTGAATATATTCCGTTATTCAGTAAAGCTTCTAGATTAATATAAACGCAATAAATAAATACTTACTTTTGGCACTACTGCTTCCTGCCATCTTGCCGATCAACTGTGCTTTTTAAACTCTTCTTCCTTTGCCCTGGCGGTCAAGCGCATACTAAAAGCAATTGAAATACACACCACGTGTCCCGCACAATCACTGCAGTCCGGTCTAGCGCCAAAAAAACATCAAATACGGTCAGGGATAACTAAAATACGAACCTGCACAATTGTGCGTACACGGTCTGAAAGGGGTATTCAGTTCATTGATATGGAAGCCATACTGTATTCTGTTTTAATGAGGTTGTTTGTTGTGTTGTTTGTCTGCCGGATGTTTTTTTTTTTTTTTTTTTGGCTGCTGACGTACAGTAGACTTGGAAGAAGGTGAGATAGGTCGGACCTATCTCAAGCTTAAGTGTTGATTCAATACGTCTGCACATGTAGAGTAGAGTAAGGTATTGAATAGTTAGGTTAGAGGAAGTAAGTTGTCAATGAGACAGTGAAAGATGAGCCGAGTTATGGAATCCGTCTCAGCAGTAGAATACAGGCGTGTCAGCCTACATGTAGAGCTGGGCAATCTGCACACATGTGGGCTGTTACATGACGGAGTGGTGAGGAAATAACATTGACAGCTTAAGGAGTCTATGAGGTATTGGTTTCCGAGCCTCATGAGACATGTCTGGTTGTGACATCCCAGAGAAGGGTGGTAGCAGTTCCTGACGGGGGAGTGATGATGTGGCCAGACAGATTTAGGATAGAATTAGTATATATTTAATGTAGTAAAGTATAGTTAGTTTAGTTATATGTAGAGGTGGCGTGATGCATGTGGAGCTGGCTATCCGCCCATGTGCAAGATGCTACATAGTAGATTTAGAGGTAGTTAAGTACTAAGTAGTTAGTGCTTAGCTAATAAATAGTCTGTAAGTGTTTATTTTTGAATTGCATGTTTGGAACATTGTAACTTGGCGAAAGCCTGTTATGTTCAATTCAATAAATACGACTAATTCTTTTATAGGATCTGTACCCTATGTACAAATTTTGGTTGTCAGATAGGATGCCAGGGATACGTTCTCTCTGTCTCTCAGTAGCAGACATACTGTATGACATGGAAAAATGGTCCCAAATTAATATTATATATGCGCCAAAGTCAGCAAAAAAGTCATATTATGCAATCTAAAACATCCAAATATTCGCTATTAAATCAAAAATTTTCAATTAATGCATTATGCATGAATTTTATCCTAAAAGAGCCAAAACATGCAAACATGCAGGGAAAAAGAACAGTTATTTGGAATCGTTAAGCCATAAAACAAATATTTGCAAAATTTGAGAGTTGTAACCAGCTTATTTAGAAACAAGCATTTGCATGCAAATCCGGGCTCTAGTCATTGCCTTGGCTTTCTTCAGAAGCTCCTTAGTTTCACCTCCTTCCTTTCTTCATCTTCAGATCATATTCCTTGTATACATCAGTCCTCTAACAAATGCTCTCTATTCACTCCAAGATGGATTATTCCAAAAAATTTCAATAAGGTTTAGTCTTTCTTATTCATTGATTTTCGTACAAAGAAATGATCTTTTGGTTTGCTTTACTAAATCTTTGTGATTGCATCTAGATTTAATTTTTCTTTGTTGTTTGCTAGTTAAAGCATCCTTTTTAATTCCTAAACACTTTCTTCCTATCACTCTGTCTGATTTAGATCATTGCCTTTCTTT
Source organism: Anabrus simplex (assembly GCF_040414725.1). Lineage (NCBI taxonomy): Eukaryota > Metazoa > Arthropoda > Insecta > Orthoptera > Tettigoniidae > Anabrus > Anabrus simplex. The sequence goes on from NC_090265.1 coordinate 1,755,321,137, forward strand.
TCTGCTTAGGGACAATTTTGTCAAAACTGTGCCTCACGACTCTTGACTTGCATTGTTTCAGCTTCACTTACATTTAGATTACCTAGAGATCCAGTTACTGCTTCCTCCCTCAGTTCTTGTGGACAGGATTGATCTTCAGTTAACATCTGAGATGAGCCTAATACCGTAGATTCATAAGGTTGGCTGCAGAACTCCATTCAGCTGATGAAATATCACCAATGTCCTCCATTCCTGTAAAACAAACAAAAATGGTCGGTGAATATTATTGTCTTTAAAACACTGACGTGAGTGGAACTACTAAAACCTCACCTGTAATTAGCCAGATTGTTGGAAACTTTATATTATTCATATAATAATCATTGACATATTACACACCTAATACTGGGCAGGAAATTTCTTGTAGTAGTTCACAGCATTCTGAAGTGCCTGAAATGTCATCCGTAGAAGTACAGTTTTTATCAGAGAGTAAAGGTGCTCTGAAATCAGTAATTGCATCTTCAGCATTTCCTAAAGTTTCTGCTGTGCATTTCATGTACATGGAAGAACAGGAAGGGACTTCTACAAAATAACAATGGTAACAGTAATAAAGATAATAATTATAGCATTTTGAGTACTAATTTTCGCTTACATTTATACCAACCTCTGTTCGGAAGCAGCTTTGGTCTCAGTTGTAGAGTCATTTCAAAAAGTTTTTTCCATGGCTGAACATGATTGTCCACTTGATACGAAGTACAGACAAATAGAAGCACTTTCACCTTAAGTGTACATCATAATTCCTTTAAAGCCACACAGAAACCTAATAATGCATGTACAGTATACACGTAATGAAAACAGTGATACAATAACAGACTGTTAACGCACTAAAGCAGGGATGGCGAACCTATGCCACGCGTGTCACTAGGTGACACGCGAACATTATTTCGGTGGCACGGCACATGGACATAATAATATTTTATACATAAGTCTTGTACTACAGACAATGCATATCTTATAATGTTTCACGTGTAAGAAATAAATATAAAAAATCTAAATACTAGTTCCATTCGGACGTGCAATATGGCAACACTGATAGGTCTGAATGTCATTATAGTGTCGTTTTCTGGTGGTTTTTTACGCTGACCTCGCAAACATGTTTTCGGTGCAGAAAAGAACAGAAACTTAACGAAGGTGGTAACCGTATTTTTCAAGAACTCTGGCCAAGGGAATTCGGACTGATAGAAAGATGTGTTGCCTGTGTTCTAAAACAATTGTATCCCCCACATTTAATGTAAAGCGCAATTTCAAGACTGGTCATTCAATTGTTTGTTCCATTTCAAATGAAGAAAGAAGAGAGTTAGTTTCAAAAAATATCGAGCATTACACAAAACAAGCTAGTTCTTTTTTTATCATCTTTCAGGCCAAGGAATAATATCAGTGCGGCTGTTTCTATCTGTCTCACTGCATAGTACAGCATGCATGGAAAACCGATTTCTGGTGGTGAGTTGTTGAAAGAAAGTTTCTTATTGACGTCCGACACATTATTTGAAAACTTCCCTAAGAAACAACTAATAATTAACAGAATTAAAGGAATACCAGCCAGCTGAACTGCCGTCAAGAAAAATAATAAAAATGAGCGAAGAAGTTTCGGAGCAGTTGAAAGGTAATTTGGATAACTCCCACATGTATGCGGTATCTTTTGATGAAAGCATGGATGTGAACTTACAAACAAGGATAGCTTTTTCTTTTAGATTTCCTTCTGGAAATGTGATGAGGGAGAAATTAGTTTAATTGTTGAGCGAACAAACTACAACATGAAAATATTATGAAGCTAATGGAGGAATTGAAGTCCATTCGGATTATTAGTACTTTTGATTTTTATATCTAATCATTATATTTTTTACAATTTGTTTTACGTCGCACCGACACAGATAGGTCTTGTGGCGACGATGGGATTGGCTTATGAGTGGAAAGGAAGCCGCTGAGGCCATAATTGTGGTACAGCCCCACGGAACATGCAATCAAATGTATTTACACGATATATGTACAATAAATAAATAAATAAATCAGTAAATGAATAAATGTAACATATTATGAAACATAATTGGGAATTTAGAAAGGTAGTCGTGGGTGGGGGTTTGTAGGTTGTAAATATCCCTTAATGGAAAACAACAAGTGGCACAGTCAACTGATGAGAATAATAAACCAGACATAAAATGGCACACTAGTTGGAAAAGGTTCGCCATCCCTGCACTAAAGCAACAATTTTGAATTAGAAACCCCACTTTCCGATATCCCGTGTAAACAATTACCATGGGGTGTATTGCTGCCTAAAACAATAATTTTATGCTTCATGAATATACGTATCTGTTATAGTTAGGCCTACTTACCTTTTCACCGTTAGCTCATACCAATAAAGATATAACCATCAAAAGATTATTAACATTTCTGTATCTCCTAGTTTTTAGTTTGCTTTTTTTATTCATGCATTTCGCATGTCAGTTTCACTCGCCACATATTTTTTGTGGTAAATTTCAGCAATTTTATTTCATACAAACACCGAACTGCATTTTAATAGACTGTTAAGTACACCCAATATCAAAAACGCACATCATTGCACAAGTCTTTAATAATTTAATCATGAGATCACCGGTGTACGTGGACAGTGAGTAAATGAGTGGACTGATGCAATAACTTAACTGAAAAAAAGACGTTGAATCAGACAACCGTGAATACAGTGAAATTCCACATGGGGAGCTTCTGCATCCATCCTATGTTCATCAGCTTTGGGTTAGGTATAATCCTCAGCATACTATTGCTCTTCACCTCATGTTAAGAAAATTAATAAAGCTTTGAACTAGACCATTCACATGATCAGCTGCATTGTTTCCCCCTGTGGGTGGGGGTGGTAGAATAACACCCACGGTATTCCCTGCCTGTCGTAAGAGGTGACTAATAGGGACCTCAGGGGCTCTGAACTTTGGAGCATGGGTTGGCGACCACGGGATGCTTAGCTGAGTCCTGGCATTGCTTCCACTTACTTGTGTCAGGCTCCTCAATTTCATCTATCCTGTCCGACCTCTCTTGGTCAACTCTTGTTCTTTTCCGACCCCGACGCTATTAGGTTTGCGAGGGCTAGGGAGCCTTCCATTTTCACGCCCTTCGTGGCCCTTGTCTTCCTTTGGCCGATATCTTCATTTTTCGAAGTGTCGGATCCCTTCCATTTTTCTCTCTGATTAGTGTTATATAGAGGATGGTTGCCTAGTTGTACTTCCTCTTAAAACAATAATCATCACCACCACCACCAGCTGCATTGTTAAAACCTCCCCTCTCCGCTGACTGCCTGTGCTGTGTCACATAGTACCCTCCAGATTGAGAAGACTAATCAGTCCGGTGCAGTTGCAAGGTAAAATATTACTCTTCCCATTCACGGTGATATAACTGTAGGATTTTTGCGACTATTATATCTCCAGCAATTCGAACAGCACAAGAACTGATTTCCAAGATATTTCAGTATGGTAACTGAGTGGCATTTAGAATGGCGCATTAAGAGTTCACAGAAATGGTAGTCTTTGTTTAATGCCCAGCATACTCTGAAGGGATTTTTAGCCCGCCTGGTGGCCATGATCGTTAAGGTGTAGAAGTCTAAATGGTCTGACACCGTCATTAGCTGGTTTGAGTCCCGTTGGTTGAAAACATTTTCACCATCAGAATGTTGGCCAGCAGGGTAGGGGAGGTGGTTGTATACAATTTCTAATTACTAGATTGCGTGCCAAAAGCCTGCATTAAATTCCAAACCTCTACGCAGTGTTCACATAAAGTAAGGGCACATAACACTGTTGATGGTGGTTCGTCCGTCGGATGGAGATGTTAAACACTGAGCAGACCCCTTGGTGCTATTTGACACGAATAGGCTATGTGCTGGCACTGGGCTTCACCCTCTCCCTTCCTACTAGCATATATCACATCATTCATTTCATCTCTTTAACTCCTCTGATGAGGTTGACATCGGGAAGGTTATCCGGTCATAAAAACCTGCCACAACAGATTTATCTAACCCCATAGAGAAACGGGACAGAGGTTGGACAAACAAACAAACAAACTCCAAAGGGATTTGATCTACCGTGGAGAACCTGGGTTGCCCTCAATACTACATAAATAGGGCATGCAACTTCCCCTATGTGTGATTCTGGGGATGATGCAAATCAGACAGTCCAACTTATTGTTCTGAATTGTCATTTGCAGGATCTACAGAGGATTTTTTGAGAGCTTCTGAACAGGCTATACAGTGGCTGGACAACTTAGGTCTTATATTATGACTCCTCAGTGTTTTGCTGACTGTCAGTTTATGATATATTAGTACATAAGCCTGTCTTGACCAGTCAGAACTGCTATCTATGCCCTGTAAAGTAATTAGAAATACTAAATGGACTATTAATATATCTTATGAATAAAACTGGACATACCTGAGAAAATCTCCAAATTCAACAGATGTTTGGGAATCGTTAATAAAGTTTTTAGACCATCATTAGTTTAAAAACACACTCGTACAAGAATCTACAAAACCTTGGCAAGGCCTGTACTTTGCTATGAAAGTGAGGCATGGACCCTAAGGAAATGCGATGAGAGGAGAATAACTACAGCTGAAATGAAATACATGCGGTGAACAGCAGGAGTCACTAAGTGGGAACGCAAAAGAAATACAGAAGTGCTGAATGATCTTAAAAGCAGACCTATATTGGAATACATCTATGAATACCAGAGACATTACTAGAATACCTAAACAGGATGGACAGAAGCAGGATCCCCAAACTACTGCCCTGGTGGGAAAAAATCTTTGGGACGCCCCAGGAAGTGATGGCGTGAAAATGCAAAACTTCTGTATAGTTCTTCTACAGCACTAACACATGCAAGGATGATAATGGTGAATAAAAGTTACACTTTCCAAGTTTTATATGGCATTGAAATGGAATCAAAACAGGTATTATATTATAGTATTTCCTTACAAACCATTATGAATGCAGTTGTAGCTCGGAGTTATACTGAGATGTCTATGGATCTGCATACTCTCAGGAAATCTACAGAACTAATCACCATCAACAGTGTCATGTTCCCTCACTCCATATGCTACCCCTGGGGGTGGTGACGGTAGAATAACACCCACGGTATCCCCTGCCTGTTGTAAGAGGTGACTAAAAGGGGCCCCAGGGGCTCTGAACATTGGAGTATGGGCTGGCAACCATGGGGGCTCTCTGCTGAGTTCTGGCATTGCTTCCACTTACTTGTGCCAGGCTCCTCACTTTCATCTATCCTATCTGACCTCTCTTGGTCAACTGTTGTTCTTTTCTGACCCCGATGCTATTAGGTTTGCGAGGGCTAGGGAGTCTTTCATTTTCACGTTCACACCATTCATAGCCCCTGCCTTTCTTTGGCCAATACCTTCATTTTTTGAAGTGTCAGATCCCTTCCATTTTTTCTCTGATTAGTGTTATATAGAGAATGGTTTCCCAGTTATACTTCCTCTTAAAACAGTTATCACCACCACCATCACTCCCTATGAGCACTCCAGAGAAGTTTGGAGTGTAATCCAAGCTTTTGACACGCATTCTAGTGATTAGAAATTGTATAACACCACCTCCCCTACTCTGCTGGCCAACATTCTGATGGTAAAATGTTTTTCAATGGACGGGACTAGAACCGCCTTACCACGGAATCAGATCATATAGGCCTTAAGCATTAATGACCATGACGACCAGGTGGGTTGCTCAACCTTGTGCTTATCGATACACATAAACCCAGAATGAATTTTTTTTTTACAAGTTGTTTTATGTCACACCAACAGAGATAGGTCTTGTGGTGACAATGGGACAGGGAAGGGCTCGGAGTGAGAAGGAAGTGGCCGTGGTCTTAATTAAGGTATAGCCACAGCATTTTCCTGGTGTGAAAATGGGAAACCACGGAAAACCATCTTCAGGACTGCCGACAATGGGGCTCGAACCCACTCACTCCCGAATACTGTATACTAGCCGCACTTAAGCAACTGCAGCTACCAAGCTCTGTATATAAAAGATTCGTTCATTTCACTGAAGGATAGTATTTTTCATTGAAGAGTTCAATTATGATGGCCATCATTGCATTGTTCTTGTAATCCATAACTGGTACCAGTTTAAGTCTCTTACATATACAGTAGACGTCCGTTATAGCGAGAATTCACAACAGCGAAAAATTTACTCGCTATAGCGGATTGTCGTTATATCCGATTTTTGTATATAAGTCGGAAAACCCTTCATGCACTTTAAAATCGGTATGAAACGGCGATCAGTTTGTTCAAAACTTGCGTTTCCGCAGATGATATCCACACTACGGCTTACTTGTTTGTTATTTTTCGTAATCCGTTACTACGTGAAAGTGTATGTTTAATTACGTTCTGAAAACATATAGTACCGGTACCGTATTTCTCCGAATCCAAGATGAACCCCACTTTTTCCTACAAAAAATTTAAATCAGGCTCAAAAAGAAGTTTGTAAAATCATATGAATGCCTTCTTGTACAGTAGGCCTACGCATTTTTAGACTATTTTTAGACGCCGAACTTTGAATTTCGTTACGCCGTATTTCTTTTTTTTTTGCGGCTGCACAATTATTCTTTATTTCCGCGGGTTTAAGGACCATTAACTTAATATTGGCATCATAATACCGAAGAAAACTCGATGAAAATTTTCCGAAAATACCTATTCCATGCGTCTCTACAATACAACGATCCATCAGGAAAGTATTCTTGCTGTCTATAAAACTGTTACTTTTACGCAGCGTCAGATATAACTGGTTACCGCTAAACGCGTCTCGCTTGTCGGGTTCGGCCAAATTCAGCGGCTAGCGATGTACAGGCCTAATCGCGAACGTTGATAGTCAACGAACAAGTTTATTGCGCCACGCTATGGCCATTCCGCCCTTGCGTTTTCTCGTGCACATACCTCACAATTTCATCTTCGACTTCTTTAAAGCGTCCTTGTTGCAGACCACTAAATGCATTTTTTGTACAGTACGCATTTTTTTAAGCTCTTTGTCTTCACGCTAACGCCAAATATTGGCTTTAGTTAGGCCTATGCCGTATTTTCTTGCGGCTGCACAATTACTCTAGATTTCCGAGTGTTTAATGAACATTAACTTAAAATTGGCATCATAATATCGACTAGAACCCGTTGAAAATTTGCCGGCAATACCTTTTCCACGTATCCTTACAATACGACTATCCATCACGAAAATATTCCTGCTGTCTATAAACCTTAATTTTACTAAGCGTCAAGTACAATAGACGCGTTATGATTCTGCCACTGAGTAACTATGGCTTTTCTAAGAATTCGAAGTGTCGCATGTTTTGATGCCATTATGCAGATTCTGCAGAACACCAAGACCGACTCCAATCCTCAGACCGTAATATTTAAAAAAACATGGCGGCCGAAGTAGCCGGATTGCTGGTATTGGCTAACACGAAAATATCACGTAGTATACATATTATATAAACGGTGATAAATTAACATGATAAATGTAATATCATAGGGAAAATCACTTTTACACGTATGAAAACGCTTCCCCAACAGCAATCCCATATATTCTACTAGAAAAGAGATCAACAAGCTGATTATTTAGAAATTTCAATTCGTCAAATAACGCTTTTTCTTAGATTTCACTTCGCTGGATAGATGAAAATACATGATAAAACTGTTAAAATGATACTACTAACATCATTTTGAATGTTTCAAAATCTCGATTTATTCGCTCTAATGAGAACTGTCAAACACAATTTGTTGCCTTGGTTTTGAAGTGGTGAACAATTTCTTAAATTTAGCACCCAACGAATAGGAAGTACACCCGAAATAATAATGTTATTGGCTTTACGTCCCACTGCCTACATTTGTTACGGTTTTCGGAGACATCGAAATGCTGAAACTTAGTCCTGTAGTAGTTCTTTTACATGCCAGTAAATCTACCGACACGAGGCTGACGTATCTGAGCACCTTCAAATACCACCGGACTGAGCCAGGATCGAATCTGCCAACTTAGGGTCAGAAGGCCATCGCCGTAACCGTCTGACCACTCAGCCCAAGTACACCCGAAATAATTTTATCAACCGAATGAACGGCCCTGGTAAAGCTAACATAATGTTGACATATGGCATAGCAGCACTTCACACAATGATAGTAACTTTAGTAATGAAACGTTCAGATACTAAAGATATACCTAATAGGTTTTTACCCATTAAAAACATTAACTAAGAATTGATATTTAACCAAGTGGACGAGCTTCAGTTCGGCGCAGTCTGCTTGATAACAGATAACCACAAGATGAATCGGAAGGTGTTGGTAGTGCAAAACCCTACGTTGCAAACACAGCTAATCCCTCAGGTCACTGTATCATCTGTGTAACAGTATACAGATTGCTCCAACTGTCACATTTATAACCCCCCTGTGGGTGGAGGCGATAAAATAACACCCACAGTATCCCCTGCCTGTTGTAAGATGCCACTAAAAGGGACTCCAGGGGCTCTAAAATTTGGAGCGTGGGTTGGCGACCACGGGGCCCTCAGCTGAGTCCTGGCATTGTTCCACTTCCTTGTGCCAGGCTCCTCACTTTCATCTATCCTATCCGACCTCCCTTGGTCAACATTTATTCTTTTCCGACCCCGACGCTATTAGGTTTTCGAGGGCTAGGGAGTCTTTCATTTTCATGCCCTTCGCGGCCCTTGTCTTCCTTTGACCGATACATTCATTTTTCGAAGTGCCGGACCCCTTCCATTTTTTCTCTCTGATTAGTGTTATATAGAGGATGGTTGCCTAGTTGTACTTCCTCTTAAAACAATAATCACCACCACCACCATCATCACACTTATAAGTTTTTTATACTGCAAGATCCAGCCAAACATTTCCACAGGCAAAGCACAGATTATTGTAAAATAAACTTGCATCTGAATCACTCACCACTTTGAAGCCCATAGACACTGACAGAATAACACAATATCAATTATATTCTATCCAAATTAATATTTTTCGAGGAACACGAATAGTTTGAAAGTAGAGAAATTGTTTCCCTAACCTCAGACTTATTTTCAAAATGATGTATGCACGCTACAGTTTTGTCATGGACTTCAAAATAATCACGATGTACAGTATATTCCTAATCCATTTCTATCTTAATGTTCTAATCCGTAGGAAACTTAAGAATAGTTGTATGAGAGGCATTGTCATAGATAGACTAAAACATGGTTCACCTAGTGCACTCATGTTCTTTAATGGGTAAAAACACGATTAAAACAAGCATGTTCTCACATTACTGAGTATAATTACAGATCGTATGTGTCCACTGACTTATATAAATACATTCGCACGCTTATATTCTACAAAGAAACTGCCATTTATCGTCGACTTTCATAAAAATTACACAGACTACATACGATAACAACAAACCAAAACAAACACAGATTTCCAACAATTACGGCTACTCGATTCGCCATCTTTGAAGATCGAGAGTAGCATTAAGGTCTGAGGATTGGAGTCGGTCTGGGAAACACACAGGCACTGTACAATCGATTGTCGAAGCGAAGCGAAAACAAGTTATTTCATTCCTCTCCTCAGGAGGAGGGGTGGGCCATCAGCTCAACTAAGGAGCTCTTCGGCCGTGTGAAGGGAAAAGTAGTTTTGAAAAAAGAGAAAATGTAGGGGGTGTGTGTTGTACACACCAGAAGGGGAAAAGAAAGAATGAGTTTGGCGTAAGGGCACCGGCACAACAAGTCGGAATCCAGGGCGAAACCCGCAAAGCACCCCGCACAGGCAAACCCCTACGAACTGCAGGGAAAAGGGGACCAGTGACTTTATTGAAAACTGATGTATCTCAGGCGCGCATTACAGAGAATGACATGAATTGACAGACAAGTACATAATCATATTACATATACGGAGTGGGGAGAAATTGGGTGTAAGGGGGGTGTAGTATTGAGAGAGAAGGTAGGAAAGGGAGGTGGTAATGTTGGTTAGGGAGGTGGCAAGAAGGCGGAGGAGGTCCAGGGTCGGGAGGGGTGGGAGGAAGAAGTTAGGTTGCGGAGCGGGTAAGGGGACCTCTGGCGGTGGCGGCGGGGGTGGCGGGGCGGTCGGTGGGCGAGGAGAAGTGGTAAGAGGAGGGGAACGAGCGGGGCGGGGTGGGGAGCGAGAAGGCTCCACTCTATATGTACGTCCGCGGAATCGGACGCCGGTGCTGATGATGCGGTCGACGTCGGCTGGTGAGGAGACTTGTAGACGAACCATGAACGTCGGGCCGCTGGAGTTATAGATGCGTAGCGCTCGATGGGCTGGAACGCCGGCGGAGGTCAGTTCAGCCAGGATGTCACGCTCGGTGAGTGCTGGGTCCAGGCCACGGATGACACAACTCGATGATGAAGGCCGGTCTGGAGCTGGTACGGAGAAGTCTGCAGTGGTGGAGGAGAGTGGCGGAGCTGCGACAGTGGCATCAGTGAGATGAACAGAAGGCGCCTGGGAGTGAGCAGGGAGGGAGGGAACGGGGGCAGACATGATAGAAGAGGGGTGACAGGACGAAACAGTGCAGGTGGAAGTAGACGGAGCAGAATGGACAGAAGTGGTGATGGTGGTGGTGGTAGTAGTAGTAGTGAAGGTGGGGGTGGAGTGTGCAACGATGGGAGGTAAGGTAGGAGAGATGGGGAAGTCGGAAATGGAAAGCATTTGCTGGAGGAGATGCTCCGGAGTAGCTACTGCGGTGTAGTCTGCATCATAGAGTCTTATGCCATGTTCAATAATGCCGAGCGGTGGTCCTGGAAAGCGGAAGAAGGCGACGACATCCGGAGAAGGTTGTCCGGAGAGGCCATCCTGGAGGCGAAGAACTGCGTCCACATGCGTTCCAGTGCGGCGAATTTCATCTCGGATGGAAGTCGGAGAGTAAGATGCGTCCACGCCCTTGATGAGGCAAGAGTACATAGTGGAGAGGGGAGGTGACAGCCAACAAGACGTCTGCCCGTTTGATTGTTCTTGGGCCGACTGAGCAGAGACGAGCGCCACCCAGCCGAAAAAAGAGCGTGGAGAAGTGAAAAAGAGTTGTCACCGAAGCCCTAGTCGTAGTGTAACAGCGTATGAATCGATTGTCGCGGCTAGCGGTGTTTAGTAAAGAGGCGGTCGTTTATTGTCAACGAGTTCTGTGCGCGTGTGAAAAGAAGCAGCGTGGTTACCGCGATAGTTGCCAGTGCCAGTGGTATCCATTAATTTGCGGTTAGGCCGCGAATGTTACAACCCTTGAGTTTTCGCATGAGATTCTGAGAAAAAAAAGTCTTGGATTCGGAGAAATATTGTATCACTTCAGAGATTTCTGTGGCAAACACCTCAGCTTTCTTCTTCAAACAGCGTCACCTAACCTAACCGTATATGTAGCCTATCATGAAAACATATTTGAAACGCATGTAGAAAAATAAACTCCTCGCGAAAAATTTGCATGTAAATAGCCGTAACTAGACGCGAGAAGATATGAAATATCCTCTGAAATCAGTGATGTACTCTGCCATATCTTCAGGTGTATCACATTCTTACTTAATATCCGTATATAACATTAAAATTAAGATATCGTTTACTTCAGTCTTTATTTTTAACGAGTTAACAACTGCTATCGGCCACGTTATTTACGCATTTATTACGAAATCGTGTTATCCTCTTTCATTTCGAATTTTCTTTAGAGAACAGCAGTCGATGGGTATTACTAATCAACTCCAACATCACCTTTGAATGTCAACGAGAGATCTCGCAAATGCACAAAGAGAGAAAACTATACCGTACCGAAGATGATCGATCGCATTTTGTTGCAAACGTTTCAGTTTACTTATTCACACAGCGTCATGTATGCTAACTTATCCGTATTATACGTATGATGAAAACACACTTCAAAAGCCAGTAGAGAAATTATACCTTTCTCGCTACGAATTTTCATAATAGCCTTTCCGTAATTTAACCAGACGCGACAAAATATAAACTAACCTCTGAAATCAATTAAGCACTCTGCCATATCTCGAGGTGTATCTCATTCTTATTTAATTGCAGTATTTAGCCTCAAAATTAAGCGGTAGTTTAGTCAGCCTTAATTTTTAACGAGTTAACGACCGTTATCGGACACGTTATTTACGCATTTATTACGAAAAAATATTCTCTTTCATTTCGAATTTTCTTTACGGAACAGCTGTCGACGGATATTACTAATCGACTCAACATCGCCTTCGAATGTCGACGAGAGAAATCGCTAGTGCACATAGCGAGGAAACGATGCTGAAGGTAATTGATCGCATGCAATATCATAGCTGGGGTGCATAAATATCGGTAACGAGGAAAATGGCGCGCGCTTAATCGCTCGTAATAACGGATGCGCCAGTGGTAGGCTTTACACAGTTTAATATAGGAATTTTGAAGGGACAGAAAAGAGTCGTCGCTATAACGGAGTTCCCGTTATATGCCGTACTCGTTATATCGGATTTCTACTATATCTGTGGTAGGCAACAGAAGCCAGGATGTACACAGTTTGACATCATGCCAATAGATATAGCTGTGTACTTACATCATCATGGCAAATATGCAATGATGACTTCACTAATAGACACATTTTACAAAAGTGTTCAAAAGTCATGGTTGTAAGTGGTTCATTTTATTTTTCTTGTAAAGAAAGACACAGAAATTTACAGCTGGTATCAATTTCAGCTGTTGAAACCTTCTCGTTTTCCCAATATCACTGTGAATGGCAGACAGAATTAAGAATGTTATACATATGCTCATCTGTATGTAGTGCCATGAGTGAGTGAGTGATCACCTATATTCATATTAATCTTATGTTTCTTCCTTTCCTGTGTTTATCCATCTCTCTTATCCTACACTTCTACAACAAGACTGAAGATCTATCAAAATGTGATGTTGATGCCTGCCTCGTAATGTTGCTGGAAACCAATGTCTTGTGCATTCAGTATAAGGATAAGACCACACAGAAAGGACCAATCAGTCACTACTGATCTGCATTTAGGGCAGTCACCCAGGTGGCAGATTCCCTATCTGTTGTTTTCCTAGCCTTTTCTTAAATGCTCGCAAATAAATTGGAAAATTATTGAACATTTCCCTTGGTAAGTTATTCCAATCCCTAACTCCCCTTCCTATAAATGAATATTTGCCCAATTTGTCCTCTTGTATTCCAACTCTATCTTCATATTGTGATCTTTCCTACTTTTAAAGACACCACTCAAACTTATTCGTCTACTGATGTCCTCCCACACCATCTCTCCACTGACAGCTCAGAACATACCACTTAATTGTGCAGCTCGTCTCCTTTCTCCCAAGTCTTCCCAGCCCAAACTTTGCAACATTTTTGTAACAGTACTCTTTTGTTGGAAATCACCCAGAAAAATGGAGCTGCTTTTCTTTGGACTTTTTCCAATTCTTGAATCAAGTAATCCTAGTGAGGGTCCCATGCACTGGAACCATACTCTAGTTGAGGTCTTACCAGAGACTTATATGCCCTCTCCTTTACATCCTTACTACAACCCCTAAATACCCTCATAACCATGTGTAGAGATCTGTACCCTTTAGTAACAATCATATTTATGTGATTACCCCAATGAAAAACATATCAGATGTAAGGCTTTTCTGGCGTTTGCTCTATTAACCAGCGTTTCGTCCTAGGTCTGACACTAGACTCGTCAGAGTGGGATGTGTCAGACCCTAACTACTGACGCTGAGTGTATGCAGGTGAGCTTATCAGAAGCCTATATATGAGGCACAGTCTGATAACTGCATATGGGAGATAAATATCCACAATGGAATTATTGCCCACCTAGCAATTCCGAATGGAAAATTCTAAATTCCCATGGAGGGAATTAGATATTTTTCACCAATAGAGCATGTCAAAAACATATCAGATGTAAGGCTTTTCAGGCGTTTGCTCTAATTTCTATTCTACCCCATTGAAGGTATTTTCTTATGTTAACACCTAGGTACTTACAATAATCCCCAAAGGGAACTTTCACCCCATCAACGCAGTAATTAAAACTGAGAGGACTTTTCATATTTGTGAAATTCACATCCTGACTTTTAATCCCGTTTATCATCATACCATTGCCCACCGTCCATCTACAACACTATCGAGGTCACCCTGCAGCCGCTCACAGTCTTGTAACTTATGTATTACTCTGTACAGAATAACATCATCTGCAAACAGCCTTATCTCTGATTCCACTTCTTTACAGATATCGTTGATATATATAAGAAAACATAAAGGTCCAATAATACTGCCTTGAGGAATTCCCCTCTTAATTATTACAGGGTCAGATAAAACTTCGTCTACTCTAATTCTCTGAGTTCTATTTTCTAGAAATATAGCCACCCATTCAGTCACACTTTTTTTCTAGCCCAATAGCACTCATTTTTGCCAGTAGTCTTCCATGATCGTTTAAGCTTGGAGCAGTAACAAATGAGAGTAAGCAGGAAAGCAGTGTTGAGCTTCGCTGGTACTTTGGCCTGACACAAAGCAGTATTGCAACAACAATTTGTACAGACTACACGCCACCAGTGGTATCACACTTTGCAAGTTTATTATTGCTAAGTGAGATTTATCACGTGCCGATTGATCTGATTGACAGTGGACACATGAAAGAATTAATTTACAATGGGAATAAATCCGCATGTTTCATCATCATCATCATTACTGGCGCGACAGCCTTTGTGGGCCTTGGCCTTCTGAAGAAGTTTTCCCCATTATTTCCTGTGAAGTGCAGAGCTCCTCCAGTTCTTGATTCCAATTATCTTTACATTCTCTCTCACCCCTTCTTCCTACCTTAACTTTGGTCTGCCAACTTTCCTGATTCCTTCTGGCAATGCATTAAATATCTTCTTTATCATTCTGTCATTAGCACACAGCACATCTTTATACAGTTAACAATGTTTGGTTCGTTGTATAAATAATACAATTCACGATTATATCTTCTTCTCCAGACACCATTTTCTTCCACTGGCCCAACAATTTGCCCCAAAATCATTCTTTCAAATATACAGAGCTGTCTTTCATCAGATTTTGAGAGTGTCCAGGTCTCAGCACCATATGTTAATGCAGGCTTTACTAAAACTTTATACATCAGGGCTTTAGTTTTCCTTAACAACAGCTTAGACTTCAGATGTTTTCTGAGGCCACGATAGCACTTGTTAGCAGACAGTATACGTTTTTGGATTTCAGAACTAACATTGTTCTTGGAATTAACTTCTGATCCAAGGTAGGTAAAGCTGTGCACAACATCAAACTTATACGAGCCAATTTCTATGAATGTAGACCCACTAGGGTAGTCTTTCTTGTTAACGGGCATGTACTTAATTTTTCCTTCATTAATCTGTAAATTCATCTTTCTTGCTGCTTTTTCGAGGCTTGTGAAAAGCTTCTTTCAATGCTCTTGGTGTTCTTGCGAATAAATCAGTATCATCTGCATATGCCAAAATTTGAACTGATTTATATAAGTTTGTTCCCCTTGTGTTGATACTCGCATCTCTAACAACTTTCTCCAAAGCTGTATTGAACAAAATGCACGATAATGAATCTCCTTTCCTAACTCCATTCTTGGTCATTACAGTACTTGATAACATATTCTGTATCTTAATTTGATTCCGAGTATTTTCCATGGTAGCTTTCACAAGGGCGATCAGTTTCTTAGGGATCTCACACTCTTCCATTGCTGCATCTGGCGAATTGTGAAGATCTGATCAATAGATCTTCCTTGGCGAAATCCACATTGATAGTCACCAACCACATTTTCCACGTAAGGCACCAATCTGCTAAAGAGAATATTGGAAAATATTGTATAAGCAATGGATAATAAACAGATACCTCTATAGTTAGAACACATCATGATATCACCTTTCTTATGTATTGGGTAGATGATACCTACATTCCATTCATCAGGGATTGTTTCAGCTACCCATATCTTGGCCACTTGTTTGTGAAAGTGTTTAACAAATTCTTTTCCAGCATTTTCCACAAGCTCTGATTCTATTAAATTAATTCCTGGAGCTTGGTTATTCTTTAACTTCTTAATGCCAAGCTCAACTTCCTCAATAGTAGGTATCGGTACTTGTATGTCTGATTTTTTTGTATTTACAGGAAGTAAGGTTACTTGGTTATCACCTGGACTTTCATTCAAGAGTTCATCAAAATATTGTGCCCATCTTTCTAGTATTGCTTCCTCACTGCCCAGTATTATGCCATCTTTATCTCTACACAAACTTGTTCTAGGCTGGAAATCCTTACGACTTTTATTTAACTTCTGATAGAAAGCTCTCATATCATTCATCCCTTTCAACCGTTCCATTTCTTCTAATTCCTCTCATACTGTCTCTTTTTCTTCTTGTGCAATCCTTTATCTTCTCTTCTGGAAGTTCTATACTCTTCCACTGCTTTTCGGGTGTGGTTCCTCTGTTGCATTCTCTTGTATGCTTCATTTTTTAAAGTTGTTGCTCGTGCACACTCTTCATCAAACCAATTGTTGTGCCAAATTTTCTCTTCCCTTCCTAAAACCTCATTTGCAGTTTTTAATAGTGCATCTTTAAGATTCTTCCAGATTTCGTCAATACTCTCACTATTAGGCAAATTGATCAGGGCCTCATTAAGCAAATCAGCAAGTTTAATAACTTGTAAAAAATTTATACAACTGCAGTGAACGATTTTTTAAATACTTCCGAATATCTGTAGAGACATTTGATAAGTTATATAAAATGAAACCTAGGTTGCAGAGAATGGAACTAAATTTCAGAAAAAGCATCATGGTAGAGGAGAGGCTAGTTGTTACCTTGAGGTAAGTAAAATACCAACACTAGTTCTGTTGTATTTTAAAGAGTGTTTTATTGATCAAGTGAAAGAAGCACAGTTTCATATAAAGTAAGAAAATGCAGATATTAGATCATTAAAGAAGTACCCTTTCATATATAAGTGTAGAAAATGGATATATTAAGTCATTTATGCATGGAACTTTCTACAAAGCATGGAAATTAAACATTAAATCATTAATAGAGGACACAAAGTCCATAAACAAATAACATTAGGTCACTACAAAAATTATTACATTTTTATTAAATGAAAGAAGCATAGTTTTATACAAAGGCAGGAAATAAATTGTTATTGTCCATTGTTCTGAATATCATTAACAACGTGAGGCAGGTAACGATCTTGTTTTTAAAATATTTGTGAGATACAATACCGGTCGTTTAAAACCTGATGGAATCAATTCCTCTGTTTCAAAAGACACAGTGAGCTTGCGACAACACACTTAGAGCTGAGCAGCAAGAAACAAACTGATCTGACTTGAAGCGGCATTTGTGCAGTAAGCGTGTGAGCAGTAGAGTTGGTTCTGCTCTTTGTCTGGCCATGTCCGTGTTCAACCGCTGGCTTCATTCTAAGTGTTCAACTGCTCAAGGTGGTTTGTTAATGCTTGCTGCTACAGGACACTTTCTGTGTTGCCTTACCCTGGGACTTGGGAAGCAGAAATGAGCTCATTACTGCATTGATGGGGTGAAACTTCCTCATGGTGATCATTGTAGGTATCTAGGTATTAACATAAGGAAAGATATTCATTGGGGTAATCACATAAATAGGATTGTAAATAAAGGGTGCAGATCTCTGCACAAGGTTATGAAGCTATTTAGGGGTTATAGTACAAATATAAAAGAGAGGGCATATATAAGTCTGGTAAGACCCCAACTATAGTAAGGTGCAGTGTATGGGACTCTCGCCAGGATTGTTTGATTCAAGAACTGGAAAAAGACCAAAGAAAAGCGGCTCAATTTGTTCTAGATAATTTCCAACAAAAGAGTAGCATTACAAAAATGTTGCAAAGTTTGGGCTGGGAAAACTTCTGAGAAGGAGATGCTATGAGCTGGTATGTTCCAAGCTGTCAGTAGAGAGATGGCATGGAATGACTTAGTAGATGAATAAGTTTGAGTGGTGTCTTTAAAAGTAGGAAAGATAACAATATGAAGATAAAGTTAGAATTCGAGAGGACAAATATTTGTTTATAGGAAGGGGAGTTAGGGATTGGAATAACTTACCAAGGCAATGTTCAATACATTTCCAATTTCTTTGCAATTGTTTAAGAAAAGGTTAGGAATAGGCTACAACAGACAGGAAATCTGCCACCTGGGCGACTGCCCTAAACGTCGATCAGTAGTGATTGATTGATTGATTGATTGATTGATTGATTGATTGATTGATTGATTGATTGATTGATTGATTGATTGATTGACCTACAGATCAGAGACTGAAAATAGTTTTGTGTGATAGAACTGGGATTGGTGAGGAAAGAGCCCATCTGTTTGAAGATAACTGTGTATGGAGTAGTTATGGGCAATGCTCTCACTTGAGTCTGACGAGACTGATGTCACAGATCTCAAGACTCTCGCGAAAATCACGAGATTGGTTCTTCTGTGCGTTGTCCCAGTAACTACGAGCGTAACCTTGATAGTATTTTACAGTTATTGCGTGAAATAACTTTCTCATACGGAAATGTGTGCACTGATAAATTTTGTCAGAAGCTTGAAACAGTGCTGCATGTTCAACTATGAGCCCCTTAATGATATTACCAAAAGTGAAAACAGAATGTCAGTATCTTAAATGATTCATGAGTTATTTGAGTTGGACATCTTGGTTGAATAACCCTGTATAATTTGTTAATAACTAGATAGGATGTGCACCTTCCTGGGCACTTCGCAATTGTTGTCGACAGGGTATCTTCTTGTGACATAAACTAGGCCATAGTTGTTCTCTGAAATGATTTCCCTTCAGTGATAAGTATTTTTAAGTGCCAGATCATTCCAGAAGTATTTTTGCTGACATATTTTTCTTTTTTTGAATAAATAACACAGCAGGTATGTGGTATCTCTTCAAAACAATGCCATATCCACGACTTACGTTGTGTTTCAGACATAGTGTTAAAGTTGTCGCGTGTAAGTACACACAATTACACATTGCACCATCATATACCAAAGTACCTAATTATGAGGCAAAGACTCTTAAAACATGTAAGGAATTATTTCCTTCATCATCATAATGTCGGTAAACACAAGCATTGTTCAAATGAATATTGAATGTGGGGTCTGATAAATTATTATGAGTGATAACAATGTACACATACAATAGCCATCTGTTTCTGTACTTAGCCTACTTCCTATTTGTGTACTTACCGCTGCATATAATGCCAGAATGCGAATCCTTTATAATTACGTTATACTACATAAAAATAGACCTCGGTAAAAATTAAAGAAATGAGCAGCCTAGTTGCTTGTTGGCACACATTAACAAAATGGTAGACACCCATGTGTGGCTATTCGCATACTCAGCAAAAATAACACCCAGGTCTGTCTACCTGTAGGTCTATTAAAGACTATTTAAAAGAGTATATGTTTGTTCCAGCTTGTCATTACACTTTTTATGATTGAAAATTATTTATTCATACATGTTTAAGGAATGAGTGCAATTGGACTAGACAAAAGAGTGACTGAATGGGTTGCTATATTTCTAGAAAATAGATCTCAGAGAATTAGAGTAGGTGAAGCTTTATCTGACCCTGTAATAATTAAGAGGGGAATTCCTCAAGGCAGTATTATCGGACCTTTATGTTTTCTTATATATATAAATGATATGAGTAAAGGAGTGGAATCGGAGGTAAGGCTTTTTGCGGATGATGTTATTCTCTATAGAGTGATAAATAAGTTGATATAGATGTTGATTCCCATAGGGAATCTGAAATATTTGTCCTGAATGAGCAAATTTATAATACCAATATAAATGGTCCGTTATTGGACATTATAAATTTTCCAGCTAGCCCATTCTTGGTTGCCAGCGTTTCGCCCTCGTGTGCTAGGGTGGGCTCATCAGTTGGTACCTAGCACACCTACCAATACGCTGGCTAGTGCATACCGTGGAGGCCTCTGCGTAGGCTAACTGGAGCCACCGGCAGTGCCAATGCACTAAGAGACTTTGTCTCATCGCTAAAAATTGATGCCTGCTTGGCCATCAGATGATATAGATGTTGATTCCCATAGGGAATCTGAAATATTTGTCCTGAATGAGCAAATTTATAATGTTAAAAATTAAATAATTGAAAAGGAGGTTCAACCTATTCAATACTTAAAAGAAGGAAATGCAGTAATCACATTCCTATTTAAATGGGACCGGTTTCAACCTTAGTCCAGGTCATCATCAGCCGTAAAAAGATGTACAATGTTTATGAATATTGGAGGTCAGTTTCACACTTTGATAGGCACAAAGACACGACACCACATTCTGTATGCACAAAGTCACAACACTATCAATTAATATACGAAGTTCAAAAATAACTAGAAGTCGCAGACGAATAGATTTGTAGTAGAAAGCCGCCAGCTCCTGGTGATCAGCGCGGCACATTCAAGGTCATGCGCTGGGGTCGAACGCCAAAGTAGAGTGAAGACTGTTTTTGAAGGTCTAGAATTTGTCACGGTTGCGGGAAGTTAAGTACGTATATAAAAATATACGACACAAATCAGAATAATTGAGTGAGTACTTCCCTATGGGAATCAACATCTATGTCATCTGATGGCCAAGCAGGCATCAATTTTTGATAATGAGACAAAGTCTCTTAGTGCATTGGCACTGCCGGTGGCTCCAGTTAGCCTACGCAGTGGCCTCCACGGTATGCACTAGCCAGCGTATTGGTAGGTGTGCTAGGTACCAACTGATGAGCCCACCCTAGCACACGAGGGCGAAACGCTGGCAACCAAGAATGAGTTAGCTGGAAAATTTATAATGTCCAATGACGGACCATTTATATTGGTATTATAAATTTACTCATTCAGGACAAATATTTCAGATTCCCTATGGGAATCGACATCTATGTCATCTGATGGCCAAGCAGGCATCAATTTTTGATAATGAGACAAAGTCTCTTAGTGCATTGGCACTGCCGGTGGCTCCAGTTAGCCTACGCAGTGGCCTCCACGGTATGCACTAGCCAGCGTATTGGTAGGTGTGCTAGGTACCAACTGATGAGCCCACCCTAGCACACGAGGGCGAAACGCTGGCAACCAAGAATGAGTTAGCTGGAAAATTTATAATGTCCAATGACGGACCATTTATATTGGTATTATAAATTTACTCATTCAGGACAAATATTTCAGATTCCCTATGGGAATCAACATCTATGTCATCTGATGGCCAAGCAGGCATCAATTTTTGATAATGAGACAAAGTCTCTTAGTGCATTGGCACTGCCGGTGGCTCCAGTTAGCCTACGCAGTGGCCTCCACGGTATGCACTAGCCAGCGTATTGGTAGGTGTGCTAGGTACCAACTGATGAGCCCACCCTAGCACACGAGGGCGAAACGCTGGCAACCAAGAATGAGTTAGCTGGAAAATTTATAATGTCCAATGACGGACCATTTATATTGGTATTATAAATTTACTCATTCAGGACAAATATTTCAGATTCCCTATGGGAATCAACATCTATGTCATAAGTGGTATGTTCCGGGCTGTCAGCAGAGAGATGGCGTGGAATGACATTAGCAGACGAATAAGTTTGAATGGCGTTTATAAAAGTAGGAAAGATCACAATATGAAGATAAAGTTGGAATTCAAGAGGACAAATTGGGGCAAATATTCATTTATAGGAAGGGGTGTTAGGGATTGGAATAACTTACCAAGAGAGATGTTCAATAAATTTCCAATTTCTTTGAAATCATTTAGGAAAAGGCTAGGAAAGCAACAAATAGGGAAACTGTCACTTGGGCGACTGCCCTAAATGCAGATCAGTATTGATTGATTGATTGAATGTATGGTAGTACCAATACATTCCCCTCATTAGTGAAGTGCAATGAAAGAATACAAACAATATAACACTCTCTTTTGTTTAGCCCAAAACTTAGTTACATCATAATTCACAATATCAATCAATAAACAAACATTAGTGAGATATTGTCCACCTCCATAGCTAAATCATTAGCATGCTGGCCTTTAGTCACAGGGGTCCCAGGTTTGATTCCTGGCAGGGTTTGGAATTTTAACCACCATTGGTTAATTTCTCTGGCACAGAGGCTGGTTGTATGTGTCGTCTTCATCGTCATTTTATTCTCATCATGACGCGCAGGTCGTCTACGGGCGTCGAATCGAAAGACCTGCACCTAGCAAGCCGAACATGTCCTCGGACACTCCCGGCACTAAAAGCCATACGCCATTTCATTTTCAGTGAAATACGGTAGAAGTCCTTTATAGCGAAAAATATACTCGCTATAGTGGATTGTCGTTATATCCGATTTTTGTAAAAGTTGGGAAACCCCCATACACATAAAAATCAGTATAAAACGGCAATCATTTTAATCAAAATTTGCGTTTTCGCGGATAATATCCACACTATGGCTTACCTGTTTATTTTCCAAAATCCAATACTACGTGAAAGTGTATGTTTAATTTAATTCTGAAAACATATATTACCGTATTACTCCGAATTCAAGACGACCCCCATTTTTTTCCTTCATTTAAATCAGGCTTAAAAAGTGCCTTGTAAAATCATATGAGTGCCTTTCGTATACAGTACGCATTTTTAGACTATTTGTAGACGCCGAACATTGCTTTAGTTATGCCGTATTTATTTGCGGCTGTGCAATTCTTCTTTATTTCAGCGAGTTTAATAACCATTAACTTAAAATTGGCATCATAATGTCGAAGAGAACCCGTTGAAAATTTGCCGGCAATACCTATTCCACGCGTCTCTACAATACGACGATCCATCGGGAAAATATTCTTGCTTACTATAAAACTGTTACTTGCACTCGGCATCAGATATAGGCCTAACTGGCTGCCGCTACACGCACGTCTCGCTTGCCGGGTTCGGCCAACTTCAACGGCTAGCGATGTATAGGCCTAATCGCGGACTTTGAAGGTCTACGAACGAGTTTATTGCGCCGCGCTATGGCTATTCCGCCCTTGCAATTTTTGTGCACATACCGGTACCTCACAATTTCATCTTCGACTTTCTTGAAGCATCCTTGTTGCGTGCCACTGAAAGTATTTTTTGTACAGTACGCATTTTTAAGCTACCTACCTTTGTCTTCACGATTACACCGAATATTGACTTTAGTTAAGCCTATGCCGTATTTTCTTGCGGCTGCACAATTATTATACATTTCCGAGTGTTTAAATAGCCATTAACTTAAAATTGGCATCAAAACATCAACGAGAACCCGTTGAAAATTCGCCGGCAATACCTGTTCCACGTATCTTTACAATACGACGATCCATCACGAACGTATTCCTGCTGTCTATAAAACTTACTTTCACTATGAGTGTCAGGTACAGTAGACGCGTTATAATCTGCTAGTGAGTAGCTGTGGCCTTTCTAAGAATTCGAAGGCTGGCGTGTTTTAATGCCATTCTGCAGATTTGAGAAACGTTTTTGTAGAGGAAAATAGAATGTCATTCTCTCTTCACTATTTCCCGAGATGCAGTGACTTTACACATAGACACCGTATAACCGGTCGCCGCGGCTAGCGATGTATAATAAAGAGGCGGTCGTTTATTGTCAACGAGTTTTCTGTGTGCGCGCGTGGCGGTGAAAATAAACAGCGTGGTTACTGCGCTATTTGCCAGCGGTGTTCATTACTGTCAGGTCGCGAATGCAAAACGACCCTTGATTTTTCACATGAGATTCTGAGAAAAAACGTCGTCTTGGATTAGGAGAAATACGGTACCACTCCAGAGGTCATCTGTGGCAAACATTTCAGTTTTCTTCTTCAAACGGCGTCACCGAACCTAACCGTACCGTATACGTATCATGAAAACATATTTCAAACGCATGTAGAGAAATGATAACCTCCTCGCTAAACATTTACGGGAGAATAGCCTTTCCGAAATTTAACTAGACGCGAGAAAATATAAACTATCGTCTTAAATCTGTGATGTACCGGTACTCTGCAATATCTTGAGGTGTATGACAGTCTTACTTAATTTCAGTATATAACATTAAAATTAAGAGACCGTTTGCTTCAGCCTTTTTTTAACGAGTTAACGACTGTTATCGGCCACGCTATTTGCGCATTTATTACGAAAATGTGTCATCCTCTTTCATTTCGAATTTTCTTTAGAGAACAGCAGTCGACGTGTATTACTAATCGACTCCAATATCGCCTTCGAATGTTGACGAGAGAGCTCGCAAATGCACATAGCGAGAAAACTATACCGTACCGAAGATGATCGATCGCATTTCAAATCAAATCAAATCAAATCAAATCAAATCAAATCAAATCAAATCAAATCAAATCAAATCAAATCAAATCAAATCAAATCAAATCAAATCAAATCAAATCAAATCAAATCAAAATCTCTTTATTTGCAAATGAGGTGTTTACCTCGGTGGCAAATGGTACACTAAAATACATTATTGTCAAGCACTAAATATTAAATTAACAAGAGAAGAAAATTTTCCTATAATACAATATTATACAATTTTTTCTATTAAACACACAGCTCATCCTTAATAAATTTACATTGTTTACAAAATTCTACTTATAATATCTCCTGTACTACTTACAAATATGGTCATCTGATATACAGTATGTGGAATTACTTCAAATGATACTGTACAACTGGTATAAGATTAAAATTTACATTGCATTTATTTACTTTTTCTTTTCTTTACCCATTCTGGAACCTAAGTAGCATAACGACCTGCTGCGTCTTAACCAGAGCCCCTTTTACCACCACTTTTCAGAGTTCCTGAAGGGCCTTCACAGCTACCGTAGCGGTCCCAGGGCCCTCGAAGTCCCCACTGTACTTCACCCCTACAGGCAGTCCCCTACTTTGGCTGTCCAAACACCTTAGACCAGGGGATGGAATTAATTTATTCACACACATTCTTTATTTACATTAACCTGCACTGGTCGAATGCCCTCTAACATTTCATTTATTTTCTCTGTTGCTGTTTATTCTCTTTTTGAATTTTGTGGCAAACGTTTTAGTTTTCTCATTCAAACAGCGCCACGTGTCCTAACTTAACTGTACTATACGTATGATGAAAACACACTTCAAGCGCCAGTAGAGAAATTATAACCTTCTCGCTATAAATTTACATGATAATAGCCTTTCCGTAATGTTAGGGACGCGAGAAAATATAAACTAACCTCTGTAATCAATGACGCGCTCTGCCATATCTTGAGGTGTATCCCACTCTTAAATGCAGTATTTAGCATTAAAATTAATCGATCGTTTATTCAGCATTTACCTTTAACGAGTTAACAACGGCTATCGGCAACGTTATTTGCGCATTTATTACGAAAACATGTTCTCCTCTTTGATTTTCATTTTTTTTACGGTACAGCAGTCGAAGGGTAATACCAAATACAGTAGAGACAATACGCGACACTTCTGGATTTAGCCTTGTTAAAGTGGGAGACAAGTCACAAGTGGCGCTCCTAGTGCCTTGGCTTGAAAATTCGCACTAAATTTAAATATCAATGGAAATGTATACACGGAAATGGATAAATAAATTACGTCTAGAAAGAAAGTGTTACTAAGATATTAACTTAAAAGTTGCTAAAGCAATTCTGGATAAATGAATGAAGAATTATTTAACAGGTTATTATTTAAAGACTGAATTAGACATATAATCAAGATGTGAAATGGACTGCTGTGAAAGGCTTGATCTTTCATTAATGCATTACTTTTTTAGCTTTAGAATTCCTGCCTGAACGTTCACGGCTAGATTTTCCCTTTTTTCTCTTTTAAAGGATTGTATCATCATATTAAAACACATGTCAACATAAAAATCGGCACATTCCTTACACACATGATTCAATGCCTTTGCATTTAAGAGCTGGACAATTTTCCTTTGAACTTGAAGCCTACTAAAAGAAAGAAAATCTATAAATTTAGCCTCAAAAATTTTCAAACTTTCCCTATAAGCAATACTTGCCATAATGCCATTACATTACGGTAAAGCAAATTTGCATCATCATATTGTTTCAATAAAATATGTACATTTCTTAAATCACCCATATTTTCTTCAGTGCTTTACAACGCATTACGGCATTCCAAATAGGGTAACTTGGAACACAACCAGCCACACTCATATGCATATGTATTTTCCTGAATTATATCAAACCTACAGGTCACACCTACAACAACACATCGGTATTGAAGGTTAACTGCTGCACTATACAATAAAATATACGTATTATATTTTAAGCCATTTAAAATATGGGTCGAGCAGATCAGAATATTATGAAGTACTATAAAAATCTCTTTACCACTGGAAGAATATATATGCAAACACAATATTACTTACATTTTCTTGTCACGAGGGAAACGGAAGAAAGACCGCGCATTCTTCTCTACTTCATAGTTACTGCAGCCAAACACAGCACATAACTTTCCCCTCATGTTGAGAGGAGATATCAAGGAATGACACACGCTACTATTTAATTATGTCAACTCACTGAAAACGCATAAATAACACCATAAACTTCACACACAAATACACGTGCTCTTATGACAGAATCAGTAGTTCTCAGGTCAATCCGCTAGAGAGAGCTCTAATAGCTCTCCTTCGATATCTCGCTGAGTGTCGCGTATTGTCTCTACTGTATTTGGTATTACAAATCGACTCCGACATTGCCTTGTTCTTCTTCTTATTATTCTTGATATTTGTATGGGCTTGGTACTTGACACCCAGTTCCAATACTTTTAAGAATTAAACACTTCACAACACTATTAACCACAAATTATGATGATTAATAAAAACTTTGTACCACAATTTCCATAGCTGACAATAACTGTAAACGTCTTGGTAAATACTGTATAGGGGTCACACATTAGTAGCCTATGTGGGATTAATGCAACTATGCAGAAAGTACACTAACCCGATAATCTCTAGCAGGAGTGAGAATCAACATAGGTATAAGGGTAAATAAACATAGGAGAAAGCACGTGGACACAAGGTTCTAATTCTTCACGCCGAAGTGATCCATCTTGACGTCTTGGTACCACACGAACATGACCTGATCTACAATTGGGAATAACAATAGGAAATGAATCATCAACTTTAAAGGAGATAATTTTGGGGAGGGGAGAACACGAATCGGAGGGTGGAGATGTAGGTAGTGATCAATGAATATGTGAAAAATACTCTAAACCCGTAACGAATGAATTTTGGTCTGGCTGACAAAAGAATAACGCGCCAAAACGTGTGATAGGAATGACAAAAGACGGTAGCAGTGCAACGAGGGTCGCAGTAGCCTTAGTAGCTATGTAGCAAATACAGAACCGAAACGAATCCAGAATTGGCGGAGAATACAAATGAGAAGTGATAAATTTTTAAGGACACGACTATTAATGAGAAAGATAACATGTTGGAATTACTTATAGCATAAGTTTAGCTTCATCCAGAAATCTGTTTAATAGTATCTTCGGGGCAGGGTTACAAACAATACAGTCAACACTTGTTGGATGAGGGAGTTGTAAATGTATTAGGCTTGTAAACAACTGTGTTCGAGCAGGATTATATAACGGACATTGTAAAATTAGATGATTTGAGTCCGCATCAGTTGAACCACATTGACATATAGGCTGGTTGACAATGTTGAAGCGATATTCATAAAGTGGTGTAAGGGCATGGTTGAAATGTAGACGAATGATATTGATTATATGACGCCGTGTGTATGTTGTTTGTTGATACCAGTGTGTAGTAGGCGGAAAGGGTTGGAGTCTGTGATAGAATTTCCCTTTTATACAAGCGGTTTCGTTGCAGAACTGTTGCCATGATGATGTTTGATGTTTTGGAGTATTGGAATTAAATCAGTTACTGGAGCCATAAATGTCATGGGAAGGGTGGTGAGCAGTGAAGCTTCTCTGGCGGATTTATCCGCTTTTTCCGTTACCTGGAATGTTTTTATGAGCCGGAATCCATATGTGCGTAATATGTGCGCCAGATGTATTGTACTCTTTCTATTAAATCAAAAATAACTGATAATGAAGAAAGGGAGTTAGGAACCACTGAAATATATAAATAAGTAATTCATAAAATTGCCGGTTGTTGAGATTTATCTTCAGAGTCGTTGCCTTGTGACAAGGAGATCTGAATCACTTGAAATCTGGAAAATAATATTTGAACAGGAGTCCATCTGGTAATTTCCCCACCCATGGAATCTAAACGGAATATATCTCATAAAATTTACTTTTTCTATTGAGCGTCATGAATTAAACAGCATTCACCTTGAAATTTGAGCTTAGCTCGTCATGATACACCATTGAACATATATTACCAAATAAAAAGAATATTGATATAAGTAATTAGTCTTTTAATTATGAAGTAACTTTCTCTCAATATCTCTCAATAATTAGTACTCAGTTTATTCCGGAACGCACAAAAATCACACGCAGTCATGGCTATTTTTACGAGAATGGACTCCATTTCACTGATGGCGTTGATATTGTTTGAAAAGGCCCAACACGTTACCTACCTTATGTAGACTCTCCGGAGAATTATATATGGCTAACATTCAAAACCACAGAATGTTGTTACAATCCAGCACCTCTCTCCCCAGTTCCGTCAACAGCAGATCTCGAATTCCCAATATGGCATGAGACATCTTCCGACAATTCATACAAAACACCTCTGATTACACTCCAAATGAAAGCAAGTATCACATTTGCTCACTACAGCTCCAACTCGAGAATAATCTACGTGTCGGCTCCACGCAAGTCCAAGCCCACGCAACTGCATTCAAAACGGCACAGTCCCGGGAATTTCCCACCTCAGCTCCGTCAGCAGTAGATCTTGCTCAGAGAATCATCACATACAGAACCGGAAAATAAACTGAGTGATCGAAGCACACTAGTCCCAAATGAATACAGAGAGTCTATTTTAAATTAGAGAGTATCCATAAGAATTACCATGCCACGACAGCTAAATACATACATTTGAAATATACACATTAAATAATAATAGCAATAATATCTGACCGGGGTTTGTCAGATTACATTATGTAAGTCATATAGTAGCTGCTTAACATTATAAACATACTAATTAAGCGTGAATTTAGACGACTTAACGCTGATAGGGAATCTGTGAAGATATTGGCATTTGGAAGTGATTCGGTTTTTATATACAGCAGTGTTTGTCTTATGGCAATGAGTTCTGCTGTGAAGATAGAGATATATGAGTTAAAATTACATAGTTCAATGTGCTGAGTTCGTTCATAATAAAACGCCGCACCTACTCCACTGGCATTCTTAGAGCCATCGGTATAGAAATTATGGCCAATTTTGGAATAGGATATACGACATTTTTTTAGAGGCTGATGACAAAGTAGATAACCTAAATTGGAGCATATGAAAACTAGCAGCGGTAGCTTTTATAGTTGTTGGGGAGTATTGGTCTACTTCGTACGATACTGTATAGTGGGGGAGGGCTGCACTCCTTATGAAATTTGTTTGTAGTGCTGATACTTGTTGAAATGCACCTATTAGAGCAGGGGTTTGTTCATCTCGCATATTAGAAGACGTGTATCGTTCATGCAGTAGTTGCAGTTTCGGAACAATAGAACTAGATACTTTTATAAAACGTCATAGTAGGTACTTGGAAGCAAGGTATTGTCGACGAATATGGAGGGGTGGTTCCCCCGTTTCAACTTGCAAAGCATTCGTCGGTGTAGATGGTAATGCACCAAAACAAGTACGAAGAGCTTGGTGTTGGGTAGTGTTTAGTTTGTTAAGTGCTGAAGGATTAGCAATATCAATGATATGTGCGCATTAATCTAGGCGTGCACGTATTGTAGCGCAGTACACCGACTTGGCCGTTGTAGGATCTGCCCCCCCCCCCCCATGATCGTCGAGTAATAGCTTTGAGCAGTTTTATATAATTATAAGCCGTATTTCTGAGATAGTGGATATGTCGGGATAAATTTAGTTTGTTATCTACGATGATACCTAGATTTTTATGATGTGTATTTATCGGTATCTCATATGAAGCAACTGTTAGAGGTTCTGCGTTGTAGATCCTTTTATGAGTAAAAATGAGTACTGAACACTTAGATGGAGATAGCGTTAAACTATGGGCACACAGCCAATTCGGTACTTCAAGCATTATTTTAGCAATAGAATTACGGGCACTATCAATATCGCTCTCTGATGTGTAAATGACTATATCATCAGCATAGAGAATGATACGGGCATGTTGTACTACGAGTTGTTCTAGGTCAAAGAGATATAACGCAAATAGTATTCCACTTCCACTTCCCGTGGAAGTCCATCAGTAGCCTGGCGTGAAAGAAGTGGAGAACTGGGGTGTTTTATTATGAGAGTCTCCATGTAAGGAGGTTTCTTAGTAGCTTGATGAAAGAAGTAGGAATGCCTTTGCATGATAAGGAGGCCCATAACATATATAACGGGACTGAATCAAACGCCCCACGTATATAAAGGAAAATGTCAACAGTATGGTATTTTTGAGTTTTCGCAACTAATATGTCGGTTATAAGGACATTAATGGCATCATGCGAACTGCGACATTTAAAATATGCATATTGGTGTTTGAGGACTAATGCATAATATTCTAAGTACCATACAAAACGTTGAAGCATTATTTTATAAATGTTTTTCGTATACAAGATGCTAATACTATTCCTTGAATATCCTTGGCATCGTTCAACGATAAACGTGGTTTGGGAACAGGTACTAGGAAAAATATATTCCATTCGTCTGGAGGGGTGGAAGTTTGTAGGACATGGTTTTAAAGGTTAACAACTTCTTGTAAGGCCTCATTTGGTAGGGCTTGTAGCATGTCGTAATTAATGTAGTCTAGACCCGGTGTGGACGTCGTACATTTTTGTAAGGTAGCTGTGAGTTCACTCAGGGCGATGGGCCGTAGGAAAAACGTGCATGAGCGTACAAAAGAGTTGCATTCTGGTATAAACGGTGGAACCACCGCATTCGGGGTTAATGAGTTAAGGAATTTTTCTAATATATCGGGCTGAATGAAAAGACGAGCGATTTGTGGGGAGACGCGCGTCAGAACTCTGACCGCGTTCCACAAACGTGATACGGATAGTCGTTTATTAAACCAACTAGCTGATGTACCCGTGCTTCGCTACGGGATTGAATTCTCAGAGAGACTGACATTGTGGTTTTCCTAACTGAAGTCAACATAGGTCATTACAAAAATATTGGTAGGAAAGTAGCAATTAAAAGCAATATCATATAAAATACTCGATCAAATGAAAAACCGCACATTTTCTCACTTTTAATGAACAGAACTACGCTGTCGATCTAACAGTCCAAAGTTCCAGAGCTGGAATGATCAGAGCCGCAGGTAGCCGTGATCCGTGAACACCCTTCGTCTTTTTTCGGCAGGGAGGGGTCGAATAGTGGAGACTCCCACGGCATAAACTATGCTCTTCTACTAATCTGTTTCCTAGGAGTACCCGATGAGTCGGAAAATCTGAATTCACTGCACTGGCAGCGGAAAAATCTATCGACTTGGAGGCAATTTTTCCTCCAAACCAGAGGAGAAACCCACTCTTCGCTGTTAATTTGGAATAAAATGAATGTAGAATTTAATAAACGTAAAGAGGAAGAAGCTTTAATTAAGAAACGATTCTTTTCAGGGTCGAATTTTGAGTTATTTAGTGAATTTTGGTGCTATAATTTGGAATAGGCCTAAATTGTTATTCTATACCAGGCCATACTACTGCTACTACTACTATCACTACTACTACTACTACTACTACTACTACTACTACTACTACTACTACTACTACGTGAGCCTCTGCCTTAGCACACTGCTCATTCAAAACAGCGCGTCAGAGTAGGGATCGAATAACTGAAATACTATGATGATCCAGTGTGTTACGTACCAGCTGTATCAGAAAATGTATGAACCAGAGGAATGGCATGCTAAAGAAGAAAGTTTTCTAACTCCCCAGCTAACCCACTAATATTCAGTCAGGCTGTTATACTCGGTACGCAGCAGTAATCGGATCTATCGGAGTTGAGAGGCAGCATGAGAGACAAAGAACATCACATCAAACAATGGTCAATGTAATGTTATTGTTGATCAATGCTGTACGCTTTTGATATTGTAGGTCTTAACATTTAGTTTTCTTCCGACTCTGAAATACCACTCTTACCACAGTCGGTACTGTAAAACTGATTAAAACATATGTGATCGGAAATAATATTCCCTATAACTTTTGTTATGTAATACTTTTCGATAGCACCAATAACATAGGTATTTAAAAATTACATTTTAGGCGCCTTCCCCTAAATTACAACTTCATCCAGGGTGAATATATTTGTTTATAGCTTAGACTGTTGTTTCTCATTCCCCGACTCTATATAACGATTTTCATCAAATTCTGTTAACCAATTTTCTCGTGGCTCGGCGTTGATATGGACTTAGCAACAGAATTACAATTTCATGAATATATATTGCACCCGTCCCTACACATAATGGCTCCGGCATGATATCTACAGGGCGTTAACGGGTTGGAATAAAACAAATAGGCGCTTAACTAGACTTAGCTTAAAGGCATACAGGGTAGGAGACG
Source organism: Anabrus simplex (assembly GCF_040414725.1). Classification (NCBI taxonomy): domain Eukaryota; kingdom Metazoa; phylum Arthropoda; class Insecta; order Orthoptera; family Tettigoniidae; genus Anabrus; species Anabrus simplex. Next base: position 1,755,353,736 of record NC_090265.1, read on the forward strand.
GATCATACCTAATTACAATGAGAACACATTCGGGTTAAAGTTTAGATTAATACAAGTGGTTTATTAGGCCTTAATGATGATGATGGTAATGACGCATTTATATACAAATGAATTACATGGATTATTATCAATTGTTGTTGTTTGTTATCGACTTTTAGTCGTATGTGATGGATCCGAGTATTATCTATCGCAGAGCGATCCATTATGACGAGATTCGAACGGAAAAACACTTATCATAGACACTGAGGCTATGTGATATCATTGACCAATAGGATTAACATGCATGCAACGAGTCTGAGCAATCCCTATACTAAACACACAACTATACCCCAACGAAGTACCAAGAAGGAACTCATAAAAATGTGGAACAAACGCCCGGGTTTGAACCGACCCTCACTTGTAAACAATCCACCACCCCGATGGTCAGCACCATCGGCAACTCAATTATAATCACAACAAGATACATAAACACTTAGAGAACACAAATTATATACAGTAAACACGTGAGACATCCAGCCTTCGGTTGAGCATTGGGGTACCAACGCTGCTGTCGGGAACTGAACTGACACCCCTTTGGATGGAAGTGGGACTCTGAAAACCCTAAGCTACATTATCCTCAACTGAGTAATGACAGTAAACTAACAAGTACTGGTAACAATCGCCGTGTCATTTATTAGCGACTACATCATTCTGGCGTGTTGAATATTTCCATTATTAGGCGACTCTTCCGGGCCGCGTTCTCTTTAACTCAAGGCTCCCCCTTATACGAGCGGACGAGCATACAAAAAAAACAACACTTCTCACTAGGTCAACTGCCCCACCCCCTGCACGGCGGGTGGTCAATGGCCTCGGCCTTCACAGGCATAACGCCCTTTCTTAACAAAACACCCCATCTCGGGGATCGTTCACTAATAAACTGAGCTTCATTGTTCATTAAGCAAAATTACATCAGCTCTCAATACTTCACTTCAATTCAACACACACATTCGTTTACAATATCATGATCCCGCGACGCGACACCGGTTTCTATGATACCAATACTTGCATGATTACCATAATTACAATTTATTATTATTGTTATTATTATTATTATTATTATTATTATTATTATTATTATTATTATTATTATTATTATTGGGTTCATCATTACACTATCTCCCTACACGACTTACCTGGAAATTAGACCATACTGCGTGATCGTAATTAACTTCCTCGTAATAACGGTGTAATTAATCCACATCTAAATTGTGATTTCTGATAAAATCGTCACACGGTAATACAATTATGAATTAAATATTCCTCAATTTGCACTTAAATTGTGATAAGCCTGCCAATTAAAATTGTACAATTCCTATCTGAATATATGTCAGTGGAGGCCTGTGGTGTCAGTTCCGAAGTCATATCTCGTAGTTCTGGGTGCTCACGAAATAAAATTACACTATTTACCAGCCATGCATTATCAACGCTGGACTAACTACAGCCTAACTTGAATTACTCTGAATTACTAAAATTTGGTTTCCTGACGCATCAATAATTACAAGTTTCCCCAAATAAAATGATTGAGTCAATCTACTACTGCATGCAAACTTATCGTATTACACCTTTATTTACAATTGATTGCTCAGACGTGTTACTAATTAAATAAAGTAAATAGAAGCTACGTGTATCATGGTAGCACATCTACATTACTGAAGTTACAATCTCTAACATTATAGCGTCAGGTAATGATAACTGTTCCCCGCCCAATCTGATCACGTCATATTAAATATGATTAATACTCATCTCCATCACTTGATGACCCGTTGTCAGCTCAGGAAGTCCATTGCTGGTTTAGTGCTGACCCATAGGCACCAAAGCAGTTACTGGAGGCACCATTCTTCTTTCCAACCGGGAGTCCATTGTTCTAGGTTGACGAAACCGCTGGCGGTATTCCTGAGGCACACAATACGTCACTATTTATTCCAAGATTTGTTTAGTTACATTCAGTGTGAACGTTCAGCCGCGATATCGGCCCTCACTCCGCAATCCGCGGTCCAGCACCGGATTCCGCGTACCTTTGTTACTACTCGACACAGTAGCGCCGTAGTAATAATAATAATATTATTACAAATTATATTAAATGTTCGCGACACGTCCCTGATCTTTAAAGTTTAGACACTAGCATCGCGTCTATCCAATCTCTGCATTATTTACGCACAGTACGCGATTTCACTTGTAAATTAAATTTAAATTCACTCAAACAAAAGATCGCTGGAAGCTCGACTGCACATAGCTTCGCCGTCTGTAAGCCACAAATCCCGACTGACTCTTGTCCCTTCCTGCAGTAGTTTTTACTAGGGAGCGATACCCCTTCCACTAATTTGCGTAGCGCCTATTCCCGGCGTACTCGAGGTAAAATAGTACGGGTGACCGGTGACCAATATCTAGTTGGTGCGATTGAGACATAACCACTCAATTATCCTTCGGTGAATCTCTTTAAATTAATTAAAATATGTTCTGCTTCCCCTACCACACGGGGTGAAGTCCCTCCGTCGAGGACGTGTCATGAGACTAACCAGATGGCCTCAGTACTTTTCCACGCAGAAACAACACAGTATTCTTTCTTCGGCTGAAAGTTATCACGGAAGAGGACATTAAACACTCTAAATAAATGTCCCAGTAACATTTATCCCTTTTAAATCGGGAGATGAGCCCCTAATTCGAGTTTTATTAATTTTCTATCTCGTAGGTAATTCAGTTGGCCAGTCCGATTCCAAGATGGCTCCTATATTCCGTTTCGAAAAAGTTAGTTTCTCCTCATTCTGTGAGCCTTGAGGAGGGATGTCTTCTCTCGAGTGATGTCACAGGGAATCCCCATTCGTAACCCCTCCCGGGTCTAAGTTGGCTTGGCTTCATCTGCAGGGCCCCCGCTACACAAAGGATAATACTGCGCAATAAGTCGCAGACAAAGAAATCTCGTAGAATAATTTTAAAATACACAATTTATCTATCTCAATGGTATGAATATTAATTAGTTTCGGTATGACCTCTATTAATGATATGAATATTAATCATTTTCAGCGTTCTTTCCCTTTAATAGCATTGCGTGCGTAATTACGGAGATCGATATCAACCTAAGGTCCTTGGATCATGCCCCTGTCGGGTTCAATATGTTATCACAGTCGGTACGGTAAAAATGTATAAGACATAAATAGTCGGAAATTTAATTCTGTATAACTTTGGTTATGTAGTATTTAATGATACGACCATTAATAATTTGAATATTTGAGAATTAAATATTAGGCCTTCCCCTAAACTACCATTTCACTCAGTGTGACGAGAATGATTTATAGCCTAGATTATAACGGCTCATTCTCCGACTACGTATGCCAATTTTCATTGAGACAGGACCACTCATAACGTAAATATCATTAAGAATTACATTTTAGCCTTCCCCTAAACTACCATTTCACTCAGCGTGAATAAAATTATTTATAGCTTAGATTGTAGCGACTTATTCCTCGGCTTTGAATACCATTTTTCATTAAGATAGGACCGCTAATAACATAAACATTTGAAAATTAAATTTTAGGCCTTCCCCTAAACTACCATTTCTATCAGCGTAAATAAAATTATTTATGGCCTAGATTGTAGCGACTTACACCCCGACTTTGCATACCGATTTTCATTAAATTCTCTTTAGCCGTTTTCTAGTGATGCGTGTACATACATACATACATACATACATACATACATACATACATACATACATACATACATGCAGACAGACAGACAGACAGACAGACAGACAGACAGACAGACAGACAGACAGACAGACAGACAGACAGACAGACAGTCAAATTACGAAAAATTAAAAAGTAGATTTCCTTGTTATTGTGGACATGACCGATACAGAAATGCCATTCTTTTCAAATTCTGAGCAATGTACAGACAAAACTCTTATTTTATATATATAGATTAATGAACGTTTGCCAAGCTTGACGGCGTTTTTGGTGAAAAATGCGACGGAGTATAGCGATATGATGTTTCAGATGAATATAATTCGCTAGGGTTAATGTTTTTCTATAGATTTTAAAAAGTCTCTTCCTTTTAAGTATTATTTGCTGACATTCATCATCCCACTATCTGGGGCCACCGTTATTGTGAGACACTGTGTTAGACGTTGGTTTAAATGGGTGATAACATTCCAGGTACTGATACATCGTGTGATATATAGTATTAAAATTAATCTCGTCGGCAGGATGTATCTCGAATTGTTTGAGCATGAATGTCTTGACCTCCACAGGATCAAACTTATGTAAGGAGCGTGTGATACTCGTTACTTTATTGGACAGTGGGGGTTGCAATATTGAACCGGAACCATATGTGATGAATATTGGAAAATGATCACTGTTATGGGTGTCACTTAATGTACGCCAGGTAGTTGTGGAGGCGATATTATAACTGCAGAGTGCAATATCAACTGCACTTGGAGGTGCGCCAGGTGGGGTGAGTAGTCGGGGAGCCATCATGAGAATGACTAGATTACTTTGATGAAGGGCATTCAGGAAGTGACTTCCCCTAGGTGTATCAACCCTGGAACCCCATTGGGTATGATGAATATTCATGTCTCCTAGAATAAATATCTGACTAGTATCGGGGAATTGTTGAAAAATTGTTGCCATTGCATATATGGGATATAGTGATCTGGTGGGCAATACACTGTATATATACGACATATATATTGTGGGATATGATACCAAGGACGTATGTCTGTGGTATTTGATATTGGGGATGAAATAGCTGATATGATAACGTTGATGTGTGAGGAAAGCTACTTCATCATACCCAATGCCGTCTTTCCATTCAATATGGAAAAAAGGCATAGAAAGAGCATTATCGGGTGCAAGCCAAGTTTCTCCTACTATGGACGGTGTTTTTTTAAATTAAGATTCGCAATTCGTGATATGTATTCCTTATTCTTCTAGCATTCCATTGAAGAATTTTCATTGGCTTGAGCGAAAAAGAGCTGGAAGCTGTCATGGAATTGTCCAATCATAGCTAACATATTGGGTTGATCCTTAGGTAAGAGCGGTAGTAGCAGCATGAGCGTAAAGTACCTGTTCCTTTTGTGCATTATGTGGAACTGGCAAAACGGCTTGTTGTGCCGATTGCTGTGGCATGAGTTGTCGAGACGTAGATGGGAGAGGCTGAGTAGAGGAATGGGGGTTTTGCTGAGACGGAATCTGTACTTGCGGAGGAAGATGATAGTGTTGAAGAAGTTGTATATGTCCCATTCTATCATAACCTGGAATTGGTTTAGGAGGCAAATCTTTAACAATAACTTGAGTAAACTTCCGCTTACGCGGAGCTTCAACAATAGTTGGTGATGCATTTGTAGGGTGGTGGTGGTGGAGGGGGAATTTTGAAGAGTATAATTTGGAGCAATTTGCGGGGGACATAGACGAGAAGCAGCTTCAGAAAAGGAGATATTCTCGAGACACATTAATTTCTTTATGTCTACTTGTCATTTATGTACTTCGCACTCGGCAGAACCCGTTACATGCTGTCGATTGTAATGCAAACATTGTAATAAATTAGACATACAGTCGGCTGTAGCGTGGTTCAATGTACAATTCTGGCATCTAAATGTGGAGGACTGGCAATTTCGTAGAGTGTGTCCATATCTTTGGCATTTCGCACAAATAATTGGATAAAAAGTGAAGAGGGTAACCTCTTATATCACTTGAAAAATAGAGACATATTTTGGGAGGTGCTTTGCACAAAAAACAATTTTCACTGATCCGGTAGGCAGATATACTACTTTACCATCTTGTAGTCTTGCGAGTTAGTCGTTGTACAGAATGTACCTTTATGTCACTTTTGATTCTTTTGCTAATAGCTTTACGTCGCACCGACACAGATAGGTCTTATGGCGACCATGGGATAGGAAAGGCCCAGGAATGGGAAGGAAGCGACCGTGGCCTTAATTAAGGTACAGCCCCAGCATTTGCCTGGTGTGAAAATGGGAAACCACGGAAAACCATCTTCAGGGCTGCCGACAGTGGGGCTCGAACATACTATCTCGCCCCTAACCGCAAGGCCAACTCGCCCAGTCACTTTTGATTAGGGTTATTATGTCAGCTTCAGTAAGATCTTTATCAACACCTGTAATTATACCAATACGAAAGATGTTGGAATGCGGTATAAATGACTGGAGTTTGTGTGAGGCAAGAAAAGTGCTCTGCAGAACTATATTGGCATGCATACCAGATTGAAAAGTGATCTGAATTCTGTTTCTACCTTTGGGTTGAATAGATTGAACAAGAAAGTTACTTTCGTACTAAAGTCTACCTAGGGCCATTGGGTGCAAGTTACCAATGTTATTAGGGCTTTTGGCTGAGACAAATACGATGTATGGACCTGGGTGGTTAATTGAGTAGTTATAGGAGTCACACATAGTGTTACTAGGAGTTGCATTATTTGACACAGAGTTATTATTGAGGCTATTTGACAAGTTTAAATCCATATTCATGATTTCTTCACGTTCTATATTGTCATTTGATGCAGGATCAGGCTTCTCAACTCCTCCACGTTCACTGTTCATGCTGTCACACACCTGTGCACACTACAAATCGTCAAGAACAAAGTAGAAAAGTCGAGAACAGACACGATACTACACAACCTCACGACTCAACGGACATTGCCTTCGAATGTCGACGAGAGAGCTCGCTAGTGGACATAGCGAGAACGATACCGAAGATGATCGATCACAGTATAATGACTTGGGACATAAATATCGGTAACGGAAAAAATGTTCGCGCGTAATCGCTCGTAATAACGGATGCGTCAGAGATAAGGTTCTCGCTGTAACCGAAGGATAATGCACAGATTAATATAGGAAGTTTGAAGGGATAGACAAAAATTGTCGTTATACCGGGGTTCTCGCTATATACCTTACTCTCTGTAGCGGACTTCTACTGTATTATGAAAATTATCATTACATAACTTCTAATATCTTGATGATGTTGAATAAGACTACATAAATAAATATAAGTTCTTCAAGTTTTATCTGTTTCTTCTGCTTTTTATTTTCTTCCTTAAATGATTAAACGCTACTTTATACAGTGGGTTCTCTTCTGTACTTTATTTAAACTTGATATAAAGTGATTCTTTTTTAGCAATATATTTTCTAAACTTTCTAACATATTAATGAATTTTCTCTTTTTGGCCAAATGTATTAATTCCATGTCATTAGAAATATCTGTAAATTTATGTTTCTTTTCAACTATGTGCTGTCCCATTACCAAATGTCTTTTATATTTGACTGCATTAACATATTCTTTATACATTTAGAGCCAAAATTCTTCAAGACTGTCCCATCTATTGCTGCCTTTTGTTTGGCATGTTAATTTGTAAATTCCTGACTTATTAAGTATGCATTTATTCTCAATTTAATCTGAATGAAAAATTAACTTATTAGTATTATTATCAGTCTTGTATGTCATATTGATGTTCCTATTTTAAATGGTATTTGATAGCTTTAGACAAGTCAGTACGACACACTGCTTGCTGAACAATGTGGAGATAACAATCTCAAGATCTCTCGAAATTTCTTGCAAGAAGCAGGCCCTTGCGCTAGTTTAGAGAAATCTCGAGACCCTATTTCGGACTGCCTGTCACTAGTCTGAAGATTGTCCCTGTCCTCTTTCCTTTTGTATTTTCATGTTCAACCTTATCTCCTCTTTCTGACCTGTCATTATGTTGATCTATTATGTATTCCTTTATCATGCTTCTTCTTCCTTCTGTGTTAATGACGTTCAATGTAGAAGTTAAAAATGTTATAAATAATCAATCTAATCATTCTCCCAACAGAATGAAGAAACAAGAAAAATACAGGAAATTTGACAAAAAGCTGGTGCTTGATGAAAGGAAGCAAATGGAAGGCTTGCAAGAGGAAATAGACATGCTTGAGAAGCAAGGCAAGGAGTTGGTAAGTCATCTCATAGGAAAAACCTATACTGATACATGTACTAATAATAACATACATACATACATACATACATACATACATACATACATACATACATACATACATACATACATACATACATACATACATACATACATCTTTATTCACCGTAATGGCTATGAGTGTTCAGTCTGCAAGCCTCTACGAATTTACTGAACATCGCCACAATCCTCTATTTGTAACTAGCTCTGTGGCCTCGTTTAGTTCTGTACATTTTATCTTTAAATCTCATTTCATTCTTCTGTATTCATAGTTTGCGACTCACAATTGCAGTTTTTTCTGATATTCCCACCTAATTAATATTATATATTTTGTAAAATTTATTTATTTACATCTAAACTGCAATACTAGTTTTGATCCATGGATCATCCTCAGTTGTTTACTCTAACAATTAAAATAGTACATTCACAATAATTAGAAACCACTTTCTTTGAGTTTGAGTCTCAAAATCTAATAAACGTATATGTTCCATTTCACTCGTATCTCACTTTCTGTTGAATTAAAACACTCTTCTCAAACTTTTATAAATTCAATGTCTTAAAATCTAGTTTAATTTGTAACACTATCGATTAAAAGTGTACATTCACAATCATTAAAAACAATTTTCTTCGAGTAATTATCATATATTACAATCTTAAACCGTAATAAAACATCTGTTTCATTTCACTGGCACCTCTCTATCTGTTGAATGGGGAACCATAAGTCCGTTGGGATTATATACAGTAATTGTCTTCCCTCAAGACACTCTTCTTGAACTTTTTTAAATTCACTACCTTAAAATCTAATAGACAACTGTTTAATTTGCTCATATTATGCTAAATTAAAATCTCAGCAAAATTGGGATTCATGTAGTTAGATACATTAGTATGAATTGTACCCGCTCAAAGCCTGAGTCCCAACCAGCATTTATCTCAGGGGTGTCACGGTCCGAAACTATCGCAACTAATAAACAATTAAAAAATATGAAGATATATGATATCCAGTTAAATGTATGGGCGCCATCCAATCAGTACTACAGGGTTGAACGGGACACTCTAATCATTAACTTTAAGGCTCATCATAAAACACTCAAAAATATAATAAATCAGATCAAAGGGGAAATATATGAAGGCTTCGTCCTAGGAGTGGGGACGGATATTTAAACGGTCACCAAGGGTTTACTATGCTACAAGAACAAGAACCTGGAACTGTTTCCTTGCAAATGCTAAAGAATCATTTTATTTAAGTTGAAAAATTTTACACACAACAAAATTCGTTGACCCTTAATTTGCCGGTAATTTGGCAAATCCTTCCTGAAAATTTCACATGATATTTTACACTGTTGACCACCCATACACTTGGATGGTGGAACCGTTGATTTCTGAGGGTTGCAATTCGACCCTCGTGAACACAATGACCATTTGTCATGGACCAATTACCTGTTGGCCAAGTGGGCGCGATCACATGGTTTATGTCATCGCCTCCACTTTGATTGAGATGAGACCAACCCGGGATACTACAAACTCTCCCCGGGTTCCTAACCAAGATCTGCTAATCGTTAACTGAAGGAAACGACAAAGCGACTCTAACCTAATGGTCCAGATGTAGGGATTTGCCATCACTTTACAAATAATAACTTAACTTATTATTTACAACAATTTGACATTATTACGTTATTTCGCCAGCTGACTTCCCTAGTAACATTCAACATCATCATCCGAAATAATAAAAAATATTTTTATTTTATTTTTATTGTTATTGTTAGTTTGAAAAGTTTATATTTTAATTTCAATTCCCACCATTATTATTATTCTCAGAAATAATCTAATAAGTTCTTATTCTTCTTCTAATAATAATAATAATAATAATAATAATAATAATAATAATAATAATTATTATTATTATTATTATTATTATTATTATTATTATTAATATTATTATTTTAAAATATATTTTTATTCAAATTCCCGCCATTATTATTATGTTCAATGCACAACCCTTTACAATTCCGATCTAGTTTGGCACTAATCAGTCGAGACATGATTTATTGGGAATATTATTATTATGATAAATTAATTTGTACTTGTTACACGGCAGTTCACTATTGTTATGTTTAAATTCATAACCCTTTACAATTCCGGTCTAGTTTGGCACTAATCAATCAAGACATGATTTATTGGGAATATTATTATTATTTTTCTTTCGATATTTTATATTTTAATTTTCAATCTTTAGAACTTAAGCACATATGTTAACTCCCAAATATGAACCACCAAGATCCGATTTCATATCGGCCGGGAAAAACTAATGGTATTCGAACCCGCAACGTTATTATTGTACTGCTGTTAATTTATGGGAACACCATGTCCTCCCAAGACCAATCTCAACTGCTATGGCACCTCGCAGTTGGGCAAATATACCCAATCTCTGCAAGTGCTAAATTATTCCTTCCTTTTCATTTTGAAGTCCATTATTCCACTGGAACTCTTCAAAACATTTAATTCACTAATTAATCCTCGGTGCGTGGACTCTGTTCTGCCACTCATAACACCGGAATCGGCATATTATAACGACGTAGGCCTCAGGGTACATATATTTCTTCATCAACACCAATACAATTCAATTTCATCTCGTGCCGGATTTTTGTCCCGCACGAACTCCAACATCAAAATTTGACTCAAATCACTCTGGGCTTTCAACATAGCGTGACCATCCTATACAAGTTTCCCTATCGCTTCTACACAAATATTTATGATTATTATGGAGTCCCAAAACGTCAAATCAACAATTAAGGTAAAAATCAAATTTACTGCCCGAATTAAAGTATTCCCGCGACGTGTTACCTCCACATTTAAATTATTTTAACTTGCAATCATCCTATCAAACTAGGCCCGTGCCATTATTCACAAAGCATTATTATTAAACACGCATTTACACATTACACATGTTCATTTTAACTCCTAAACATCAACTGATTATCATCTTTCCGTCCACTGGCGATATTTACATCATCGATATTTACAAACAATTCAATGGACTTCATTCCGTCCCACAACAATTAAAATCACTTGGCAACCCTCTACCTCTGGATAATCTTACTACCTGCCTTAATATCTATAAAGTTTCCGATAACGGAAAAAACTTCGGAGCACTTCTAAAATGAATATTAATCTTATCTTTACGTGAAACGTGCTCCATAAATTTCAAACAATTCAAGCACTTGAATAAACAAATCAACCCTACTCTACTCTATTAAATAATCAAAATTATGATAGGTGCTTGATCTATTATGTACGTATTAATATTAATTTGTCCCTATGTCTATCTTTCTCTGAATTTACATGCCAGAGGCGGCTCGTTTCACAATCAAGTTACCATATTGAAAGAATATGATTTACCCCCGCTAACGTTAGCAATGTATCCGCCAAAATGTTCAATTTCCCTGGGCATTGTCCAATGGTAAGATCAAACTGTTGAACAAACAAAGCCCAACGGCTGACCCTCTCACTTGACATATTTGTTTTCATTATGAACGTTAATGCCTTGTGATCTGTACGAATGATAATCGGGAGACCATAGATTATCTTCCTCCAATATTGCAAGGCGTTGACGATGGTCAACATCTCCAACTCGGTGATGGTGTATTTGTCTCATGTTTCCGCAATTATCGGCGCATGAACGCAATGTATGTTTCCTTGTTAGAGTTTTCGGGTTCTTGTAATAAAACAGCCCCGATCCCTATGGTGGACGCGTCCGTCTGAATGATAAATTTTAATTTGTAGTCTGGATAGCCTAGTTTTACACTCTGCAACAGCCTTTGCTTAGTTTGAGTGAAAGCCCCTTCGCATGCCGAATCCCACTTCCAACTGAATGATTGATTTCTTTACCCAGAAACTGCAACCTGGCAGTCCCGAGTTTATTAGAGCAGGAAAGATGACTCCAAATTACCATTACTTCAATGTTGGTAAATCCGTCTCTCTTTATCAGGAATACCATTGCACACAACATAGTTTCTGTTCGGCACGTAAATGAGCGAATGATGTGGGTAGATTTGTCAGTTGGAGGAATTAGGACAAGAATTGTGTCCGTGTATTCACCATGTGAGGGTGCAGATGAGGATGAAGTTGACAAGTTTTATGAAGCATTGAGTGACATCGTGGTCAGGGTCAACAGCAAGGATAGAATAATGCTAATGGGCGATTTCAATGCGAGAGTTTGGAATAGAACTGAAGGATACGAAAGGGTGATTGGTAAATGTGGGGAAGATGTGGAAGCTAATGGGAATGGGAAGCGTTTGCTGGACTTCTGTGCTAGTATGGGTTGAGCTGTTACGAATACATTCTTCAAGCATAAGGCTATTCACCGCTACACATGGGAGGCTAGGGGTACCAGATCCATAATACACTATATCTTAACAGACTTTGAATTCAAGAAATCTGTTAGGAATGTACGAGTTCAGGGTACTTACAGGGGTTAGACAAGGCTGTAATCTTTCACCTTTGCTGTTCGTAGTTTACATGGATCATCTGCTGAAAAGTATAAAATGGCAGGGAGGGATTCAGTTAGGTGGAAATATAGTAAGCAGTTTGGCCTATGCTGATGACTTGGTCTTAATGGCAATCTGTGCCGAAAGCCTTCAGTCTAATACCTTGGAACTTGAAAATAGGTGCAATGAGTATGGTATGAAAATTAGCCTTTTGAAGACTATATTGAGTCAGTAGGTAAGAAATTCAACAGAATTGAATGTCAGATTGGTGATACAACGCTAGAACAGCTCGATAATTTCAAGTATTTAGGTTGTGTGTTCTCCCAGGATGGTAATGTAGTAAGTGAGATTGAATCAAGGTGTAGTAAAGCTAATGCAGTGAGCTCGCAGTTGCGATCAGCAGTATTCTGTAAGAAGGAAGTCAGCTCCCAGAAACTATCTTTACATCGGTCTGTTTTCAGACCAACTTTGCTTTACGGGAGCGAAGGTTGGGTGGACTCAGGATATCTTATTCATAAGTTAGAAGTAACAGACATGAAAGTAGCAAGAATGATTGCTGGTACAAACAGGTGGGAACAATGGCAGGATGGTACTTGGAATGAGGATATAAAGGCTAATTTAGGAATGAACTCGAAGGATGAAGCTGTACGCATAAAACGGCTTCGGTGGTGGGGTCATGTGAGGCGAATGGAGGAGGATAGGTTACCTAGGAGCATAATGGACTCTGCTGTGGAGGGTAAGAGAAGTAGAGGGAGACCAAAACGATGATGGCTAGACTCGGTTTCTAACGATTTAAAGATACGAGGTATAGAACTAAATGAGGCCACAACACTAGTTGAAAATCGAGGATTATGGCGACGTTTAGTAAATTCTCAGAGGCTTGCAGACTGAACGCTGAAAGGCATAATAGTCTATAATGATAATGTATGTATGTGTTGAACCCTTTGGTCCACTCTGATGGATACCTACCTTCTTTACCTATCAGCAAAATTTCATGAGATCTGTCTCTTGGGTCGTATCGGGTTCTTCGTCACTTGCTGAGGTAAAGGTAGGGTTCAGTAATCCTAATCTATCTACTCAAATGAAATGTTTTATTCATAAAATATCTGTATTTTTTATTTAGGAAAATTTTACTGAAGAAACTAATAATTTGAAATCCATGCATAATTCGGACTCTCTCTCTTTTCCACTCTACCACAATCATTTTACACTTAGGGGCCGAACGATGGTTTAAGCCTTTGACAACTGCCTGATGGGCATCCTTACTAGAAACTATTTTCTCAATTATAGAAAGGAAAGTCTGGAAATCCTTAAATTCGGCTTCCATGTGAGACTACATGTACCATCATAATGATTCTTGATGGTCCAGCCCTCGTAACACGAATTCTGGCCTCTGGGTACAATTGAGGCTGTCCAATCGATGTGTGCCACACAGTGGTTATACGGCATGGACCCTTAATTGAATCGATGTGACCTGCGACTATGTCATGGACCGACCTCTAAACCTTTAATTTACTTTAAAGTCATTGTGGATGATGACCGCAAGGAAAATGTTGCTACAGAGGCATATGGCCCTAATCTAAGTCCCTGAGGTTGATGACCCCATGACCATCCAAGTTTCTAAGCTGAAGGCTAAACACAATTAAGTTACATCGGTTGATGACCAAAGTTTCCACTTTACTAACCCCAGCACATTTACTGCTCAATCAATCAAATTCAAATAATGCAACAACAACAACGCTCACAATACTTTGTGGCATTAAAATCCATTACCTTCGGATATGTCCCCTTATTCGTTATGTTAACATTTAAATATTCCCAGAAAAATAAACTAAGATTTCCAGAATGCATCTCCAAGTTATTCGCTTGCTTTAAATTTATTTCACAAATACAGTTCTACTGAATTTAATAATAAAAAAAATAAAAAAAATGATTTAATGAAATCTTAATGAACAACAAAGTCTGTCTCCACGGACGAATGGTTTCTTTCACAAATCCCTACTGAACGTTTGACGCAGTTATATTCAATTCATGTTTAATGTTTATTATCTGGCATTATGTAGCTGGAAAATATTTACATCATTCATTTCCAGTATTTATCTTGTTTCATGACATCACACTTTAAATCTAACCTAACCCTAGCCATTAGTACAAACCAAAAATAACTCGCCGTATAATGTAAGCCGATTACTATGTCATATCTTGTCAAAACATATCATAAAGTTTGTGCACCCTCACAAACAAAACAATAATCACTACCACCAATCTATAATTTGGACAACCCTGAAATTGGCTAACCTCGCTCATTATACTCTAACTTTAGGGTTTCTGATATACATTACAATCTGCATTAAGCAAATTGACAGTATCTAATAACTTACACGTTATTCCCGGATGAAAATTTCAACTAGATCCAACAGTTAATGATATCCGCTGCCAAGAAATGCAATCTCGTTTTAACACGTAGCACACGCCCATCCCTGTTACCTTCGAACGGTGAACTCCGATCAGCGGGCGGTACTGGACACAAACCACCCTTCTCTGTCTGTCAGTTTCGACATGAAACATATGTCTTCGGTCATACATGACTGGCTTCAAAGAATGAATCCCTTTGACTTCGCAAAATAGAACAAAATACGATATTCTGACCAAACAAATATGCACATAGATTTACTTTTAAATGTCCCACAACAATTGTATACGTCACAAATTAATACCGGCGCGGATTCTCGTACCCTACTTTCCATCCCAAACATTATACAATCTTCCTCGGGCTCCCACAAAGTCCCGGCATCATCTACAGGCTTCCAATCACCTGATTCACAAATCCTATCTCAACTCATACGACAAATCTAATCTCTGTTTCTCAAACTCGACGACTCTCACTAACAAAAGAACTGGAATAAAAATCCTTACTAGAATCCCTGACGCCTAATAACGCACAATGCTTTAATAATGAACAACTTCGCATAAAATGATCTCGTATTTTAAAACTGGATTTCCACAAAAGTGACTGACAAATTTACTGTTATTATTTCACTCGGACACGGTTTAAACGGACATAGAATTCGTTACATTTCATGGCAAATCCACCGACATGCACTACTCAACACTACGTACAGCGCTTCCATCCGATTGAAAATGGGTAACCACGGATCCCTTTTGCACCAATTCCATCAAAATTCCAACTGAAAAGTTTACGTCGAATAAACATCTTAATTTGACATAACAAAATATAGGCAATAAATACACGGAAAATGATGATCTACTTTGGACGTGATATCACTTCGAAACCCTCATTAATAACTGTTACAACATTACATGGCACTCGCAAGACTTCAAAAATTTATCCAAGCAGAAAATAAAACAGATGACCCTTTCGTCACATTTCTGACATTTACAAAAAACACAAATGGGTGACCAACTGCGTCATAAATACCCACTTCAAATACAAATAAGTTTGACATCATGAAACAAGATATAGTAGGCGTTAAGATGGCATGTCACCTACCTTAAGACACGCCAGCGTTCATCTTTGGGCTCACCAGCGACCCCTTTTCCTTTGATTAGCCATTTTTACATTTTGGCTTTACATAGCATTTTTCTTCCTGTTTCCTGGAAATAAAGCATAAAAAAAGAAATGCCCTTCACTTGTTGATTTTGTTGATCGCACTCGACTGATAGTATTTATTTCCCGCACACGAATTACTTTCTTTACCACACAACATTTTTATAAAAACTTCTTCGGTATCTTGACCGTACTTTTTATAGAATTACTTCTCTTTACAATGGCGAAAAATGAAAGTATCCTCCTATTCAATACATCATATATTCCGTCATTAGACGGAGTAAACAAGTTCAGACATGTTTCGGCTCGTTTGAGCCATCTTCAGTGAAAAAATTAGGGGGGTTGGAATAATTTACATATTATGAGTTGAAAAAATGCTAAAAAACATAATGAAAGCGCAAATGAAAAAACAAACAAAAGAGAGCCTAGACGGAAACAAAATAGCACAAATATACAATATTTACATCAATATGCAGAGCAAAAAACAACTTATTGCGACAAAATTCAGTGAAACAGGTGTTAATTTGAAATAATAATTGATACTAAAAACTGCGTTAACCTAAGAAACGCAGTTTTTAGTATCAATTATTATTTCAAATTAACACCTGTTTCACTGAATTTTGTCGCAATAAGTTGTTTTTTGCTCTGCATATTGATGTAAATATTGTATATTTGTGCTATTTTGTTTCCGTCTAGGCTCTCTTTTGTTTGTTTTTTCATTTGCGCTTTCATTATGTTTTTTAGCATTTTTTCAACTCATAATATGTAAATTATTCCAACCCCCCTAATTTTTTCACTGAAGATGGCTCAAACGAGCCGAAACATGTCTGAACTTGTTTACTCCGTCTAATGACGGAATATATGATGTATTGAATAGGAGGATACTTTCATTTTTCGCCATTGTAAAGTGAAAACCGTCAATACGGAATGATTCTAATATCTTGTAATAATAATAACAGAATTACTTCTGCTCAAAGAAGAACTATATCCACATGGAGTCAAGACCCCAGCCACATAGGCTAAAATCTGTGTTGGTTGGACTTGTCTACTTGTCCATCGATTAACAGAAACAGTTCAACACTCTGCCTTCAGCCCCACGATACAAAATGCAAGGCTTTCAACATGGCATCCCTTCTATGTTTCTAGACAGTACCCCCTCTCTCCAGGCATTTTCCCTTTGCCGCCAAGAAAATTTGCGTAGCTTTTTCGACTTAAATGAACTGTACTTAAAAGAGTTTTTGATGTAACCACATACTTGCTACATTGCTAACAGTAGTGTTCCTGGACATTTAAAATTTATTCCTATTAAATTAATGGTTAAATGACCTCATTTGATAGGCACTACTTTTTATCGACTTAGCGTGGATAAGCTAGACACGTGCATCAATCTGAAATAATCCACAGAAATGGCTTAGCAGTCTCAAATCCATCTTACTAAAGACTAATTATCTTAAAGATAAATACAGGACCCTCATTATATTGCATTCACCACTAATTCTTTCATTTAATTATATTTATTCAACATAAACTTTCTTCTGTATCCTTCCACTGCCGACACATGTGGATGACGTCACATCTCAGAACGTAGGACAGAAAGTACCTACCTCCTTGCCACGTGTTACTCCCGTGATATCAAGAAATGTTTAGAAATGTAGTAACTTTTCATATTTAAAATTCTTAGGGCACAAAGGTCATGGGTTCAGTATGTATGATATATATAAATGATTTGAGTAAACAAGTGGATTCAGAGGTAAGGCTTTTTGCAGATGATGTTATTCTCTATAGAGTAATAAATAAGTTACAAGATTGTGAACAATTACAAAATGACCTCGATAATATTGGGAGAAGGACAGTAGGCAATGGCATGATGAAAAACGGGGTTAAAAGTCAGGTTGTGAGTTTCACAAATAAGAAAAGTCCTCTCAGTTTTAATTACTGTGTTGATGGGTTAAAAGTTCCTTTTGGGGATCACTGTAAGTATCTAGGTGTTTATATAAGGAAAGATCTTCATTGGGGTAATCACATAAATGGGGTTGTAAATAAGGGATACAGATCTCTGCACATGGTTATGAGGTTGTTTAGGGGTTGTAGTAAGGATGTAAAGGAGTGTGCTTATAAGTCTTTGGTAAGACCCCAACTAGAGTATGGTTCCAGTGTATGGGACCCTCACCAGGATTACCTGATTCAAGAACTGGAAAAAATCCAAAGAAAAGCAGTTTGATTTGTTCTGGGTGATTTCCGATAAAAGAGTAGCGTTACAAAATTGTTGCAAAGTTTGGGCTGGGAAGAACTGAGAGAAAGGAGACGAGCTGCTTGACTGAGTGGTATGTTCCAAGCTGTCAGTGGAGAAATGGCGTGGAATGACATTAGTAGACGAATAAGTTTGAGTGGTGTTTATAAAAGTAGGAAAGATCACAATATGGAGATAGAGTTGGAATACAAGAGGACAAATTGGGCAAATATTCATTTATAGGAAGGGGAGTTAGGGATTGGAATAACTTACCAAGGGAGATGTTCAATAAATTTCCAATTTCTTTCAAATCATTTAGGAAAAGGCTAGGAAAACAACAGATAGGGAATCTGCCACCTCGGCGCCTGCCCTAAATGCAGATCAGTATTCATTGATTGATTGTTTCCTTATGTACCTTCTGTTTTGGTTTCCAACTCCTGACAATCTTCTACTGAATCTATGAATTCCCTACTAAATAGATTTGCTTTCCCAATGTCTGTTAAAAAGTGTTCACCCCCTTCTCCCACCATTGTGGGAATTTGGATTCCTTTTCCCTTTTCATTCCTAATACATGAAGATATATTTTTCCATTTCCCTTTGTGGTCATTACCCTCATGAAGTATGCCATTCATGTAATTCTCTTTTGCTTCCCTTTTCACTCTATTAAGTTCTCTCATTAGCTGTTTTCTAGATTCTGTATTCTTCCTACCCTCTTTGATTTTCCTGTTTACTATTCTACATTTTCTTTATAATTTTCTTATTTTTCTTGTATAATAAACATGGTCTGAGGTCATTTTACCTTTCTTAACAGGTACAAATCTCTTCTCTCCTTCTCAAATGATTCCTTTAAAGTTTGCCCAAAGTGTATCAACATTACTCCCTTCACTTATCCAGCAACTGAATTGTGATTTAAGGGAAGTCCCAAATTCATCAACTTAAGTTTTTCTGTACAATTTCTTATCTTGTGTGACACTCTTATTAAGCCTTTTTGGTACCAGACCTATGTCCATTATAACAGCTTTATGGTCACCTATTCCTTCAATTACTTCAATTTTATCAACAATTATTCTTGGTTTATCCAGGAATACATCTAGTAAGTTATTGAGGCGAGTTAGTGCTTGTGCTGCCTGTGTAAATCACCCCTCCCAAATTAACTTATTTGCCCGTTTCTGTTAATGGGCTTCACTTGCAGCTCCATCCCATTCAACTTCAGGCAAGTTTAAATCTCCCCCTATTTTTACCACTTCATTATTATTGTTTTTTATGAGTATAATCTACTATTTTAAATATTTCCATGCCACTTTCTTCTTGTCCAGGCCTATATGTTCCTATAATTCCCACCTCCTTCATATTATCACAAACTAATTTTATCCCTAATATTTCATCCCTTTCATCGGTAAATGATTCATTCCTTCACGAGAATAACCCCCCCCTCCCATTTTATCTCCTCAGTCTCTACGATAGACTGTACACCCTTCTGGAAATACTTCTCTATTATCCACCTCTCCTCTCAACCATGATTCCATTCCTATCACCACATCAATTTCATAAGATTCCATCAATGTACTGAATTTAATTGCTTATTTACTACACTTTGACAGTTTACCAAGAGCAATCTCAGATCCCCTTCCTCCTTAAACATTGACTGTTGCAATTGGGTAACGTGAAATTCTTTACTTTCCTGAGTTTCATTTTATTGTTGACTGAGCCAGCTTGATGTACAGCTGACTCTTTCTACTAGGTTTTCCTGGTCGGTATTATAACTCAAGGGAGTTTCTAATAAAATCGAGAACAATATTTACAATCTTTCGTTTACCTGAATTGTTTAGATGAGGGCCATGTTTTGTGTAACAGTGTCTCTCAAAATGGCTGCATTCAATTACCTGAGTATTATGAAAATATTTACAAATTTAACCATATCTGTATAAAACCCTTAAGCGGGGAGCTCGGTACACACCGGCTCACTCCCAGGTGGGGAGCATTTTCCCTGATTGAAGCTGATTGAAGACAACATTTAATTACTTCATTAAAAACAATCTTAGACTAAAATGAACTATTGAAGTGCCCTAAGAGAAATATTTACTTGAATATAATGTATTTAATTGTTGAAAAATCCTATTATTTTAATTTTTCAATACTTTGTGCAAGAGCATACTAAGCGCTTTCACACTGTGATATCGAGCTTGTTTCTTCCTAATAGCAAATATCTGGTTTTCATTTATACAGCAACATTAACCTGAATATTTTAGGCAGTTTACTATCAATCTCTGCCTGGAAATAAATGTTTCTGTAACTTATATGTAAATTGTAGCTTTACAAATTTTACATGTACATAAAAGATTTACAATGGAATAAATTATAATACTCACAAAATTTTCTGTTATGTTGGTTAGCGCTTTTGAGGGATCAAGTTTATATATCTACAATTCATAAGTGACACACACGGACTATATTACTCTACACTACAGGTAATATTTACAGTATTTACAGTCTGTATCATGTTATACCTTTTACAGCTGTTCATTATGATACACACGGAAACAGATCATGTTATATAAACTGTCTCGGATTCGCATAATTTGTATGATTCCATTCCGAAACGCAATTGCGTTTTTGGTATGTGTGGATGGTTCACATCAATGACACTTTGCCATCAGGAGTATCAGCTTCCAAAAATTTTGCCAACAGATGGACAAATACTGGATTTATCTTGTACATTTTGGGAGGAATTTGTCCATTATTCACCTCATTGTCAGAGATTTGTAAAATGCTGTGGAGGAAAATATTATAATAATAATAATAATAATAATAATAATAATAATAATAATAATAATAATAATGTTATTGGCTTTACATACCACTAACTACTTTTACGGCTTTCAGAAACACTGAGGTACCGAAATTTAGTCCCGCAGGAGTTCTTTTGCATGCCAATAAATCTATGGACAAGAGGCTGATGTATTTGAGCACCTTCAAATACCACTGGTCTGAGCCAGAATCAAACCTGGGGTCAGAAGGCCAGCCAGCACCCCAACCGTCTGGGCCACTCAGCCTGGCGAGAAAAAAATCTCTTCTGTGTTATTACCTCAAAAAATAGGCATAGTGAACAATTGATTGCGAGAAATATAATGTCCTAATTTAGGTTTCTACGGCAACAGTATGACCATAAGAAGCTTTATTTCATCCTTATTTGTTCTGACCTGGTCTTGATCTCGACTCCTTCGTTTCATCTTACTAAACTTGGTTTTATGTGCGATTTCTTGCTGGGCATCATTTGTCTGTTCAGCTATGTTCTGGCATATCTCGTCATAGATAAATATAAGATAAATAATTAAAATATTTTGCTCATTTTTGTTTTCCATAAAAACTCTCCCTTTACATCACGATGGAATTTTGGATCAATGCGGGACCTTCTTTGTCCATTTTCAGTATAAGTTGACTGGTTGGATTATAATCAGTATTACTGTCACTGTCATGATCGCTACTTGAACTGGAATTGAACACTTGTTCTCTTTTTCGCGACTGCTGAACATTCGCCTCAGCTGGGCCTGAACCCTGTACATTCAAGCCTGTAAACATTATTCCAGGTAAGTTCCTGTCACTTACGAATTCCCCTTCGGCAGAACTTACTTCACTATGATCACTACTCTCCCCACTAAATTCCAACACTTTGTTTATCATGGTCAGTAAATTATCTTCCTCTAACTGTGGGGCCCGGTAATTGCTTTTAGATATTTTAGCAGAAAAAAATTAAGAAAAGAGATCTAATAGAACCCTGGTCTCTGCAGATTGGACGGAAATCATGAATTGTGCCTGTATTACTGATGCGTAGGATAATAAATGTTGTGTGACTTGCGGTAAACACACACTCCAGTCGTGAAAGAAGAACACAAGACTGGGGATAATAAATCAGGTCACAGTTCTAAAATGTCATCAGAGAGGTCTGTTCAGTATCACAATCTCTAGAAATCCCTCCTACAACAATATTATTGCATCCAAGGGACAATTAGGCGATGAGCTAAAGCTTCAGCGTGAGGCTGTTGGGCTTTAGGTCGTTCTTGCCCAGGCGTAAGTTGCGTTCTTTGTGATAAAACTCGTGGATGACACATTGGTATTGGGAGAACATATTTGAAAAAATTCACATCAGAGGGCAGACTCATCCAGAATACGCTGCTGGAAAATAAATAAACCTCTGCAGGCAGGCAACTGAGAAAAAAGTATAATTTGAATTGGCAGATATATCCGCATTCCCCTCTGAGCAAGCGAATTGTAACCGCGGATCTCGCCGCATTGCCCACCGAACAGGTTAACTTTGTCCACTTCAATGTTCACACATGAGTCTCTACTCAAATCATGCCTGTGGGGCACGTTCAATACAAATGTGTTAGTGTGAGTCAGCTTACCTAGTGTACATTTAAGTTGAGAACTGACATTTTTGGCGTCGTTGTGAGCTGCATCGTTTGTCCTGCCGGTGACCACTACTGCATCACGACTTTTGACATTTCTTGCTTCCTGTTGTTACACTAATGTAGACCTTCCAGAAATACTGTATCTTCAAGAGCCAGGAACTCTTTTAGAGAATAGAAAGGATGCTTAATAAGTAGTTTCTTTCTTTTGTTTTGAAAATTGAGTATGGAATTGACCGCCAGTCTAATGGTAATTTGTTGAACAGTTTCAATCCATATAATTAAGAAATTAGACTTTGTCTTTCCTAATGTACAATATGGTATGTACAATTGATTCTGTGTTTGAGTATTATGATTGTGTATGTTTCTTCTGACTGTTATTTCTCTATACGTTACATTTAGTAGTGTGTTATATATGTATAAATTAATATAAATTAAATACTGTCATTACTGGTGTCTCAGTAAACAGAGGCTTACAGTGGGCAGTCCCAGATGCTCTAGTAATCAAACAAAGTGCCTTTTTCTGCAAAACTAGTATCTACTGCTACCGTTGTCCCAGAGCAGAATGCCATTCTGGAGAATAATGTGGAAATGTGCATAATAAATCCACAAGATATAATTGCTACGTACTTGATCACGAACTGCTCTAAGCAGATACAATATTTTGGAGAGTCTCTTGGAAATAAAATTGATATGTGGTTCCCAAGTAAGTTTTGCATCTAAATAGATTCCTAATAACTTAACTGGTTCATTATTTTTGATATGAATATTATTGTTATTCAAACTATTCTCATTTAGAAGTAGCTTGTTAGATGAGAACCGACTGAATTGCTTTGCTCAAAGTATCAACACTGGCATAAGCAAGCTCATTTAGAGTATTACATTTAGTTAAGGCCCCAGGGGCTCTGAACTTTGGAGCGTGGGTTAGCGACCACGGGGCCCTCAGCTGATTCCTGGCATTGCTTCCACTTACTTGTGCCAAGCTCCTCACTTTCATCTATCCTATCCGACCTCTCTTGGTCAACTCTTGTTCTTTTCCGACCCCGACGCTATTAGGTTTGCGAGGGCTAGGGAGTCTTTCATTTTCACGCCCTTCGTGGCCCTTGTCTTCCTTTGGCCGATATCTTCATTTTTCGAAGTGTCGGACCCCTTCCATATTTTCCCTCTGATTAGTGTTATATAGAGGATGGTTGCCTAGTTGTACTTCCTCTTAAAACAATAATCACCACCACCACCACCTTTAGTTAACAAGTTGTGTCATCAAAATATAGAATGGCAGAAGTATAGGATACAATATTATAGCTTAAGTCGTTTATCGTCACCAAGAACAGTAAAGGACGGAGCACTGATTCCTGCGAGACTCCATGGTAAGTTTCTAAATCACCTGATCTGCTATTTCAACTACCTCTTTCTGGGTATTCAAATAGGTTATAAATATTTCTAGTTCTCTATTTTTGACACCAAATAATTTAACTTAACAATCAAGATTTCATGGGAAACAAAATCAAATGATGATAATCCACAGCCTGTGCCAGTCATTCAACGGGGTCAGGAATCATAATCAAATGCTTTAGTCACATCACATACTGTGATCCATGATAAGTTTCTAATCATCTGAGCTCCTGCTATTTCCACTGCCTCTTTCTGGGTATTCAAATAGGATATAAATATTATTTCTGTTCATTACTGTTCATTACATAACAAGTTGTTCACCTTGAAATATAGCATTCAGAACATGATTAAGATTCAATTTATGGCAGTCTATTAGAGTATTTTTATGCTAAACTAGCTGTTACCTGCAGTTTTGCTTGCACAGATTTCGTAATTTGATAAAAATAATCATTCCTTGGTACTGCACTGAGACATTATCTGAAAATCCCTGAAGTATAAAAACTCACGGAGAAACTTTCATTTACCCCAGAACCTTTTTGTACATTACATTTGTGGTGTTGCTCTTTGGGGCTAAGATGACCAGGCTACTGACAGAGATAACTCTGGAACATGTGACATAGAACTGTACATGTGAGAAACAGTCCTCTCTCAAGTTGAAAACAAAAAAAGTATGTGTTTCTTTATTTGTAAAGATGATTCCAACGACCAATTTTCACATCTTTAAACTGTTTTTTTGAGATATAGACATACTCATTTTAAAATTTCACTCCCCTTTTCATCTCCTTAACAACGGGATATCTGAAAATCCTCCCTTAGTGAGCACCTACACTGTAATATAAAATATGTATCCCCAAAATTTAATTTCTTTATGTCCAGTGGTTTTGACTCAGCGATGATGAATCAGTCAGTCACTCAGTTAGTCAGCACATGTTACTTTATATATGTATATATATATATATATATATATATATATAGATTATTTTGTATTGTTCTCTTACAGGAAAAAGCAAAGAAAGCACAATTTAGAGAAAGTGTCCTTCAGTCTTTAAAAGAGAAGAAAGAGCTCCAGGAGAGGCTAAAAGAGAGGGATGAACTAGATGAGCAGACTGCTGTTGAATATGCTGAATTGAAACGGAAACTTGCCAAAATTCGTGAAGTAAAAGTGAAACAGGTATGCCTCTCATTGACTTCCAGAAATCTTTGCTTTGTTTTGAGGGTTCTTTAGGTATTTACAGTACTTTTATAGGAGGACTAGCTGATGTACCCGTGCTTCACTACGGGATTCTCAGAAAGACTGACTTGGTGGTTTTCCTAACTGAATTCAACATAGGTCATTACATAAACGTCAGTAGGAATGTAGCGATTGAAAGCAATGTTATCATATAAAATACTCCATCAAATGAAAAACCACACACTTTCTCACTTTCAACAAACAGTACAACGGTGCCGATCTAAGAGTCCAAAGTTCCAGAGCTGGAATAACCAGGTTGCAGACTGCCGTGAACACTCCTCTGTCATTATTCCATTAAATATGCACACTACTCCTTCCAATCAGTGCCTCAGAGTAGGGATTGAATAGCTCGAATACTATGATGAACCAGTGTGTTACGTACCAGATATATCAGAAAATGTATGAACCAGAGGAATGGCATGCTAAAGAAGAAAATTATCTTACTCCCCAGCTACTTCCCGTCAATATACAGGCAGGCTGTTACAGTCGGTACGACCAGGCGAGTTGCCCGTGTGGTTAGGGACGCGCAGCTGTGAGCTTGCATCCAGGAGATAGTGGATTCGAACCCCACTGCCGGCAACCCTGGCTGTACCTTAAAGCCAAGGCCGCTTCCTTCACACCACTATTCATTTCCTATCCCATCGTCGCCATAAGATCTACCTGTGTCGGTGCGACGTCAAGCAAATTTTAAAAACCTCGGTACGCTGCAGTAATCCTATCTATCGGGGATGAGAAGAAACAGAAGACAAAAAGCACATCACAACAAACAATGGTCAATGTAATGTTATTGTTGATAAAGTTTATGAGCTTTCTATATTGCAGGCCTTCACATTAGTTTTCTTTCGACTCTCTGATATTAGGGTGTCTTACAAAATTATTTATATCGTAGACTATAGTTCCTTATTCTCAGACTTTACATACCGATTTTCACTAAATTCTGTTTACCCATTTTCCCGTGACTTGGCGCAGATATGGACTTAGTAACAAAAATCCAAATTCATGAATATATCTGATTATATGCGCTACGGTAACAATGTATAAGACATAAGTGATCGGAAATTTAATAACTTCTTACATAACTACTACTAACTTACGACATAACTAAAGTTATGTTAGTTATGTAGTATTTATTGATATGATCACTAATAACATAAATAACTTATTTGAGAATTACATTTCAGGCCTTCCCCTAAACTACCATTTCATTCAACGTGAATAAAATAATTTGTAGCCTAGATTGCAGTGGTTCATCACCCGACATTACATTCCGATTTTCATTGAATTCTCTTCAGCCGTTTTCTATTGATGCGTGAGCAGACAGACAGACAGACAGACAGACAGACAGACAGACAGAAATTACGGAAAAGTAAAAAATGCATATCCTTGTTACTGTGGACATGACAGATACAGAAATATCATTCATTTCAAATTCTGAGCAATGCACAGGCAAAACACTTATTTTATATATAGATTACATTCAGGCCTTCCCCTAAACTACCATTTCACTCAGTGCGAATAACATTATTGATAGCCTAGATGATAGCGACCTACTCCCCGTCTTTGCATACCAATTTTCGTGAAGATACGACCACTAATAAAATAAATATTTGATAATTAAATTTTAGGTCTTCCCCTAAACTACCATTTTTCTTAGTGTGTATAGCCTATATTGTAGTGACTTATTTCCCATCTTTGTCTAGCGATTTTCATTAAGACACGACCACTAATAACATAAATATTTGAGAATTAAATTTCAGGCCTTCCCCTAAACTACCATTTTACTCAGTGTGATTAAAATAATTTATAGCCTGGATTGTAGCGGTTCATCACCCGACTTTACATTCCGATTTTCATTAAATTCTCTTCAGCCGTTTTCTCGTGATGCGTGTACAGACAGACAGACAGACAGACAGACAGACAGACAGACAGAAATTACGGAAAAGTAAAAAATGCATTTTCTTGTTACTGTGGACATGACCGGTACAGAAATACCATTCTTTTCAAATTCTGAGCAATGTACAGACAAAACTCTTATTTTATATATATAGATGCTTAGCCAAGGTGGAAAAGGCATCCTCACTGAAAAGAGGAACAGAATGATGGACAGTAAGCAGCTTTCTTCTCTTCATCCACCAGTGATGCTTGCTGTGTGAACTTCCCAAAGCATGTTGTGGGATTCAACAGAAGGCAGTTCTTCTCCTTGTGGCTAATGACAACAAAAATGAAGCTGTAGCTTGTTGCTTGTAACGATATCCACACATTTATTTGATATATTTTCCATGATACAGTGGACGTCTTCACACACTTCCCATCACGCTTCCTCATAAAGGTAAAGGTGTAGAAACATACAAAGACGATCCGAAAGCTACTTCGTGGATGACTGATAGGAGAGGCCTTTCATCTTCCGAGTGGACTAACTCGGTTAAAGTATCCTGTATAATGTAATTTTTTCAATAAAAATTATAACACTAAAAACATACCTGTAAAAAATACACGCTATTACACAACGAGTGACATGTTTCATTCTACAAGAACATCCTCAGATTCTAACAAGTCACTTATATCATGCATTAATATGTACAGTATTGTTTATGTTGCATAAACCTGTCAATGATAGAGAGTTAGGTGATAATGTGAACTAGTATTAACAAATGATGATTTTATAAGTACACAACCAACACCGTATGAACATTATGAAAAATAAAATTCTGTACTTATCTGGATTCCCGAAGTTCATTGTCATCAAACACTATTTTATGGCTGTGGTCAAGGAAAAGCTAGTGGAAGATTTTGGACAAAGCATGTTGTTCAACGGAGAGGTGTGGGGATGCAGGGGAAGGGCTACTGAAATGTTGTGGATCCTTCCTACTGAATAGGAGAAAGAAGGTCAGTACTTTCTCCATGTTAAAATCTAGCGTACTGTGCCGTGGAGAGGGGCAGGGCGATGTGAATTTTGTGGAACCTTCCTTCATCTACTGGATACGGTTGGGGGAAAGGCAGGGGGAAGAAGGCTATTAACCTTCTTCATGTAATAATGTATTTATGTATTATGGATGAGTGGAAGTTAATGATTGAATAAAGTGCAGAATTGAAATGGAGAGTATCTGTTAGACATTACTTTTACAATAGACCATACTAAAAAAAGCTGTTAAGTGCTAATTTAAACAGTAAGTGTTGACCAGATATAATGTAAGTAGAGTAAAGAGCGGGGGAACTCTTTAAATGTGTATGGTCATTTAGGTTGGTTTTGTTAGGTTTTTTTTTTTTTTTTTTTTTTTTTTTTTTTTTTTTTTTTTTTTTTTTTTTTTTGCAAAATAAATTTCAATTGCTTCCTTCATATTCACAGATTTACTTTTATTTTCAATGTGTAAAATTTTTAGTTCTGTGTTAATTTCAGTGAAATGATGCGAACTGTCATATAAGTGCTCTCTGAAGACTAAATGCCGATTATATCTTAAAGCGTTTTTGTTTTCTTTGTATATTGTGTGGAAATGATGTTCTGTTTGTCCTATATATGTGGCATTGCAGTTAGGTTCTTAGCACTTGAGTTCATAGACTCCTGACTTGGAAAAAGGGTCATTTTTGTTTAGGTTGCACTTGCTCATGTGTCTCTACAATGTGTCGTTCATTCTAAAGGCTACTTTTAGACATTGTTTTTGCTACTTTGTATGTGTTCTTATTGACGTAGTTGAGAACCACGTATTTTTCCCTGTCGTATGTGGTGGTTTCTTGAGCATTTTTCACAATCTGGATAGCAATACTTTCTAGTATTTGATGACCATCCTGGAACTGCTGACATTATTTATTTCATTATTTAGTAAAAAATGGCTAAACAGTGCGAGTGTAGGAACTGTGGGTGTGGCCAGGCATTGAGGAGTATGAGGGAGGAATTGGAGAGCTTGAGGGAGATAATTAGGATTCTCTCAGAGGACAGGAAGGAAGTAGGCCTCCAAACAATGTACAGGATATAGTAGGTGTAATAGAGGGATGGGAAGGAAAGGGGGAAATTGTAGAAGACAGGTGGTGTTTTAAGGGGAAGGAGATTGCAGGCTAACGGCTCCATTCAGGATCAAAATTCAGGACAGGTGTCGGTGAGAAATCGGTACGAGTCACTGAGGTAGAACAACTGAGGGAAGATGAGGAACAGCGAACTGTTGCTGAGAAGTGTGGAAGTAGGAGAAAGGGAAGAGGTAGGAAAGGGAAATGTGGAGTAGGGGATGGGAAAAGACAGGTGGAACAGTATCATGGGATGGAGAAAAGGGAGGAGGAAGTAGCTTCTGCAGCTATGAGGAAAGATAGGACTGGCCAGGAGGGGAGGGGATCAAGTGAGGTGGGTAGGGTTGAGGCTCTGGTCGTGGAGGATTCTATCATTAGACATGTCGGGAAAATGTGTGGAGGAAAGGGAACCAGGGTAGAGTGTTATCCGGGAATTAGGTTGAGGCAGATGTTGAGGAAAGTAGAAGAGAAGGAGGAGGGAAAGGAGAAGGTGGTACTGTTTCATGTTGGTACTAACAACGTAAGACAAGCAGATATAAGTACCAACATAGTTGGGGATGTGTGGGATCTGGTAAATGCAGCACGGGTGAAGTTTAAGGAAGCAGAGATTGTTATCAGTGGAATACTGTGTAGGAGGGATAATGACTGGAAGGTGATTGGGGTTTTAAATGAGACTATGGAGTGGGTATGTGGCAAACTGGGAGTGAAATTTCTAGATCCTAGTGGGTGGGTAGGAGATAGGGATCTGCGCTCAGATACCTTCACTTAAACCGCAGTGGTACAAATAAGTTAGGAAATTTGTTTAGAAGGGGTATAGGGAGGTACATTCAGAGAAACAGGGTGGCCTAGGGAGCAGTGTTAAGGGAACAGGGAACTGTAAATCAAGTAGGAATGACATAAAACTGTTAGTGCTCAACTGTAGAAGTATTGTAAAGAAAGGAATAGAATTCAGTTTAATAGATATATACTTACCAGATATTGTAATAGGAGTTAAATCATGGCTGAGAAATGATATAATGGTTGCAGAAATTTTCTCATGGAACTGGAGGGTGTATTGTAGAGATAGGATAGGAATGGTAGGAGGGGAAGTATTCATTCTGGTAAAAGAAGGATTTGTAAGCTACGAAAAAGTTAAAGATGAGTCACATGAAATTCTAGGTGTAAGGCACATTTCTCAAGATAATAGGCAACTTGATATATTTGGAGTGTACAGACCAGGAAAGGGTAGCTCAGATGCGGATTCAGAATTATTTGATAAGATAATCAGCCATGTGGGAAATGATAAGGGAAGGAACGTGATTGTAGCGGGTGATCTCAATTTACCAAATGTCAATTGGGAAGGTAATGCGAACAACAGGAAGCATAACCAACAAATGGCAAATAAGTTAATATGGGAAAGGCACCTGATTCAGAAAGTGATGGAACCAACTAGAGGGAAGAATATTCTGGATGTGGTGCTAGTTATACCAGATGAGCTCTATAAAGAAACCGAAATAATAGATTGTATTAGTGATTACAAAGCTGTTCAATCAATCAATCAATCAATCAATCAATCAATCAATCAATCAATCAATCAGTCAGTCAGTCAGTCAGTCAGTCAGTCAGTCAGTCAGTCAGTCAGTCAGTCAGTCAGTCAATCAATCAATCAATCAATACTGATCTGCATTTAGGGCAGTCGCCCAGGTGGCAGATTCCCTGTCTGTTGTTTTCCTAGCCTTTTCCTAAATGATTTCAAAGAAATTGGAAATTTATTGAACATCTCCCCATGTAAGTTACTCCAATCTCTAACTCCCCTTCCTATAAATGAATATTTGCCCCAGTTTGTCCTCTTGAATTCCAAATTTATCTTCATATTGTAATCTTTCCTACTTTTATAAACGCCACTCAAACTTATTCATCTACTAATGTCATTCCACGCCATCTCTCTGCCGACAACTCGGAACATACCACTTATTGCAAGTGACTAATTTCATGTTTTAATCCGTATTGAAATCTGTTGACATACAATAACTTTTTAACTAATGAAGTTATTTTAAATGTGACAACATTACAATGTATTGAACAGGTGGATTCATAATAAAACTTTATTATTGTATGTGTCTGTCTGTTAGGTCATCAGCCCAGAGGCTGGTTGGATCCTCAAATAGCACCACCAAAGGTTATGCGGTTATAAGGAAACCCCAAAAACCAATGGCAGCACCAAAATGAGGCCTACTAGGCAAGACGAGGAGTGAGGTAGTTTGCCATTGCTTTCCTCACTGGGTCAGAAAGTGCTATTGCAGCACGACTGACCCTATGAGCAACACCTTTCATAACACTCATGCACTAGTCATGCTCTGAATGTCATTACTCAGCACCACCCATACCCCAGCAGCTTCCATATTGTCACAGCCATGGATGAGACTGGGACTTTGGTGGAAGCTACACTTTACTCTGGCCTGTGCCAAGAGATTATTATTGTATACATACCACTTATAGAAATAATATGAATCACCACCTTATCAATACACTATTTTATTTACTACCAAACTGGTAAATAGGATCAATACCAGTTTCGACCCCTAAGGGGTCATCCTCAGTTGACACATACAAAATATCTACAAAAACATCACATATAATGGTTAATGTTTAAAATTCATATGTCATTAAAATGCTGGTAAGTACATCTTAGTTTGGATATGCATATATTATGGGATTTATAAGTTTGCTCTATTTGAGCATTTATATAAGTCTTCTGTTCCCTTGTATACAGTGTCAAAAGTATTGTATTGAATGTAATTCATCCATTTGACAAAATGCTAGTGGATTGACTATTAAGTATGTACATTTACTGAGAGGTACATGCTATTCTACTTTACAATTTATATTACACAATATGAAGTAAAATGATTGCATTTGCACACATATGATGATATTAAGTTCAATGTAGGGTCTTAAAGATGTACTGTTTGGATTTTCAGTATCCTGATTACATTTCATGTAGTGGTTTATAAGGTTTACTTATTCACTTATTTAGTTCAGTTAAATACATAGAAGAACGTTGTTGATTTGAATTCTTATGACTAAAATATTGGTATTTGATACCTTGTTGACGTGGATCCTTAATACTAATGTATAAGTTTGTAGCACCTTTTATTCTTGTTTTTTGTCTCAACAGACAGCCACACAGAGTGCACGATCTCAACAGGTAACATATATCAATTTACAACACGCTTTTATGATACAACCAACGTGCAACCCAATTAAGACATATGACATCCAAAATGTACTTCATCTCATAATAGTCACCAACCCAACCTGAATATGACACGTGACAAGATGAGAACGCTTTCTTAATAACATTCAAGATCTCCAGCTACAACAACAGCAGCATCCCACAAAATTGCCAGTTATTACTATCATAATGTTACGCAATTTCACTCGCAATGCATACAGCATGAACATGTATTCGGTCCTATTCAAGTAAACATTTATATATTTCTAATGGACCAGCCATTAAACTACAACAACTAATCATAATAACCTACAGTACTGTTATCAAACTATGTTAAACTCATTTACGTTTTAAGAATATGCACATAGCACCACATATCAGTACTTTTAATCTAAAGTATTTTGACAGGTATCTCATACCGGTGTTTTAGCCCTAAGGGTTCATTTTAACAAGACTTTTATATGCCTAATAAAATAAACAGTGTCAAGACACAACTCTATTTTAAGACAAAAAACAAGAATAAAAGGTGCTACAAACTTATACATTAGTATTAAGGATCCACGTCAACAAGGTATCAAATACCAATATTTTAGTCATAAGAATTCAAATCAACAACGTTCTTCTATGTATTTAACTGAACTAAATAAGTGAATAAGTAAACCTTATAAACCACTACATGAAATGTAATCAGGATACTGAAAATCCAAACAGTACATCTTTAAGACCCTACATTGAACTTAATATCATCATATATGTGCAAATGCAATAATTTTACTTCATATTGTGTAATATAAATTGTAAAGTAGAATAGCATTTACCTCTCAGTAAATGTACATACTTAATAGTCAATCCACTAGCATTTTGTCAAATGGATGAATTACATTCAATACAATACTTTTGACACTGTATACAAGGGAACAGAAGACTTATATAAATGCTCAAATAGAGCAAACTTATAAATCCCATAATATATGCATATGCAAACTAAGATGTACTTACCAGCATTTTAATGACATATGAATTTTAAACATTAACCATTATATGTGATGTTTTTGTAGATATTTTGTATGTGTCAACTGAGGATGACCCCTTAGGGGTCGAAACCGGTATTGACCCTATTTACCAGTTTGGTAGTAAATAAAATAGTGTATTGATAAGGTGGTGATTCATATTATTTCTATATAGTGATACCAATCAATACGGATATGAAGCTTATAAATAATAATACATACCACTTAGTCGAGCAGCTCTTCTTCTTTCTCTCAATTCTTCCCAACCCAAACTTTGCAACATTTTTGTAACGCTACTCTTTTGTCGGAAATCACCCAGAACAAATCGAGTTGCTTTTCTTCGGATTTTTTCCAGTTCTTGAATCAGGTAATCCTGGTGAGGGTCCCATACACTGGAACTATACTCTAGTTGGGGTCTAACCAGAGACTTATACGCCCTCTCCTTTACATCCTTACTACAACCCCTAAACACCCTCATAACCATGTGCAGAGATCTGTACCCTTTATTTACAATCCCATTTATGTGATTACCCCAATGAAGATCTTTCCTTATATTAACACCTAGATACTTACAATGATCCCCAAAAGGAACCTTCACCCCATCAACACAGTAATTAAAACTGAGAGGACTTTTCCTCTTTGTGAAACTCACAACCTGACTTTTAACCCCGTTTATCAACATACCATTACCTGCTGTACATCTCACAACATTTTCGAGGTCACGCTGCAGTTGCTCACAATCTTGTAACTTATTTATCACCCTATAGAGAATAACATCATCCGCAAAAAGCCTTACCTCCGATTCCACTTCTTTACTCATATCATTTATACATATAAGAAAACATAAAGGTCCGATAATACTGCCTTGAGGAATTCCCCTCTTTATTATTACAGGGTCAGATGAAGCTTCACCTACTCTAATTCTCTGAGATCTATTTTCTAGAAATATAGCAACCCATTCAGTGACTCGTTTGTCTAGTCCAGTTGCACTCATTTTTGCCAGTAGTCTCCCATGATCCACCCTATCAAATGGCTTTAGACAGGTCAATCGTGATACAGTCAATTTGACCTCCAGAATCCAAGATATCTGCTATATCTTGTTTTTGTAGTAATTAAAAATAAATGTGAAAGAAAGGAAGAGGTAAAAATTAGGACTGTTAGGCGGTACCATATTGCTGATAAAACAGGCATGAGGGAGTTTTTAAAAACTATGATTGGTGGAAAATGGTAAATAAAAATGTAAAAAGACTCTGGGATGGGTTTAAAGCATTTCTTGAGGAATGTAAAAATAGGTTTGTACTCTTAAAGGTGGAAAAGAATGGTAAAGATCCACTGTATTATAACAGGGAAGTAAGCAGACTAAGACGGAGGTGCAGGTTGGAAAGAAATAGAGTTAGAAATGGCTGTGGAAGTAAGGAGAAATTGAAGGACCTTACTAACAAATTGAATCTAGCAAAGAAGTCAGCTTAGGATAACATGATGGCAAACATAAATGGTGGCCATACTAATTTTAGTGAAAAATGGAATAGTATGTATAGGTACTTTAAGGTGGAAACAGGTTCCAAGAAGGACATTCCAGGAATCATTAATGAACGAGGGGAGTGTGTATGTGAGGATCTTGAAAAGGCAGAAGTATTCAGTCAGCAGTATGTAAAGATTGTTTGTTACAAGGATAATGTCCAGATAGAGGAGGTGACTAATACTAAAGAAGTATTAAAATTTTTCCTATGACAGCAATGACATTTACAGTAACATACAAAAGTTGAAAACTAGAAAAGCAGCTGGAATTGATAAGGTTTCGGGGAATATACTAAAGACAATGGGTTGGGATATAGTACCATATCTGAAGTACTTATTTGATTATTGTTTGGTCGGAGGAGCTATACCAGACGAATGGAGAGTTGCTATAGTAAGCCCTGTGCATAAAGGAAAGGGTGATGGACATAAAGCTGAATATTACAGGCCAGTAAGTTTGACATGCATTGTATGTAAGCTTTGGGAAAGCATTCTTTCTGATTATATTAGACATGTTTGTAAAATTAATAACTGGTTTGATAGAAGGCAGTTTGGGTTTAGGGAAGGTTATTCCACTGAAACCCAACTTGTAAGATTCCAGCAAGATATAGCAGATTTCCTGGATTCAGGAGGTCAATTGGACTGTGTCGCGATTGAACTGTCTAAGGCATTTGATAGGGTAGATTATGGGAGACTACTGGCAAAAATGAGTGCAATTGGAGTTGACAAAAGAGTGACTGAATGGGTAGCTCTGTTTCTAGAAAACAGAACTCAGAGAATTAGAGTAGGTGAAGCTTTATCTGACCCTGTAAAAATTAAGAGGCGAATTCCTCAAGGCAGTATTATTGGACCTTTATGTTTTCTTATATATATATATCAATGATATGTGTAAAGAAGTTGAATCAGAGATAAGGCTTTTCACAGATGATGTTATTTAGTACAGAGTAATAAATAAGTTACAAGATTGTGAGCAGCTGCAGGGTGACCTCGATAGTGTTGTGAGAAGGACGGTGGGCAATGGTATGATAAATAATAATAATAATCGTATGGCCTCAGCTACCGTTTGCAGACATTTCGATTTGACGCCATCTGGCTGTCTGCTCGTCAATTTCGACGTTCCGGTTTACTCTGTCTGCCATCTAGCGGACCTAGAGTAAACCGGATCTCTCTTGGGCGTCTATGGCTGAGATTTAATTAATTTTGTTGGGTAAATACCAAATGTATCACCAGAGTTCTTTTACATGCCGACATCGTACGACATGGAGTGTCGAATGGACTTTTTTCCGCCCTTCAAAAATCCGACTACCTCTGCCGGGTTTGAACCCGCTATCTTGGGATCCGGAGGCCGACACTCTACCACGGATCCACAGATGATAAACGGGGATAAAAGTCAGGTTGTGAGATTCACAAATAGGAAAAGTCCTCTGAATTTTAATTACTGCTTTGAAGGGGTGAAAGTTCCCTTTGGGGATCATTGTAAATACCTAGGTATTAATATAAGGAAAGATCTTCTTTGGGGTAATTGCATAAATGGAATTGTAAATAAAGGGTACAGATCTCTGCGCATGGTTATGAGAGTATTTAGGGGTTGTAGTAAGGATATAAAGGAGAGAGCATATTTGTCTCAGGTGAGACCCCAACTAGAGTATGGTTCCAGTGTATGGGTCCCTTACCAGGATTATTTGATTCAGGAACTGGAAAAAATCCAAAGGAAAGCAGCTCGATTTGTTCTGGGCAATTTCCAACAAAAGAGTAGCATTACAAAAATGTTGCAAAGTTTGGGCTGGGAAGACTTGGGAGAAAGGAGACGAGCTGCTTGACTAAGTGGTATGTTCTGAGCTGTCAGTGGAGAGATGACGTGGGAGGGCATCAGTAGACAAATAAGTTTGGATGGTGTCTTTAAAAGTAGGAAAGATCACAATATGAAGATAAAGTTGGAATTCAAGAGGACAAATTGGGGCAAATATTCGTTATAGGAAGGGGAGTTAGGGATTGGAATAACTTACCAAGGGAGATGTTCAATAAATTTCCAATTTCTTTGCAATCATTTAAGAAAAGGCTAGGAAAACAACAGATAGGGAATCTGCCACCTGGGCGACTGCCCTAATTGCAAATCAGTAGTGACTGATAGTGATATTGCAGATAGGACATAAAAAGCTTTCCAGTCTGTCGAACACACAAAATTTCAATAAAAATAATAACACTAAAAACATACCTGTAAAAAATACATACTATTACACAAAGAATGACATGTTTCATTCTACAAGAACATCCTCAGATTCTAAAAATCACTTAAACCATGCGTATATATGTACAGTATTGTTTATGTTGCATAAACTTGTCAATGATAGAGAGTTAGGTTATAATATAAACAAGTATTAACAAGTTATGTTTTATAAGTACTTAACCAACACCATATGAACATAATGAAAAACAAAATTCTGTACTTATCCAGATTGCTGAAGCTTAGTCCGTTGTAACCAAACACTATTTCACGACTGTGGTCAAGGAAAGTCTAGTGGAGGATTTTGGGCAAAGCATGTTGTTCCGTGGAGAGGGGTAGGAATACAGGGCAGGAGCTACTGGAACGTTGTGGATCCTTCCCATTGGACAGGAGAAAGCAGGTCAGTACTTCCTCCATGTTATAATGTTATACTGTGCCATGGAGAGGGATTCCTTCATCTACTGGATACAGTGGTGGGAAAGGCAGGGGTAAGAAGGTTATTAATTTTCTTCATGTAATAATGTATTTATGCACTATGGATAAGTGCAAGTTCTTCTTCTTCCTTTATTAATGGAGTCTCTTTACAAATACGTTTTAGCGCCAACCTCGAAGATCTTTTGCTACAATGCCGTAACACCACCTCCTCTATACTACAATGGTGGCACTACGCATGTTTGCATTTGGCATTTGCCAAACCCAAACCATTCCATCCAATTGCCACAGGGTATAGCATGATTCATCACTCCAAATTAATCATTTCTGGTCATTCATTGTCCAGTGACATCACTCAATAAACCACCTGAAGCGTTGCTTATCATTGACTACAGAAATGTTTGGCTTATAAGCAACAGCTCGACTACTGTACCCCATTTTTTAAAAACCTCAGACGCACAGCCATTGTGCTGGCTGGACTGCTGGTAACACTTTGGAACTCACAAGCGATTCCTTCCACTGATTTCTTGGGATTTTTTACAACCTCCTTCCTTCCACATGCTTGACGGTCCCTGTCGGTCATTAAATGAGATCTGCCTGGTCTTGGTTTAGCTGCAGTTGTTCCTTCATGTTTCCACCTCACAATCACATCACCAACAGTCGACTTGAGCAGTTTTAGAAGGGTTGAAATGTCACTGATGGATTTGTTACTCGGATGACATCTAATGACTAGTCCACGTTCGAAGTCACTGAGCTCTCCTGACTGACTCATTCTGCTGTCACTGCTTCTCTACTGACAACACAATACTCCCCGCCTCCTTTTAAACTGGCAGGTCTGCCTCTCATGACATCTAGGGTTCAATTATGCATCACACAGGGGTGTCCAGATACTTTTGATCAGGTAGTATATGGCTTTTGACAATTGGGATTATGAATAATAGTTTGTAAGGACTTTAAAAAAGATGTAATACTTTGTAATGTTTAACAGTTCACTGACAAATTCCATTACTATTAATATAAAATTGCTTTACTTCACAGAAAAGAGCGAAAGAACAGGTGATCAAAGAGAAAATAGCTGCCAGAATTCTTAAAGCGACAGGCGAGAAAGAAGAACTGGAAGAGGCCTCCATAAAAAGAGCAATTGCAGAACGAGATGAGAAGTAAATATTCATTCCTTTTGCAGTCTATTTGTGTTATATGATGATGTAGAGTTTGTGCTTATGTTTTTGTATTTTGTGTCTGTCCTTTTTTCTCTCCTTATTTTCTCATACTAATCTGTCATCATAAGTACTTACCCTCTCTGTGTGTTTTCCTTGTTCCTATATATATATATATATATATATATATTTGTCTTTGCTTTACAATCATATATATCCAATATCTGTTTGTTTTCTATCCATTACATTAATCTCATTACACTGAAAATCAGGAGTTTAATTAGGAGTTCACCTTGTCAATACTACACACACACCAACATAATGCCGCGCTGAATGGCATTTTTTCGCTTCACGTCGCGCCAACACAGATAGATCTTATGATGATGATGGGATAGGAAAGGCCTGGGAATGGGAAGGAAGCAGCCATGGCCTTCATTAAGGTACAGCCCCAGCATTTGCCTGGTGTGAAAATGAGAAACCACTGAAAACCTTCTTCAGGGCTACTGACAGTAGGGTTTGAACCCACTATCTCTTGGATGCAAGCTCATGGCTGTGCACACCTAACCGCACAGCCAACTCACCCGGTCAGGGTTGAGTGGCTCAGATGGTTGAGACGCTGGCCTTCTGAACCCAACTTGGCAGGTTCGATCCTGGCTCAGTCCGATGGTATTTGAAGGTGTTCAAATACGCCAGTCTCGTGTTGGTAGATTTACTGGAACGTAAAAGAACTCCTGCGGGACAAAATTCCAGCACCTCAGCATCTCCGAAAACTGTATAGTTAGTTGGGTGTAAAGCAAATAACATTATTATTATTATTATTATTATTCATTCATTCATTCAACTTCGCTAATCGGCCAACTAGGGACCACGAAAAGCCTCACTTTACATTGTGGCATTTGTTCATTTTTCACTTGATCCATATCGTCTTCATTAGCTCACTGTGTTTAGCACGACATTCTTCTGTCCATTTTGCACCAGTTGCCCAATTTTCGTCCCGGAAAGTCCCAAAAGTCTTGATGGCTGCTCTGAAAAGATTTCGGTCTTGTGCATCTTCTGCTTGTAGGCCCAGTTCTTTAAGATCTTTCTTGACATTAACGTACCATGGCATTGTCATTTTTGGTTTTGAGTCAAATATACTGAAGATACATTTCGTCCATCGAGAGTCAATCATCCGTCATAAATGACTGTAGAAGCAAACTCTGCCTTTACACATTGTGTCCGTGATCTTCTCTATCTTAGAGTATACTTCTTGCCTGGATTTTCTAATGTAGATGCCATTTTTGTAGTTTGGGCCAAATATGGTGTGTAGGATCTTTCTTTCTTTCCTCTCCAAATCCGCAAGCAAACATTTCTCAGACAGGATAAGGCATTCAGATGCATACAGCGATACTGGTTTGATGACAGTGTGGTAGTGACGAATTTTTGTGTTCAGGGAAAAGCACTTTTGTTGTGTATGTTGCGGGTGGTTTGGAAAGTGACTTCCATTTTCTTGATTCTTGCTGCTATGGCCTCTTTGTCAAGTCCATTTTGCTGAATCCATTCCCCAAGGTATTTAACTTTACACAGTTTATCATTCCATATTTGATGTTTAGTTGTACCGTATCATCTTTGATATTTGACATTACTTCTGTCCTTTGAAAGGAAATTTGTAAACCTGTTTGAAATGCCATGGTAATTGTTCACATCTCTTATATTTCATTTCTTGTGTAAAGGATGGATCAAGGCTAGCTTCCAGTCCTCTGGTAGTTGTTCTTTTTCCCATATATCTACAATAATTTGGTGTAGGATGTCAATTGCTTCTTCCGGGGCATGTTTCCACAGTTTTGCAATCATGGAGTCTTCACCAGGAGCCTTATTATTTTTTAGTCTCTTTATGTGGCGTTTGATTTCAATGCGATTTGGTGGAGAAGATGGCAGGTTTTGGCTCACTGTTTTGTTTGTTTTGGTGGGGTTGACTGGTTTTCACAGTTTAGAAGGTCGTTAAAATACTTAGCTAAGATTTTGCAGTTTTCTTCATTTGATGTTGCAAGAGTTCCATCTTTCCTTAGAAAGCAAAGGGAAGGTGGCTTGTATCCTTGTACCTTCTTTTTAAAATTTCTGATGTATTCACGGGTCTCACCTCTATGAAAGTCTTGTTCAATCTTGTCCAGTAGTTCCTTTTCATACTTGCGTTTCTCACTGCGTATTATTTTTGCTGTTTGTGCTTGTTGTGTTTTGTACATCTTCCAATCTTCTTCTTTTTTCGAGGTGTAATACTTTTTCTAGGCATTCAGACGATCCGCTAAGGTCTTCTCGCAGTTATTGTTCCACCATGTGTGCTTCTTCCTCTTCTTGATTTCGGCCACTCCTTTTGCAGCTTGTATCATATATTTTCTCGTGCTGTTAAAGTCTTTTTCCACTGGTTGGGCGAGTTCTTTGAGCTTTGTTATGTCAAAGCGAATAATGGTAGGTTTGTTCTTATTTCTGTTGAAAGGGATTGGCCAAAACTTGATTACTGATATGTAATGATCTGAGTCTATGTTTATTCCCTTTCTTACGGTAACGTTCATGATTTCCGGACTGTATCTTCGAGATATAGCAACATGGTCTATTTGGAATTCTCCTATTGTTTTGTTTGGGCATCTACATGTCATCTGTTTTCTTGGTAAGTGACGAAAGTGTGTTGACATCAGTTGGAGGTCATGGTTATGACATAGTTCAACGAGGCGTTCTCCATTCTTGTTGGCCCTTTTGTGTGCTGGGTAGAACCCAACAACCTTCCTGTGTTTCCGTTCATGTCCTACCTGTGCATTAAAATCACCCATTAGGATCTTGATGTGGTGTTTCGGGATTTTCGCTAATATGGCATCCAGGATGTTCCAGAATCTATCTGTGCCTTTCAGGTCTGTTTTGTTTTGTTCATTAGTTGGATCATGTGCATTGACTAGCGTATATGATTTATTTGCACAATGCAGGGATACTAGGCATAACCTATCATTATTATTATTATATTATTATTATTATTATTTATTATTATTACTTAAACAAAATACTTTGTTTTACGTTTACTGTAGGACCATACTGCTCCCCAGCATTTATTTTAAATAGATCAGATAACGTGTCATGACAAAAAAAATTGCTCCATGCACTGTCCGGGTACTATTTTGAGTGTTTACGTTCAGGATTTGTATTACCTGTTATTATATGTGAAGTGCTTTTTTTTTAATTTTTTTTTTAATGTGCATTTCTTTAAGGTGACGTTGACTGATAATTTACAAACTTTTGTAAAGAAATTAATTTAAATTGCACCGTGTCTTATTGCAACGATGGGGTAGAAAAGAGCTAGGAGTGGGAAAGAAGCGACTGTGCATTGATGAGGTGAAATTTCCTAATGGGGATTATTGTGAGTACCTAGGTTTTAATATAAGGAAGGATCTTTGCTGGGGTAATCACACAAATGGAATTGTAAATAAAGGATACAGATCTCTGCACATGGTTATGAGGGTGTTTAGGGGTTGTAGTAAGGATGTAAAGGAAAGGTCATATAAGTCTCTGGTAAGATCCCACTAGAGTATGGTTCCAGTGTATGGGACCCTCACCAGGATTACTTGATTCGAGAACTGGAAAAAATCCAACGAAAAGAAGGTCGATTTGTTGTGGGTGATTTCTAACAAAAGAGTAGCATTACAAAAATGTTGCAAAGTTTGGGCTGGAAAGACTTGGGAGAAAGGAAGTGAGCTGGTATGTTCCAAGCTGTCAGTGGAGAGATGGCATGGAATGACATTAGTAGATAAATACGTTTGAGTGGTGTCTTTAAAAGTAGGAAAGATCACAATATGAAGATAAAGTTGGTATTCAAAAGGACAAATTGGGGCAAATATTTGTTTATAGGAAGGGGAGTTATTGATTGGAATAACTTACCAAGGGAGATGT
Organism: Anabrus simplex; assembly: GCF_040414725.1. Lineage (NCBI taxonomy): Eukaryota > Metazoa > Arthropoda > Insecta > Orthoptera > Tettigoniidae > Anabrus > Anabrus simplex. The sequence goes on from NC_090265.1 coordinate 1,755,396,499, forward strand.
TCAATAACATTTCCAATTTCTTAGCAGTCGTTTAAAAAAAGGCTAGGAAAACAACAGATGGGGAATCTGTCACCTGGGCGACTGCCCTAAATGCAGATCAGTAGTGAATGATTGATGAATGTGGCACTTCACCAGGAAATTGTTGAACAAATGCACCGCTTCCCCATCGAGCCAACTCGCACTGAAAATAACTTATACAGTAGAGTCTCGTTAATCCGAACTAATTGGGACCGGAGTCTGTTTGGATTACGAAATTTTCGGATAAACCATAAAATATTTTCTTAATAATGTTATTGTTTTTACGTCCCGGTAACTACTTTTATGGTTTCCGGAGACACCTAGGTGCCAGGATTTTCTCCCGCAGGAGTTCTTTTACGTGCCAGTAAATCTGCTTACACGAGGCTGACGTATTTGAGCATCTTCAAATACAACCTGACTGAGCCAGGATTGAACCTGCCAAGTTGGGATCAGAAGGAGAGTGCCTCAACAGTCTGAGAAAAATAGTTTCTACAATACAGTAGAGTACATACTGTAATTTGAAATGTCCATTCTTTAGCAGTTGCATTAATAAAATACTGTATAAAATTATAGTAGGGTATTTAAGAACCTGTAGAGAAGAAAACGACAATGAAAATGACATTAGCGAGTGGATGGAAGCCGACTGTCATCAATTACAAACAGAGCAAGAAATTGTAGCTATGGTGGAGAAAGAATCTAGAGTTGATGAGGAACAGAGTGACGACGAAGAAGACAACAATGAACAACTAGTGCACATTCAGATGCCACGGCTGCCTTAGAACTTGCCATACGCTACGTCAAGCAACACTCCGCTGCTACGCCCACTGATGTGATGTTTATGAGACACTGGTTTAACACTGCGCCTTCGAGTAGGTTCCAATCACTATGACAAAAGAAACTAACAGACTTCGTAAAGATAAACGACCAGTGATTGATGGTTTATGATGTGTAATTATGTTTACATTAAGTTGTTGTAGTAAAATATGACTAATAAAATGCAGGTAAATCTTCATTCAATAATATGTTCTTTGATTTTAATAAGGAGATTTTTTTAAAAAGATTGAATATTTCAGTTCGGATTAACCGGACTTTCGGATTAACGGGGTTCAGATTAACGGGACTCTAGTGTACATATGAAAATGCGGTGTTGCAATGGTAATTGTCTCATCATGTTAACAGCTGAGTTTGAGACTGGCTATTGATGCTAGGCTGAACATGTGCATGCTCCTTGCAAGGTCATGAATTATGCGTGCGCCTCCTGTACAGCTGCTTAAGTCTCGGAGAGTAGAAACACCACTGGACGGTCTGGGTTTATAAGAGAGAAGCTGTATGTATAACAACAGTAATAACAATAATACTGTCCACCTCTGTAGTGTAATGGTTAGCATCACTAGCTGCCATCCTCAGGGGCCCAGGTTAAGTTCCCAGTACTGCTAGATACCGTATTGAATACTGGCAGGAGGGCTGGTATGTGCTTAAAATGGTACATGTAGCTCCACTCGGGATGTGCCTAAAAGACCTGCACCACCAAGGGACAAGGACCAAGGACGTGAGTGTACATTTTTAGATAATAATAAGCCGGACTGAGTGGCTCAGACGGTTGAGGCGCTGGTCTTCCGACCCCAACTTGGCAGGTTCAATCCTGGCTCAGTCCAGTGGTATTTGAAGATGCTCAAATATGCCAGCCTCATGTCTATTGATTTACTGCGACGTAAAAGAACTCCTGAAGGACTAAATTCTGGCACCTCAGCATCTCCAAAATCATACAAGTAGTTAGTGGGACGTTAGACCAATAACATTTTTATTATTATTAGATAATAATAATGTACATTCACAGTTCATACTAAGGTCTCCATGCTCTCATTTTTGCTGTCTGATGCAGACGAATCAGATTTCCAAAGATTGATTAATGAAGTGTTTGCATACCTTCCAAAAATTACATGCTGCAAAATGTTTGTAGGAAAGGCATCTAGCTCACTTACTTATTAGGATTATGTCACTTTACTGGTGAATTGAAAATAACCAATCCACTGGCTTTAATAAAACATTAGCTTCACTAGAAATTCCATGTATAGTTCTTTACCTTATGTTGCATGCCTCAACTGTTCTCTTCTGACATTTGGCAATGACAGCATATGTTTTCATTGCAGCTTCAGATGTTGTCTCTTACTTGCTCTTGAAGAAATTATGCACACACACAGAACACTATGTTTCTAGCTTGTGTATGTAACTCTCTTAAGACCGAGCAAGTTGGTCATGCGGTTAGAGGCATGCAGTTTTGAGCTTGCATTTGGGAGATAGTGGGTTTGAACCCTGCTGTCAGCAGCCCTGAAAATGGTTTCCCATGGTTTCCTATTTTCATACAAGGAAAATCCTGGGGCTGTACCTTAATTAAGGCCACAACCACCTCCTTCCCACTCCTAGCCCTTTCCTATCCTATCATTGCCATAAGTCCTATCTTTGTCAGTGCAACATAAAGCCAATAAGGAAAATAACTCCTTGAAGTGTTTTCCCTCTATCATTTATTGGCCACACTCAATGAATACTTTAAATTTTTTCTTAATACCTCTTCATCTCACTTTTCTATAATATTACTTATAAATTTACATCCTTTAAGATGCACAACCATTTTCTGGGTTCTTTCAGACATGTTGGTATAAAACTTCACCACAGTTAAATATGCACATGAAATCTATGTGCTCCTGTTTATGACTGGGTATAATAATTCTGGATTTCATAAACAATTATGCAAGCAGGGAGTGAAATCCTGCCAAGAAGGTGGTGAAATTTGAGGTCAGTGGCATAAAATGAAAATCACGCAATGAGCGAGAGAGAGAGAGAGAGAGAGAGAGAGAGAGAGATTTTTCCGTGATTTCTTTGAACTTGTAACACAAAATTGCCGTTTAACAGATTTTTACCTCACATTCTATTTCCCTCTTCCTTCATCACAAGCTGAGAAGTGGCTAGTTCACTATTTCTTTAATTTCCCTTTCCAGTAGGATGACCAACTGTTGAAGGGAAGAATCAGGTATAAAACTGTAAAAAGAAGGGGACACTCCACAATTTTGGGGAACGGCTGCATTTTTAGGTGCAATTTTAAAACAACAAAATCTGTAACATTTTCAAAAGCATTGTGTTGCCAGTTTTCCTCTATTTTCGACCAAGAGTACTCCTCCTGAAGTAACAACATAGGAAAATATATTTCACTCATCTTTATTGTATAATTTCTTTTCCAGTCTGTGGGTTGAAGAGCCTTCATCCATGAGAAACACTGAATGTTTTCTTGCAAAGTTAACTAAATGCCTTGTTGACATTGCTTTGATCAGGAGATAAATATGACATGTTTATTTCCCACTTTGCGTTATATGCATTTATTTTTTACCTTCTCAGCTTTAAATGATGGCTTTCAATTTCATGACGAAGTAGAAGTACAGTCATCACTATCCGATACCGAATCCATTCCAAATATTACAAAAACCCAAGATCTTCAGTTAATACAACACAATTATGTTGATGCTACAGAATGGCCGCGTACTAACGATCTCAGTAATCGGAAGTTAAATCAGAAACAGTTCTCCAAAGTCGCTGTAACATGTTTCTTTACTGTTTCAACGATCATACTGCTAGCAATGGTTATGCTATGTTTAGTTGAAGCTAGATGACAGGACAGTTGTTTATTGTGAAAATTAGTGTCGATGATAATAAGATGAAAATTCGTTCAGATAAAAACAAAACAATTGCAGGACAAATGATGTCCTGTGCGGGACATTTACAAATTACCTTAAAATGTGGTCACCCTACTTGCCAGATTTCTGTTCCAAAGTAAATTCCACATTGTATTTGTATGATTAAGAAACACAAGTTGCATTCTCCCTCTACTGTCTTCTTCTTGGTTCAAATGGGCCTACTTTGGACCACGCTTGTTTAACTGTTGGGCTTTGATCTTTGTCCAGTATTGGCGCATTTTCTGCCAAAGTAACTTCTTTCTTTCATCAGTCCAGGGGGTACCTTTCTTCCGGAATTTTTCCTGAAATCCATAGACTTCCTTCAGGGTGCGCCGTACAGACTGTCTTCATTATTAATTAATTTTCCTAAGAACTTGAAGTTCTCCCAGAAAATATCTTAGTCTCTGAACAATATTATTCCTAACCCTTCCTTCCAGGAAAAATTCATGATACCTTATTTTATTACCGTTAAGTTCTTCAGTCTGCTGAGTAAATTTTGAGTAAATAAATTTATAAGCTACATGAAAAAGAGAACAACAGAACAACAAAGGAAATTTCTGTTTTAATTGTTTCCTTTCTAGGAATAATTCCGTTACCATATGTTTGTATTTTTAGAAGCAATCCTTACATTAAGAACGATACTGGAAAGAAGGTCAGACATGAACCGAAAGGTGTTTATAGCATTCATTGACTTGGAAAAAGCTTTTGACATGATGAACTGGGAACTATTGTTTAAATGTATGAAGAAAGTAGGAATTGACTGAAAAAAATAGGAGGCTCATCTGGAAAATTTACAAGAACCAGTGTATAAGTGTAGTGGTGAATAGATGTACAAGAATGGCAAGAATTAAGAAAGAAGTGAGGCAGGATTGTCCACTCTCACCATATCTTTTCAATTTATTTATTGAAGAAGCAATTTGTGTTTTGAAGGAAAGGACTAAGGAAATAAAAATAAATGGGAAAAGAATCCACAGCATTAGATTTGCTGATGATATTTCCATAGTAACAGACTCTGAGTAGTAGTTAATTTTTATTTTCACTCATTACTGATCTGCATTTAGGGCAGTCGCCCAGGTGGCAGATTCCCTATCTGTTGTTTTCCTGGCCTTTTCTTAAATGATTGCAAAGAAATTGGAAATGTATTAAACATCTACCTTGGTAAGTTATTCCAATCCCTAACTCTCCTTCTTACAAATAAATATTTGCCCAAACTCATTCTCTTGAATTCCAACTTTATCTTCATATTGTGATCTTTCCTATTTTTAAAGACACCATCCAAACTTATTCGTTTACTGATGTCATCCCACACCATCTCTCCACTGACAACTCGGAACACACTGCTCAAAGTGCATTGGCTCTGCAGGTGGCTCCAAGTAGCCTACACAGTGGCCTCCATGGTATTCAGTAGCCATGGGTCTTGGTAGGTGTGCTATTTACCAACTGATGAGCCCAACTTAGCTCATCGGGACAAAACACTATCAATCAGGAATGAGTTAGCTGGGAAATTTATAATGTCCAATAACAGGCCAACTATATTGGTATTACATACTGCTTAGTCAAGCAGCTTGTCTCCTTTCTCCCAAGTCTTCCCAGCCCAAACTTTGCAACATTTTTGTAATGCTACTGTTTTGTTGGAAATCACCCAGAACAAATTGAGCTGTTTTCCTTTGGATGTCCCCAGTTCTTGGATCAAGCAATCTTGGTGAGGGTTCCATACACTGGAACCATAATCTAGTTGGGGTCTTACCAGAGACTTATATTCTCTCCTTTACATCACTGCTACAACCCCTAAATACCTTAATAATCATGTGCAGAGATCTGTATCCTTTATTTACAATACTATTTATGTGATTATCAATCAATCAATCAATCAATCAATCAATCAATCAATCAATCAATCAATCAATCAATCAATCAATCAATCAATCAATCAATCAATCAATCAATCAATCAATCAATCAATCAATCAATCAATCAATCAATCAGTACTGATCTGCATTTTGGGCAGTCGCCCAGGTGGCAGATTGCCTATCTGTTGTTTTCCTAGCCTTTTCCTAAATGATTTCAAAGAAATTGGAAATTTATTGAACGTCTCCATTGGTAAGTTATTCCAATCCCTAACTCCCCTTCTTATAAATGAATATTTGCCCCAATTTGTCCTCTTGGTTCAAACTTTATCTTCATATTGTGATCTTTCATACTTTTATAAACGCCACTCAAACTTATTCGTCTACTAATGTCATTCCACGCCTTCTCTCCGCTGACAGCTCAGAACATACCACTTATTACGTGTGATAAATATCATTCTTGATCCGTATTGATGATACTTGAATGGAATAATATCAATAAGTTAATTTATTGAATTTACCACCTAATCAATACAAAACGTCTTATTTTAGTTGGTTTACTTTGGCATATTAACTAAAATGGTACATGTTTCGCCTTGAATTCAGGCATCATCAGCCATTATCTTAACTTTAAAATAGAAACAGGCACCTGATTTATATATATATGAAATAAAACAAAAAACCTTGGAGAGACTAGAATTACAATTAACATATAGTACAAGAATTAAAGTTAAGTTGGTTATAAAGATATTACAATGAGTGAGTAAAATTACAATTGGTGAAATTAATGGTGATATGACATTAGAAGGCTTCTATTATAATTAAAAAGAAAGAACAAAGCAACAGTCTGTCATAAACGAGTGATAGGATTGCTAAAAATTATGTTGGCCGACCAGCGGTTACAACGAAAATGACAATGATAATTGTGTTTAATAAATATCTATATATGTAAAAATAAGAGTTTTGTCTGTACATTGCTCAGAATTTGAAAAGAATGGTATTTCTGTATCGGTCATGTCCTCAGTAACAAGAAAATACATTTTTTACTTTTCTGTAATTTCTTTCTGTCTGTCTGTCTGTCTGTCTGTCTGTCTGTCTGTCTGTCTGTCTGTCTGTCTGTCTGTCTGTCTGTAAACACATCACGAGAAAACAGTTGAAGAGAATTTAATGAAAATCGGAATGTAAAGTCGGGTGATGAACCGCTACAATCTAGGCTATAAATTATTTTAATCACGCTGAGTGAAATGGTAGTTTAGGGGAAGGCCTGAAATTTAATTCTCAAATATTTATGTTATTAGTGGTCGTGTCCTAATGAAAATCGCTAGACAAAGATGGGAAATAAGTCGCTACAATATAGGCTATACATGCTTAGAAAAATGGTAGTTTAGGGGAAGGCCTAAAATGTAATTGTCAAATATTTATTTTATTAGTGGTCGTATCTTCACACGAAAATTGGTATGCAAAGTCGGGTAATAGGTCGCTATAACCTAGGCTATCAATAATCTTATTCACAGTGAGTGAAATGGTAGTTTAGAGGAAGGCCTGAAATGTAATCTATATATAAAATAAGTGTTTTGCCTGTACATTGCTCAGAATTTGAAATGAATGGTATTTCTGTGTCTGTCATGTCCACAGTAAAAAGGAAGTGCATTTTTTACTTTTCCATAATTTCTGTCTGTTTGTCTGTCTGTCTGTCTGTCTGTCTGTCTGTCTGTCTGTCTGTCTTTCTGTACACGCATCACGAGAAAACGGCTGAAGAGAATTTAATGAAAATCGGAATGTAAAGTCGGGTGATGAACCACTGCAATCTAGGTTACAAATTATTTTATTCATGTTGAGTGAAAGGGTAGTTTAGGGGAAGGCCTGAAATGTAATTCTCAAATAAGTTATTTATGTTATTAGTGATCATATCGATAAATACTACATAACTAACATAACTTTAGTTACGTCGTAAGTTAGTAGTAGTTATGTAAGAAGTTATTAAATTTCCGATCACTTATGTCTTATACATTGTTACCGTACCGCATATAATCAGAGATATTCATGAATTTGGATTTTTGTTACTAAGTCCATATCATCGCCGAGTCACGAGAAAATGGGTGAACAGTATTTAGTGAAAATCGGTATGTAAAGTCTGAGAATAAGGAACTACAGTCTACGATATAAATAATTTTGTAGGACACCCTAATATCACAGAGTCGAAAGAAAACTAATGTGAAGGCCTGCAATATAGAAAGCTCATAAACTTTATCAACAATAACATTACATTGACCATTGTTTGTTGTGATGTGCTTTTTGTCTTCTGTTTCCTCTCATCCCCGACAGATAGGATTACTGCAGCGTACCAAGGTTTTTTTAATTTGTTTGACGTCACACCGACATAGGTAGGTCTTATGGCGACGATGGGATAGGTAATGAATAGTGGTGTGAAGGAAGCGGCCTTGGCTTTAAGGTACAGCCTGGTGTGACTGGTGTGAAAATGGGAAACCACGGAATACCATCTTCAGGGTTGCCAGCAGTGCGGTTCGAATCCACTATCTCCCGGATGCAAGCTCACAGCTGCGTGCCCCTAACCACACGGGCAACTCGCCTGGTCGTACCGACTGTAAGTAGCTGGGGAGTAAGATAACTTTCTTCTTTAGCATGCCATTCCTCTGGTTCATACATTTCCTGATATATCTGGTACGTAACACACTGGTTCATCATAGTATTCGAGCAATTCAATCCCTACACTGAGGCACTGATTGGAATGAGTAGTGTGCATATTTAACGGAATAATGGCAGAGGAGTGTTCACGGCAGTCTGCGACCTGGTTAATCCATCTCTGGAACTTTGGACTCTTAGATCGGCACCGTAGTACTGTTCGTTGAAAGTGAAAAAGTGTGCGGTTTTTCATTTGATCGAGTATTTTATATGATAACATTGCTTTCAATCGCTACATTTCTACTGACATTTTTGTAATGACCTATGTTGAATTCAGTTAGGAAAACCACCAAGTCAGTCTTTCTGAGAATCCCGTAGCGAAGCACGGGTACATCAGCTAGTGTAGAATAAAATAATAGTGAAATATGGTGATGTGACCATCAATATTTGTTGACTAGAAACATACAGTTACAACACTCGCAGTAAGAAGCAGACAGTCGACAACAACGTTCAGTTAATAACGTAACAAACTACTCTCTCTTAGTCTAATGATTCAACTGTAACACTTCTGTTTCGACTTGAATGTAAATCATCCACACATTCTTAACAACAATGCAGCATTTGCAACAAATTGAGATGGTCCATAAAGGCCCTATTTAAACATTGTTATTCAACTTTGTATTTTTATTAAACAACCATATCACCATATGCCATTGACTTTCGATTTATCTCTAGTCAACAAATATTGACGGTCACATCACCATATTTCACTATTATTTTATTCTACATTTTTATTAAATACCTTTATCATTGTCATTTTCGTTGTAACCGCTGGTCGGCCAACATAATTTTTAGCAATCCTATCACTCGTTTATGACAGACTGTTCCTTTGTTCTTTCTTTTTAATTATAATAGAAGCCTTCTAATGTCATATCACCATTACTTTCACCAATTGTAATTTTACTCACTCATTGTAATATCTTTAAAACCAACTTAACTTTAATTCTTTTACTATATGTTAATTGTAAATCTAGTCTCTCCAAGGTTTTTTGTTTTATTTCATGTATATATAAATCAGGTGCCTGTTTCTATTTTAAAGTTAAGATAATGGCTGATGATGCCTGAATTCAAGGCGAAACATGTACCATTTTAGTTAATATGCCAAAGTAAACCAACTAAAATAAGACATTTTTTATTGATTAGGTGGTAAATTAAATAAAATAACTTATTGATATTATTCCATTCACATACCACTTAGTCGAGCAGCTCTCCTCCTTTCTCTCAATTCCTCCTAACCCAAACTTTGCAACATTTTTGTAACGCTACTCTTTTGTTGGAAATCACCCAGAACAAATCGAGCTGCTTTCCTTTGGATTTTTTCCAGTTCTTGAATCAGGTAATCCTGGTGAGGGTCCCATACACTGGAACCATACTCTAGTTGGGGTCTTACCAGAGACTTACATGCCCTCTCCTTTACATCCTTACTACAACCCCTAAACACCCTCATAACCATGTGCAGAGATCTGTACCCTTTATTTACAATCCCATTTATGTGATTACCCCAATGAAGATCTTTCGTTATATTAACACCTAGATACTTACAATGATCCCCAAAAGGAACCTTCACCCCATCAATGCAGTAATTAAAACCGAGAGGACTTTTCCTATTTGTGAAACTCACAACCTGACTTTTAACCCTGTTCATCATCATACCATTGCCTGCTGTCCATCTCACAACATTTTCGAGGTCACACTGCAGTTGCTCACAATCTTGTAACTTATTTATTACTCTATAGAGAATAACATCATCCACAAAAAGCCTTACCTCCGATTCCACTCCTTTACTCATATCATTTATATATATAAGAAAACATAAAGGTCCGATAATACTGCCTTGAGGAATTCCCCTCTTAATTATTACAGGGTCAGATAAAGCTTCGCCTACTCTAATTCTCTGAGATCTATTTTCTAGAAATATAGCAACCCATTCAGTCACTCTTTTGTCTAGTCCAATTGCACTCATTTTTGCCAGTAGTCTCCCATGATCCACCCTATCAAATACTTTAGACAAGTCAATTGCGATACAGTCCATTTGACCTCCAGAATCCAAGATATCTGCTATATGGGGCGTTCAGAGCACAAGGGAATCAAGTCCATTTTTGGTCATTTTGGATTTATTCCACCTTTAAGTACTATTTATGAAGCTGCTTTCAGAGCATAAAAGATTCGTGTCCAGATGTTGTAAATAACTGTTATATGATTGGCAATTCTGTTGAGCATGGAGGGAAGCAGTCTTTGGTCAGAGCACAATGGAAACATGTCCATTTTCACAGTTTCCATGGTTTGTTTTGTCGGTGTGTGAGATTTAATTAAAATGTTTTTGTCTTTAATGAAGTTGTGTCAAGATCCGAGCATGAATATCTCAGCCATTGATCACAAATTCTTGGTATCAGGACATTCTTACTTACCTAATGATAGTTATTTTGGTTTAGTGGAGAAAGCTGGTAGGAAAATCTCGCACATTTACACACCAATTGATTAGATGGATATCGTTAGAAAAGCAAAGAAAACGTCCTCTGAATTTGAGGTCATTGAAATGAAATTGTCAGACTTCTTATCCACCAGAAACTTGGAGAATTCAGTAATGAACAGAAAAAAACGGTTGATGGTTATGACATCAACTGGCTGACTATGAGATGGTTATGTTATAAAAGAGAATCTCCTTTTACCCTGATGTTTAAGCAGACTCTGAACCCTGATATGCAATTTGACGAAGTTGGCGTAAGAAAGAAGTCTCCTGACCATCGCATAACACACCTTTATAACATCCAGCAAGGCCCTCTTTATACGCAACATTTACCAGTAACAAAAGCGAAGAAAAAGGACATGGAGGGTTTACTGCTATACATTCCGCCTGTGTATCATCATTTTTTCAAGAACTTACCGTGTGAAAGTGCCACAACAGTTTCATCGGCTTTGCAAGGGTAAGCAGACGAAAGTGAATACGCATTTCTTTCAATCTGATCTGTACAACTTCCTGTTTGGAAATATTTGTTTTAAGCAGACATAGAGAAGAAAATTATAATTATATATTCAAGAAAGGTATTTCTTTACTGTTTCCTTAATAAAACCATAAGCCTATAACAAAGAGGAAGATACAAGTACAACACATTCAGAGCACAAAAGAATCATGTCCAAAACTTTACTTTTCTATTCAAGTTAGCATGTATTAGCATTTATATTTACCCTTTTGCAATATGCGAATACATTATACAAAATAACTTATATTATTGAAACATTTTAAAACAGTGTAAACGTCTTCCTGTAATTAATTATTCAGCAAAACCTTTATGTCTATTTTTCTCGAAACATTATTATTGTGACTTGATTCCTTTGTGCACTGAACGCCCCATATCTTGCTGGAATCCTACAAGTTGAGCTTCAGTGGAATAACCTTTCCTAAAACCGAACTGCCTTCTATCGAACCACAAACATGTGTAATATAATCAGAAAGAATGCCTTCCCAAAAATTACATACAATGCACGTCAAACTTACTGGCCTGTAATTTTCAGCTTTATGTCTATCACCCTTTCCTTTATACACAGGGCTTACTATAGCAACTCTCCATTCATCTGGTATAGCTCCTCTGACCAAACAATAATCAAATAAGTACTTCAGATATGGTACTATATCCCACCCCATTGTCTTTAGTATATCCCCAGAAATCTGATCAATTCCAGCCGCTTTTCTAGTTTTCAACTTTTGTATCTTATTGAAAATGTCATTATTATCATATGTAAATTTTAATACTTCTTTGGCCTTAGTCTCCTCCTCTACCTGGACATTATCCTTGTAACCAACAATCTTTACATACTGCTGACTGAATACTTCTGCCTTTTGAAGATCCTCACATACACACTCTCCTTGTTCATTAATTATTCCTGGAATGTCCTTCTTGGAACCTGTTTCTGCCTTAAAATACCTATACATACCCTTCCATTTTTCACTAAAATTTGTATGACTGCCAATTATGCTTGCCATCATGTTATCCTTAGCTGCCTTCTTTGCTAGATTCAATTTCCTAGTAAGTTCTTTAAATTTCTCCTTACTTCCACAGCCATTTCTAACTCTATTTCTTTCCAGTCTGCACCTCCTTCTTAGTCTCTTTATTTCTCTATTATAATAAAGTGGGTCTTTACCATTCCTTACCACCCTTAAAGGTACAAACCTGTTTTCACATTCCTCAACAATTTCTTTAAACCCATCCCAGAGTCTGTTTACATTTTTATTTACCGTTTTCCACCGATCATAGTTACTTTTTAGAAACTGCCTCATGCCTGCTTTATCACCCATATGGTACTGCATAATAGTCCTACTTTTAAGACCTTCCTTTCTATCACATTTATTTTTAACTACCACAAAAACAGCTTCATGATCACTAATACCATCTATTACTTCAGTTTCCCTATAGAGCTCATCTGGTTTTATCAGCACCACATCCAGGATATTTTTCCCTCTGGTTAGTTCCATCACTTTCTGAATCAGCTGTCCTTCCCATATTAACTTATTTGCCATTTGTTGGTCATGCTTCCTGTCATTTTCATTTCCTTCCCAATTGACATGTGGCAAATTGAGATCTCTTGCTACAATCACATTTCTTTCCTTGTTGTTTCCCACATAGCCGACTATCCTATCAAATAATTCCGAATCTGCGTCAGTGCTACCCTTTCCCGGTCTGTACACTCCAAATATATCAAGTTGCCTATTATCTTTAGAGATGAGCCTTACACCTAGAATTTCATGTGTCTCATCTTTAACTTTTTCGTAGCTTACAAATTCTTCTTTCACCAGAATGAATACTCCCCCTCCCACCATTCCTATCCTATCTCTACGATACACACTCCAGTGCCGTGAGAAAATTTCTGCATCCATGATATCATTTCTCAGCCATGATTCAACTCCTATTACAATATCTGGTAAATATATATCTATTAAATTACTTAGTTCTATTACTTTCTTTACAATACTTCTACAGTTCAACACTAACAATTTTATGTCATCCCTACTTGATTTCCAGTTCCCTGTTCCCTTATCACCGCTCCCTAGGCCACCCCGTTTCCCTGAATGTACCTCCCTATTACCCTTCTAAACAAATTTCCTAACTTATACGTACCACTGCGGTTTAAGTGAAGGCCATCTAAGCGCAGATCCCTATCTCCTACCCACCCATTAGGATCTAGAAATTTCACTCCCAGTTTGCCACATACCCACTCCATAGTCTCATTTAAATCCCCAATCAGCCTCCAGTCAGTATCCCTCCTACACAGTATTCCACTAATAACAATCTCCGCTTTCTTAAACTTCACCCGTGCTGCATTTACCAGATCCCACACATCTCCAACTATGTTGGTACTTATATCAGCTTGCCTTACGTTGTTGGCACCAGCATGAAACACTACCACCTTCTCCTTCCCCTCCTCCCTCTCTTCTACTTTCCTCAACATCTGCCTCAACCTAATTCCTGGATAACATTCTACCCTGGTTCCCTTTTCTCTACACACTTTCCCCACGTGTCTAATGATGGAATCCCCCATGACCAGAGCCTCAAACCTAGCCACCTCATTTGATCCCCTCCCCTCTTGGTCAGCCCTATCTTTCCTGATAGCTGCAGAAGCTACTTCCTCCTCCCTTTTCTCCTTCCCATGATCCTGTTCCACCTGTCTTTTCCTATCCTCTACTCTACATTTCCCTTTCCTACCTTTTCCCTTCCTCCTACTTCCACACATCTCAGCAACAGTTCCCTATCCCTCATCTTCCCTCTGTTGTTCTACCTGGAGTGACTCGTACCGATTTCGCACAGACACTTGTCCTGAATTCTGATCCTGAATAGAGCCCTTAGCCTGCAATCTCCTTCCCCTTAGAACATTAGACCACCTGTCTTCTACAACTCCCCCCTTTCCTTCCCATCCCTCTTGTACACCTACTGTAACCTGTACATTGTTTGAGGGAGTCCTATCTTCCTTCCTGTCTTCTGTGAGAATCCTAATTATCTCCCTCAAACTCTCCAACTCCTCCCTCATACCCCTCAATGCCTCGCCACACCCACAGTTCGTACACTCGCGCTCCTTAGCCATTCTTTACGGAAAAAATGAAAATAAAAATAAAATAACTTATTTGCAAAAAATAAATGAACGGGGGGATATATTGTCTGGGATAGTACTGAAAGATTACACTACAATAAGGTAATTAATATACGACTACACTACAATACTACTTAGTGTACTCTCTTTTTATCCTATAACCCCTAACAGGATAAAAACTGCTGTTAATTACTGAATATCGTAAGTAATACACAAGAACTACACAATTCCAAACTGCAATTAAGCCTATCGTAATTACAACAACAGAATTTTAGTAAGAGTTTCTACGGATACCTCTACTACACCAGTACTACACAAATATTTTACAATAATAAAATAAGCACACTAAATTATAATAGGATATTACTCGTATACTACTGTACAGTATACTACAGTAATTTTTAAACTACTTTCAGACATATCCTAATTACGATACCAGTACCTTATGTCACTACTAAGCACAAACAGAAATGAAATTTGGAAGAACTACTGTACTCAAAGATTACCAACAAAGCTAAATGCTTAGACAAATTATTATTAATACTACGCTCTAACAGATACACACGTAAGATAACATACGAAAATAGCAGGCAAGATACGGCACTATCTATATACTACAATGTATCTACAGTACAATTTTCAGCTGAAGTGTGGTTATATGAACTTTTACCGCTGGTGGATTAGTATTATTTTCCCTACTACGCAGGACGGAGAATAAAAGTGTCCTTAAATGCTGAGAATAAGAGGTTGTCTACTATTCTGTCAAAGCCACGCCGGGCGTTTGAAGTGCAATATTATTGGGATATTATTAACTTTTACTCGATGAATGAACGAAGGTTCAAAGTACAAAGTATGCAGGGAACGAAGACTACAAATTATCGGAATAATGAATCAGCTGACTTTGTATTTATTTACACTACTATCATGTGCATGTAGCAAAAATCGTCAACAATCCGAAAAACTTTTAAGTGCCGTAATTATCCAGTGAAATTACCCCAATTATTCCAATGAAGATCTTTCCTTATATTAACACCTATGATCCTCAAAAGGAACTTTCACCCCATCAATGCAGTAATTCAAACTGAGAACAGAATGCTGACTGTTGTGTATGATACACTGAAACAGTACAAACTTAAAATCAACTGTAAGAAAACCAAAATTTTAGTTGTGAGCAAAGATGGCAGGCAAGTTAATACAAACATAAGAATACGAAATTCCAAAATAGAACAAGTGCAACATTTCTGTTACTTAGACCGAGTTTGATAGCTGCAGTCACTTAAGTGCAGCCACTATCCAGTATTCAGGAGATAGTGGGTTTGAACTGAAGATGGTTTTCCATGGTTTCCCATTTTTGCACCAGGCAAATGCTGGGGCTGTACTTTAATTAAGGCCACCGCCGCTTCCTTCCGTCCCACTCCTAGCCCTTTCCTGTCCCATCGTCACTATAAAACATATCTGTGTCGGTGCGACATATAGCAACTTGTAAAAAGGAAATCTGTTACTGAGGAAGCATTATAAAACTGAAGACAATAGATGCACCAAGGAAATCAAAAGAAGAAGAATAGCTCTTGTTAAACAAGCCTTTCAAAATAAAATCTTTTAACAAATAGCCGTACAATTTTAGAAACAAGAAAGGCTTGTTTAGAATCCTATGTCTGGAGTGTACTACTTTACAGTTGTGAGAACTGGACTATTGGAAAAATAAAAGAAAAAGTTAAGGAGATCTGGAAGCAACTGAAATCTGGATTTGGAGGAAAATGACTAGGACATGCTGGAGTGAAAAAAGTAAGACAAACTGAGACGTTATAAAGGAAATCAATGAACAATGGAAAATGATAAAGGATATGGAAAGAAGAATGATAAAACTTGCAGGTCTATCCTGTGACATAATGACTTCCTAGTGAACATCTTTGAAAGAAAAATTCTAGGAAAGAAAGGAAGAGGAAGACCATGGAAGACATACTTCAAGGATGTGAGAAACTTGATGGGATATATAAAGACTACAAGGAAGTGAAGAGGACAGCAGGATTGAGAGGAGAATGGTTGCAATGACAAGGCTTAGCCTTAATGTTGGTTATAAATTTTATTCAAAATTAATTTTGGCAGACTGAAGAACCTAATAGTTATAAAATTAACTGAGTCAAAACTGAAAACAGATGGCCTCAGATATCACAAAAGGAACCACCTTATATCAAGGCACTTCTGTAATCCTAGGCAGAAAATAATTACATACACATACTATTATACATGGACACTCTCTAAATAACATTGGGGATAATTTCGAAGATGACTAATGTCCCACTATGAAACAACAACAACGACAACAATGATGATGATGTGACAATAACCACCATCGCTCGATGGGAGAGGGAAATTGCATTTCTCTTTACCTTAAAAAACATTCCAGGAAATATTTTTATATATTTCATTTTTATAATGAACTAGCTGATATACCCATGCTTCGCTACTGAATTCTCAGAAAGACCACCTTTGTGGTTTTCCCATCTGAAGTCAACAGAGGTCATTACAATGATGTCAGTAGGAATGTAGTGATTGAAAGCAATGTTATCATATAAAATACTCGATCAAATGAAAAAGCGCACATTTTCTCACTTTTAACGAACACTACTATGCTGCCGATCTAACAGTCCAAAGTTCGAGTGCTGGAATGATCAGGCTGCAGACAGCCGTGTACACTCCTTTGCCATTATTCTGTTAAATGTGCATGCTGCTCATTCCAATCAGTGCCTCAGAGTAGGGATTGAATACCTCGAATGCTATGATGAACCAGTGTTACATACTAGTAGTATCAGAAAATTTATGACCAGAGGAATGGCATGCTAAAGAAGAGAGAGATCTAACTCCTCAGCTACTTCCCACCAATATCCATACATGGTATGCAGCAGTAATCCCATCTATTGGAGATGAGTGGCAGCAAAAGACACAAAGCACATGACAACAAACAATGATCAATATAATGTTAATAATTTTTATGAGCTTTCTATATTGTAGGGCTTCACATTTAGTTTTCTTTTGACTCTGTGATATTAGGGCATCTTATAAAATTATGTATAGCATAAACTGTAGTTCCTTATTCCCTGTCATTACACACCGATTTTCATGAAATTCTGTTTACCCATTTTCTCGTGGCTCGGCGTTGATATGGACTTAGCAACAAACATCCAATTGCATTAACATCTCTGTTAACATAGCCGGTACGGTAAATATGTACAAGACTTAAATGATTGGAATTTTAATATTATATAACTTTAGTTATGTAGTAATTATCAATAGGATCACTAATAACATAAATATTTGAGAATTAAATTTTAGGCTTTCCTCTAAACTACCGTTTCACTCAGTACGAATAAAATTATTTATGACCTAGATTGTAGCGACTTATTCCCTGACTTTACATACTGATTTTCATGAAATTCTTTTCAGCTGTTTTCTTGTGATGCACGTACATACATACAGACAGACAGATAGAAATTAAGGGAAATTAAAAAGTGCATTTCCTTGTTACTGTGGGCATGACCGATACAGAAATACCATCCGTTTTAAATTCTAAGCAAAGTACAGACAAAAAATGTAAAAAATTTATAGTTTATTATATACCACTCACTGATTTCTCTGCAAATTTCAAGAGTTCTTGGAATTTTTCTGTTCACATGAGGTCAGCCAAATATTCTTTGGTCCATAAAAAGAAAGAAATTACAGCACAAGTTGCACCAAGTTAATTTTATCACCTCTTCTTGAACAATTTTTTGAGATATTTACCATTAAAAAGCCATGCAATAAAAGATGCACTGCATTTAAAAATCTATGTATTCTTTAATTATGGTTTTTCATTATTTATTTCTAGCACTGTTATTTATATCTTTCCTTCCTGAATTTGTATCATTTTCAAAACCAAATTATTTTGAATTTCAGGGAGAAAAAAGTTCAAGAAAAGAAAGATGCATATCAGAAACGTCTGAGGGAAGATACTATTGAAGGCCATCATAAATATCTAGAAGAAGAGGAAAAACGAAAGCAAAGAGAAAAAGAAATTATGAAATGGGAGATCTTACAAAGATTCAAAAGAGCTGAAGATGACATTAGAATAGAAAATGAGGAGAAAGAAAAATACCGTAAACGTCAGAGGTATATGAAACGTTGTTATGACAGGCAAGTGGTAAGTGTAGCAATAAAATTATAAGTAGCTAGCCTAGTCCTAATCCTTCTTTCAACTGCAAAGAATTAATTGATTACAAGGCTTGCTGTAACTTCCAAAACTCACTACAAATGAGCCTCTACTGAATCCATTTGATATAATTCATGATCCTTCTTATTTTAGATTTCTTTATATTATTCATTGCTTCTCCTCTTCTATGAATTCTGTTTGTGCATTTGTTTCCTTAAAACTATTGGACTCTTCTTCTTCTGTGTTTATCAATGTTCCTTTTTATTTACCTCTTGATTATTAACTTGTATTGTCAATCTCTCTCCTTTTAGTTATCTGACTTTCTTTTTATCCTAACTTCCCATATCAAGAAAGAAGAATTCTCAAGACTAAGACATCTAAGGAGTGTGACCGCCCATTTTCCTGATGAAGGGGTGAGGCAGAAGAAAATTCATCAGAGGATGAGTACAGAGCTAGTTGGCTGTGTGGTTAGAAGTGCACAGCTGAGCTTGCATTTGGGAGATATTGGATTCAAACCCCACTGTTGGCAGCCCTGAAGATGGTTTCCCATTTTCACACCAGGAAAATGCTGGCTCTGTACCTTAATTAAGGCCATGGCCACTTCAATCAATCAATCAATCAATCAATCAATCAATCAATCAATCAATCAATCAATCAATCAATCAATCAATCAATCAATCAATCAATACTGATCTGCATTTAGGGCAGTCGCCCAGGTGGCAGATTCCCTATCTGTTGTTTTCCTAGCCTTTTCTTATCACTAGAACGCCCAGAGCGGTCATTTTGACCGTTAGCGAATTTCAAGGTATTTCCACGCTCGTAATTTTTTATGCACGAGGTTGTTCTTTTGTGACTTAATCTTTTAGGGTTATATACATTCACGCCAAAAATTACATCCGTAGATGATAAGGGAACACCGATATTGTCCCTTATACCTAGGAAGGCCATAAGCGGTCATTTTGCATTCGGGAGATATTGGATATTTGACCACTTCACTTCCTTGATACGGAGAGCTCTACTCTGCTCACTTCTTGCTTCCTGTGATATACTTACAAGTGGCACTATAGGGGCTTATGCTGTAACTCTAGCCTCTAGCCTCTAGCAGTGGTTGCGAGTGGACGAGTTAGTGCCTATCCCTTGTGTCGTATAGTGCGTAATAATGGCTCGGCGGCAAAAACTTACTCCTGTTCAATTATTAGCAGAACTTGAAAAGCTAGAAGACGAATCAGGTGACAAAGATACATTATCAAATATAGACGCAATGAGTGACGATGAGGATTTAATACCTCAACAGTGTGATGATATGTCGGATATTGATGGTGATTCGGCTGATGAAAATATGCACACAGTAGACTTCATACCTACAATAGACGCAGTTAGTCCTTCAACCAGCCGTGATCAATCTTGCAGCAGAGGACGATCTCTTAGCAGCGAGCAACCTGTTCAAAGAGGAAGGGTACGAGGTGGGAGAGGTCATGAACTGGTAAAGTCTTCTTCATTTGCACCAGGGGATCAGTTATATGGTAAGGATGGAACAACTGTTTGGACTGTTATCGACAGTAGTGGGAACCCCCCTGGAAGGATGGCTGCTCAGAATGTACTGAAAGAGGCAGGAGGGCCTACTTCTCACGCTAAGCGTAACGTAGAGACTAATAGCAAGGTTAGTGTCTGGCGTTTATTCATTGATGCATCCATGTTGAAGCTTATAAAGATGTGCACAGAGACCGAAGCTCATAGACAGACAATGGATAATAATTGGTCTATTTCTTTGGAAGAATTAAGATGCTTTTATTGCTTTATTATATGCCCGTGGAGCTTATAAACTTACTAGTCTAGCTGTAGATCATATGTGGTCTTCTTTATGGGGTCCCCCTGTTTTCACTAACACTATGGCAAGAAACAGGTTCCAAGAAATTCTAAGGTATTCGCGCTTTGATCTCCGTAAAACTAGATCCACTCATTTGCAGACAGATAAATTTGCTTTGGCGTCGGCTATTTGGAATAGGTTTATTGAGAATTGTTATGCGTGCTATAAACCAGGAGCGAATGTCACAGCTGATGAACAACTCTTCCCCAGCAAAGCTCGGTGCAGGTTCACGCAGTACATGGCCAACAAGCCAGATAAATTTGGCATAAATTTCTGGCTACCGGTAGACGTTGATTCTAAGTATGTGTGCAATGGGTTTCCTTATCTTGGGAAAGACGAAATGCGACCCGCCAATGAGTCACTGCCTGAAAATGTTGTCATCAAACTTATGGACCCATACTTCATGAAAGGACGTATCGTGACCACTGATAACTTCTTTACATCGGTAAAATTGGCTGAGAGACTGAAAGAGAAGAAAACTACTACTGTTGGAACAATCAGTCGTGTGGGGGAAGGAAATCCCAGTGTCAATCAAAGCACTACGTATGAATATGTACGAGACTGTCTTTCTTGAGAAGGAAGATCACACTACTCTCACAGTATATCAAGGAAAAGTGAACAAGAATGTGTGTCTGCTAAGCACTCTACATCCAAGCGTTCAAGTCAGCGAAGATAACAAGAAGCTCCCTAGTACTACTGAATTTTATAACAGAACTAAGTATGGTGTGGATGTAGCTGATCAGTTGGCATGTAAATACACCAGTAGAGCTAGATGCTGAACATACTTGATCCAGCAGCAATAAATTCATGGATAGCCAACAAGGAAGTTACGGGACAGAGAATCTCTCAACATGATTATATTCTTGAAGTAATACAAGAACTAAGATCTGATTTGTGAAGACAAGATCCCGGTTGATTGAACTCCCTACACTTCAACCTGAGCCTCAGATTCACGTTCAATGTGCCAGTCGTAAGCGATGACAATGTCAAGTGAACTCCAATTGTAAAGAGAACAAAACCTCTGACACATGTTATTCATGCAACTAAGTAGTCTGTGGAAAATGTTCGTGTAAGGTAATAACTTGCATAAATTGCTTTTCAAGTGCCTAAATGGTCTTGTAAACAAATAGAGACAGTTATGTTTATCATAATTTTTTCAATAGCAGGTCTGCTAAAAAATTTCATTGTTACCCATTACAAGTGAGAGAATATGAACAATTATTAATATTTAATAATGGATTGACCTGTATACAATACATCCTAATGGTTAACTGTTGTTTTTAAATGAATTAATGAACATTTGCATGTTTCCCAGATCCTGGATCCTAGGTATATGTCAGTAAGCGGCAGCGGTCAAAATGACCGCCTGCGGCCTTTATAGGTATGAGTAATGTTCAGCCGTTCTAGTGTTAAATGATTTCAATGACATTGGAAATTTATTGAACAATCTCCCTTGGTAAGTTATTCCAATCCCTAACTCCCCTTCCTATAAATGAATATTTGCCCCAATTTGTCCTCTTGTATTCCAACTTTATCTTCATATTATGATCTTTCATACTTTTAAAGACGCCACTCAAACTTATTCGTCTTCTAACTTCATTCCACGCCATTTCTCCGCTGACAGCTCAGAACATACCACTCAATCAAGCAGCTCGTCTCCTTTCTCCCAGTTCTTCCCAGTCCAAACATTGCAACATATTTGTAACGCTACTCTTTTGTCGGAAATCACCCATAACAAATTGAGCTGCTTTTCTATGGATTTTTTCCAGTTCTTGAATCAAGTAATCCTGGTGAGGGTCCCATACACTGGAATCATACTCTAGTTGAGGTCTTAGCAGAGACTTATAAACCCTCTCCTTTACATCCTTACTACAACCCTTAAACACCCTCATAACCATGTGCAGAGATCTGTACCCTTTATTTACACTCCCATTTATGTGATTACCCCAATGAAGATCTTTCCTTATATTAACACCCAGATACTTACAATGATCCCCAAAAGGAACTTTTCACCCCATCAATGCAGTAATTAAAACTCAGAGGACTTTTCCTATTTGTGAAACTCACAACCTGACTTTTAACCCTGTTTATCATCATGCCATTGCCTACTGTCCATCTCACAATATTATCAAGGTCATTTTGTAGTTGCTCACAATCTTGTAACTTATTTATTACTCTATACAGAACAACATCATCTGCAAAAAGCCTTACCTCTGATTCCACTCCTTTACTCATATCATTTATATATATAAGAAAACTAATACTGCCTGGAGGAATTCCCGTCTTAATTATTACAGGGTCAGATAAAGCTTTGCCTACTCTAATACTCAGATCTATTTTCTAGAAATATAGCAACCCATTCAGTCACTCTTTTGTCTAGTCCAATTGCACTCATTTTTGCAGTAGTCTCCCATGATCACCCTATCAAATGCTTTAGACAGGTCAATCGCGATACAGTCCATTTGACCTCCAGAATCCAAGATATCTGCTATATCTTGCTGGAATCCTACAAGTTGAGTTTCAGTGAAATAACCTTTCATAAAACCGAACTGCCTTCTATTGAACCAGTTATTAATTTCACAAACATGTCTAATATAATCAGAAAGAATGCCTTCCCAAAGCTTACATACAATGCATGTCAAACTTACTGGCCTGTAATTTTCAGCTTTATGTCTATCACCCTTTCCTTTATACACAGGGGCTACTATAGCAACTCTCCATTCATCTAGATTAGCTCCTTCAACCAAACAATAATCAAATAAGTAGGTACTTGAGATATGGTACTATATCCCAACCCGTTATCTTTAGTATATCCCCAGAAATCTGATCAATTCCAGCCACTTTTCTAGTTTTCAACTTTTGTATCTTATTGTAAATGTCATTTTTATCATATGTAAATTTTAATACTTCTTTAGCATTAGTCACCTCCTCTATCTGGACATTTTCCTTGTAACCGACAATCTTTACATACTGCTGACTGAATAGTTTTGCCTTTTGAAGATCCTCACATACACACTCTCCTTGTTCATTAATTATTCCTGGAATGTCCTTCTGGAACCTGTTTCTGCCTTAAAATACCTATACATGCCCTTCCATTTTTCACTAAAATTTGTATGACTGCAATTATGCTTGCCATCATGTTATCCTTAGCTGCCATCTTTGCTAGATTCAATTTCCTAGTAAGTTCCTTCAATTTCTCCTTACTTCCACAGCCATTTCAAAATCTATTTCTTTCCAATCTACACCTCCTTCTTAGTATCTTTATTTCTCTATTATAATAAAGTGGGTCCTTACCATTCCTTACCACCTTTAAAGGTACAGACCTGTTTTCAAATTCCTCAACAATTTCTTTAAACCCATCCCAGAGCCGGTTTACATTCTTATTTACCATTTTCCACCGATCATAATTACTTTTTAATAACTGCCTCATGCCTGCTATATCATCTATATGGTACTGCCTAATAGTTCTAATTTTAAAACCTTCCTTTCTATCACATTTATGTTTAACTATGACAAAAACAGCTTTGTGATCACTAATACCATCTTAGAGCTCATCTGGTTTTATCAGCACCACGTCCAGGATATTTTTCTCTCTAGTTGGTTTTGTCACTTTCTGAATCAGCTGTCCTTCCCATATTAGCTTATTTGCCATTTGTTGGTCATGCTTCCTGTTGTTTGCATTTTCTTCCCAATTGACATTTGGTAAATTCAGATCTCCCACTACAATCACATTCCTTTCCATGTCGTTTCCCGCATAGCTGATTATCTTATCAAATAATTATGAATCCGTGTCAGCACCACCCTTTCACGGTCTGTATACCTCAAAGACATCAAGTTGCCTATCATCTTTAGAAATGAGCCTTACACCTAGAATTTCATGTTTCTCATCTTTAACTTTTTCGTAGCCTACAAATTCTTCTTTCACCAGAATGAATACTCCCCCTCCCACCATTCCTATCCCATCTCTACGATACACACTCTAGTTCCGTGAGAAAATTTCTGCGTCTATTATATCATTTCTCAGCCATGATTCAACTCCTATTACAATATCTGGTAAATATATATGTATTAAATTAATTCTATTCCTTTCTTTACAATACTTCTACAGTTCAATACTAACATTTTTATGGCATCCCTACTTGACTTCCAGATCTCTGTACCCTCATCACCGCTCACTAGAAGACACCGTTTCCCTGAATGTACCTCCCTATTACCCTTCTAAACAAATTTCCTAACTTATACATACCACTGCGATTTAAGTGAAGGCCATCTGAGCGCAAATCCCTATCTCCTACCCACCCATTAGCATCTAGAAATTTCACTCCCAGTTTCCCACATACCCACTCCATAGTCCAAAGCCTCAACCCTACCCACCTCCTTTGATCCCCTCCCCTTCTGGTCAGCCCTATCTTTCCTGATAGCTGCAGAAGCTACTTCCTCCTCCCTTCTCTCCCTCCCATGATCCTGTTCCACCTGTTTTTTCCTATCCTCTACTCTACTTGTTCCTTTCCTACCTTTTCCCTTCCTCCTACTTCCACACATCTCAGCAACAATTCCCTGTTCCTCATCTTCCCTCTGTTGTTCCACCTGGAGTGCTTGTACCGATTTCTCACAGACACCTGTCCTGAGTTCTGATCCTGAATAGAGCCCTTAGCCTGCAATCTCCTTCCCCTTAGAACATTAGATGATCTGTCTTCTACAGTTCCCCCTTTCCTTCCCCTCCCTCTTGTACACCTACTGTAACCTGTACATTGTTTGAGGGAGTCCTATCTTCATTTCTGTGAGAATCCTAATTATCTCCCTCAAATTCTCCAACTCCTCCCTCATACCCCTCAATGCCTCGCCACACCCACAGTTCCTACACTTGCACTCTTTAGCCATTCTTTATGGAAAAAATGGAAAGAAAAGGAAAAATAAAATAACTTGTTTAGTGCAAAAAAAAAAAAAAAAGTGAACGAAAATAAATATTGTCTAGGTTTGTACTCAAGATCACATGACAATAATACTACTTAGTCATATTCTATCTTTATCCTACAACACCCTAACAGATAAAAACTACTGTTAATTACTGAATACCAAAAGGAATACACAAAAATTACACAATTCTATACTGCAGTTAAGCCTGTCCTAATTAAAACAACAGAATTTTTGTAAGAGGTTTCTTCAGATACCTCTACTATACTACACAAAAATTTTACAATAATAAACTAAGCACGCCTATTTCTAATAAGATATTACTCGTATACTACTGTACAGTACACTACAATAATTTTAAACTATGTTCAGACGTATCCTAATTACAATACCGGTACCATATGTCACTACTAAGCACAAACAGAAATTAAAATTGCAAGTTTGAAATTTGCTCGAACTACTGTACTCAACGATTACCAACAAGGCTAAATGCTTAGGCAGATTATTATTAGTATTATGCTGTAATAGATACACACACAAAGATACATACGAATATAGCAGGTAATATACTGTGCTATCTAAATATACCATATCTGCACTACAATTCTAAATTGAAATGTGGTTATATGAATTTTGCCGCTGATGGATTACTATTATTTTCCCTACTATGCGGGATGGAGAATATAAGTGTCCTTAAATGCCAAAAAATAAGAGATTGTTTACAATAATTTCTGTCAGAACTACACCTGGAGCTTGAACTGCAATATTATTATGATAGGCCCTATAGGAATTTAATTATTAACTTTTAATTGATGTATGAACGAAGGTGCAAAGTACAGTACAAAGTATGCTGGGACCTTAGGCTACAAATTATCGGAATAAAGTAATCGGCTGATTTTGTATTTGTTTACACAACTACCATGTGCCTGAAGCCCGTTCTGTTTGATCTCGCTGGAATGTACTGTATCAACAATCGTCAACAATCCAAAAACTGTTAAGTACCATAATTATCCAGTTAAATTACCATGTAATCTATTTAACTTCTTTTTTAAATCAAAGTTTACAGGTGTATCGTTCCTTTTGATTTAGTAAATTATTACCTTCACGATAGTTTGAACGGATAACTATACGAAATACCGGAACTATTGCGACAGAAGTTACTGTATTCCTTATGATAATCTGCCTTTGTAAGTATTATATCAATGAACCTACAGATATTTACAAATATTTATAAAGCTAAAATTCTTACCTAAGGTATTTCCTAAACCTAAATTCGAAACAAGGTACACCTAGCTAACGTACTAACCTAGAAAACATAATTTACTGAATACCAACTGAGTTACTTACTGAATTACTTCCTCCCTACTCTCAGCCCTTTCCTATCCCATCATCGTCATAAGATCTATCCGTGTCAGTGCAAAATAAAGCCAATTGTAAAAAAAAAAAAAAAGAAAGGAATAATTGGAGGATGAGGAGAAATAGATCTACAGGAACTGGGATTATGGAGGAGAGAACCATTATATTCTATGTTTGTGAAGATGTTTTCTTTTCTGAATTTTCATGTTTTATTTCTCCTTTTTGTTGATCCCTCTTTCCCATTATCCAGTTATTTCTATCCTTGCAGTTATTTTCTTCTTTGTATTTTCCTATTTTTAAAATTTCATATTATATTAGAGTCTGTTGGAATAACATTTTGTAGAGCACTTACAGAATATATCCTATTAAAGGATGTAGAACTGAGATTGAAGAGATTTGAAGACATTAGTATATGAAGATGTGAAGATCATCCTCCTTTTGTATTTCCATGTTTGTCTTTGTCTCCTCTTTCTGTTGCTCTTTCTTACCACAGTACCCCCTGAGGGTGGGGGCAATAGAATAACACACATGGTATCCCCTGCCTGCCGTAAGAGCTGAGTAAAAGGGGCCCCAGGGGCTCTGAACTTTGGAGCATGTTTTGGCGACCACGGGGCTCTTAGCTGAGTCTGGACATTGCTTCCACTTAATTGTGACAGGCTCCTCACTTTCATCTATCCTATCCGATTTTCCTTGGTCAACTCTTGTTCTTTTCCGACCCCGGCACTATTAGATGTCTGAGAGCTAGGGAGTCTTTATTTTCATGCCCTTTATGGCCCTTGTCTTTCTTTGGTCGATACCTTCATTTTTCGAAGTGTTGGATCCCTTCCATTTTTTCTCTCTGATTAGTGTTATATAGAGAATGGTTGCATAGTTATACTTCCTCTTAAAACAATAATCACCGAGCTCGATAGCTGCAGTCGCTTAAGTTCGGTCAGTATCCAGTAACAGAAGTTATTTATTAAATTGACCACCTAATCAATACAATAAGTCTTTGTCTTGGATGATTTACATTGATCTATTAATTAAAAATGGTACATGTTTCGCCTAGTATGAAGGGATCATCAGCCATAGTCTTAACCTCGGAATAAAAATAAGCACTTGAAATAACATATAAGATGAAATTGATTTTAAAAGTCTTGAAGAGTTTAAACTAAAATTATCATTCAAAATAACAATGTTGGTTTTAAAATTTATATATATATTTTACACTGTGAAGTATATATATATATATTTTACAATGTGAAGTATTACAAAAGTGAAAGTATTAAAATTATTGACATAAAAGTTGCTATTACAAGTAAAATGGACAAAGCAACAGACTGTGATGAACAAGTAGTAAGATTGCTAAAAATTAAGTTGACTGATTGGCAGTTATAATTAGACTCTGACGAGAATGACGATCAGTCATATTTATTCAAAAAGTAAAATTGAGAAAATAATGTTGAAGGTTGGTCAGGATATCACATATTCCTTTTCAGGAGACAAAAGATGAAAGTCATAGGCAAATCCAACACAAACCTGCAGCTACAACACTTGTAGTAAGAAGTCTACAGTTGTCAATACACTTGATTCATAACGTACAAACTACCTTCACCTCGTCAAATGATTCAACTGTCAATAAACTCATATTCTTCATGACATTTTAACATCGCTTCAAATTGAGATGGTCCACAGAGGTCCAATTTTAACACTGTTCTTCAACCTTTAATCTACAACTTTTTATCTTCTCATCAAAGTGTTCTACATTTCTACCATATGCCTATGACTTTCATCTTTTGTCTCCTGAAAAGGAATATGTGATATCCTGAACAACCTTCAACATTATTTCCTCAATTTTACTTTTTGAATAAATATGACTGATAGTCATTCTCGTCAGAGTCTACAGTAATTGTAAACCGCCAATCAGTCAACTTAATTTTTAGCAATCTTACTACTTCAATGAATCAATGAATCAATCAATCAATCAATCAATCAATCAATCAATCAATCAATCAATCAATCAATCAATCAATCAATCAATCAATCAATCAATCAATCAATCAATACTGATCTGCATTTAGGGCAGTCGCCCAGGTGGCAGATTCCCTATCTGTTGCTTTCCTAGCCTTTTCCTAAATGATTTCAAAGAAATTGGAAATTTATTGAACATCTCCCTTGGTAAGTTATTCCAATCCCTAACTCCCCTTCCTATAAATGAATATTTGCCCCAGTTTGTCCTCTTGAATTCCAACTTTAGGCTGCTCGTCCACTGGAAGCGATACGCGCGATTACGTGATGAGGCGACTACAGGCGATTACAGGCGATTTTGATCAAGCAACTACACGTGACTGGGGTCGTCCACTAGAGGCGACTACGCGCGGCTGTCAGTTGGCATCTGTACTCCGTACAGGTCTGTGTGTGTTTCCGTTTGTCAAGTTATTAAACGTATTAAATAGTCTGTGAGATGGATGATGATGATTTAGTTTACATTCTGGAGAGTCCCTACCTGACGAGGCGTCGGAGGAAAAATCGCGAAAGATGACATCGGTGCTGGGTAAACCCAATACTAGCTAAAAGGAAGCCAATGGGAGAATTCCATCATCTGCACAATGATTTGGACAAAGACCCCCAGAAGTTCTTTGATGATTATCGGATGCGTCCAGAAACGTTTCACTATATTTTGAATGCAATAGAGCCCAAAATAGCCAAAACGTCAAACTTCAGGGAGACAATAACACCTCAGGAACGTTTAACTGTGACTCTAAGGTAAGTGATATGAATTGTTATTAAAAAGTGTTGATATTTATTTTATATTTATTTTTGCTTTTT
This sequence comes from Anabrus simplex, assembly GCF_040414725.1. Lineage (NCBI taxonomy): Eukaryota > Metazoa > Arthropoda > Insecta > Orthoptera > Tettigoniidae > Anabrus > Anabrus simplex. Next base: position 1,755,426,004 of record NC_090265.1, read on the forward strand.
ATTTTTTTATTTATATTTATTAAAGAATCAAATATCAAATTAAGTATGCAATTTATCAGTGTAACATACAAAAATGAGAGAAAAAGCACACAATCTATAAGAAAAAAGTAAAAAGGGTTAAACAGAAATATGAAACCTTTAAATATAATTTGAAAAGTCTCTGTTGTTTTCAACCATACTCTGTTTTTAGTTTGTTGTACCTCCACAACACATATCACTTTAAACACTTTAACACAAAGTCTGTTATGATGCACCGGAAAAGTTGCCAAACAATTGTCGTAAGCCCACATCTACGGAGCCAGATCCCGCTTGGAGAGTGTCGTTGGGTGAGCTTGTTTCGGGTATTGGTTCAATGGTCCAGGACGACGGGGATGGTGTGTGCAGAGAAGTGTTACGTAATTCATCCTCATCTATAAAAACTTGCTGGAGTTTATTTCTCACAGTGAGTTTGCGATTCTCAGGAACCTTCTTCATATATGGAAGGAGGCTTACCAAAAATTGGTAATCGCTGTCGTCCTTAACGGCTTTACGGCTTTACTTTCAACAAGTAACTGTAATTTCGCTCTCTCTATTTCAAGGAAATTCTCGTCGTTGTCATCAAGTTTCTTATAATTCGTTTTCCTGCGCTTCCGCTGTTTGATGTTGGCTGTTGAAGGCCCCGGTTTTGGTTGTTCAGCAGATAAGCTACGCTGCTCCGGATCAATTCCACTTGCGTTTGTTTCTTGTGAAGTAGGTGTTTGATCGTCTTCTTCTTCAAGAGACGGTGAAGCAAAATCGTCTACATCTTTGAGGGTGTCATTTTTCCCAGGCGAAGCCACTTGTTGTGGAGATACAATGTTTCCTTTGAAATCTCTTTGTTCCAGTATATCGCGCAGGAACAACATTTGATTGAAGAACGGCCAAGAAGAGGAACGATCTTCCGGTACTTCATCTCCAGACTTGTAGGCCTTTCTGTACTCTCGCCGAAATGTATCACGGAGCCCCTTCCATTTCTTCTTTACCTCTGCCACTAAAACAAAGAGAAACAGGACCATTTTTGGTCAATGCGCTAATAAACAGATAAATACAATTTTCATTCACTTCTTGATTATTTTCTATTATCGACATGTAATCACTATTTTTATAGTAGAACAGGTTTAAATGGAATAATGATGAGTAATGTTTTCATGGGAAGTACAACTGGGCAACCTCCGTCTATTTAAATAGACCATTTATTTATTTATTTATTTATTTTTACTCGTTGATAACAAACAATATGCTTTTCCCATTCAGGGATTGCCATAAGACAAGAACTACAAACACCAATAACTGCATTAATTTGTATGTTTTATCCTATGTATGTTAGTTATTTACTACTAATTATGTATACACTATTTCAATGGTATAATAACTATGAATAATTTTGTTATAGTTTCTATAAATTTAGGTAGCCTTATCTTAGTCTGGTTAGATGTAAGAGAAGGGTATGTGGCCTTAATTTTTACAGAAAAAATAAATTATTAATCAGGTAAATATGTTGTTATATTTTTATATAAAGTATATTTATTTATTTTTTGTTACAGGTACTTGGCAACAGGATCTTCATTCAAGACGTTGGGTTATTCATTTAGAATCTCAGATGTAACGGTGGGCAGAATAGTTCTAGAAACATGCAAGGTGATTTGGGAACAGTTAGTTGCTGCACATATGCCATTCCCCCCTACAGATGACCAACTGAAATCCACGGTGGAACGGTTTTGGAGTCAGTGGAAATTCCCGAATTGTGTTGGCTGCATCGATGGGAAACACGTCCGCATACGAAATCCAAATAATTGCCGGCAGCATGTACAGAAATTACAAACAGTACTTCTCCATTGTGTTACAAGGCGTTGCTGGGCCCGATTACAAATTCATTACTATTGACGTGGGCGCATACGGTAAAGAGAGTGACGGTGGTATTTTTTCCAATTCCAAACTTTACGGAACTTGAAAGAGGTGAGCTACGCAATCAACAGCTTGCTCCACTTCCTGGAACGAATATTAAAGTTCCACATGTTCTTTTGGCGGATGAAGCGTATCCACTGAAAACGTACTTGATGAGACCATTTCCAGCATCACAACTAGAGCCATAACAAGGAGTTTTTAATAGACGTCTTTGCAAAGCACGACAAGTTATAGAGTGTGCATTTGGTATTATCAGCACCAAGTGGCGTATACTGCAGAAATGTATTGAGGTTGAGCCCGATTTCGTCGATGCGGTGGTTAAGTGTATATGCTTGCTGCATAATATTGTCATCGATAAAGAAGGTGAACAACAAGCTGTGACAGTATTACATCAACAGTCGCAATCGGAAACCAGTGGTGCACCCACCAGATTTGCTTCACTAGGCGAAAATAGAAGTGTTACCACTGCTGATGTGATCAGAGACAAATTTGTAGCATACTTTTGTGAACACGAACCGAATAATTGAAAATGTTTAGGTACTGTTACTACTTAAATTTGCTTTTTTCATTTCTTTTTCATTTCATTTTATATTACAACAGAAACTGGATATGTTCCCGTATTGAAATTATAAAAATAATATAATGATAAAGTTATTTGTTTTATGTACCGCTAACTACATTTTTATGGTTTTTGGAGACGCCGATGTACAGGAATTTGTCCTGTACGAGTTCTTTTATGTGCCAGTAAATCTACCAACACGAGACTGACGTATTTGAGCACCTTGAAATCAGTGGCGGTTCGTGCATGAAGGATTTTCGGGCGCCACTCCGCCGCCTTTTCGAAACATTTAACGTTATTTCACTCTGTAAATGATTACACTTTAAAATGTACCTAGGCTTTTTTCCCCACGTCTTATATTAATTGTTGTTAGAGGTTCATTCCAAAACATTTTACAAAACAATGAATTCCATTACACTGACTATTTAATCAATTCACTTCTATAAAGAAGCTAAAATAAAGATTCAAAACATAACCGTAACGTGGCGGCACTATTTGTAAGGTGGTCAAATTGTTAAATACGTGGCCACGCTTTGAAATTTGAGCAAGAAGATAGAAGTTAGGGAGTGCACTGTTTATTTGGTTTCAAGAATGTTGTTATTATCAGTTGTGATTGTGATCAGCGAAACAATGCAGTGCTATAATAGTCGGAATTGCATTAGCTGTTAGCCTGTTCATTACTGTGTGTTCATAAATGCCATTGTAGTGTACCTAATTAATTAATTAATTAATGTAGTGAAAGCAGATTTATATTCAGCCGGTGTCATCGGATTATTGTTATTATTATTCATATAAAAGTATCGTGGTGTTGGTCAGTGAAAACTGGACCGATTGGGGAGGGGAAATAGATGGCAACACAGCCCTGCCAGAGTAAAATGTCACGAACCGCCACTGCTTGAAATACCACAGGAATGAGCCAGGATCGAACCTGTCAAGTTGGACTCAGAAGGCCAGCGCTCTACAGTCTGAGCTACTCAGTTCAGCATATTAAATAAATAAATAAATAAATAAATAAATAAATAAATAAATAAATAAATTAGAGTACTTACCATTATCAACGCCCACTTCCTCTGCAACCTTCGACCATAGTTTGCGTTGTATATCTCGAGAATGATAGCGTTTATCTTTCATATTCCATAGCGGTGTTCTTTCACAAACCGTACTTATCAACTTTTCACTATCTACATCCATGACAAATGTAGTAATGATAAAAATAATGTTGCATATGACGACGGCAGACAACCAGATGCTTGCAAGAACCGTGGAGTACAGGCGACTACACGCGGCAAATCCCATTCGAGTGGGATCCATCGCTTGTCGCCTATTATCGCCTATAATCGCGTGAGTCGGCCGCTCGAGATCGCTTGCAGTGGACGCGGTTCCATTACAATCTTCGCTTTGGGATCAGTCGCGCTATTGCGCACGTAGTCGCTTGATCTCGTAATCGCGCGTAGTCGCTTCCAGTGGACGAGCAGCCTTATCTTCATATTGTGATCTTTCCTACTTTTATAAATGCCATTCATCGACTAATATCATTCCACGCCATCTCTCCGCTGACAGCTCGGAACATACCACTTAGTCGAGCAGCTCTTCTTCTTTCTCTCAATTTTTCCCAACCCAAACATTGCAACATTTTTGTAACGCTACTCTTTTGTCGGAAATCGCCCAAAACAAATCGAGCTGCTTTTCTTTGGATTTTTTCCAGTTCTTGAATCAGGTAATCCTGGTGAGGGTCCCATACACTGGAACCATACTCTAGTTGGGGTCTTACCAGAGACTTATATGCACTCTCCTTTACATCCTTACTACAACCCCTAAACACCCTCATAACCATGTGCAGAGATCGGTACCCTTTATTTACAATCCCATTTATGTGATTACCCCAATGAAGATCTTTCCTTATATTAACATCTAGCTGTTGCTTTGTCCATTTTACTTGTAATAGCAACTTTTATGTCAATAATTTTAATACTTTCACCTTTGTAATTCTTCACATTGTAAAAAAAGAAAAAAAGAATAAATAAATAAATAAATAAATAAATAAATAAATAAATAAATAAATAAATAAATAAATAAATAAATAAATAAATAAATAAAATTTTAAAACCAACATTGTTATTTTGAATGTTAATTTTAGTTTAAGCTCTTCAAGACTTTTAAAATCAATTTCATCTTATTATATGTGTTTTCAAGTGCTTATTTTTATGCCGAGGTTAAGACTATGGCTGATGATCCCTTCATACTAGGCGAAACATGTACAATTTTTAGTTAATAGATCAATGTAAATCATCCAAGACAATGACTTATTGTATTGATTAGGTGGTCAATTTAATAAATAACTTACTGTTATTATTCTAATTAAATATCATCAATACGGATCAAAATGATATTTATTACATGTAACAGTATCCAGTATTTGGGAGATAATGGGTTCGAACCCCACTGTCGGTTTTCCGTGGATTCCCATTTCCACACCAGGCAAATGCTGGGGCTGTACCGATAAGGCCATGGCCGCTTCCTTCCCAGTCCTAGCCCTTTCCTGTCCCATCGTTGCCATAAGACCTATCTGTGTCGGTGTGACATAAAGCCAATAGCAATAGCAAAAAACAACAATTATCACTACCACCTCTTACCACAGTGAACTGTCATTGTGTCCTTCTTTTATGTTCCTTTCAATATCTCTCTCCTGCTCCCTGCCTACATTGAGAGATAAGAATTTCATATTGGTCCGTATTGAACTGAGATTACAATAAATTAAGTACAGTATAGTCTCGTTAATCCGAACTAATTCAGGCCGGAGACTGTTCAGATTACGAAATTTTCGGATTAACCGGAAAATATTTTCTAATAATAATGTTATTGTTTTTACGTCCCACTAACTACTTTTACAGTTTCCGTAGACACCTAGGTGCCGGGATTTTCTCCTGCAGGATTTCTTTTACGTCCCAGTAAATCTACTTACACGAGGGTGACATATTTGAGCACCTTCAAATACCACCGGACTGAGCCAAGATCGAACTTGCCAAGTTGGGGTCAGAAGGCCAGGACCTCAACCGTCTGAAGAAAATAGTTTCTACAATACAGTACAGTACATACTGTAATTTGAAATGTCCATTCTTTAGCAGTTACATTAATAAAATACTGTGTAAAATTACAATAGGGTTGTTAAGAACCTGTAGAGGAGAAAACGAGTAAATCTAGGTTAAAGCTTGTCTTCTAAAACTGCTAAAATACGGTAACGGGTTACACTTTTGGATTGTGCTCAGGATGCAAAGAGCTGCTTGTGATGTTTATTTAATTAATAATGAGTGAATGGAAGTTGACTGTCATCAATTACAAAGAGACCAAGAAATTGTAGCTATGGTGGAGAAAGAATCTGGAGTTGATGAAAAACAGGGTGATGACGAAGAAGACCATAATGAACAACTAGCGTCACATTCAGATGCCGCAGCCGCCTTAGAACTTGCCGTACACTATGTCGAGCAACACTCCGCTGCTACGCCCACTGATGTGATGTTTATGAGACGTTGGTTTAACACTGCATCTTCGAGTTAAGTTCTAATCACTACGGCAAAAGAAACTAACAGACTTTGTAAAGATAAACGACCAGTGATTGATGGTTTATGATGTGTAATTATGTTTACATTAAGTTATTCTAGTAAAATATGACTAATAAAATGTAACTTTTCATTCTGTAATACATTTTTCATTTCAATAAGCCCGAATTTTTCAAAAAAAATTGAATATTTCAGTTCGGATTAACCAGACTTTTGGATTAACAGGGTTCGGATTAACGGGACTCTAGTGTATATATTTTGATTCCACCTATTCAGTATAAGAATATTTATGTGAGAAACATCGCATATTGCTTACAAATGGTACCGGTTTCGACTCTAGATCTCGATCATCATCAGCTTCGATAGTTCAAAAAATGCAAGACACAAAAAAAAAAAAAAAAAAAAAAAAATGCACAGAGACATAACAAGAAGCAAAAAGGCAAAACATTAATAGTTAAAAATAACTGTTTGTGGTGAAAGTTCACATGAAGCTGTATATCATATCAATATGATGCGTTAAGCTGGGGCATTCAAAGTCTTTAAAATCTTGATGTGGGGATAAACGAATACAATGGTAAATCTTACAAAACATGTAAAGGATATAGATGACTCTGGGTCATTAAAACTTTTAAATACATATAACTATTTGACATTGTTGTGAGGAAAATTGAAGTCAAACACCGATGCCTTTCTCGTGGACATTCAAGATTTTCTTCTGATGATGCAGAGCACAGTTCCCTGCGAAACGTAAAGAATTTCACCTTATTTTCTTGACACGGCATAAGCCCAAATGCCTATACAATATCATGTCTATAAGTACAGGCCGAGAAAGCATCAGTAGCAACATTATCTATACATGTTTCAGCCTATCTAAAGGCCATCCTCAGTAGAAGCTCAAATATTACATTTATGCAAACAAATAAACATACTGATGGAGTGTGTGGAATTAAAATACAATGGTAATGATTGACATATTAAAAACATGTTGAGGTAGAAAAATCCTCTCATCTAAAAACTCGTTTGGTTGACATAAAACTTGCTAATGCTTTTAAAAGTAGAACATTGTGTTGCGCAGCATAGTGAGACCATCAATAAAGTGCACATCATCTGCAATGGAAAAAGAAAAGGAATGAATGGATGAAACTGTTACGGAGATGTAGTGGATTATGAAGGTGAAAGAAGGTGTGGGCATGAATGAGTGTATATAACACAATCGAAAGATTGATTTAAAAATTTAAAATTGGCAGTTTTATTTCTTTCCTTGACCTTTCCTTTTTTTTTTTTTTTTTAAATCTTAAATATTTACACTTTGCTGAGCAAATAACAACAGACTAGCTTGTAATCTTATGTGACAAAATTAGAAAAACAACAACTATTTACAACATGAGCTTGAAGTTCCCAATTTACAGACTTGACCTGATGACAGCTGCTTCCTTTCAATCAATAGTCAAGGAGAGGGATCTCCCAATTGCTTTTACACCATTAGTAAAAACATATTTGCTCCACAAAATTATCTAGGAGACTACTCTGCACACATGATACCATTCCAACCTCACAAAGGCACCATTCAACCTTTATATCAATACCTTTACAATTACTAGGAAGAGCGTCCTGGCTCTGGGAATTTACACTTAAAAATTCATTTACGAAAATTCTTACTTTTGAGACCTATCAAAGGCAACAAAGGCATCACATAAAATTACGAGTTGCATTGTTCATTTGAGAGATAGTATTGGCTTTTAGGCATCGGTAAGAGAACTGGACTGGCCGTGAATTTGACTACGACTAGGCTGACTTTGAATCTTACCGCTCACTGTTGCCATCACTGCTTTACTCACATCGTGATTCTTGTTCCTTTATCCTCTTGATACTGTCTTTATTCCTTTTCCTACAGGGTTCCTTTCGCGATTTTACCTCAGTGGATAGGTATTTGAGTAAATTTGGAAAAATATAAGGAACAGCTCCTGGTTGTAATTTCCACCTTACCCATGGCAGTTCAACGTTTTTACCGTTCACAACGAAACAATCTGCCTTTATAAGTTAATTAAATCTGCCAAAAAATGCAGGTCACATATTCTGCTTTTGGCTGACAATTGCTTATCTTTTCACGGAATAACTCTCATCCATTTCGCAAACAGATTATTTTCTTTTGTTAGTAGGAAAAAACGTCTGCCATCAAGCTTTCTTCCATGACCCAATTTACAACCAGGAATGAAACAGTACGACATTTTCTCGAAACAATAGAAAAGTTGATTGCACACACAAAGCACTGTACAGGTATTAATACAGACTTTCCAAAAATATCAAAATGAACAAATTCCCTTGATAGGCATTAAAATTGTTACCATGACTTTACATACATACGCTATTACCTTCATCGACAAGTTGACGCAAGTGTTGTTGCAGCTGGTTCGTTGCAACTGCAACGCCACACTCTGGTGGGGCCACCAACGACAATGTTAAGAGAGTGGAGTGATCACACTAGGTATTCTATTTGTCATGGTCTCTCAACAAGTGTTGATGCCTGCCTTCTTGCTGAACCTGGTATGCAAGAACAAGCTCATCAGGGGATTATCCTTATGTTCCTACCTCCCTCTAAATATATTATTCCTGTTAAAAGAGAGATACCTTTCATCTACCAAATAACTCTATTTTAGGATGCAATTATTGTGAACATTTTGTATTTATTATGGTCCAGAAGGCATTGTGTAGAAATTGAAAATCTTCAAACATTGTTTTGCATTCATGTCTCTTTCCTTCTTGAATTTCTAATAAATTGTTATTTATTTATTTAGTTATTCATTAATTGGCAAAGTTAGGACACTTGGCCCTCTCTTACACTTAACCACATACAATTTTTTGACTTTTACAGCATTCATTTAAAACATCATGGTAATAAATTACAGTTTATGACATAAGATAAGTAATTCAAATTAGGAATAACAATAATACAGTTAATTAAGATTACTATTGATGAAAAAATTATGGGATAAATAGAGAGTGGATAATAGCAGAAAGATATCGAAAGAGATCAAATTAATACCTAAAGAATATATCTACTAACTTGTTTAAGGGAAAACTTATTCTAATATGAGGCAAAAAGAAATTGACTGAATGTTACTATGTTACAATCTGAAAATACTAAAAATGATGTTACTATGTTATCTATTTCTAGGAACAGTGCATAGCCTTAAATAAGAAGAGTGAAAACATAGATTGGATAAACTAAGGTACTTAAATCTAGTATGTAATTTTAGTTTTCATTTACACATCATTCACTTTTTCTTGTAGCTGGAGGCAGAAGCTAGATTTAAGAAAGAGATTGAAGAAGATATCAATGCAGCACAGGTTGCAAACAGTAAGTGGGAAGCTGAAGACCAAGAATTCCTGAAATATGCTGAAGAAATGATTGAAGAATCCAAAAAGTTAAATCGGCCTATTGACCCAATTGTCAAGGTTGTTGAGGTAAGCCTCTGACTGATATTCTTGTTTTCATTTTTTGTCTATTTAGGGGCATTTATTATTTATGATGACCACATGGCAGTGTATAAAAATTTCTGTTCAAACATTTTAGTGCATTCCAGCCTTATTATTATTATTAACTTTATTGGCCACATTGGACGACTTGAGTTGTTCAACGTTCACTTTCTCTTTGAAGGTTGTACTGTTTGGTTTTTGTGATCTATCCAGTACTTTTTCATTCATTCTGATCATAATTTTCTCCGGTCATCTGTAATTGCTATAGCCCTACTGTATGCCATTTCTGCTGAAAATTTGTGAACCTTAACAAGGGTGTTAATTTTATTTTTGTTCTCTGCATCTGCTATCTCAAGTCCAACTGCTTTGAGGTGAAGATGGTTTTCCATTTTTTCTTATTTTCACACCAGGAAAATGATGGGGCTCCCTCTTAATTAAGCTCACTGTCACTTCCTTGCAACTCTTTGCCCTTTCCTATCCCAGCGTTGCCATAAGATTTATCTGTATTGGTGTGATGTAAAGTAAATTGTAGAAAAATATATGTTCCTCATCATTGTGCTCAATAGACAGTTTCAATAGAAAAGATTCTCAAGATTCCTGGTATCTTTTATTTATGCAAATTCTGATGATTCTTCTTTCAGTATTGAGGAGCTGATCAGTTCTTCTTTCGTTTTCAATTTGGAACAGGGTTTCACAAGCGTAAGTGGCTTCTGGGGGAGTTACCATTTTATAGTATTGGATCTTAGTGTCTATTGACAGGCATTTCTTATTATACATTGACCAGGTTAGATATTGGGTTTTTTGATTTTGAAAGAAGGTTGTGGTTTCTGCAAATTTCAATGAATGTTTGACCATTTTTGTTCGTTTGTTTCTGTGTTGGCCATTTTCCAATGATATCTTGGTATCTTCTTTCTTGTCCTAGTTGCGCATTGAAATCACCAAGGAGAATTTTAATGTTTGAAGGAGAGATATTGATTAATGATTGATCTGGGAGATCCCAGAATTTTTCTGTTTCTTCTCTGCCTTTCAGTGTGTTATTTACAGTATGTTGATTGGTGGGAGCATGTGCATTAATAATTGTGTAATTCTTACTTATAGATTTCAGAGTTAGGGTTGCAAGTTTGGGGGACTGAGATTGAAATTCTATAACAGAATCAATGATTGTGAGATTTCTTAGAAATCCATTACCAAATTATGGACAATTTTTTATGACTCGTTTTCCTGGGATTTCTTTATAAATTAGTATCCTTATGATTCCATAAGGTCTTGATCACTGTTTCTAATTTCTTGAAGTGTAATGATTAGAATTATGGGTTTGTTCATGATATTAGTGACGACCTTTAATTTTCCAGTTTGACCCAGGGAGTTAACATTACAATATGTGATATAGATGTTGAATCCCATAGGGAACGTGAAATATTTGTCCGGAATGAGTAAATTTATAATACCAATATAAATGGTCCATTATTGGACATTATAAACTTTCCAGCTAGCTCATTCCTGGTTGCCAGCGTTTCGCCCCCACGTGCTCAGTTGGGCTCATCAGTTGGTACTGAGCACACCCATCAAGACATATGGCTAGTGCATACCATGGAGGCCACTGCGTAGGCTACTTGGAGCCACCGGCAGTGCCAATGCATTATGAGAGACTTTGTCTCATTACCAAAAATTGATGCCTGCTTGGCCATCAGATGATATAGATGTCGATTCCCATAGGAAACCTGAAATATTTGTCCTGAATGAGTGTATTTATAATACCAATATAAATGTTCCATTATTGGACATTGTAAATTTTCCAGCTAACTCATTCCTGGTTGCCAGCGTTTTGCCCTCGTGTGCTAAGTTGGGCTCATCAATTGGTACTTAACACACCCACCAAGATGCATGGCTAGTGCATACCGTCGAGGTTACTACTACTATCAATGCTTTCATTCCCCACCCTGAAGGGGTGGGGCGGGCCACCTAGAGGGTAACACCCTCTCTCTGGCCAAGAGATGTGGGCAGGTTGGGGAGATGTGATGGAAGAAGGAGGTGGGTAAAGGATGTGAAGAAGTAGGAGATGGGATAGGAATTATGTCTATGCCTAGGGATTGAACAAATGCTTTATTTAATTCATAAGTACATAGTAAAGCACATAGATGATTTACGGAAGGGTGTGAGGGAAAAGGTGTTGTTCAAGGGGGAGAGATGAAGTGCCGGGGTAAAGGTGCAAGGTGAGGAGATGGAGGGTGGATGTCATATGATTGAGGGAAGCGATGAGAAGACGAAGGAGTTCAAATGTTGGGAGGGGTGGAGGGATGAAACCAGTTGGAGGAAGTGGTGGACACACTGGTGGAGATAGGTAAACAGGAGGAGGAACTGGTCGGGGACAACGAGATGTTTGATCAGGGGGTTGGCGACCGGGTGAGGGTGGGGAATGAGAGGGTTCCACTCGATAATGTTGGTGGTGGACACTGGCACCGGTGGTGATGAGCTGGAGGACGGCCTCAGATGTAGACAGTCGGAGCCGAACCAGAAATGTTGGGCCATGGGCGTTCCAAATCCGGATAGCACGTCGGACCAGAATGCCCACTGCACGAAGTTCTTGTAAGACGTCCCTGTCGGAAATTTCAGGTGGAATTCCATGTAGTACACAGCTATACACAGCTGGAGGAGACTGTGAAGATGACTGGGTCGATGATGTCTGGACGGCGGCTGCTGCGGTGTTGGCTGGCGAAGATATCGATGGCGAAGCGGTGATAGTTGAGTCCGGCGTGCTAGCAGGGAGTTGCTGAAGGGCAGTGGACGAAGAAATTGGGAGAGATGACGACATAACAGGTGATGGGTGACAAGTGGTAACTGTTGTGACAGGAAGAGAACAAAGGATACTAGCGGACGTCGTGATGGTGGTTGTTGGGAAGGAGGGTGTTGATGGCTGAAGCGTCGTCCAGGATGAGGGCTCGTGAACAACTGGGACAAGTGTTGGTGATTCAAAGAGTTGGGCTTGAATGTCCGGAGGGGCTGGCACCACTGCATAGTTCTTACAATGGATCGTCGCACCGGAAGCGAAGAGGCAGCGGAGGGCGTCCTCTCCGCTGAGACGCACTAGAATCTGCATAGAGGTTGTAGAGGTGTGGCCAACTGTCAGTCTGTAGGCGTTATGTACCGGGAAGTCAGCGGCGAGTAGGTCATCGATGATATCTTCTTCGGAGATGTCTGGATCCACTCCGGGGATGATACAATAGGCCATGGTCATGGGGAGATCAGTAGCCAACGAGGCGTCAACCTATATGCTGATTAGGGTCGGCTAGGTGGCAGGTAGAGATGAAGGCCGCCCGGCCGAGCAAAAATTGGAAGTTGCGACGGCGGAGAGTATGTCCACTTTTGTGTATGTGGTGCCGTTGAGGCCACTGTGTACGCTACTTGGAGCCACCGGCAGTGCCAATGCACTATGAGAGACTTTGTCTCATTACCAAAAATTGATGCCTGCTTGGCCATCAGATGATATAGATGTTGATTCCCATAGGAAACCTGAAATATTTGTCCCGAATTAGTAAATTTATAATACCAATATAAATGGTCCATTATTGCAATTGGTGTCAGAAAGGATCTCACTGTTATACAACACAGTTTTCCAGCTTTTCACAATCAGTTTTATGAATACATCATACTAGAAATTCTAACACTTCGCAAAACGTTTGCACTTGCCACTATTTATCTCCCATCGGGTAACCCTGTACATGTAAATTTTGTTAAGTATGTCGATTCTCGGTTCCGAGATTATGTCATACTAGCTGATATTAATATTAATTCTTACTGCCCTGCCCAACGCGATGACTTCAATGCACTTTGTACCCATATCCGGGGTATGCATTTCCCTTTCCCGTTCCACACTTTACCCTTATACCAGACCACTCCCGACATTCTCCTTCGGTCTCCCTCTTTAGCTACTTCTGTCACCATCCGTAAACTCCAATTTGTTGGTAGTGATCATTCTCCCGCCCTTGTCACCCTCCCCGACCTTCTGCCTCCTCCCCATCACTCCTCTCCCCGTCCTCCCCCCACCCGTCGTTTCGAACATACCAACTGGCATGCCTATCACCTCACCATACTTAACCGGCTCCAAAATTTACCTTCACCTACTTCAATCCCTAACATTCAAACTATTATCACACAAATTGAACAGGCCCTCATTATTGCTGATGCCCTCCATATTCCTCGCCACTCCTACCATCCTTCCAAACCACCTATTCCCCCCAAGGCCCTGCGACTTCTACAACTAACTCATGACTTATATCATCACTGTACTCAAACTCGGGACCCTACTACTCTCCAACAACACTGCCGAACTTTACACCATGCTCGCTCTTACATAAAAGCTATCAAACGCAAACTCTGGACTGATAAATGTACTGAACTCGCTGACTACCACGACCCCCAACAATTCTGGCACACTTATCGATGCCTCACAAAAACAAACAAACCTCTTTCTACCTATCCCATACTTACCTCCTCTCCCCACACCCTTACCGATAAAGACAAAGCTGACCTCTTTGCTGATCACTTTCGCTTCGTTTTTACTCCTTCCACAGCTCCTGAACTGCTCCAACTCGATGAAACCTTAATTCACCAATGTGCTCACTCCCACCTTCCTGAACTTCAACCATCCTTTCATCACTTTCCTACTGTTGATTACACTTGCCCTTTAAATGCCCCCATCACGCCGTCTGACATTCATCACTATCTCCGGAATAAGAAAAATACCTCTCCAGGCCCAGATCACCTTACCTACTGTCGTATTAAAGAAGCCCCTCTTCTTCTCATTGATGCTTGTTGTTTAAAGGGGCCTAACAACGAGGTCATCGGCCCTCTTCTCATTCAACAACTCAGTACCGTATAGTTTATACTTTCATCCTCTATACCGGGTATTACCCCACCCATTGGGGTAATGACAATATTCTCCTCTTTCCCAAACCAACCAAACCCCTCTCTGATCTTCATTCTTACTGCCAAATATCCCTCTTGACCATCCTTTTCAAGATCCTAGAGGGAATCTTGAGTAAGAGATTATCGTCTTTCTCGGCTCCCTAGGACTTCTCCCCGAATCCCAAATTGGCTTCCACTCTCTCCATGCCACTCAAGACCATCTTTTTCACATTTCCGCCTACCTTACTGCCTACCTTCACCTCCGCTGCACCACTGTCTTGGTTTGTCTTGATGTCAACAAAGCCTTTGACTCTGTTTGGCATCCAGGCTTACTCTATAAACTCTGCCACCTTCCGCTTCCCACTACCATTATCCACCTCATTCATAACTTCACCGTACTGCACAAATCCTCATACATGGCACTTCTTCCTATTCCTTCCCTGCGGCAGTTGGACTGCCCCTGGGATAGCCCATCTCCCCAATCCTGTATGTCTTATTTACCTATGATATTCCCCATCCTGATCCTCTCCTATGACTTTATCAATATGCTGATGAGCTGGCTGTCCTTGCCCTTACTCCTACAGTTACCATCCTTACCCGTAAACTTCTACCTTACTTAAACACTTTGGCTTCCTGGCTGAGTTCCTGGCACATCACTGTTAACCGTACCAAAACCCAATTTAATGTTTTCCGCACCAGATCCCACCTTTGTCATCCTCGTCACCATGTTCGCTTAACTATGTACAATGTCCCTTTAACTGAAACTCTCCTCCTTAAATATTTAGGTATTACTTTCAAAAACAACCTCAAATGGCTCCATCAACTTACCATTCGTCGCCATAAGATCTATCTGTGTCGGTGCGACGTAAAGCCCCTAGCAAAAAAAAAAATCAACTTACCACCGTCTATAAGAAAGCCCTTCAATGTTTTTGGGTCCTCCGTATTCTCTCTGGAAATACGTGGGGACTCCAACCTTCCCAAATCCTTAATGTATATAAAACCTTCATTCGCCCCGTAGTGGCGTATGCCTCCTTGACTTGGTTGACTGTTGACGTTAAATACTATACGAAACTTCTCACCTTAGACCGATATGCTATACGTATTGCCTATCACTTCCCTTACAACACTCCTACTGCTAACTTTCAACCGTACTATCACTGACGCGGATTCGGAATTATTTGATAGGATAGTCAGCTATGTGGGAAACGACATGGAAAGAAATGTGATTGTAGCGGGAGAATTTGCCAGATGTCAATTGGGAAGGAAATGCGAACGACAGGAAGCATGACCAACAAATGGCAAATAAGTTAATATGGGAAGGACAGCTGATTCAGAAAGTGATGGAACCAACCAGAGGGAAAAATATCCTGGATGTCGTGCTGATAAAACCAGATGAGCTCTATAGGGAAACTGAAGTAATAGATGGTATTAGTGATCATGAAGCTGTTTTTGTGGTAGTTAAAAATAAATGTGATAGAAAGTAAGGTCTTAAAAGTAGGACTGTTAGGCAGTACCATTTGGCTGATAAAGCAGGCATGAGGCAGTTTCTAAAAAGTAACTATGATCGGTGGAAAACGGTAAATAAAAATGTAAACAGACTCTGGGATGGGTTTAAAGAAATTGTTGAGGAATGCGAAAACAGGTTTGTACCATTAAGGGTGGTAAGAAATGGTAAAGACCCACCTTATTATAATAGAGAAATAAAGAGACTAAGAAGGAGGTGCAGACTGGAAAGAAATAGAGTTAGAAATGGCTGTGGAAGTAAGGAGAAATTGAAGGAGCTTACTAGAAAATTGAATCTAGCAAAGAAGGCAGCTAAGGATAACATGATGGCAAGCATAATTGGCAGTCATACGAATTTTAGTGAAAAATGGAAGGGTATGTATAGGTATTTTAAGGCAGAAACAGGTTCCAAGAAGGACATTCCAGGAATAATTAATGAACAAGGGGAGTGTGTATGTGAGGATCTTCAAAAGGCAGAAGTATTCAGTCAGCAGTATGTAAAGATTGTTGGTTACAAGGATAATGTCAAGACAGAGGAGGAGACTAAGGCCAAAGAAGTAATTTACATATGATAACAATGACATTTACAAAAGTTGAAAACTAGAAAAGTGGCTGGAATTGATCAGATTTCTGGGGATATACTAAAGACAATGGGTTGGGATATAGTACCATATCTGAAGTACTTATTTGATTATTGTTTGGTCAGAGGAGCTATACCAGATGAATGGAGAGTTGCTATTGTAGACCCTGTGTATAAAGGAAAGGGTGATAGACATAAAGCTGAAAATTACAGGCCAGTAAGTTTGACATGCATTGGATGTAAGCTTTGGGAAAGCATTCTTTCTGATTATATTAGACATGTTTGTGAAATTAATAACTGGTTCGATAGAAGGCAATTCGGTTTTAGAAAAGGTTATTCCACTGAAGCTCAACTTGTAGGATTCCAGCAAGATATAGCAGATATCTTGGATTCTGGAGGTCAAATGGACTGTATCGCAATTGACCTGTCTAAAGCATTTGATAGGGTGGATCATGGGAGACTACTGGCAAAAATGAGTGCAATTGGACTAGACAAAAGAGTGACTGAATGGGTTGCTATATTTCTAGAAAATAAATCTCAAAGAATTAGAGTAGGTGAAGCTTTATCTGACCCTGTAATAATTAAGAGGGGAATTCCTCAAGGCAGTATTATCGGACCTTTATGTTTTCTTATATATATAAATGATATGAGTAAAGGAGTGGAATCGGAGGTAAGGCTTTTTGCGGATGATGTTATTCTCTATAGAGTGATAAATAAGTTACAAGATTGTGAGCAACTGCAACGTGACCTCGAAAATGTTGTGAGATGGACAGCAGGCAATGGTATGTTGATAAACGGGGTTAAAAGTCAGGTTGTTAGTTTCACAAATAGGAAAAGTCCTCTCAGTTTTAATTACTGCGTTGATGGGGTGAAAGTTCCTTTTGGGGATCATTGTAAGTATCTAGGTGTTAATATAAGGAAAGATCTTCATTGGGGTAATCACATAAATGTAATTGTAAATAAAGGGTACAGATCTCTGCACGTGGTTATGAGGGTGTTTAGGGGTTGTAGTAAGGATGTAAAGGAGAGGGCATATAAGTCTCTGGTAAGACCCCAACTAGAGTATGGTTCCAGTGTATGAGACCCTCACCATGATTACCTGATTCAAGAACTGGAAAAAATCCAAAGAAAAGCAGCTCGATTTATTCTGGGTGATTTCCGACAAAAGAGTAGCATTACAAAAATATTGCAATGTTTGGGTTGGGAAGAATTGAGAGAAAGAAGAAGAGCTGCTCGACTAAGTGGTATGTTCCGAGCTGTCAGCGGAGAGATGGCGTGGAATGACATTAGTAGACGAATAAGTTTGAATGGCGTTTATAAAAGTAGGAAAGATCACAATATGAAGATAAAGTTGGAATTCAAGAGGACAAACTGGGGCAAATATTCATTTGTAGGAAGGGGAGTTAGGGATTGGAATAACTTACCAAGGGAGATGTTCAATAAATTTCCAATTTCTTTGAAATCATTTAGGAAAAGGCTAGGAAAGCAAGAGATGGGGAATCTGCCACCTGGGCGACTGCCCTAAATGCAGATCGGTATTGATTGATATTGATTGATTTTCCTTCTATCCTCACCCACATTCATGACCTCCGGCTCACTTACCACACCAAAGGTCTTACCAATCATAATCATTCCATCACTGAAGCGCTCACTCTCTCACCTCTCGCAACAACCATTCATTGCCATTCCCCCACCCCCTCCACGTCTCACTTATTCCCCTCTGCTGTGACGTAGTTTCATCTCCTCCCACACTGCCCCATCTGCAACTCTTTCTTGCGCTCTTTTAATGATTATTTCTAGGGTGCTCGTGGCAGTGGTGGCACTTGCCTGCACTGCTTGTGTAACTGATCCAAAGGCACTACCCATGCTCTCACTTACTATTTTCATTGCTGTCATATATTTGTTATAGTCACCATCCTCCATTTCAGCATCTTATTTCCATTATCGTTCATCCTTCATATTCATCTCACACTTTCATCCTAGTTACATCAGTCTTCATAATTATGTTGGTATACTTTTTGCTACCGAGCTCGATAGCTGCAGTCGCTTAAGTGCGGTCAGTATCCAGTATTCGGGAGATAGTAGGTTCGAACCCCACTGTCGCCAGCCCTGAAGATTGTTTTCCGTGGTTTCCCATTTTCACACCAGGCAAATGCTGGGGCTGTACCTTAATTAAGGCCACGGCCGATTTCTTCCCACTCCTAGGCCTTCCCTGTCCAATCGTTGCCATAAGACCTATCTGTGTCGGTGCGACGTAAAGCAAGTAGCAAAAAAAGAAAAAAAACCAACTTTTTGCTAGTGTAATGAATATCTCATGCTACCCTATACTTTGTGTTATCATAGTGCACAGAGTTTGAGTGTGTCATTACAGTGCTCCTATGAGTATACTGTATTATGGTAACCATTTAACCAGTGCTATAGTTCAGTTAAGTGTTTTTATTATTATTCTTTCTATTCAGTCTTTATTCTTAGCCAACACTGGGTTTGGACAAAAGCTTTTACGTTCAGTTATTTTCTGTGCTTTGTGAATTAGTATATAAGAGAGTTCTGCAATTTTATTTCATTCATTTTATCAGCGCCACAAGTTCTGGCCCGGACTTCTTCATTAGCACATATACTGTATTGCCCACTGACCACTTATTGTGCTTATATTCTATATACTGTACTCTATTACGTATACTGTATTTCTTCCATGATGATGATGTATGTCTGTACTTGTTCTTTTGATCAATAAATGGGGGACTAGTGGGGGTTCATTATGGCGGGTGCAGTGCGGGCTTTCCCTGTGGGTCCCCTTGTGGGGTCGTGGCTTCTTCTGTGCCAGATGATCCCATCTTGCTCCTTTTATGCATGTACTACACATACTTTCTCTACTTTTCACTTCAATGCATACATAATCCTCCTTCACTGGCCAAAGAGCTGTTGTGTTCAGCTGGTGGCCCACCTCCCCCTCGGGGTAGGAATGAACCAACCTCATAATGATGAAGATGATGATGGCCTCCACGGTATGCAATAGCCATGCATCTTGGTAGATGTGCTAAGTACCAACTGATGAGCCCAACTTAGCACACGGGGGCAAAATGCTGCCAGCAAGGAATGAGTTAGGTGGAAAATTTATGATGTCCAATAATGGACCATTTATATTGGTATTATAAATTTACTCATTTGGGTCAAATATTTCAGGTTTCCTATGGGAATCAACATCTATATCATCTGATGACCAAGCAGGCATCAATTTTTGGTACTGAGACAAAGTCTCTCATAGTGCGTTGGCACTGCCGGTGGCTCCAAGTAGCCTACGCAGTGGCCTCCAGCTATGCACTAGCCGTGTGTCTTGGTGGATGTGCTAAGTACCAACTGATGATCCTAACTTAGCACATGGGGGTGAAATGCTGCCAACAAGGAATGAGTTAGCGGGAAAATTTATAATGTCCAATAATGGACCATTTATATTGGTATTATAAATTTACTCATTCGGGACAAATATTTCAGATTCCCTATGGGAAACAACATCTACATCATCTGATGGCCAAGCAGGCATCAATTTTTGGTAATGAGACAAAGTCTCTCATAGTGCATTGGCACTGCCGGTGGCTCCAAGTAGCGTCTTGGTAGGTGTGCTACGTACCAACTGATGAGCCCAACTTAGCACACGGGGCGAAACGCTGGCAACCAGGAATGAGTTAGCTGGAAAATTTATAATGTCCAATAATGGACCATTTATATTGGTATTACAGTATGTGTCAAGAAGAATGAGATTTGTCTAGGTATAATTTTTTGTAGTTTTTGTGTGCGTGCTGGCTGTTGGGTTTTCAGACGATCTGATCCATCACAATCTTTTGAACGACAGCCCACTGAATCCGAATGCTTTCTTCTCTGCAATTTATGGTTGAAGATGATGGAATTCTGTTTCAAAAATCCTTTCATAGTTGACTTACATAATATGACAGTAATCCCAAAAATAAGGTCTCCTATTTTTTATAAATACAGAACTCTGTTCATGTGGCTGTTGGTCACAATATTGTGAAGAGTGTTTCCCGCGCTCGCATATAAACATGCGCACACCATGCTGTGGCACTCAGTCTTGGCTTGGCAGCTGTTGAGAATGGAGCTCCCGTTGGATGTTACCGCCAAGTGCGAAATGCGCGCAGTTATTCGGTTTATGAACGCGAAAGGTACTGAACCGATTGAAATCCATCACCAATTGACAGAAGTGTATGGTGGTTCATGCACGGATGTCAAAAATGTTCGTAAGTGGTGTAGAGAGTTTGCAGCCGGTCGAACTGAAATTCACGACGAACGAACAGAGGAGCAGGAGACCGTCAATTTCCGTCGAGACAGTCGTGAAGGCTGAGCAAAGATCGGCGGATCACCCTGGATGAACTCTGCACTTTGGTTCCTGAGGTTTCCCGAAGCGCCGCTCACAACTTCCTGAACAGCATGGCGTCGAGCTGGTATGACATGGGCATACGAAATCTGTCACAGCGTCTACAGAAATGCATCAACCAAAATGGTGATTATGTAGAAAAGTATCTAAATGTTCAAGTTGTAAAATAATGTAAACCATTGTAGAAATAAACAGGTCTATTTATTTATAAAAAGATAGGAGACATTATTTTTGGGATTACCTTCGTATAAACTTTCAAAATAAAGTTCTGGTTGTGACTTGTAAGAAGTGACACCAGCTGTATAGCTGTGTGTGGCTTTATATTTCACTTTTGTAGGGCTCTTCCTTTAACTTCCTTGTCTAACCTTCCTGGACAACTCTTGCTCTCTTCCAAAGGTATTCATGAACTTAGGTGTTTACTATTTTCAATCTATAACTTTCATGGTCCTTCATTTTATGCCAACTCTATGTTATTTTGATGGGGCAAGCTTCTTCCACTGAGTGAGGTGGCTGTGCAGTTTGGGTGGTGTAGCTGTTAGCTTGCATGTGGGAGATGGTGGGTTCAAGCCCCACTGTCAGTAGCCCTGAAGATGGTTTTCCATGAATTCTTATTTTCACACCATGCAAATGCTAAGGATATACTTTAATTAAGGCCATTGGGGCAAATATTCATTTATAGGAAGGGGAGTTAGGGATTGGAATAACTTACCAAGGGAGATGTTCAATACATTTCAAATTTCTTTGCAATTATTTAACAAAAGGTTAGGAAAACTACAGATGGGGAATCTGCCACCTGGGTGACTGTCCTAAATGCAGATCAGTAGTGACTGATTGTAAATTTCCTCCCACTCCTAGAACTTTCCTATCCCATCATTATCATAAGACCCATCTGTGTCAGTGCAACATATAGCAAATTTAAAAATAAAAAATAATCTAAAACCAGAGTTTGTACCGAGGCATAAGCGAGGCCACTTTCTCATGTGCACTGACTTTTTAAGCTCTTTGCAGTCTACAGATCCAAGTTTATTGCAACAACCTCTTGTAGACAAGAATCTCCTTTGGATGGTTTCATAGCCATAGGAGGATACAGGAAAAGAAATGAGCACCGAGCGAGCTGGCCGTGCAGTTAGGGGTGTGAGGCTGTGAGTTTGCATCCGGGAGATAGTGGGTTCGAATCCCACTGTCGGCAGCCCTGAAGATGATTTTCCATGGTTTCCCATTTTCACACCACACAAATGCTGGGCTATACCTTTATTAAGACCACGGCCGCTTCCTTCCAACTCCTAGGCCTTTCCAATCCCATCGTCGCCAGAAGACCTATCTTGTTGGCGCGACGAAAAGCCCCTAGCAGAAAAAAGAAAAAAGAAATGAGTAACAACACTACCATTTAGACACGTGAATGTGTATGGGAGGGATATTTGTTCTCAGCCATCTCAAAATATCTTTGTGTCCTAGGAGTCACTGTGGCTAGCTATAACTCCCAACAAGCTAAGGGCAATTTAGAAAACAGCAGCAGAGTGACAATCTCTTTATATCCTTCACAGTCGGTGGCTGTGTTTATTGTGCAGGCTAAAGGGTTGCTTCGATAGAAACAGATGATGAAGCAGAGTACCCTTATTGCAATGAAGTGTTTTCAAATGACAAAGGTGGGGAACAATGGTGAGTGGGTGATACAATAGCCACTTGATTCATACAGTTTGCACTGGGTAATGAAAGAAACAATTTTCTCATGTGTACTGACTCGTTAAGTTCTCTGCAGGCCATTGACACCTGTTTCCTGCAACACCCACTGGTGCAGTGGATTCACAACCTTCTAGCCAGGTTATGGATGCTGCCAACAGAATCACTTTCGCATGGCTTCCAAGCCGCATTGGGATTGTGGGGAATGAACTTGTGGATGAAGCTGCAAAGGAAGCAGTACTTTTAACTCCAAGGCCTATGAATGTACCTGCTAAAGATATTTGTTTTCAGCTATGTCAAACCATCTTGGCGTCCTGGGATTCGGTGTTGCTAGCTGTCCATACTCCCAATAAGCTGAGAGCAATTAACACATTGGTGACCGTGTCCGAACGAAGGCTGCTATCCCCTGTTGATGGGATAGTTTGAGACTGCAAGAACAAATTTACACTGAAGCGCACTAACTTGTGTAAAGCGAAAAGTATTCTAGATATTGACCCCAAACTTATAAATTAATAACTGGATTATCTTTTGAGAAGCAGCTGACTGTAGCTATACCTAACACATACTACAAGTGCTATCTGAATTCTCCTTGTGTGTATCTGAGTCCCTGATGTATTCCAACACATGAGATTGTTGTTCATGATTTGACATAGAAGGACCAAAATCATTGTCAGAAGCACTCACACAATTAGATATTTCTAATTCACTGTCTATAGCTGAATTTGATAATTTTAGGTACGCCTAATAACCAGTCTGCACATAATTCATCACAAATATCCATATTTGTTAGCAACTGCATGCGCCGCGCCATGTTCACAGCTGTACTGAAGCTCCAAGGAATAACTTGACATTTCCAATATTATTCTGTTATAAAGTTTTAAAGAAAAGAAGATAATGGAGCAATAGTTTCTTTGTACTATTTATTCCGTGACTACACCATTTAAAACTTAAAATATGCCACCAGATTGTAGCAACGATCAAGAAAACACAAGGTCCATAAAAACGAAAATTCTCGTACCTCGTCACGTGCGGTCAGCCAAGAAACTACGAAAATTCTCGGGGCCCGTCACCAGTGTGTTAAGAAGACAATTACTATGTGGCAGTCCTCTTTCCAGCCTTCATGGAGAGAAGCCATAGTATTGTGTAAGCGGAGGATTGGTCACAAACAATCTACGCACTCTTATCTACTAGAGAGGGAAGACAGCCCCCACCTCCTCAGTATGTTCTTGTGGTGCTGACTTCACCGTGGCCCACATCTTCACAGAGTGCACCAGCTCTCTGGCTTAAGAAGGAGCCTCGGCCTGCAGGAGACACGCAATCACATATTAGCCGATGATGCAACTACTGCTGATCTTGTCATCTGTTTTATGTATGACAGTGGATTAAATTGCTCTTCTGTTAATCAGGGAACTTATGTTCCCTTTTGATTCATTAGTGAACTTTTCAGCTTGATACAATCATTTTTGTTTTATTTTGTAATTCATTTCAAAATTTCTTCCTTGAATAAATAATTTTCTTTTATTTTAAATTTTTTTTGCACTTAATTTGTTCACAGGTGATGATTACCTACTTGTACTTCCTCTTAAAACAAAAGTAACTACCACCACTACCACCACCACCACCAGCACCTCATACAGTTTTCCCGATGATGTCATGGTCTCTGGAGTCTGTGATAAACTTCCGTACAGTGTACACAGTGATTGTTACTTATACAGCAGTAATTGATAGGTTTATTGCATTTCATGGCTTCACTGCATATTTTTGTGTGCTGTAGATTTTAAAAATTGTAATTCCAAACAATATTTTGATAATTCATGAGGTTGAATTGCAGAAAATGAACCGAAATATCATCACACACTACAACGCTTGTCTATAGGCTGAGGGAAAGCATTTTCAACACTTACTGTAATGGGGTGAGTTTTATTGTTTTACTATCTGTTTTTTCAATCTGAATATTCATTCCTTGAAGTGGATGGGTTTTCAACAGGTGTATGAGAATTATGCGATGGCGACTGTGCTTTCGTTTACCGGCATGCAGTATACAGGAATAACGGTAACCCTTATGGGATTTGCCTTAAATCATACATGATGTCTGTTTGTAAGGTCATCTGCCCTGAGGTTGGTTGGATCCTCAAATAGCACTGCCAAAGGTTATGCTGTTACAGGGAAACCTCAACAACCAATGCCGGCACCAAAATGAGGCGTACTAGGCAAGATGAGGAGTGAAGTAGTTTACCAAGTTAACCCTTTCCGCTCGTGTGTCGACCTGAGGTCGACAGCCGTCATTCAGCGTTATAGCTTGTGCATTGACCCTGAATCAACACAATGTTTTGCCACTCGTTGCTAGGTTACCTGGAATGCCAGGGCTTTTGTACTTCGTTTCTTAAGTGCTGGTCCCTTCCAGAAACTGAAAGAAACCATATGGGTGTGTTTTAGTTTCTCTTTGGTTGGCAAAACCGCTCTATTTCCTTGACAATGGAAAGCAGTCGCATGAAGCAACATGGCGGCGCACAGTCTGACTGAAGCTGAGATTCTTGCGTCTATTTCGGCTGATTTTTTTTATAGTGACCATGAAAGTGATAAAAAATTTGAATCTGGCGATGAAAGTGATATATCTATTAGTGATTCAAATGACGATATTGATATCAGCATCGCAAGAAATCATGGAGGAGGCGATAGTATTTTGACTCGTCCCGGTCCCAGTCATACAGTGCTGACTTCAAACATACCTTGGAGATCGCAGAGAACGGGTGATGCAGGATTACCCAAATTTCCTTACAGATTAGTCAGTGTATTCATAAACTGTGGCAATAGACTTAAAATAGAACTAGAGTACTGGTAGCTACTTTTTACTGATCAGTTGATAACCTCTATTGTCCATGAGACAAACAAATTTGCCAAAATGAAGTTATAGCAAAATACTCCACTTCAGAATAGATCTATCTGGTTTTCTTGGAAAGCTGTGACATTAGAAGAGCTGAAGGCATTTATTGGATGTAATTATTAACATGGGGATGAACATTAAGGCAGAAATGCAGGATTATTTTAGTGCAGACTGGTTGGATAAGCAAGCAGGGCTCCATCCAAGCATTTGCTTTGAACACTTCCACACACTCAAGACATACCGTTAAGAAAGTGAAAAACATGATTTTGTGTCATGTACAGACCATACATTCATTAATTTTGTAGTTTCTTCCTGTAGATATTGTTACAACCAGTACTTAACACCAGGTTTTAAAATATGAAGAATGCTGACAGAAATAAATACGAGTTGGGAGAAATCAGGACGTACAAATAATTCGAGTGGAAAGGGTTAATGGCTGTGGGGTTTGGGTCATGTAGCTATCGGCTTGCATTCGGGGGATAGTGGGTTCAAATCCCACTGCTGGCAGCCCTGAATATGGTTATCCATGCTTTCCCATTTTCACACCAGGCAAATTGCACTTTAATTAAGGCCATAGTCGCTTCTTTTTCACTCCTAACCCTTTCCTATCCCATCGCCGCCATAAGACCTATCTGTGTCGGTGCACATAAAACACATTGTAATTGAGTGAGGTAGTTTGCCATTGCTTTCCTCACTGGGTCAGAAAGTGCTATTGCAGCATGACTGACTCTATGAGCAACACCTTTCATAACAATCAGACGCAACGGTCTGCTCTGAATGTCATTACTCAGCATCACCCACACGCCAGCAGCTTCCATTCTGTCGCAGCCATGGATGAGACTGCAACTTAAGTAGAAGCTACATTTTGATCTGGCATGTAACAAGAGACTGATGCAAAATGGCTGCATCAATCAGGAAATGGCAGTTGATGGATCAGACATGATATAAAATAAAAATTAGTATCTTCTGAAGATGTTCGTAATTTTATCATCTTATCATTGTTTTTGTTTTTTTTTTGTAATTTTATTAAAATGCTATTTGTTGGGGTGATGACCATGTGGATCTTTTGCCCCTACTGGCACCATATTGTATGAACCTGCATGTAATTGGAATTATAGTAGTGTGGAATGTTGTATGTGAGGAAAGGAAGATTAAGGATATCACAAACATCCAGTCCCCAGTCCCCAAACCAGAGATATTAATCATTACAATTAAAAACCCCTGACCTAGCCGGGAATTTAACCCGAGTTCGCCGGGTGAAAGGCGGATGCATTGCCACGTACACCGCAGGGCCAGACACTTATCATTGTTAAAAGTGAACGTGACATAATTTTCTTTCTTTTTGGAATCTTTGAGCAGCTTAGTAGAAGGTTTGTTTCTGATTTCATTGATAAATTTGTTGACAAAACTCTTTTAAAACATTCCTCTTAGCTATGGTATAAATTATATCCATTTCTTTCTTAAAATTTTCTTCAGACATTGGGATATAAAGGGCTCTGTCAATTAAGCTAAAAATGCCGCTCTTTTCTGGGTTTCAGGATGAAGCGAGTCATGTTTAATAGTGTTGACAGTCTATGTGGGTTTCCAGAATATTTTGAAAGAAAGTTTGTTGCTGTGACTATATAAACTTAGATATGATAATTTTACTATTTCTTTTTTGTTCTTCACTAAGCTGAAGATGCCCCCAGGAGGGATGAAACATGTACCTATAACTTCACTTTAAGCATAAAAACTTTTGTAGGTATTGTAAAGGTGGAACTTTTAATGTTAATATCTTTAAATGGGACCATACATGTTGGTTAGTCTTTCCCTCATCATCCTCAAAGCCCTATGTGTGTGTTTTTTTATTATTTCATCTTGTCCAGTAGATTTCATGATCCTAATTCCTTCAGGTCTTTCTCTTTCTGTTTGTGGCAATTTGATCTAGTGGTTTTATTTTTAAGAATGTTTATTATTATTATTATTATTATTATTATTATTATTATTATTATTATTATTATTATTATTATTATTATTATTATTATTATTATTATTATTATATAATTCGCTGGGGCCATCAAGGTCACGTTAAGTCTTGTTGCATTTGACACTGAACTTGGCCTTCTTTAGAGCCCAAATTTCCCTCATTCTTTGTGAGTGGGCCTGCTTACGCTCCTCTGTCCAAGGGGCACCGTGTCTTCTCTTCGGTTGCTCGTCTCGGTTTAGCCCGTTCGTCAATATTTTCTTGCGGAAGAGATCTCTGTTAAAGGCGTCTTCAGCTGAGATATGTAGCATTTGCAGGTCTTCTTTGGTATTTCTAAACCAGGGAATTGTGGTTTTGGGGTTTGAATCAAAAAAGTGAAAGATTTCTTTAGTTAACTTTCTTCTGTCCATTCTTTTCAGATGACCGTAAAATCGTGCCCGTCTTTTTCTGATTGTGTCGGTAATTTTCTCTATTTTGCTGTAGACTTCCTTGTTGGATCTCTTTTGATGGATTCCATTTCTGTACTTCCTCTCACAATTTTGCGTTCTCTTTTCTCCAGTTCTTCAAGGAGTCCTTTGTTGGCATTTAGAGACAGGGTTTCGGCTGCATATAGAACTACTGGCTTCAGACCTGTTTCATAGTGACGTATCTTGGTGTGTTGGGAAAGGCATTTTTTGTTGTAGATTGTGCGGGATGTTTGGTAGGCTATTTCCAGTTTGCGTACTCGCTCCTGAAGTGCTTCTTTGTCCAGTCCATTTTTCATGATGATCTCACCCAGGTATTTGAATTTGTCTACTCGGGTGATGTATTTTGTATGGAGTTTTGGTGGAGCCTCTTTGATGTTAGTCATTACTTCTGTTTTCTCAAACGATATCTGCAAACCAGTTTGTTCGGCAATTTCCTTTAAAATTTCAACTTGAGCTCTAGCAGTTTCTATGTCATTTGAGAGAACAGCAATATCATCGGCAAATGCTAAGCAGTCTGTTGCGATCGCCTTGGATTTGGTTCCTATTCTCAATGGACTGTAGTTGGTCTTCTGTAATCTCACCCGCCAGGTTCTGATGATCTTTTCAAGAACACAGGATTTCAAAGGAATGCGAGAGACATGGAACTTCACCTTGGATTTTGTATCGGTCAGGGTGGCTCTAATTAATGCCAGCAGTTTCAAATCAACTCCAAATTCACTTAAGATGTTTAGCAGGACTTCCCGGTCAATGGAGTCGTAAGCTTTCTTAAAGTCCACAAAGACGGACACATACTGCTTGGACCTTAGTGTACAATATCTGATGATCGTTTTGAGATTTTGGATCTGTTCAGCTGTTGAGTGACCTTTTCTGAACCCTCCTTGGTATTCACCTATTTGATGTTCGACTTGTGCTTCCAAACGCTCCAGGATGGCAAGTGATAGAATTTTGTAAGTCACGGGTGGCAAGGATATTCCTCTGTAGTTGTTGATGTTCTTCATGCTGCCTTTTTTGTGTAATGGATGGATCAAAGCTATTTTCCAATCTTCGGGTAGGGTCTTCTTGTTCCAAATTTCTTCTATTTGCTTTTGCAAGATATCAAGTGATTCCTCTGGGGCATATTTCCATAGTTCTGCTACTACTGAGTCTCCCCCGGCGCTTTGTTATTTTTGAGACGGGCAATGAGGCGCTTTATTTCATCTCTGTTGGGTGGTCTGGAATCTGGGTACCTGAGTAAGGGTTCCTTGGTCTCAATGGTGCTTTGCGGTTTAGAGCAATTAAGTAAATTCTTGAAGTAATCTGCCAGAACGCTGCAATTTTCTTCATTTGACGTCGCCAGTGTGCCGTCCTCTCGCTCAGAGCACAGAGATGGTGGTTTATAGCCAGTGAGTTTGTGTTTGAAGGCTCTGTAGTACTCTCTGCTTTCATTCTTCCTAAGGTTTTGTTCTATCTTTTCAATGAGAGATTTTTCGTATTTACGTTTCTCAGTTCTGAACACCTTAGCTACTTGGGCACGTTGGGTTTTGTAGGTTTCCCAATCATTTTCTGATTTCGTAGAGTAGTACTGTTTCCACGCATTGAGTCTTTCTTGGAGGACTGATTCGCAGGTACCATTCCACCAGGCATGCTTTTTGCTTCTCTAGATTTCTGCAACGTCTTTGGCGGCCTCAACAAGGAGACTTTTGGCGTTGTTAAAGTCACAGTCATTTGGTCTAGCCTTCTCCTGGAACTCCTCGACCCTTTGCCGAAGTTTATCATTGTCGAAGCGTGTGATCTGTTTGGTTGTCTTCCTTGTGTTTGCGGGAATTGGTTTGAATTTGATAAGAGACATATAATGAACTGAGGCCACACTGATGCCTTTCTTTACCTTGACGTTCATAATCTCAGGGCTGTTTCTCCTGGAGATTGCAACATGATCAATTTGGAACTCTCCGAGAGCTTGAATGGGAGAATGCCAAGTCATTTGCTTTCTGGGTAGATGGCGAAAGTGGGTCGACATGACCTGCAGGTTGTGATTTTCGCAAATGGACACCAGTCTTTTGCCGTTGGGATTGGTTCTTTTGTGAGCAAGGTAATTTCCTATAACTTTCTTGTACTTGTGTTCACGACCTAGTTGGGCATTGAAGTCACCCGAAAGAAGCTTGACATGGTGTTTGGGGATTTTGTTTAATTTTTCATCCAGTAGGTCCCAGAAATTATCAACTTCGTCTGGATCAGACTTGTTCTTATCGTTTGTAGGAGCATGTGCATTAACTAGGGCGTAGGTTTTGTTCGTGCATTTAATTGTGAGTATAGACAATCTGTCATTCACTAGTTCGAAATTTGCAACCAATTAAAGGATCTTGGTTCTAACAGCAAACGCGGTTCCAAGCATCACAGCTCCGTTGAGGATTGCTCTTTGCGCTTTGCTCTTGAAAAATCGGTAGCCTTCGGATTAAAAAAATCTCTTCATCTGTGTACCTTGTTTCCTGTAGGGCGATTATGGATATCTGATTTTTGTGAAGAGCTTTGGTGAGGGTTTTCAGCTTGCCAGTTTGTGTAAGTGAATTTATGTTGAAAGTTGCTAGAAAGGTTTTAGATTTTGGCCTGAGTTTTTGACTCTTCGGGGTACACTGAGACGCTCCGACTCGTCTCTTGCATGATGTTGAGTCTCCCCCAGAATCCGAACGAGACTCGTGCGCCGTGGCGTTCACGACGAGGGATTTATCCGAAGATTTACCCCCTGGGATATGTTTCCTGAAATGTTGTGCCATCATGCTTTTTGACTTGACTTTGCTTTGGACGGGTACCCATCCTTTTGCAACTAGGGTTGTTAGCCCTAGAGGTTGCCTCATGATGTTTTCTGATTTCTGGTCATTTACCAGTCTTCGCCGTAACCCTGCAAGGGACCAGTTTTTTTTTCACGGTGGTATTTTATTTCCCTACTACCCTCTGACTCTGCTGGCGGCAGAGCCAGCGAGCTTCCCCAATTCCAATGGGATGCGCCCGATGGAGGTAACCGGTAAATCCCCACACGGGTATTATTATTATTATTATTATTATTATTATTATTATTATTATTATTATTATTATTATTATTATTATTATTATTATTATTATTATTATTATTATTATTATTAACTGCCCATGGTAAAGTTCCTCTACTTCCTCAATGATAATCATTTCCTAATCTGTCAGTACATGTTTTGTTCATGTATTTGTTTTGTTGTACTTTATGTAATTGTTCATTTATTTTATATTTTCAGGATTACAAGATAAAAGTTGGCCTAACAAAAGTAAAAAGGAACACTGAAAGGTTCAGGTCAAGAATACCATTTGGCCCCAAAGGTTTTGATGAGCCGATTGATATTTGTGGGCCCTGTAAATGTGAGGACGGCAAAAAATAACAAGAATTGTTACTACAAACAGATAAATTATATCCTTTTTAAGAGTTTGCGTATATGAAGTGCATTTGGTAAAGTTTGAATAAATACCTTGTCTATTTTTAAGAGAGATCTAGCATATGAATTGTGTGGAGCAATGAAACAGTCTGATGTTGTTCTGTCAAGTATTTGATTTTTATAGAATTTGTAGTAAAACTTTGTGAAGAATGTGATGTACCCTCATTGAGTATGCACCGAGATTATAAGTTAATATTTAATTCATAACTTAACCGGACAAAAAATTACGTCACCCCTGGAGAAATCATTACAAACATCATTTAATACCGCATAACTCCACCTCTGGACTAGATAACTGCCTAGATTCAGTTAATAACTGGATTCAGTTAGTGAGTGTGCAAGGTTGAGCAGGTATGTTGCATCCAGGTTAAGCCACTCACTGAGGGTTTGATTGTGCAATTCCATAAAATTGTGGGTATGCTGATGCCAGTGTTTTACTCACTGTTTTAACATGTCTCACAGATTTTCAATGGAGTTCAAGTAAGGTAATTTTGGAGGCCAAACAAGATGTAATAGGGTGGGGAAGTGTTAATAAAACCAGTCACATATGCGTCCTGCTCAATGAACTTCACTGTTGTTGCCTTGAAAAATTGGGGTATCCTAGTCTTCATGCAGATATTGACTGAAAGGCAACACCTGATCATCCAGAATATTTAAATAAACATGCTATTTCATGTTAGTGTACACTTTAGTGAACTGGCCCAATCCATGATATGAAAAAATACCCCCAGAATATCACAGACTCACCTCTGGCTTGAACCTGCCCTTGCACACATCTGGGATGAAATGCTTCATTTGGCCTTCGGTGCACTCAACCACATGTGCCTTTGGAATACAGGCAATAATGTGATTCGTCAGACCACATTACATTCCGCCAGTCAGCTACTGTCCATGTTCAATTATTTCTAGTCCATTGAAGATGCGCAGCTTTATGTGCCTGTATGAGAAATGGCCTCCTGCTAGGTGACAGACTCCAAATGTTCATTTCATGCAGTTCCCAGGTAAGGTTATTTGCTTTATGCCCCATCAACTACCTTTACGGTTTTTGGAGACACCGAGGTGTTGGAATTTTGTCCTGTAGGAGTTCTTTTACGTGCCAGTAAATCTACCGACACGAGGCTGACATATTTGAACACCTTCAAATAAAACCGGACTGAGCCAGGATCAAACCTGCAAGTTGGGGTCAGAAGCCAGTGCCTCAACTCTCTGAGCCATTCAGCCTGGCATGCAGTTCCCGTTGCAATGTTCTCTTGCTAACATGTTCGGATGGACCTTCATTCACTGACTGCAGCAATTGCTGTTGGACTTGGAAGCAATTTTGATTCACAAGCTGTAAAACATGTCTCCGGTCCCTCTCAATCAGAATCTTATGTCCTTTGCTAGGCACTTGACATTCATTTGAAGTGCCATGTTGTTTTTCACAGAAATGTTTAATTGTTGACTGCGTAGTCTACTTTGCCAGTTTATTATCCCTACAGCTCCTTGTAACATTTAAGACAATGTTCAACTTCTCTCTTCACTATTGCAATCTTTACTTCTTCAGTATCATGTTCTTCAAAAATTGCCAGTACAGCGCCAATCATTCTGAAGGCCTCAGCCATTTTCTTCATTGTCAGCTTTCTTAGAGGCTGAACTTCCTTGACTTCTGTTTCTTCTTTAATACTGTTCTCATTCATAATGATGAAATCTTTGTTGCTCAGATCTTCGGAACGAGAGGTTTGGAGGTCACACACATTCTCTTCATCGACATCAGTGAATCCATGTTCGCAATTTCTCTTGATTGCACCGGTGACGTCACTGATCACTTCATCACCTAGCTTCAGTTTCCTCCATACACCATTCATACATTTCGGAATAATGTCAGTCCATGCATCTCTAATAATATCAATCGCCATCTTAATATTAAACTTTTGCCAGAAAATCTTGATGGTAAGTTTGTTATTCAAATCACATTCTTTTGTAAGATTGGAAAAAGTTATACGCAGATAGTATGCCTTGAATGTAGAAAAAAACTCCCTCATCCATGGGTTGTAGGATAGATATAGTGTTCGGTGAGAGAAATAGGACTTCAATGTTTTTATTTGAATCAATAATGGAAAGTGGGTGGCTGAGAACATTACCAAAAAAGAGAAGCATTTTGAAAGGAATTTTTTCTTTCTCACAGTAGGCCTTCAATTCTGTATTCATTTCATTAACAAAATATACCCTGCTCTCAGAAATACGTACATTTTTCTCATTGCTTTCAAGTTTTATAAGTGGAACAATGTGTCAGATACT
The DNA here is from genome assembly GCF_040414725.1 of Anabrus simplex. Classification (NCBI taxonomy): domain Eukaryota; kingdom Metazoa; phylum Arthropoda; class Insecta; order Orthoptera; family Tettigoniidae; genus Anabrus; species Anabrus simplex. Next base: position 1,755,459,603 of record NC_090265.1, read on the forward strand.
GGTACTTACATTATAATATGCTATAGATTTCCACTGTTCTCATTTTGAGGTTTGGTAGCCCTCAATATATGTTACTGATTTTCTATGGTTTCTCCAGCAAACAATACTTTCCATTTTCAGTTAATATTGTGCATGTGGACAAGACATTATGTGGCACTTATAAAAAAGTTAACAACACTGCTTTTACCTGAGATAGGTTCTTTGTCACAGTTTATACCGTAATTATTTTCTTCTGCTGCTTCATCTACACTGACCTGTGTAGATGAGCAGTGAAGTCTGGTACATGATAGGACTGGAAATATGCACCATTTGGAGATCCAAGTTCTAATTGCAACACTCACAGCAGTGACAAGAAATCACCGAATTGCCTAGCTCACTTTTCCTGAGAATGATCAGTATTCAAGTGGTTGTAGATCAAGTGGAATGAGAATTACTACAAGGTTTTCAAAGTCTTCTCAAAAGAAACTGTTCCATCTTGAGACATGTCTGGGACACTGTCACCATATACAAGGTGGTTGGAAACAACGTGAACCGGGTATATGAGCGTTGAATGCTGGTCATAGTGATAAGCATTTTGAAAAAATTACATTGATATCTTGCACTGTTGTATTTTATTAGCTGCTGAAGTCAGTCAATCAGATCTCTTTGAGGGCGAATTCAAATGGGCTTTGCGGGACAGTGTTGCTAAATCTGCTCGCGGCTTATGGCTGGCTTGAGAGTGCCCGTAGAAGAAATACACTTCTCCAAGGGAGGGACTTGAACAAGGACCTCCCTTCTGATAGGCTCGGCACATAACAAGTATGCTATAGTGGCAATGGCTGCAACTCATGGTGTGTTAGTGTTTAATGCTTATTTCTTCGCATAGATCTCAAGGACGACAATAAAATTTTGATTTCCACCTATTCAATACATTAAAAAAAAATTATAAAATTGGATCTCATCCTTATTTTATTGCTTGATTATTAAAACATAGGACATGTTTCGTTCATATTTTGAACATCTTCAGCTATAAATATTCTTACAAGGTTAAACCAGAAACATTATTCTAGAACTTACACTTACAGTTTGCCGTTGACAAACTTATCCATAATAAACTTTAAAAAACCTCTTAAATATAAAGCGTTTATATATTACGTCGTCTTATTAAAAACAATATTACTATTTGTTGAGTTTGAAACTTTAAAACTTTATTCTAATATTTAAAATAAAATGCCATTAGTTAGTCTTTGTTAACAATCTGTTGAAATTGCTGAATGTCTTAATATTTGTTAAAATACACGTTAAATATTTTTTTATAATTGGCGTGAGCTTTTCCACACGTTGTACCATATGGAAATCAAATCTTAATACACTAAAAAAACAGCTGAGTTTAGCGGTTTATTTCGTCCGTAAAATGACAAAACTGATATCTATCTGCATACTAGAGAGAAGCTTGTTGGCATTCTAGATAAGAAACAAAAGACTTTAGAACACAAACTTTTCCATTTGAATGAGAGTAAATTAAACTTAAGGGATCAGCCGACAAGAATAAATAATTCCACTCCAACTTTAAAAGATGTACCCACTACGATAAATTTGTCTAACACTACATTCACTGAGTACGAAATAAGTTTACTTAATAAAGGATCAAAATTCAACTGGCATAACCCACACATAATGGAAGACTTGATAACTACAATAGCAGAAGCAGAGTCGAATGTAGGACAAGTACCAGTTAATTCATAAATGATACTAGGTGTGATATCAAAAAGAAGCTTCCTACCTTAGTTGAAGAATTAATTAACAATTGAGATTCGACTCAATCTAAACAAATCAATAGTTTAAGAACCAAAATTAAGAATAGCAATGTAATAGTAACTAAAGCAGAAGAAGGTGAAACTACAGTTCTTTTAAACAAACACAATTACATTAGTAAAACAGAAGCATTTTTTCAGATAATAATCTATATATATAAAATAACTTGTCCTGACTGACTGACTGACTGATTTATCATCGCCGAGCCAAAACTACTGGACATAAAGAAATGAAATTTTGTGAATACATTCATATTAAGATGTAGGTGCTCGCTAAGAGAGGATTTTTGGATATTCCGTCGCTAAGGGGGTGAAAAGGGGGTTGAAATTTTAAAATGAGTGTATCTATATCTCAAAACTTTAAAAGTTTACAGATGTAAAAATTGGTATTTAGGATCTTCTTTAACAATAAGGAAACACATATTTTTTTTGTTTTCAGACAATTCCAATAGGAGGGGTGAAAAACGGTGAAAAAGGGGTTGAATGCCTTTAATCAGGATACCGGTACTTATATCTCAGAAACTGAAATTATTACAGACCTGAAAATTGGTACGCTTGATCTTTTTTAAAAATAAAGAAACACGTATTTTTTGTTTTTGGAAAATCCAATTAATGGGAGGGGGAAAAGGGGGTTAAATTATTAAAATGAGTGTATCAATATCTCAAAACTTTGAAAGTTTACAGGTGTAAAAATTGGTATTTAGCATTTTCATTATAAATAAAGAAACACGTATTTTTTTGTTTTCGGAAAATCCCAATAGGAGGGGTGAAAAATGGGTTGAATGCCTTTAATGACGATACTTATATCTCAGAAACTAAAGATATTACAGACCTGAAAATTGGTGTATGGGATCTCCTTTAAAAATAAAGAAACACGTATTTTTTGTTTTTGGAAAATCCAATTAATGGGGGGTGAAAAAGGGGTGCATTTTTAAAATGAGTGTATCTATATCTCAAAACTTTTAAAGTTTACTGATGTAAACATTGGTATTTATAATCATCATTAAAAATTAAGAAACACGTATTTTTTTGTTTTCGGAAAATCCCAATAGGAGGGGTGAAAAGGGGTGAAGAATGGGTTGAATGCCTTTAATGAGGCTACTTATATCTCAGAAACTGAAGATATTACAGACCTGTAAGTTGGTGTATGGGATCTCCTTTAAAAATAAAGAAACACGTATTTTTTTGTTTTTGGAAAATCCAATTAATGGGGGGTGAAAAAGGGGTGCATTTTTAAAATGAGTGTATCTATTTCTCAAAACTTTTAAAGTTTACAGATGTAAACATTGGTATTTATAATCATCATTAAAAATTAAGAAACACGTATTTTTTGTTTTCGGAAAATCCCAATAGGAGGGGTGAAAAGGGGTGAAGAATGGGTTGAATGCCTTTAATGAGGCTACTTATATCTCAGAAACTGAAGATATTACAGACCTGAAAATTGGTGTTTGGGATCTCCTTTAAAAATAAAGAAACATGTATGTTTTTGTTTTTGGAAAATCCAATTAATGAGGGGGTGAAAAGGGGGTGAATTTTTAAAATGAGTGTATCTATATCTCAAAACTTTTAAAGATTATAGATGTAAAAATTGGTATTTAGAATCTCTTTTAAAAATTAAGAAACAAGTATTCTTTTGTTTTCGGAAAATCCCAATAGGAGGGCTGGAAAGGGGTGAAGAAGGGGTTGAATGCTTTTAATGAGGCTACTTATATCTCAGAAAATGAAGATATTACAGACCTGAAAATTGCTGTATGGGAACTCCTTTAAAAATAAAGAAACACGTATTTTTTGTTTTTGTAAAATCCAATTAATGGGGGGCGAAAAGGGGGTGAATTTTTAAAATGAGTGTATCTATATCTCAAAACTTTTAAAGTTTACAGATGTAAAAATTGGTATTTAGAATCATCATTAAAAATTAAGAAACACGTATTTTTTTGTTTTCGGAAAATCCCAATAGGAGGGGTGAAAAGGAGTGAAAAAGGGGTTGAATGAATTTAATGAGGCTACTTATATCTCAGAAACTGAAGATATTACAGACCTGAAAATTGGTGTTTGGGATCTCCTTTAAAAATAAAGAAACACGTATTTTTTGTTTTAGGATAATCCAATTAATGGAGGGTGAAAAGGGGTGAATTTTTAAAATGAGTGTATCTATATCTCTAAACTTTTAAAGTTTATAGATGTAAACTTGGTATTTAGAATCTCCTTTAAAAATAAAGAAACACGTATTTTTTGTTTTCGGAAAATCCCAATAGGAAGGGTGGAAAAGGGTGAAAAAAGGGTTGAATGCCTTTATGAGGCTACTTATATTTCACAACCTGAAAATATTACAGACCAGAAAATTGGTGTTTGGGATTTCCTTTAAGAATAAAGAAAAACGTAATTTTTGTTTTTGGAAAATCCAATTAATGAGGGGGGTGGAAACGGGGTGAATTTTTAAAATGAGTGTATTTATATCTCAAAACTTTTAAAGATGTAAAAATTGGCATTTAGAATCGCCTTTAAAAATAAAGAAACATGTATACTTTTGTTTTCAAAAAATCCCAATAGGAAGGGTGGAAAAGGGTGAAAAATTGGTTGAATGCTTTTAATGAGGCTACTTACATTTCAGAACCTGAAGATATTACAGACCTGAAAATTGGTATTTGGGATCTACTTTAAAAATAAAGAAACAGGTATTTTTTCGTTTTTGGAAAATCCAAATAATGGGGGGTGAAAAGGGGGGTGAATTTTTAAAATGAGTGTGTCTACATCTTAAAACTTTAAAAGTTTACAGATGTAAAAAATTGGTATTTAGAATCTCTTTTAAAAATAAAAGAACACGTATTTTTTTTGTTTTCCGTAAATCGCAATAGGTGGGGTGTAAAAGTGTGAATAATGGGTTGAATGCCTTTAATGAGGAGACATACTTCCCAGAAACTGAAGAAATTACAGAACTGAAAATTCGTATATGGGAACGCCTTTAAAAATAAAGAAACACAGGTTTTTTTGTTTTTGAAAATCCACATAGTGGCGGTTAAACAGGAGTGACAAATTGGGGCGAATTTTTTGAAAGACTATATCTACAGAATATCTGAGAAACGTAAAATGTTACAGACGTAAAAAGTGTGTATTTGGAATCTCCTGTAAATGTAAAGAAACATAGGTGATTTGTTTTTGGAAACTCCCTTTAAGGGGAACTAAAAAGGGGTGAAATTTCAAAATGAGAATTTCTACAGTATCTCAAAAAAATAAAAGCAAGTCGGGCTGGAGCGATGTATATATAAATATTTAAAAATGAAAAAAGACGTGAATTAATGAGGCACTTCCAGAAATCTCAGAAATTTGAAACTTGGTACGAGGGAAACTGATGACCCCAGGATCCCTAGAAAAATCGGAAATTCTCAAAATTCCCTGAAGGGGGCACGCTGGGGGGGCTCCAATTTTGGGCTCAGTATAAGAACACAGTCGTATAGTATATCCAAAACGATAACCTATAGTTTTCGTGGGCTTAAACATTTTCGGGAATTTCCTCATTTTTATCCCCCATCCCCCCAAATCAAGATGGCGGCACAATCTGCGAGACGAGGTAGACAATTGAAATTTGGTGAAATTATAGCTTTTGGTCCGTAACCGACGGGAAAATTCCAAGATGTTCAAATTTTTCACCTTTTACCCCCAAAGATATCGAAATATTGAGGCAATTTTAATGACTGTGCAGACATTCCTTTTGAGCTATTGTTTGGCTAAACGGTAAGTCGTATCACAAAACGGATGGCACAATGTCCCTTCAATTCGGAGTGATCTACTGCTTTGGTCCTGTGTCATTTTGTCGTATCTCTCTCCCTTATACGTTAAATTTGGCCGTATTTCTGGATTGTTCGTAAATTTGGTGATTTTTACAAGTATATTTTATTGTTTGACACACTTATAAGAATGATAGGATCATCACGTTGTGTGCGCACATTGGCACGATTAAGGGACATATGTGTACCAAATTTCATGATTCTAGCTTATACATAAGTAGGCAAAATGTAATGTAAAATGTAAAAAATGCACCCAAATTTCACCCTATTCAAATCTTAAACTCAATATACCCCTTAATATAGGAGATACGAGGAAATGGTTTAGAAACAAACATGTAGAGCGATAAATGTGGCGTCTGATGGCGCAAACCGTTTCTTAATATCATAAACCGTTTAGGAGATATGAATCTCGAAGTGGAAGTCTGCACTTTTCAACGTGCTAATGCTTATCCGTCATCTATTCTATATATATAAAAGCAAGTCGGGCTGGAGCGATGTATATATAAATATTTAAAAATGAAAAAAGACGTGAATTAATGAGGCACTTCCAGAAATCTCAGAAATTTGAAACTTGGTACGAGGGAAACTGATGACCCCAGTATCCCTAGAAAAATCGGAAATTCTCAAAATTCCCTGAAGGGGGCACGCTGGGGGGGCTCCAATTTTGGGCTCAGTATAAGAACACAGTCGTATAGTATATCCAAAACGATAACCTATAGTTTTCGTGGGCTTAAACATTTTCGGGAATTTCCTCATTTTTATCCCCCATCCCCCCAAATCAAGATGGCGGCACAATCTGCGAGACGAGGTAGACAATTGAAATTTGGTGAAATTATAGCTTTTGGTCCCTAACCGACGGGAAAATTCCAAGATGTTCAAATTTTTCACCTTTTACCCCCAAAGATATCGAAATATTGAGGCAATTTTAATGACTGTGCAGACATTCCTTTTGAGCTATTGTTTGGCTAAACGGTAAGTCGTATCACAAAACGGATGGCACAATGTCCCTTCAATTCGGAGTGATCTACTGCTTTGGTCCTGTGTCATTTTGTCGTATCTCTCTCCCTTATACGTTAAATTTGGCCGTATTTCTGGATTGTTCGTAAATTTGGTGATTTTTACAAGTATATTTTATTGTTTGACACACTTATAAGAATGATAGGATCATCACGTTGTGTGCGCACATTGGCACGATTAAGGGACATATGTGTACCAAATTTCATGATTCTAGCTTATACATAAGTAGGCAAAATGTAATGTAAAATGTAAAAAATGCACCCAAATTTCACCCTATTCAAATCTTAAACTCAATATACCCCCTTAATATAAGAGATACGAGGAAATGGTTTAGACACAAACATGTAGAGCGATAAATGAGGCGTCTGATGGCGCAAACCGTTTCTTAATATCATAAACCGTTTAGGAGATATGAATCTCGAAGTGGAAGTCTGCACTTTTCAACGTGCTAATACTTATCCGTCATCTATATATATAAAAGCAAGTCGGGCTGGAGCGATGTATATATAAATATTTAAAAATGAAAAAAGACGTGAATTAATGAGGCACTTCCAGAAATCTCAGAAATTTGAAACTTGGTACGAGGGAAACTGATGACCCCAGGATCCCTAGAAAAATCGGAAATTCTCAAAATTCCCTGAAGGGGGCACGTTGGGGGGCTCCAATTTTGGGCTCAGTATAAGAACACAGTCGTATAGTATATCCAAAACGATAACCTATAGTTTTCGTGGGCTTAAACTTTTTCGGGAATTTCCTCATTTTTATCCCCCATCCCCCCAAATCAAGATGGCGGCACAATCTGCGAGACGAGGTAGACAATTGAAATTTGGTGAAATTATAGCTTTTGGTCCCTAACCGACGGGAAAATTCCAAGATGTTCAAATTTTTCACCTTTTACCCCCAAAGATATCGAAATATTGAGGCAATTTTAATGACTGTGCAGACATTCCTTTTGAGCTATTTTTTGGCTAAACGGTAAGTCGTATCACAAAACGGATGGCACAGTGTCCCTTCAATTCGGAGTGATCTACTGCTTTGGTCCTGTGTCATTTTGTCGTATCTCTCTCCCTTATACGTTAAATTTGGCCGTATTTCTGGATTGTTCGTAAATTTGGTGATTTTTACAAGTATATTTTATTGTTTGACACACTTATAAGAATGATAGGATCATCACGTTGTGTGCGCACATTGGCACGATTAAGGGACATATGTGTACCAAATTTCATGATTCTAGCTTATACATAAGTAGGCAAAATGTAATGTAAAATGTAAAAAATGCACCCAAATTTCACTCTATTCAAATCTTAAACTCAATATACCCCCTTAATATAAGAGATACGAGGAAATGGTTTAGACACAAACATGTAGAGCGATAAATGAGGCGTCTGATGGCGCAAACCGTTTCTTAATATCATAAACCGTTTAGGAGATATGAATCTCGAAGTGGAAGTCTGCACTTTTCAACGTGCTAATACTTATCCGTCATCTATATATATAAAGCAAGTCGGGCTGGAGCGATGTATATATAAATATTTAAAAATGAAAAAAGACGTGAATTAATGAGGCACTTCCAGAAATCTCAGAAATTTGAAACTTGGTACGAGGGAAACTGATGACCCCAGGATCCCTAGAAAAATCGGAAATTCTCAAAATTCCCTGAAGGGGGCACGCTGGGGGGCTCCAATTTTGGGCTCAGTATAAGAACACAGTCGTATAGTATATCCAAAACGATAACCTATAGTTTTCGTGGGCTTAAACATTTTCGGGAATTTCCTCATTTTTATCCCCCATCCCCCCAAATCAAGATGGCGGCACAATCTGCGAGACGAGGTAGACAATTGAAATTTGGTGAAATTATAGCTTTTGGTCCCTAACCGACGGGAAAATTTCAAGATGTTCAAATTTTTCACCTTTTACCCCCAAAGATATCGAAATATTGAGGCAATTTTAATGACTGTGCAGACATTCCTTTTGAGCTATTGTTTGGCTAAACGGTAAGTCGTATCACAAAACGGATGGCACAATGTCCCTTCAATTCGGAGTGATCTACAACTTTGGTCCTGTGACATTTTGTCGTATCTCTCTCCCTTATACGTTAAATTTGGCCGTATTTCTGGATTGTTCGTAAATTTGGTGATTTTTACAAGTATATTTTATTGTTTGACACACTTATAAGAATGATAGGATCATCACGTTGTGTGCGCACATTGGCACGATTAAGGGACATATGTGTACCAAATTTCATGATTCTAGCTTATACATAAGTAGGCAAAATGTAATGTAAAATGTAAAAAATGCACCCAAATTTCACCCTATTCCAACATTAAACTCAATATACCCCTTAATATAGGAGATACGAGGAAATGGTTTAGAAACAAACATGTAGAGCGATAAATGTGGCGTCTGATGGCGCAAACCGTTTCTTAATATCATAAACCGTTTAGGAGATATGAATCTCGAAGTGGAAGTCTGCACTTTTCAACGTGCTAATACTTATCCGTCATCTATATATATAAAAGCAAGTCGGGCTGGAGCGATGTATATATAAATATTTAAAAATGAAAAAAGACGTGAATTAATGAGGCACTTCCAGAAATCTCAGAAATTTGAAACTTGGTACGAGGGAAACTGATGACCCCAGGATCCCTAGAAAAATCGGAAATTCTCAAAATTCCCTGAAGGGGGCACGCTGGGGGGGCTCCAATTTTGGGCTCAGTATAAGAACACAGTCGTATAGTATATCCAAAACGATAACCTATAGTTTTCGTGGGCTTAAACATTTTCGGGAATTTCCTCATTTTTATCCCCCATCCCCCCAAATCAAGATGGCGGCACAATCTGCGAGACGAGGTAGACAATTGAAATTTGGTGAAATTATAGCTTTTGGTCCCTAACCGACGGGAAAATTCCAAGATGTTCAAATTTTTCACCTTTTACCCCCAAAGATATCGAAATATTGAGGCAATTTTAATGACTGTGCAGACATTCCTTTTGAGCTATTGTTTGGCTAAACGGTAAGTCGTATCACAAAACGGATGGCACAATGTCCCTTCAATTCGGAGTGATCTACTGCTTTGGTCCTGTGTCATTTTGTCGTATCTCTCTCCCTTATACGTTAAATTTGGCCGTATTTCTGGATTGTTCGTAAATTTGGTGATTTTTACAAGTATATTTTATTGTTTGACACACTTATAAGAATGATAGGATCATCACGTTGTGTGCGCACATTGGCACGATTAAGGGACATATGTGTACCAAATTTCATGATTCTAGCTTATACATAAGTAGGCAAAATGTAATGTAAAATGTAAAAAATGCACCCAAATTTCACCCTATTCAAATCTTAAACTCAATATACCCCCTTAATATAAGAGATACGAGGAAATGGTTTAGACACAAACATGTAGAGCGATAAATGAGGCGTCTGATGGCGCAAACCGTTTCTTAATATCATAAACCGTTTAGGAGATATGAATCTCGAAGTGGAAGTCTGCACTTTTCAACGTGCTAATACTTATCCGTCATCTATATATATAAAAGCAAGTCGGGCTGGAGCGATGTATATATAAATATTTAAAAATGAAAAAAGACGTGAATTAATGAGGCACTTCCAGAAATCTCAGAAATTTGAAACTTGGTACGAGGGAAACTGATGACCCCAGGATCCCTAGAAAAATCGGAAATTCTCAAAATTCCCTGAAGGGGGCACGTTGGGGGGCTCCAATTTTGGGCTCAGTATAAGAACACAGTCGTATAGTATATCCAAAACGATAACCTATAGTTTTCGTGGGCTTAAACTTTTTCGGGAATTTCCTCATTTTTATCCCCCATCCCCCCAAATCAAGATGGCGGCACAATCTGCGAGACGAGGTAGACAATTGAAATTTGGTGAAATTATAGCTTTTGGTCCCTAACCGACGGGAAAATTCCAAGATGTTCAAATTTTTCACCTTTTACCCCCAAAGATATCGAAATATTGAGGCAATTTTAATGACTGTGCAGACATTCCTTTTGAGCTATTTTTTGGCTAAACGGTAAGTCGTATCACAAAACGGATGGCACAATGTCCCTTCAATTCGGAGTGATCTACTGCTTTGGTCCTGTGTCATTTTGTCGTATCTCTCTCCCTTATACGTTAAATTTGGCCGTATTTCTGGATTGTTCGTAAATTTGGTGATTTTTACAAGTATATTTTATTGTTTGACACACTTATAAGAATGATAGGATCATCACGTTGTGTGCGCACATTGGCACGATTAAGGGACATATGTGTACCAAATTTCATGATTCTAGCTTATACATAAGTAGGCAAAATGTAATGTAAAATGTAAAAAATGCACCCAAATTTCACTCTATTCAAATCTTAAACTCAATATACCCCCTTAATATAAGAGATACGAGGAAATGGTTTAGACACAAACATGTAGAGCGATAAATGAGGCGTCTGATGGCGCAAACCGTTTCTTAATATCATAAACCGTTTAGGAGATATGAATCTCGAAGTGGAAGTCTGCACTTTTCAACGTGCTAATACTTATCCGTCATCTATATATATAAAGCAAGTCGGGCTGGAGCGATGTATATATAAATATTTAAAAATGAAAAAAGACGTGAATTAATGAGGCACTTCCAGAAATCTCAGAAATTTGAAACTTGGTACGAGGGAAACTGATGACCCCAGGATCCCTAGAAAAATCGGAAATTCTCAAAATTCCCTGAAGGGGGCACGCTGGGGGGCTCCAATTTTGGGCTCAGTATAAGAACACAGTCGTATAGTATATCCAAAACGATAACCTATAGTTTTCGTGGGCTTAAACATTTTCGGGAATTTCCTCATTTTTATCCCCCATCCCCCCAAATCAAGATGGCGGCACAATCTGCGAGACGAGGTAGACAATTGAAATTTGGTGAAATTATAGCTTTTGGTCCCTAACCGACGGGAAAATTTCAAGATGTTCAAATTTTTCACCTTTTACCCCCAAAGATATCGAAATATTGAGGCAATTTTAATGACTGTGCAGACATTCCTTTTGAGCTATTGTTTGGCTAAACGGTAAGTCGTATCACAAAACGGATGGCACAATGTCCCTTCAATTCGGAGTGATCTACAACTTTGGTCCTGTGACATTTTGTCGTATCTCTCTCCCTTATACGTTAAATTTGGCCGTATTTCTGGATTGTTCGTAAATTTGGTGATTTTTACAAGTATATTTTATTGTTTGACACACTTATAAGAATGATAGGATCATCACGTTGTGTGCGCACATTGGCACGATTAAGGGACATATGTGTACCAAATTTCATGATTCTAGCTTATACATAAGTAGGCAAAATGTAATGTAAAATGTAAAATATGCACCCAAATTTCACCCTATTCAAATCTTAAACTCAATATACCCCCTTAATATAGGAGATACGAGGAAATGGTTTAGAAACAAACATGTAGAGCGATAAATGAGGCGTCTGATGGCGCAAACCGTTTCTTAATATCATAAACCGTTTAGGAGATATGAATCTCGAAGTGGAAGTCTGCACTTTTCAACGTGCTAATGCTTATCCGTCATCTATATATATAAAAGCAAGTCGGGCTGGAGCGATGTATATATAAATATTTAAAAATGAAAAAAGACGTGATTTAATGAGGCACTTCCAGAAATCTCAGAAATTTGAAACTTGGTACGAGGGAAACTGATGACCCCAGGATCCCTAGAAAAATCGGAAATTCTCAAAATTCCCTGAAGGGGGCACGCTGAGGGGGCTCCAATTTTGGGCTCAGTATAAGAACACAGTCGTATAGTATATCCAAAACGATAACCTATAGTTTTCGTGGGCTTAAACATTTTCGGGAATTTCCTCATTTTTATCCCCCATCCCCCCAAATCAAGATGGCGGCACAATCTGCGAGACGAGGTAGACAATTGAAATTTGGTGAAATTATAGCTTTTGGTCCGTAACCGACGGGAAAATTCCAAGATGTTCAAATTTTTCACCTTTTACCCCCAAAGATATCGAAATATTGAGGCAATTTTAATGACTGTGCAGACATTCCTTTTGAGCTATTTTTTGGCTAAACGGTAAGTCGTATCACAAAACGGATGGCACAATGTCGCTTCAATTCGGAGTGATCTACTACTTTGGTCCTATGTCATTTTGTCGTATCTCTCTCCCTTATACGTTAAATTTGGCCGTATTTCTGGATTGTTCGTAAATTTGGTGATTTATACAAGTATATTTTATTGTTTGACACACTTATAAGAACGATAGGATCATCACGTTGTGTGCGCACATTGGCACGATTAAGGGACATATGTGTACCAAATTTCATGATTCTAGCTTATACATAAGTAGGCAAAATGTAATGTAAAATGTACAAAATGCACCCAAATTTCACCCTATTCCAAATTTAAACTCAATATACCCCTTAATATAGGAGATACGAGGAAATGGTTTAGACACAAACATGTAGAGCGATAAATGAGGCGTCTGATGGCGCAAACCGTTTCTTAATATCATAAACCGTTTAGGAGATATGAATCTCGAATTGGAAGTCTGCACTTTTCAACGTGCTCATGCTTATCCGTCATCTATTCTATATATATAAAAGCAAGTCGGGCTGGAGCGATGTATATATAAATATTTAAAAATGAAAAAAGACGTGAATTAATGAGGCACTTCCAGAAATCTCAGAAATTTGAAACTTGGTACGAGGGAAACTGATGACCCCAGGATCCCTAGAAAAATCGGAAATTCTCAAAATTCCCTGAAGGGGGCACGCTGGGGGGCTCCAATTTTGGGCTCAGTATAAGAACACAGTCGTATAGTATATCCAAAACGATAACCTATAGTTTTCGTGGGCTTAAACATTTTCGGGAATTTCCTCATTTTTATCCCCCATCCCCCCAAATCAAGATGGCGGCACAATCTGCGAGACGAGGTAGACAATTGAAATTTGGTGAAATTATAGCTTTTGGTCCCTAACCGACGGGAAAATTCCAAGATGTTCAAATTTTTCACCTTTTACCCCCAAAGATATCGAAATATTGAGGCAATTTTAATGACTGTGCAGACATTCCTTTTGAGCTATTTTTTGGCTAAACGGTAAGTCGTATCACAAAACGGATGGCACAATGTCCCTTCAATTCGGAGTGATCTACAACTTTGGTCCGGTGACATTTTGTCGTATCTCTCTCCCTTATACGTTAAATTTGGCCGTATTTCTGGATTGTTCGTAAATTTGGTGATTTTTACAAGTATATTTTATTGTTTGACACACTTATAAGAATGATAGGATCATCACGTTGTGTGCGCACATTGGCACGATTAAGGGACATATGTGTACCAAATTTCATGATTCTAGCTTATACATAAGTAGGCAAAATGTAATGTAAAATGTAAAAAATGCACCCAAATTTCACCCTATTCCAACATTAAACTCAATATACCCCTTAATATAGGAGATACGAGGAAATGGTTTAGAAACAAACATGTAGAGCGATAAATGTGGCGTCTGATGGCGCAAACCGTTTCTTAATATCATAAACCGTTTAGGAGATATGAATCTCGAAGTGGAAGTCTGCACTTTTCAACGTGCTAATGCTTATCCGTCATCTATTCTATATATATAAAAGCAAGTCGGGCTGGAGCGATGTATATATAAATATTTAAAAATGAAAAAAGACGTGAATTAATGAGGCACTTCCAGAAATCTCAGAAATTTGAAACTTGGTACGAGGGAAACTGATGACCCCAGGATCCCTAGAAAAATCGGAAATTCTCAAAATTCCCTGAAGGGGGCACGCTGGGGGGGCTCCAATTTTGGGCTCAGTATAAGAACACAGTCGTATAGTATATCCAAAACGATAACCTATAGTTTTCGTGGGCTTAAACATTTTCGGGAATTTCCTCATTTTTATCCCCCATCCCCCCAAATCAAGATGGCGGCACAATCTGCGAGACGAGGTAGACAATTGAAATTTGGTGAAATTATAGCTTTTGGTCCCTAACCGACGGGAAAATTCCAAGATGTTCAAATTTTTCACCTTTTACCCCCAAAGATATCGAAATATTGAGGCAATTTTAATGACTGTGCAGACATTCCTTTTGAGCTATTGTTTGGCTAAACGGTAAGTCGTATCACAAAACGGATGGCACAATGTCCCTTCAATTCGGAGTGATCTACTGCTTTGGTCCTGTGTCATTTTGTCGTATCTCTCTCCCTTATACGTTAAATTTGGCCGTATTTCTGGATTGTTCGTAAATTTGGTGATTTTTACAAGTATATTTTATTGTTTGACACACTTATAAGAATGATAGGATCATCACGTTGTGTGCGCACATTGGCACGATTAAGGGACATATGTGTACCAAATTTCATGATTCTAGCTTATACATAAGTAGGCAAAATGTAATGTAAAATGTAAAAAATGCACCCAAATTTCACCCTATTCCAAAATTAAACTCAATATACCCCTTAATATAGGAGATACGAGGAAATGGTTTAGAAACAAACATGTAGAGCGGTAAATGTGGCGTCTGATGGCGCAAACCGTTTCTTAATATCATAAACCGTTTAGGAGATATGAATCTCGAAGTGGAAGTCTGCACTTTTCAACGTGCTAATGCTTATCCGTCATCTATTCTATATATATAAAAGCAAGTCGGGCTGGAGCGATGTATATATAAATATTTAAAAATGAAAAAAGACGTGAATTAATGAGGCACTTCCAGAAATCTCAGAAATTTGAAACTTGGTACGAGGGAAACTGATGACCCCAGGATCCCTAGAAAAATCGGAAATTCTCAAAATTCCCTGAAGGGGGCACGCTGGGGGGGCTCCAATTTTGGGCTCAGTATAAGAACACAGTCGTATAGTATATCCAAAACGATAACCTATAGTTTTCGTGGGCTTAAACATTTTCGGGAATTTCCTCATTTTTATCCCCCATCCCCCCAAATCAAGATGGCGGCACAATCTGCGAGACGAGGTAGACAATTGAAATTTGGTGAAATTATAGCTTTTGGTCCCTAACCGACGGGAAAATTCCAAGATGTTCAAATTTTTCACCTTTTACCCCCAAAGATATCGAAATATTGAGGCAATTTTAATGACTGTGCAGACATTCCTTTTGAGCTATTGTTTGGCAAAACGGTAAGTCGTATCACAAAACGGATGGCACAATGTCCCTTCAATTCGGAGTGATCTACTGCTTTGGTCCTGTGTCATTTTGTCGTATCTCTCTCCCTTATACGTTAAATTTGGCCGTATTTCTGGATTGTTCGTAAATTTGGTGATTTTTACAAGTATATTTTATTGTTTGACACACTTATAAGAATGATAGGATCATCACGTTGTGTGCGCACATTGGCACGATTAAGGGACATATGTGTACCAAATTTCATGATTCTAGCTTATACATAAGTAGGCAAAATGTAATGTAAAATGTAAAAAATGCACCCAAATTTCACCCTATTCAAATCTTAAACTCAATATACCCCCTTAATATAAGAGATACGAGGAAATGGTTTAGACACAAACATGTAGAGCGATAAATGAGGCGTCTGATGGCGCAAACCGTTTCTTAATATCATAAACCGTTTAGGAGATATGAATCTCGAAGTGGAAGTCTGCACTTTTCAACGTGCTAATACTTATCCGTCATCTATATACATAAAAGCAAGTCGGGCTGGAGCGATGTATATATATATATTTAAAAATGAAAAAAGACGTGAATTAATGAGGCACTTCCAGAAATCTCAGAAATTTGAAACTTGGTACGAGGGAAACTGATGACCCCAGGATCCCTAGAAAAATCGGAAATTCTCAAAATTCCCTGAAGGGGGCACGCTGGGGGGCTCCAATTTTGGGCTCAGTATAAGAACACAGTCGTATAGTATATCCAAAACGATAACCTATAGTTTTCGTGGGCTTAAACATTTTCGGGAATTTCCTCATTTTTATCCCCCATCCCCCCAAATCAAGATGGCGGCACAATCTGCGAGACGAGGTAGACAATTGAAATTTGGTGAAATTATAGCTTTTGGTCCCTAACCGACGGGAAAATTCCAAGATGTTCAAATTTTTCACCTTTTACCCCCAAAGATATCGAAATATTGAGGCAATTTTAATGACTGTGCAGACATTCCTTTTGAGCTATTTTTTGGCTAAACGGTAAGTCGTATCACAAAACGGATGGCACAATGTCCCTTCAATTCGGAGTGATCTACAACTTTGGTCCGGTGACATTTTGTCGTATCTCTCTCCCTTATACGTTAAATTTGGCCGTATTTCTGGATTGTTCGTAAATTTGGTGATTTTTACAAGTATATTTTATTGTTTGACACACTTATAAGAATGATAGGATCATCACGTTGTGTGCGCACATTGGCACGATTAAGGGACATATGTGTACCAAATTTCATGATTCTAGCTTATACATAAGTAGGCAAAATGTAATGTAAAATGTAAAAAATGCACCCAAATTTCACCCTATTCCAACATTAAACTCAATATACCCCTTAATATAGGAGATACGAGGAAATGGTTTAGAAACAAACATGTAGAGCGATAAATGTGGCGTCTGATGGCGCAAACCGTTTCTTAATATCATAAACCGTTTAGGAGATATGAATCTCGAAGTGGAAGTCTGCACTTTTCAACGTGCTAATGCTTATCCGTCATCTATTCTATATATATAAAAGCAAGTCGGGCTGGAGCGATGTATATATAAATATTTAAAAATGAAAAAAGACGTGAATTAATGAGGCACTTCCAGAAATCTCAGAAATTTGAAACTTGGTACGAGGGAAACTGATGACCCCAGGATCCCTAGAAAAATCGGAAATTCTCAAAATTCCCTGAAGGGGGCACGCTGGGGGGGCTCCAATTTTGGGCTCAGTATAAGAACACAGTCGTATAGTATATCCAAAACGATAACCTATAGTTTTCGTGGGCTTAAACATTTTCGGGAATTTCCTCATTTTTATCCCCCATCCCCCCAAATCAAGATGGCGGCACAATCTGCGAGACGAGGTAGACAATTGAAATTTGGTGAAATTATAGCTTTTGGTCCCTAACCGACGGGAAAATTCCAAGATGTTCAAATTTTTCACCTTTTACCCCCAAAGATATCGAAATATTGAGGCAATTTTAATGACAGTGCAGACATTCCTTTTGAGCTATTGTTTGGCTAAACGGTAAGTCGTATCACAAAACGGATGGCACAATGTCCCTTCAATTCGGAGTGATCTACTGCTTTGGTCCTGTGTCATTTTGTCGTATCTCTCTCCCTTATACGTTAAATTTGGCCGTATTTCTGGATTGTTCGTAAATTTGGTGATTTTTACAAGTATATTTTATTGTTTGACACACTTATAAGAATGATAGGATCATCACGTTGTGTGCGCACATTGGCACGATTAAGGGACATATGTGTACCAAATTTCATGATTCTAGCTTATACATAAGTAGGCAAAATGTAATGTAAAATGTAAAATATGCACCCAAATTTCACCCTATTCAAATCTTAAACTCAATATACCCCCTTAATATAGGAGATACCAGGAAATGGTTTAGAAACAAAGATGTAGAGCGATAAATGAGGCGTCTAATGGTGCAAACCGTTTCTTAATATCATAAACCGTTTAGGAGATATGAATCTCGAAGTGGAAGTCTGCACTTTTCACGTGCTAATGCTTATCCGTCATCTATATATATAAAAGCAAGTCGGGCTGGAGCGATGTATATATAAATATTTAAAAATGAAAAAAGACGTGAATTAATGAGGCACTTCCAGAAATCTCAGAAATTTGAAACTTGGTACGAGGGAAACTGATGACCCCAGGATCCCTAGAAAAATCGGAAATTCTCAAAATTCCCTGAAGGGGGCACGCTGGGGGGGCTCCAATTTTGGGCTCAGTATAAGAACTCAGTCGTATAGTATATCCAAAACGATAACCTATAGTTTTCGTGGGCTTAAACATTTTCGGGAATTTCCTCATTTTTATCCCCCATCCCCCCAAATCAAGATGGCGGCACAATCTGCGAGACGAGGTAGACAATTGAAATTTGGTGAAATTATAGCTTTTGGTCCCTAACCGACGGGAAAATTCCAAGATGTTCAAATTTTTCACCTTTTACCCCCAAAGATATCGAAATATTGAGGCAATTTTAATGACTGTGCAGACATTCCTTTTGAGCTATTGTTTGGCTAAACGGTAAGTCGTATCACAAAACGGATGGCACAATGTCCCTTCAATTCGGAGTGATCTACTGCTTTGGTCCTGTGTCATTTTGTCGTATCTCTCTCCCTTATACGTTAAATTTGGCCGTATTTCTGGATTGTTCGTAAATTTGGTGATTTTTACAAGTATATTTTATTGTTTGACACACTTATAAGAATGATAGGATCATCACGTTGTGTGCGCACATTGGCACGATTAAGGGACATATGTGTACCAAATTTCATGATTCTAGCTTATACATAAGTAGGCAAAATGTAATGTAAAATGTAAAAAATGCACCCAAATTTCACCCTATTCAAATCTTAAACTCAATATACCCCCTTAATATAGGAGATACGAGGAAATGGTTTAGAAACAAACATGTAGAGCGATAAATGAGGCGTCTGATGGCGCAAACCGTTTCTTAATATCATAAACCGTTTAGGAGATATGAATCTCGAAGTGGAAGTCTGCACTTTTCAACGTGCTAATGCTTATCCGTCATCATCTATATATATAAAACTAGCAAGGTACCCGTGCTTCGCTACGGTATTATACTGAAATTTATAATTGAATGCATATTGTTTTAGATATATAATCTGCCGAAATTCGCGATCTGACTCGTTTTCTATTAGATTACGGCACGTTTCCTCCCATTTTTCAATATTCCTTTCCAGCAATCGATTTCGTACTTCCCGGGCTAGGCTCAGGTATTCTTCCCGGTCAGTTGGGTCCGTAAATCTTTGCCATACCGTATTTTCCTATAATCATTTTTAATCTGGATAAAATCCTTCAGGAGATCCGGCGTGGTGTCATATTGGGTGCCTTGGCGGCACTGAACCCGCGGCCGGACTGCATTCTTAGTCATTACCCGTCCAGGAGCCGTTTCCAGCGCGGTCCGCATATTTGACGACGGTCCGGAACATTATTATTATTATTATTATTATTATTATTATTATTATTATTATTATTATTATTATTATTAATGTTCTTCTTCTTCTTATTATTATTACTATTATGTGTTGCTGGGATGAATGATGACAGGGAAAACCGGAGTATCCGGATAAAAACCTGTCCCGCCTCCGTTTTGTCCAGCACGAATGTCACATGGAGTGACCGGGATTTGAACCACGGAACCCAGCTGTGAGAGGCCGGCGCGCTGCCGCCTGAGCAATGGAGGATCCTTATAAGTACATTAAGAACAGTAAAATCAATTCGTCTCACCTCCTTTTACACCCCACCGCCGTTAGTTTTTACTGCCAACCCCCCCCCAAAAAAAAAATTAAAAGAAGGCGTGTTTCTTTATGTTTAAGGGAGATTCCAAACACCAATGTTCACGTCTATTACCTTCAGTTTTGAGATATAAGTATCCCCATAAATATAATTTACTTTTGTCACTTCATTTCAAACTACTCCCCCCCCCCTAAGTGAATTTTCAAGCAAAAAATACTTGTTTCTTTAATAGTGAAGGATCTTCTAAATACCAATTATCACGACTCTAACTTCTTCACTTTTAGATTTATGTGTCCTCATGAAAGGAATTCAACTCCTTTACACTCCCGCCCCCCAAGATGGTTTCCCCCCAAAACGCGTTTTTCTTTGTTTATAAAGGAGATCCAAATACGAATTTTCACGTCTGTAACAACTTTAGTTTTTATTAGATGTATATATTCTCATACAATTAAAGTCAATTAATTTTTCAATTCTTTCACCCCCCTCCCCCCGCTTCATTGGATTTTCCGAGAATACGTGTTTCTTTACTTTTAATGCAGATTGCAAATATCAAATTTCACGTCTGTAACATCTTCATTTTTAAGATATCAGTAGCCTAATTAAAAGAATTCAACACCATTTTCAGTCACTTTCACCCACTCTCCACCCAAGTGGTATTTCCGAAAATTAAAAATACACGTTTCTTTATGTTTAATAGAGATAACAATACCATTTTTCACTTCTGTAACATGTTAAGTTTTTTTAGATATACTGTAAAAATTCTCATTTTAAAATTTCACCCCTTTTGGGTTCCCCTTAAGTGGAGTTTCCAAAAATAAATCACCTATGTTTCTTTACATTTACAGGAGATTCCAAACACCCACTTTTTACGTCTGTAACATTTTACGTTTCCAAGATAATCTTTCAAAAATTTCACCCCAATTTGTCACTTCTGTTTAACCGCCATTAATAGGATTTTCCAAAAACTAAAAAAATACGTGTTTCTTTATTTTTAAAGGAGATCCCATATACAAATTTTCAGTTCTGTAATATCTTCCGTTTCTGAGATATATGTATCCTCATTAAAGGCATTCAACCCACTTTTTACCCTTTTACACCCCTCCTATTGGGATTTACAGGAAACAAAAAAATACGTGTTCCTTTATTTTTAGAGGAGATTCTAACTACCAATTTTTACATCTGTAAATTTTAAAGTTTTAAGATATAGACACATTCATTTTAATAAATTCACCCCCCTTTTCACCCCTAAATATTTGGATTTTCCAAAAACGAAAAAATACGTGTTTCTTTACATTTAAAGTAGACCCCAAATACCAATTTTCAGGTCTGTAATATCTTCAGGTTCTGAAATATAAGTAGCCTCATTAAAGGCATTCAACCCATTATTCACCCTTTTACACCCTTCCTATTGGGATTTTCCGAAAACAAAAGAATACGTGTTTCTTTATTTTTAAAGGAGATTCTAAATACCAATTTTTGCATCTATAAACTGTAACAGTTTTGAGATATAGATACACTCATTTTAAAAAATCACCCCCTTTTCACCCCCCCATTAATTGGATTTTCAAAAACAAAAAAATACGTGTTTCTTTATTTTTAAAGGAGATCCCAAACACCAATTTTCAGGTCTGTAATATCTTCAGTTTATGAAATATATGAAGCCTCATCAAAGGCATTCAACCCCTTTTTCCACCCCTTTTCACCCCTCCTATTGCAATTTTCCGAAAACAAAAAATACGTGTTTCTTTATGTTTAATTAAGATTCTAAATACCAATTTTTACATCTGCAAACTTTAAAAGTTTGGAGATATAAATTCACTCATTTTAAACATTCACCCCCTTTTCACCCTCCCATTAATTGGATTTTCCAAAAACAAAAAAATACGTGTTTCTTTATTTTTAAAAGAGATCAAAAGTACCAATTTTCAGGTCTGTAATATCTTCAGTTTCTGAGATATAAGTACTTGTATACTGATTAAGGGCATTCAACCCATTTTCCGCATTTTCACCCCTTTTCACCCCTCCTATTGGGATTTTCTGAAAACAAAAAAATATGTGTTTCCTTATTTTTAAAGAAGATTCTAAATACCAATTTTTACATCTGTAAACTTTTAAACTTTCGAGATATAGACACACTCATTTTAAAATTTCACCCCTCTTTTCACCCCCTTAGCGAAGGAATATCCAAAAATCCTCTCTTAGCGAGCACCTACATCTTAATATGAATATATCCCCAAAATTTCATTTTGTTACGTCCAGTAGTTTTGGCTCTGCGATGATGAATCAGTCAGTCAGTCAGTCAGTCAGTCAGGACAAGTTATTTTATATATATAGATAGCTTGTCCTGACTGACTGACTGACTGACTGACTGACTGATTCATCATCGCCTAGCCAAAACTACTGGACATAAAGAAATGAAATTTTGAGGATATATTCATATTAAGATGTAGGTGCTCGCTAAGAGAGGATTTTTGGATATTCCGTCGCTAAGGGGGTGAAAAGGGGGATGAAATTTTAAAATGAGTGTATCTATATCTCAAAACTTTAAAAGTTTACAGATGTAAAAATTTGTATTTAGAAGGTCCTTAAAAAATAAGGAAACACGTATTTTTTTGTTTTCAAAAAATCCCAATAGGAGGGATGAAAAAGGGTGAAAATGGGGGAAAATTGGTTGAATGCCTCTAATCAGGATACCGGTACTTATATCTCAGAAACTGAAGATATTACAGACCTGAAAATTGGTACTTTTGATCTCTTTCAAAAATTAAGAAACACGTATTTTTTTGTTTTTTGAAAATCCAATTAATGGGAGGGTGAAAAGGGGGTGAATTTTTAAAATGAGTGAATCTATATCTCCAAACTTTTAAAGTTTGCAGATATAAAAATTGGTATTTAGAATCTTCATTAAAAATAAAGAAACACGTATTTTTTTGTTTTCGGAAAATCGCAATAGGAGGAGTGAAAAGGGGTGAACAATGGGTTGAATGCCTTTAATGAGGCTACTTATATCTCAAAAACTGAAGATATTATAGACCTGAAAATTGGTGTTTGGGATCTCCTTTAAAAATAAAGAAACACGTATTGTTTCTAGAAAACCCAATAAAGGGGGGGGGATGAAAAGGGGGTAATATTTTAAAATGCGTGTATCTATATCTCAAAACTTTTAAAGGTTATAGATGTAAAAATTGGTATTTAGAATCTACATTAAAAATAAAGAAACACGTATATTTTGTTTTCGGAAAATCCTAATAGGAAGGGTGGAAAAGGTTGAAAAATGGGTCGAATGCATTTCATGAGTCTACTTATATTTCAGAACCTGAAGATATTACACACATGAAAATCGGTGTTTGGGATCTCCTTTAAAAATGAAGAAACACGTATTTTTTGTTTGTTGAAAATACAATTAATGGGGGGTGAAAAGAGGGTGATTTTTTAAAATGAGTGTGTCTATATCTCAAAACTTTTTAAGTTTATAGATGTAAAAATTGGAATTTAGAATCTCCTTTAAAAATAAAGAAACACGTATTCTTTTGTTTTCGGAAAATCCCAATAGGAAGGGTGTAAAAGGGTGAATAATGGGTTGAATGCCTTTCATGAGGCTACTTATATTTCAGAACCTGAAGATATTACAGACCTGAAAATTGGTATTTTGGATCTACTTTAAAGTAAAGAAACACGTTCTTTTCGTTTTTTGAAAATCCACATATTGCGGGGTGAAAAGGGGGGGGGGTGAATTTTTTAAAATGAGTGTGTCTACATCTTAAAACTTTAAAATTTACAGATGTAAAAATTGGTAGTTAGAATCTCCTCTAAAAATAAAGGAACACGTATTTTTTGTTTCCTGTAAATCCTAATAGGAGGGGTGTAAAAGGGTGAAAAATGGGTTGAATGTCTTTAATGAGGATACACATATCTCAGAAACGAAAGATATTACATAACTGATAATTCGCATATGGGATCTTCTTTAAAACAAAGAAACACGTATTTTTTAGTTTTTGGAAAAGCCAATAAATGGCGGTTAAACAGTAGTGAAAAATTGGGGTGAATTTTTTGAAAGACTATATCTACAGAATATCTTGGAAACGTAAAATGTTACAGACGTAAAAAGTGGGTGTAAATCTCCTGTAAATGTAAAGAAATATAGGTGATTTGTTTTTGGAAACTCCACTTAAGGGGAACTCAAAAGGGGTGAAATTTTAAAATGAGAATTTTTACAGTATATCTAAAAAAACTTAACATGTTACAGAAGTGAAAAATGGTATTATTTTATCTCTATTAAACATAAAGAAAAGTGTAATTTTAGTTTTCGGAAATACCACTTGGGTGGAGGGAGGGGGGGGGGGTAAAAGTGACTGAAAAAGGTGTTGAATTCTTTTAATTAGGCTACTGATATCTCAAAAATGAAGATGTTACAGACGTGAAATTTGATATTTGCAATCTGCTTTAAAAGTAAAGAAACACGTATTCTCGGAAGATCCAATGAAGTGGGGGGGGGGGTCAAATAATTGAAAAATTAATTGACTCAATTGTATGAGAATACATACGTCTAATAAAAACAAAAGTTGTTACAGACGTGAAAATTCGTATTTGGATCTCCTTTAAAAACAAAGAAAAACGTGTTTTGGTGGGGAAACCATCTTGGAGGGCGGGAGTGTAAAGGAGTTGAATTCCTTTCATGAGGACACATAAATCAAAAACTGAAGAAGTTAGAGTCGTGATCATTGGTATTTAGAAGATCCATTACTATTAAAGAAACAAGTATTTTTGCGGGAAAATTCACTTGGGGGGGGGGGGTATTGTGAAATGAAGTGAAAGAAAGTAAATTATTTTTATGGGGATACTTATATCTCAAAACTGAAGGTAATAGACGTGAACATTGGTGTTTGGAATCTCCCTTAAACATAAAGAAACAAGCATTCTTTTAATTTTTTCGGGGGGGGGGGGGAGGTGGCGGTAAATAAACTTAACGGCGGTGGGGTGTAAAAGGAGGTGAGACCAATTGATTTTACTGTTATTAATGTACTTATAAGGATCCTCCGTTGCTCAGGCGGCAGCGCGCCGGCCTCTCACAGCTGGGTTCCGTGGTTCAAATCCCGGTCACTCCATATATCATTCGTGCTGGACATAACGGAGGCGGGACAGGTTTTTCTCCGGATACTCCGATTTTCCCTGTCATCAGCCATTCCAGCAACACATAATAGTAATGATAATAATAATAATAATAATAATAATAATAATAATAATAATAATAATAATAATAATAATAATAATATTCCGGACCGTCGTCAAATGCGCGGACCGCCCTGGAAACGGCTCCTGGACGGGTAATGACTAAGAATGCAGTCCGGCCGCGGGTTCAGTGCCGCCAAGGCACCCAATATGACAGCACGCCGGATCTCCTGAAGGATTTTATCCATATTAAAAATATTATAGAAAAACATGGCAAAAATTTACGGACCCAACTGACCGGGAGGAATACCTGAGCCTAGCCCGGGAAGTACGAAATCGATTGCTGGAAAGGAAGATTTAAAAATGGGAGGAAACGTGCCGTAAAATAATAGAAAACCAGTCAGATCGGGAATTTTGGTGGATTCTCGCAGAAAACGAGTCAGATCGCGAATTTCGGCGGATTATATATCTAAAACAATAAGCATTCAATTATAAATTTCAGTATAATACCGTAGCGAAGCACGGGTATCTTGCTAGTCTCAAAAAAACTCAACACGTAACAGAAGTAAAAAATGTTATTTTTAATCTCTATTAAAAATAAAGAAACGTGTATTTTTAGTTTTCGGAAATAACACTTGGGTTAGAGTGGGGGGGGGTAAAAGTGAGTGGAAATGGTGTTGAATTATTTTAATTAGGCTACTGATATTTCAAAAAAGAATATGTTACAGACGTGAAATTTGATATTTGGAATCTGCTTTAAAAGTAAAAAACACGTATTCTCGGAAAATCCAATGAAAAGGCGGGGGAGGGGATGAAAGAATTGAAAAATTAATTGACTTATTTGTATGAGAATACATACATTTAACAAAAACTAAAGTTGTTACAGACGTGACCATTGGTATTTGGATCCCCTTTAAAAACAAAGAAAAACGCGTTTTGGGGGGAACCCATCTTGGGGGGCGGGAGTGAAAAGGAGTTGAATTCCTTTCATGAGGACACATAATCAAAAACTGAAGAAGTCAGAGTCGTGATAATTGGCATTTAGAATATCCTTTACTATTAAAGAAACAGTATTTTTTGCCGGATAATTCACTTGGGGGGGGGGGGAAGGAGTGTGAAAGGAAGTGAAAGAAAGTGAATTATTTTTATGGGGATACTTATATCTCAAAACTGAAGGTAATAGACGTGAACATTGGTGTTTGGAATCTCCTTTAAACATAAAGAAACACGCCTTCTTTTAATTTTTTTTGGGGGGGTGGGGCGTCTTAATAAACTTAACGGTGGTGGGGTGTAAAAGGAGGTGAGACCAATTGATTTTACTGTTCATAATGTACTTATGAGGAGCCTCCGTTGCTCAGGCGACAGCGCGCCGGCCTCTCACAGCTGGGTTCCGTGGTTCAAACCCCGGTCATTCCCTGTGACATTCATGCTGGACAAAGCGGAGGCGGGACAGGTTTTTCTTCGTTTACTCCGGTTATTCCTGTCATAATTCATTCCAGCAACACTGTCCAATATTTCATTTCATTTGTCATTCATCGATCATTGGCCCAGAGGTGTGCTTCAGCAGCCGGCACAATTCCTATTGTCGCCGCTAGATGGGGCTTTATTCATTCCATTCCTGACCCTGTCGAATGACTGGAAACAGGCTGCAGATTTTCGATGTACTTATTCTGATCATAATCGACCATTTTTAATCTTTCCTGGGTTCGTTTTCAACAGCCATCTTTTCCTTCGGAGAACGTCCTTAGATTACAGTAGATTCTCCTGGCATATAAATAAAAATTTAAACACATTTGAAATAAACGATAGGAATGCGATTGACCGTCAAATTGTTCACCTCTATAATAAGGTCAATAATGCACGGAAGTCAGTCATTCGTATCGTCAGAAACCCGCACACTTGCCTACCCGCGACAATGGTGCTGGTCACATTGTCAACAATGACAATGGCAGCAGATGTAATTTACCGCCAAGTAGCGGTCTTGCATCTTGCTGTGGGGTCCAGAACATCTAATAATAATAATAATAATAATAATAATAATAATAATAATAATAATAATGTTTTGGACCGTCGTCATATGTGCGGACCGCGCTGGAAACGGGTCTTGGACGGGTAATGACTAAGAATGCAGTCCGGCGGCGGGTTCAGTACCGCCAAGGCACCCAAGACGACATCAAGCCGGATCTCCTGAAGGATTTGATCCATATTAAAAATGCTTATAGGAAAAGATGGCAAAGATTTAGGGACCCTACTGACCGGGTTGAATACCTGGACCTACCCCGGGAAGTAAGAAATCGATTGCTGGAAAGAAAGATTGAAAAATGGAAGGAAACTTGCCGTACTCTATTAGAAAACGAGTCAGATCGCGAATTTTGGCCGATTCTCGCAGAAAACGAGTCGGATTGCGAATTTCGGTGGATTATATATCTAAAACAATAAGCATTCAATGATAAATTTCAGTGTAATACCGTAGCGAAGCACGGGTATCTTGCTAGTTATGTAATAACTAACAAAGACCCTATAAATAAAAATTCAGAAGAACCTAAAGAATATACTTAAAAATTCCACTTTCTAATTAACGAACAAGAGTATCAAAAATGATCAATATGAATCCCAAATTAAAACAGCTAAAGCTCTACCTAAAATCCATAAAGCGAATATGCCTGTGAGACCTATAATCAATAGTAGAGGAAGTCCTACTTATCAAATCTCAAAATTCTTACACCAAGTTTTACAGAAACATTACAAATTTAACAGCGATTCAATGATCAGTAGTTCAATTGAATTTCGCGAACAATTAAATAGTTTAGCTTACAATCGCATCAAGGGATGAGTTCTTATGATGTAACCAATATTATGTACCCAAGCATACCTATTAAAGAAACCATTGAAATCATCAAGACTAAACTAACCAAACAGGACAAGTTAAGTACATACAAAAGAGAAGAGTTTATAAATCCATTTAATTCTGTTTTAAACAACAATCATTTCACATTCAACAATAAAGTTTACAAACATATATGTTTGGGGATGGGAGAAAACACGTCTGGAATTTTAGCAAATATTTACATGGATCATCTAGAGCACAGCCAAATAAAAACAAGCAGAAAAGGACTATGTTTGCGGTTGAGATACGTAGACGATACTTTTGTTATAATAGATAGTAAACTCAATGACAGCGATAATATATTAAACTTCTTAAATAATCTAGACCAAAGAGTAAAATTCACTAAGGAGGAAGAAAATAATCATTCGTTAAACTTTTGGATATTACAGGAACACGAACAGAAAATAAAAATGACTTTCAGATTTATAGAAAGCCACCTTACGTTCCAATAGCTATCAAACAAGATTTCCTACACCCAGAATCATAGAAACAAGCAGCTTTTTTAGTCCGATGTACAGGGCCTTCAAAATGCCACTCTCTCATAATAATAAATAAATTAAATTTATAAAAGACTTAGCTTTTGTCAACTGTTATAAAATAGATGTTAGAAAATTATTAATAGAGTAAAATCGAAACTAGTCACTAACCTTATTCCGATCAAATTTGAAAAACCAAAACATGCAACATTTACATTCACCAACCCAGCAGTATATCAAATCACGAATCGATCAAAAACGGCAAGTTAATATTGCATTTAGAACACAAAATACAAATAGAAATATATTTTTCAACCATAATAGTGTAAATTCACACAACAAAAAATACAAAAGCTCGGGAATCTATAAGCTGATTTGCTTGGATTGTGGTTTTTCTTACGTTGGCCAAAC
Source organism: Anabrus simplex (assembly GCF_040414725.1). Classification (NCBI taxonomy): domain Eukaryota; kingdom Metazoa; phylum Arthropoda; class Insecta; order Orthoptera; family Tettigoniidae; genus Anabrus; species Anabrus simplex. The sequence goes on from NC_090265.1 coordinate 1,755,488,593, forward strand.
TGGCAGAAGTTTTATAACTAGATATTTAGAACATGTAAAGGCTGCTAAACATAACAAATTTTCCGCTATGAGTAATCATATGCAAGAAAAAGGTCACCATTTTACTACAATAGAAAAAGATTTAAAAAATAATCACAAAGGTCGTTAAAGGAAAATTAATTAATGAGCTGGAGAATATACATATCATCCTAGACAAACACTTCAATAGAGATAAAAACCCGAACGACGAAATAGAAATTCAAAACTTATTAATAGAACAAATTCCGAATCTAATACAAACATTCAAACTCAATAGCACAAAATTGACAAGCAATTTTATCCCGAATTACAATAATAGTCAATCTACGAATACAAAAACTTCCCCACACAACTTCTGAACATCCCCCTTCACGAATCACGCCATTCGCTAGAACGCAGCCCTCTGTTACCTCCCCTCCCAATGCCCCGCAGATACGGAGACACACATACAACACGAGGAGCGCAAGCTATCGTCAAACAGCTGAGTGCACTAGCGTAAATGCAAGCAGGAGTATAAGGGGTAAGTGCTGATCCTTCAAGGGTAGTTTTTCAACTTTTAAACCATCTAACATATTCTTACAAAAATATTTTCCTGTTACAGAGATGTCAAGAGACATACTTACGTAAAATTTGATGAAGTTACCACATGCTTATCACCAAAACATGACCGTCACCATTTGACTGAGTCCTTGCTTACGTCTGTAGGATTGCTGTACACTGGTAAAGTCTACAAGCAATTAGTGAATTTGAAAAATTGTACGTTAAATATTTAAAGTACGACAAGATCCATAACCTATAATCAACAGTGTGCATCAGTTTTGCTATTTTACGGACGAAATGAATAATGTTCACGCTTAAACTCAGCTATTTTGAGAGTTTAATAAAATTTCATTTCTATATGGTACAACGTGTGGAAAGGCTCACGCCAATTGTAACAAAATGTTTTAATGTGTATTTTAACTAATAATTTTAAGACATTCAGGAATTTTAACAGATTGTAAATGTATTTATACAGAGACTAACTATGGCATTGTATTTTAAATAGTAGAATAACGTTTTAAAGTTTCAAACTCAACAAATAGTCATATTGTTTTAATAAGACGACGTAATATATAAACGCTTTATATTTAAGAGGTTTTTAAACGTTTATTATCGATAAGTTTGTTAACAGTAAACCATAAGTGTAAGTTCTAGAATACTGTTATCTGTTTAACCTTGTACGAATATTTATAGCTGAAGATGTTCAAAATATGAACGAAACATGTCCTATGATTTAATATTTAAGCAAAAAAGGACGAGATCGTAATTTTATAATTGCTTTTCATGTATTGAATAGGTGGAAATCAAAGTGCTATTGTTCTCCTTTAACAGACTTTCAACTGGAAAAATGAGGATAGTCTCTTGCAATATAATGGCCAATCAGGCTAAGGTAAACATTAAGAACAGGTTCATAAATCTCAAGGTTAAAATAGGTAAGAGCTCGAAAGATATATGGTTTTTCAAGAAATGTTTAAAACAAACTTATACTAACATTTTTAAAGCCTATACAAAGACGTAATTCATCAACACAAAACTTAGTACACCCACAAAACTAGCTGAATGAAATATGGCTGAAGAACGGAACAAAAAAGCATTATAGACAAAATCGTTTTTGAACCTACAACTATACCACACACATTAGGAAATTTCTCAGCAGTTATCCCCTCTAGGATGGGGTTCAATCCAACTGTATACTAGAGAGGAGCTTGTCGACATTCTAGATAATTAACAAAATACTTTAGAAAACAAACTTTTCCATTTGAATGAGAGTAAATTAAACTTACGGTATCAGCCGACAAGAATAAATAATTCCACTCCAGCTTTGAAAGATGTACCCACTACGATAAATTTGTCTAACACTACTTTCACTGAGTACGAAATAAGTTTACTTAATAAAGGATCAAAATTCAACTGGCATAACCCACACATAATGGAAGACTTGATAACTACAATAGCAGAAGCAGAGTCGAATGTTGGACAAGTACCGTTTGATTCAGAAAATGATACTAGGTATGATATCAAAAATAATCTTCCTACCTTAGTTGAAGAATTAATTAACAATTGAGATTCTACTCAATCTAAACAAATCAATAGTTTAAGAACCAAAATTAAGAATAGCAATGTAATAATAACTAAAGCAGAAGAAGGTGAAACTACAGTTCTTTTAAACAAACATGATTACATTAGCAAAACAGAAGCATTTTTCAGATAATTATGTATTAACTAACAAAGACCCTATAAATAAAATTCAGAAGAACCTAAAGAATATACTTAAAACTTCCACTTTTCAATTAACGAACTAGAGTAGCAAAACGATCAATATGAATGCCAAATTACCAACGGCTGAAGCTCTACCTAAAATCCATAAAGCAAATATGCCTGTTAGACCTCTATTCAATAGTAGAGGAAGTCCTACTTATCAAATCTCAAAATTCTTACACCAATTTTTAAAGAAACATTACAAATTTAACAGCGATTACATGATCAATTGAATTTTGCAAAAAATTAAATAGTTTCAGCTTACAATCGCATCACAAGACGAGTTCCTATGATATAACCAATATGTACCCAAGCATACCTATTAATGTAACCCTTGAAATCATCAAGTCTAATCTAACCAAACAGGGCAAGTTAAGTACATGCGAAATAGAAGAGTTATTAAATCTATTACATTTTGTTTTAAACAACAGTTATTTCACATTCAACAATAAAATTTACAAACAGATATGTTTGGGGATGGGAGACCCCACGTCTGGAATTTTAGGAAATATTTACGTGGACCATCTAGAGCACAGCAAGAAAAAACAAGCATAAAAGGACTGTGTTTGTGGTTGTGATACGTAGACGATACTTTTGTTATAATAGATAGCAAACCTAATGACAGCGACAAAATATTAAACTTCTTAAATAACCTAGAAACAGAAAATAAATTTGACTTTCAGATTTATACAAAGCCATCCTACGTTCCAATAGCTATCATAAAAGATACCCTACACCGAAAATCACAGAAACAAGCCGCTTTTTTAGTCTGTTATACAGAGCCTTCAAAATGCCACACTCTGATAATAGTTTAAAGAAAGAAATTAAATTTATAAAAGACTTAGCTTCTGTCAACGGTTATAAAATGGTGTTGTTAAAAATATTAATAGAGTGAAATGGAAACTAGCCACTAACCGTACCGATCAAAACTGAAAAAACAAAATTCGCAACATTTGCGTTCACCAACCCAGCAGTACATCAAATCACAAATCCGATTAGAAACGGCATATTAATATTGCATTTAGAATACAAAATACAAATAGAAATATATTTTTCAACAATAATAGTGTAAATTCACACAACAACAAATACCAATGTTCAGGAATCTATAAGCCGATTTGCTCGGATTGTGGTTTTTCTTACGTTGGCCAAACTGGCAGAAGTTTTATAACTAGATATTTAGAACAAGTAAACGCTGCTAAACATAACAAATTTTCCGCAATGAGTAACCATATGGAAGGAAATGGTCACCATTTTACTACAATAGAAAAAATTAAAAATAATCAAAAAGGTCGATAAAGGAAAATTAATGAATGAGCTGGAGAACATACATATCTACCTCCAAAAACACTTCAATGGAGATAAAAATGATCGACGGAATAGAAATTCAAAACCAATTAATAGAACAAATTCCGAAGCTAATACAAACATTCAAACTCAATAGCACAAAATTGACAAGCAATTTCATCCCGAATAGTAATAATAGTTAATCTACGAATACAAAATCTCCCCCCACAACTTCTGAACATTCCCCTCTACGAATCACGCCATTCGCTAGAACGCCGCCCTCTGTTACCTCCCCTCCCAATGCCCCGCAGATACGGAGACACACATACAACACGAGGAGCGCAAACAGTCGTCAAACAGCTGAGTGCCCTAGCATAAATGCAGGCAGGAGTATAAGGGGTAAGTGCTGATCCTTCAGCGTTAGTTTGTTCAAATTTTAAACCATATAACATATTCTTACGAAAATATTTTCCTGTTACAGAGATGTCAACAGACTTACGTAAAATTTGATGAAGTTACCACTTGCTTATCACGAAAACTTGATTGTCACCATTTGACTGAGTCCTTGCTTACGTCTGTAGGGTTGCTCTACACTGGTAAGGTCTACAAGCAATTCGTGAATTTGAAAAATTGTACGTTAAATATTTTAAGTACGACAAAATTCATAACCTGTAATCAACAGTGGGCATCAGTTTTGTCAGCTGTTTTGAGAGAGTATTAAGATTTCATTTCTATATGGTACAATGTGAGGAAAAACTCACGCCAATTGTAACAAAACGTTTTAATGTATATTTTAAGAAATAATTGTAAGACATTCAGCAATTTTAACAGATTGTAAATGTATTTACAGAGAGACTAACAAATGGCATTGTATTTTAAATGTTAGAATAAGGTTTTAAAGTTTCAAACTCAACAAATAGTCATATTGTTTTTAATAAAACGACGTAATATATAAACGCTTTATATTTAAGCGGTGTTTAACGTTTATAATGGAAAAGTTTGTTAACAGCAAACCATAAATATAATTTCTAGAATAATGTTACTGGTTTAACTTTGTAAGAATATTTATAGCTGAAGGTGTTGAAAATATGAACGAATCCTAAGTTTTAATAACTAAGCAATAAAATAAGAATGAGATCCTAATTTTATAATTGCTTTTAATGTATTGAATAGATGGAAAACAATGTTTTATTGTTCTCCTTTAACAGACTTTCAATACGGAAAAATGAGGATAGTCTCTTGCAATAGCACTGAGGTTGATCAAGCCTCATGAAGATTTAGCAACATCGCCTCGTAAAGCCCATTATATTTTTCCCGTTAAGTGATCTGATTGGCTAACTTCAGCAGCTGATAAAATGACACCGGCGCGAGATATCGACGTAATTTTTCAAATGACTTAAGAGTATGACCAACTCTATGAAGCTGAAATAGCCGAATCACGTTGTTTCCGACCACCCTGTAAATCTACCACTTCCCTCTGAAGTCTTATAAGTAGAGATTTCTGTTTGGTCACTACTATATGGCCCGTTCCTTATTTTAGTTAAAACTTCCTCTTGTTTAAGCACCACACGTTTGTAATGCTATATGCAAACTATTTGTCTGTAAACTGTCATTGTCTGAGTTAATAAAAGTTGTATTGAAAACAAGCTGTGCACTTTTCTTTATCCCTTTTTCTGTGCAGAGATGCAGAAAGAAGCTGACAGTCAAGTGAGAAATTGGCTAGTGATCTTCATGAGTTTGCAAATTGTCAGTAAATGTTCACTTGAGATTACGAAGCTCTCCTCCACTAGTCAGCGAAACGCTGATTGGGGTATAGTATTTAAAACAAAGCGCTATAATCACAAAACGAATGACCTTTTCATGATAATCCGGACTGATTTATACCGCGCTCGATATAAACAGATAGTTTTATTTTTGTATAATTTGTAACCCCCTCTTTTGCAAGAGTGCACATAATACATAGGTATATATAAATAAAGTAAACAAACCTGAATCTATAACGTCAGCCGATGATACACCAGGAAAAACATTTTAAATTTCAACAACACATGGCTACGCAGGGTTACCAACATGACAACTAGAGAAAGAATGTATGGGTAGCATGCCGGGAAACCCTACAGAGGACGAGATCTTACGTGACGTTGTAGGGAAAGAAACGTGAGAGCATTAACCCTTTTATCCGTTTTACTCAACATACAGAATATTAACAAGGTATAAGATACCAATTAAAAGGATAACATTATAAATTAAAATAGTTAAATCGAACCACGAGGTTCCTATCGGTGGTTCTTCAGTAAATTAAATAACACAATATTACAATTACATTTAAGAAGGTGAGCATAACTTCGACGATGAAATTTACAAGGAAAATTGAACGGGGAATATGACATAATTGCAACCATCTTACAAGCCAAATGGATAAGAGTTTAAGAGGGAAGAAAACCACGGAAATTTAAATTTAGCGCAGAGGCCTTCAGAGGTGCAGTCCTCTCCTAATACACGTCAGTGAGGGACGCATAGCTCAACAGGTGCACATTAAATTGACGCGGAATTACTGTAGGCAACACGAACGGAAAAATTAAAATTTACATTTACACAAAAGGTTAATGAAAGGAATTACCTCCAAAACAAAGGATATGCCTAGCTGACGAACTAAGGCATTATAAAACAAAAACTGTGAAAACCAAGGTCTAAGGTACTCCGAACAAATGAATTTATAATTTAATTTAAAATTTGAGAAAAGAAAACGTACTTACCCCGGGATGACTGGAGCCGCTGAGCGGACCACCTTACAAGGTGCGTCCGATCGTTAAGACGTACGAAGAGAGAACAGAGTCTTGCTCATGCAAAGGAGCCAGAAGGCCGGAAATTAAGAAACACTCAAATAGCCAATCAGGGAAGCTAACTATGATTCGACCCGAAGTTTCACCAATACAATTTATCGTTATTTTTGCCAATCGGATTACAGCACCATATATTGTAATGTGGGAAATATATTCTAGAGGTTTCGATTGCGAAACTCAGCGATTTCGTGATCGGAGCCTCCACGTAGCAACTAGAGGGTGGTACAAAAATGGGTTACAACCTGTACAGTACTGGAGGTCTTCAATACCCCAAAATCATTGTCTCCCTTTCTTAACACTAAATATAATTGTCTCTTCTGCGAGTCCTGAAAATTCTTTAAATCCACAAAATTTCACAAATAAAACACATTCACATAAATTTACAGCAACTACGAAAAACAAGATTTATTTGAATTCTTCAAAAATGTCAGTTCCTTAATTTCTTTCAATGACGGTTTCCTGACAAGTCAAGTATTAAATGATTCCACCGACTATAAACTCACCACCGGCAACGTCCTCCACCGCCGATTCTCGAGCTCTGCTCGATAATAAATTAAAAACACTTTACTTTAAATGGCGGTTTTAAGTGGAGGTCTGAATTTTATGAAAACACACTGATACCAATATATATCACCCACTTCTTGATGTGACTTTTACTAAGAGTATCTTGGAAGCAGAATTTCCTAAGCTCGACCACAGGTACTGCTGTCCACAGGATCGCTGTCATCGACATCCTGTCAACACGGTTTCCCTTTTCAGTCCCACCAGGGTCTCCAATGAAGCTTCATTTAGTTCACTCGAATAGTGAACCCACTGTGAACATGTACGACATGGCGCAGTACTGGGCAACTGACACCACCAGGAATTCTGCGACAATGCACTCCCAGGTTGGATGCAAACAGGTCAGGATTTCATAGTGCGCCTTCCAACAGGCACGACAGGTTCCCTGTCTGGACCGGGTTATAGTGATCACTGGAACAAAGATCAACCGCAGCAGAAAAGGAAGTAATACAGAAAAGTCATAGCCTCGGCTATGCAGAAGAGTCTTTTGAGAAACGTAAACTGAAGGATGGTTTTTGTGTTTCTTTTCTTTTTTACGACTATTACTATAACAGAAAATCTTAATATTCCGTGCGAGGAGGATAACCTCGCCCCAAATATCTTTGGGAACTCCACGCCCTCCAGGGCAAGCATGTATACAAATTTACCAAGTATATAACAGACCAAACAAAATTAGGAAAATTTTCTGGAGTTTACCTTAATACCGGAAATTTTACAAGCGGTCCTTAGTTATGACAAGTGAATAAAATCTTAACCTAACAGACATACTAAATTATACCTAACATGATCTCAAACGACCATTCATATTACAACTAAAATCTTAAATAACCTCTAAACTTGCCAATGTATCCAGCCGGATATATACCCCAAAATTTGCTTGCAACTAAGTTTCCTTAAGTAACTAATAGTTTCTAAAGCATCATCTCATAACTAGGGGATCTTGACTTGCGACAAATGTACTCGACTGATCCTTTTCAGGATCGCTGACTAACAATGACACAGGGGTTAAAAATTTGAATATCGTGCAGGAACCTCGAAATCTGGGGGGCAACTTACTAATAACATGGTCCGCAGCACTACTCATAGTATGAATCTTTACATAAACCTGGTCACCCAAAGCAGATTGTGCGGTCTTCGCCCGAGATTATAGTTACGTTGAACTTTAGCGTAATATACTTTCAAATTCTTACGCGCACGGTGCCAAGCAGCAAGGATCGTTTCTGGATTTCCGACATCAGGTAGAATATCGTTAATAGGCCACAGATTAGAGACAGGAGAATTGCGAGTGAATGCTAGCTTCAATAAAGCAGGAGTTTGCTTATGACTTTCATGAACTACAGTGTTGAAAGCAAATGATAACCAATTTTTTAAATTTCGTGTGGCTATTTCTAGCCGAGTGCAGCCCTTGTAAGGCAGACCCTCCGATGACGGTGGGCGGCATCTGCCATTTGTAGGTAACTCCGTGTTATTGTGGTAGAGGATAGTGTTATGTGTGGTGTGTGAGTTGCAGGGATGTTGGGGACAGCACAAACACCCAGCCCCCGGGCCATTGGAATTAACCAATTAAGGTTAAAATCGCCGACCCGGCCGGGAATCGAACCCGGGACCTCTGAACCGAAGGGCAGTATGCTGACCATTCAGCCAACGAGCCGGACATGATAACCAATTAAGTGATGAATCTCATTTAGAATGGTCAGAAGAATGGTAGGCAATAAATGCAGATCTTACATTTCGATTGACTCTTTCAGCATAATTAGGCCTGAGATAATAAGGGGTGGTAGTCACATGAGAAATATATAGGTCAAAACAGAAATTACGGAATTGCACAGATGTAAAAGCTCTAGTATTATCATTCACCAGAAATTAACAGGGTCCAAATGAAGCAAAGATCTGTTTCAAGCAAGAAATAGTTGTATTAACATTAACCATGCGAGTAGGAAACAGCCATGTAAAACGCGAGAAAGCATCAACACACACAAGTATGAAACGATGACCGGTCCGTGATCGCGGAAAGGGACCAATACAATCTATAAACAGTCTCTACATCGGGCGAGAAGCATGCTCAGATAACAGACCTAGTCGGGTATTAGGAGCAGGTATACTAATATTACACGGTTTACAAGATTGACCATGGTGCGGATTTCAACATCCATGGATTTCCAAATGAAATGCTTACGGTTTTTCTCTCTAGTATTGAACACACCGAGGTGTCCAGCGACAGGGGATTCATGGAAATATTTGAAAAGAGAAGAAACCAAATTAGCGGGAACAACAATTTTGGGGTCTCTGCGACCACGAGCAGGACAATACAGCACACCATTCTTAATAACATAGGGTTTGACATGCTCACCAGACTTAATCTTGTCAATAATAGCCCACAATTCAGGGACGTCCTCCTGATGTTTAGAAATATTTTTAAAAGGAAAGGGGAATTGGTCAACACTACATTAAAAAGGCCGAAACTTGTTCAGGAGAGGGATCTGCAGGCTCTGATTGAGGATCAGAACTGCCAGGGAAGAACATCCTACTGAGACTGTCAGCAACAACATTTTCAGTTCCACGAATGCGAAGAGCTTCAAACTGAAAAGCTGAGATGCGTACTGCCCAACGAGCAAGACGACCGGTCCTTCTTGGTCTGGCCAGTACCCAACTCAGCGCCTGTTTATCAGTTTCAAGATCAAATGGGTGGTGTTCGAGGTACATTCTGTATCTTTCCGAAGAGAAAACAACAGCTAAGGCTTCTAATTCATAGATCGAATAATTACGTTCAGCAGGATTGAGACTACGGGAAGCATAAGAAATTGGACGACGTCCATCTTCAAATTCCTGAAGGAACACACCAGATGTACCAGTAGATGAGGCATCAGTCTGGAGAATGGAACGTTTAGAAAAATCTTTCAACGCCAGCACAGGAGCGTTACATAAGGCAGATTTCAAATCATAGAAAGCTTCAAGTTGAGCATCACCCTATTCAAATTTAGCATCTTTCCTCCTAAAGGCGTTTAATGGAGCTGGTCTTTCAGCGAAATTTGGGATGAATTTACGGAATAATTGACCATGCCAACGAACCTAGTTACAACCTTGACATATTTAGGGGTTGGGGAATTTTTAATCGCTGCAGTACCAGATTGGTCAATCGAGACATCTTTATCAGACACAATATGTCCTAAGAAGGACATCAGGGGCTGCGCAAAAGTAACTTTGCTAGCCTTCAGGGTCAGTCCTGCTTTACGGAGTCTTTCAGGTCTTCACTGAGATGAACGAGGTGTTCTTCAAAACTTTCACTAAATGTAACCAAATCATCCTATTAATTATAAACAAATTTGAATTTAATGTCTGACAACACGTTATCCAGCAGCCGAGTGAGGACCGCAGCTCCCGTCGCCAGCATAAACGGTACTCCTTGAAATTCATAGAGGTTCCTGTCAGTGGCAAAACCGTGAGATGCTTGGATTCCTCAGCAAGAGGTATCTGATAATATGCCTGATTCAAATCAAAAGTGGTAAAAAGTTTGTCATTAGCAAACCAAGAGAAACAAGAGTGTAAATCAGGAAGAGGAACGGATTGAAGCTCAACTGTCTCATTCAACATTCTATAGTCAACTACAGGTCGATAACCACCCTGTGGTTTAGGGACCAGAAATATGGGAGAAGAGTACGCAGATTTAGAAGGACGTATTACACCATCAGCAAGCATTTGATCGATAATACCCTTAAGGGCTTTTATCTTGGGAGGCGACAACCGGTACGGAGAACGAACAGGTATACTGTATTATCAGTTACTTCAATTTCATATTCCAAAATATTGGTTACCCCTAACTTATCGGTAAACACATCAGATTTATCACAAAGGTTTCTAAGTTGGTTGGCTTTATCCTCGGGTAAATGACTAAAGTCAAAAGCTTTGGGTTCACTCGTGTTCACAGAGACAGCATTGACATGATAAGGAAGAATAGGGATACGATTACACAAGTTAAAGGTTCTAACAGAAAATTTAAACTGGAATTCATTGTATTGAAGATCCAAAATCATACCCGTTTTGGCAATACAATTAGCCCCCAAAACGAAAGGACAAGATAAATCTTTCGCCACTAGCACGGGCATTTTCCACGTGAAATTACGGATTCTAATTTTAACATTCAGACTTCTAATCACATTTAATGATTTAGAGTCAGCCGTATGGCAGGTTAAAGACACAGGTTGTAAAGAAGGGAACTTGCAAAACAGATTTTAAGAGTTATACCAACTTTCGTTCATCATGGTGAGGCTATTCCCAGAATCAACTATAGCACAAACAGGTTCATTGTTCACTTCTAGGCATATGTAAGGTAATTTACACGGAGGAATAGCAGAAATATCACAAGATTGTGGGAAATTGACACTTGGGTCAAATACTGGTTTATCATCAACTACAGAATTGTGTGAGTCATCATCTAGCTGACAACGATAACAGACGAAACATGAAGATTCACTATGAGGTTTGGCATAAGAATTGGTGGTTAGTCCCCTGGAATTGCCATTACCAGAACGCCCAGACCCGGAAGAATTGCGAGGACATTGTCTAGAAAAATGTCTATTCGACCCACAGTATCTGCAATATTTAGTCGAGGAAGATACTCTATCCACATTAGGATTTGAATTGCCTAAGGGCTCAATCTTAGGACAATTCCGCTGGAAATGATCAGTGGAGCCACAATTGTAGCGTGCACGCAAATTACGTGGCTTGTAAGGAGAAGAAACGTCACTGGTGACCTGAGAAGTCATACTCATAGGAAGAGGAGCTAACGCAACGCGTGGCTGTTCGGCATACCAAATGCTTTTGACAGAAACAGTGATAGCTTCCAACTGAGCAAAGGTAGCAGGTCGTGGTGACAGAGCGAGATAGACCGATAATTAGGCGCAAGGCCCTAAACAATGCTAAGAACCATTTGAGCCGCAGAATAGTTGAGCATAAAAATCCTGGCATTGAACTTAATGTTCTGAATATATTCATACAATGTTTCATTCAAATGCTGCACACGAAATTAATGCTTTAGCACCAAGGAAGACAATGCACGGGGAGGAATAAAGAACTCAAGCACATGAGCGTGAAATTGGTCAATTGTTCATTTTTCAGAAATAGCTCTTATGATGTGTTCAGAAAGAGCTCCAGATACACGTGGATATAAGACTTGAAAGAAATTATCACTACTTAAAGCATATACTGTATATTGATCTTTAAATTCAACCAAAAACGTAGAAACACAATGATTTCGTCACTTGAATTAGCAGTGAAATTGGATACACCCTTAAATATAGCAGTTAATGGGTGAGGTAAATTAGAAAAAATTGAGAAGCAGCAGATGTAGTAGGTACCTCAACAGGACTGGATTGGTTAAGAGAAGGCATCACAGTTGTATAGAAATCTTGATTTGAACACCCCTGGGAAAGGGTGGGTGTACAAAAAGTGAGGTTAGGACTGCAGTTAGATTGCATCGAAACCGGCACAGATATTCGCATCTGCAAAACATTTTCGCACATTTGTGACACCATCGAAGCATTACCTACTGGTGCCACTTGGAGATGGGGATATCTTTGCACAGAAGGAAGAGAAACATCTTTGGTCGCAACCGAAGGTTGAGATAAAGACACAGTAGAATTAACAGTTCCCATAGGGACGGTAGACATACCAACTTGTGTAAAAGAACAATCACTGGCATTATTCACGGGCAGAGAAGCACTTGTAAATATAACAGGAGAAGATTGCAGGGGAACGTTATCACAAGTTACCACATTACTAATTTGTGAACCGGTATATACCGAGATAGCGTCACTGTCACAAGTTTCAGATGGAGCAGACGCATTAATTGCAGAACAGGAGCTAGACGACGCACTGCCTTCTAGCAAGCCTACTATTTTATCGAAAATATCGGAAAACTTTGATAATAACAGTTCACATTCATGTCGCTCGTTTATAGATAAATTAAGCGTTAACAGGTCGCGAATCCTGTCCACGTAAGGCTGCACTTGGACTTTCACACATGTTAACTGAGCATTAGACGGTCTAGAGGAACAAAAGTACAAAATAATAGCTTCCAATTCGGTAAATTTATCTTTAACAAGGGTCAAAGATGCACACACTTCGTCTGTTGATAGGTTGGGTACGGCTATTGTTGCGTTAAGCGATTGCTTTAACAAGCTTGCGTCATCCCTAACCCTTCCTTTCGAATTCAATTTACGAATACGAAGTTCGTAAACTAATTCCTCCTTCCTCAAATGGAATGGAACAGGGACCACACGAGTCATGCTAACAAGAAATTACGTTAGGAGATGATCCCAGGTTATTTTTTAGGTTAGAAAAGGGTTATTGCTTTCGCATCTCTTTCTTCTACAACCACGCCTCAGTTAACAGATGTCACCCCCCCCATTTGCAAGAGAGTGCACATAATACATAGGTACATATAAAACATGTAATGATGTAATATCCAAAAAACCTGAATGAATAACGTCAGCCGATGATACACCAGGAAAAACATTTTAAATTTCAACAACACATGGCTACGCAGAGTTACCAACATGACAACTAGAGAAAGGATGTATAGGAAGCATGCCTGGAAACCGTACAGAGGACGAGATCTTACGTGACGTTGTAGGGAAAGAAACGTGAGAACATTAACCCTTTTGTCCGTTTTACTAAACATATTTTAGAATTTTAACAAGGTATAAAATACTGTACCGGTTACGACCTGTACATGCCGAATTTTTTGGCTATTAATTGTACTTCATAATCACGCAAGACGTTCAGAGCGAACTTGGTTTGTTTACGTTCGGAGGAGCGAACAGGCTAACCGCCGGCAGCTGTGTGTGTGACGTAGCTGCAGGGACAAGTTAGACTACCCGCCTGACGCCACGCGTAGCCTGCATGGCCTGGTGTATTCTGGAAATGAACGTCACACCTTCGCGAGCATTCCAGTGAGAAAAATTCAAAACTTCTCTAATATTAATCGCAGCGACTTGAGCGGTACGTCATTCTGAAGAGGATAACATAAACGTCCCAAATTGTGAATCTCAAGATTATCCGTCAAGGGATTCGCGAGATAATACGCCTCAAAGAGATTACGTTATATGATGACGTCATAGCTGGGTGTTCAGCCTGACTCTCCACGCTGCAGTGTTCGTCGAAGTGCTGACAAAGTCTCTCTTCGAATATTTAAAGTCTTCATGTGGGACTTAAACTCTGACAGTCGTGTTGAACTTATAAATTGTGCGCGTGTGAACTCTAATGAGTAGAGTAGAAACAAGAAAGCTGGACCAGCTTTTCGAGGCAAGAAAGCTGGACCAGCTTTTGGAGAGAAGAATTCTGGACCAGCGGCAGCCACTGCGCATGCCCCGTGCGCTTCACTCCCTGAAGGGGCCTCTCACTTGGCAAGGCGTGTGTGGAATGTTAACTACACATACTGCAAGGTCTTAATGTGAGAGGTAATTAATTCTTGAAAGGTGTGGGGGGGCAAGGTGCTGTGACTGGATTTTGCTGGAGTAGCTTTCACTGGCTAAGGGGGTCAACCACATGTAGAATGAGGACAACACACTCAGAGGTCTTTATGTAAGAGGTAATTAATTTTCTTGAAAGGTTACTCTTGTGGCCAAGGTACAGTAACTATGTGGCAACTGGATTTGCTTTAATAGGTCACTTGCTGGTGAAAGCTGAACAGGATGTTAGTTTATGTAAAAAAAAATGATCTCTCACTCCTCTCTTACTGGAGGGGTGAGGGGGAAACACTAAGGAGTGCTACAGTGCAGCTGTTACTAGGCAAGATCCGCTTTCTAACTTGTTGAAGGTTATCTCTGTCACGAACAGGATGTTTATTGTAGGTTGTAATTTTGAGTGAAGGTGAACTAGTGACAAGTCCAGCCTACTGGTGAGGAGTGAAGGTGGTGGCAGGGAGTATTTAAGGAGCAGAGCGCAACATGAAAACTATCATCTAGTTGGAAGAGTTCTCTACTACTACTACTACTTTTCTTTCCTCTTCAGTAAGTGTAAGTTTATTTAGTTTGTTAATTTTAAAAAGATATACCAGTTTCAACAGAATGGATATGTTAATGAAATTAAACAAAATTGCCAAGGCACCACAATTTCATAATAGAAAGTTAAGTGAGTTGCAACTTAACCATCCATTTAAGGTTAAAGCGCTGAGAGCGGTAGAAACAAGATTTGGGAGGAAAATAATCGTTGATATAGAAGGGGAAGATGAGGAGACTGTGAGTGTTTTCCTGCCGGCGCAATTCTCAAAACTTACAGCAGAAGAAATAGAAGAAATAAATTCTTTAAAAAACAACTTGAAAATGATGTACAGAGGCATGGAGAGGGGCTACCATCAAGTGTGCTTCCTACAGTAGAATGTCATCAGTTACGACATCTATTTTAACTAAGTAAGTATGCAGAGAGTATTTTCGTTCTTAATGTAATTTTTTTTTCGCCGTATTCGCATAATTGTATTGTTAATTGAAAATAGTATGGGGTGTTTCTTTTCAGGTCCGAGGTGGTAATATGATGAAGTGGAAGAAAGTTGAGATTAAACCAGGAACTGAACATCAAGCATATCCAAGCATACAGAGTCGTCGTCTTCAAGTACATCGAGAAGAGGATGTGGTCGCTACTTCACAGCCTGTTGAAGATGAAGCGGGACAACTGAGCGCACAACAAGAACAAGAAGTGAGTGCTAATTGTATTGAACTATGGAACAGAGGGGGTCCTCTTTTTAATTATACAGTATATGTGACGAACCTGAGTAAAGCTTACGAAAGCCAGCAGGAAGTGACAGCTGCTGTAGTGCGATTTCTTTTGAGTGAACTTTCAAGTAATGAACATTTTCTACTATTTCTTGGCTATAATACATTCGAAGAAATATATAAAATTGAATTTTCCTTTTCGTCACAAAATTCAAATAACATTTCCTATTACCGTAATACATTGCTAGGGAAGCTTCAGGAGGAGTTTTCTAGCGAAGCTGTACACTGTTCACGCGATGCAGAAGGTAGTGACCTAGCCCGATGGTTATACTGTGTAATGACGGATTGTACATTCTTGATAAGTCGTTGCTACAGCAACTGCTGGACTTGTCTTGAGATTGCTGAAAAATTTAGCACCAAATCGTAATTTTTTTTTGTAGTCATGGAGTATCCTTCGAGCAGCAAACGTAGGAAACTAGACATTAATTTACAGACAGATGAAGATGCGGGAAGAATGCAAACTCATTTTGATAGAGCGTTTGAACGCATTCGCGCGTTTATGAGGGAGGTAAATGGATCAATACTAATTTCATATCGGTTCGAACCTAGCGACGAGCGAGAAGAAGCTCAGTTCAAGCTGATTGAAAATCTTAACGAGCTAGAGGAAATGCGTAATCAGATGTTAGAAATTTATTTTCACGCTCGCGCTGTTAATGGACTAACTTTTCAGATAGAAGATTTCTCTTCTTTCCAGTGTAAACAAATCGAGTCTGCTTTTCGGCGCAGAGTGTACACACTAGCGGTGGTAAATGTTAACAATGATTTCTTACTCCCCGAAGAGTTCCTAGATAAATCTTACGTGTGGTTTAATAAATACGTGAAGGAAGCACTCAAGACACAAGCATTAAAAGTAAATACCGTTCTCTGCACACAACATGTGCTTCACGATAAAATCGATAACAATTATTTTCATTCAAGGAACGCTGAAATTACTGAAGGTACTAATTTAAGAGAATGGTACAACGAACATGTAACGAGACCGATTCTGAAAAAATTATCAGAGTTCGAGGCTCGTGATTCGGGATGGTCTCTGCTGCGAATTCGCGAATTGCGGATAAACATTAATAAAAATGTAGGTTTTCACGTGGGCAAGTCACCAAGTCTAACGTTGCCTACAGCAATTCGTAACAAGAAAGCAGTTATTAATCTGCGGAACACACGAGATGCTTGCTTTGCGTGGAGTGTAGTTGCTGGCTTAGTTCCAGCTAAACATCATGTAGATCGCATTTCTTCTTATCCACATTATAATGCAATTTTAAATTTAAAAGACATACCAATCCCGATGGAAATGAGATACATGAGAAAATTTGAAGATCAAAACGAAATCTCCGTGAATGTATTCGGAGCGCAGTATGACGAGAACAACTGGGTGTGCATAGGACGGAATGATGTCAAAAAAGAGTTTACTCTTGTACCTTTGTACATTTCACATAAAACGTGTGAAAAGATCGTAGATCTTCTAATGCTTCAGATTGGCGACAGTGAGAAGTATCACTTTTGTTTGATTAAGAGTCTTCCACGTCTTGTGCGCACATCTCTTACGAAGAACCATAATAGAATTTATATTTGCAGACGGTGTTTGTCTTACTTTTCTAATAAGGAAAAATTAGCTTTGCATACTAATAACTGTATACAATTTCCGGTGGGCAAAAGTATAATGCCTTCGGATAGCGAACGGCTAGTGTACTTTACCGAGTATAAGGTTAAAGAGCCAGTGCCTTTTATTGTGTATGCTGACACAGAATGCATACTGAAACCTGTGTCTACTTGTTTTCCAAGTGATGACACCTCACATTCAACTCCAATTCACGAACATGTGCCATACAGCGTAGCATATTATTTACACTGTAGTTTTGACAGAGATTTGTGCTCTTTCAAACTCTATCGAGGTAGTGATTGTGTAAAATGGTTCGTAGATGAGATGTATAACTTGGTGGACACGCTTGCACCCTATTATTTTGATACGAAACCAATGTTAGCATTAACTGTTGAGCAAGAAAATGAATTTCTTTCGTCTACATTATGTCACATATGTGAGAAGGAAATTGCAGATAATGAAATTAAAGTTCGCGATCATTGTCATTTAACGGGTGTTTACAGGGGATCAGCACATCAATTGTGTAACTTACACTATCGTAAAATTTCTATCTTGCCGGTAGCATTCCATAATTTGACTGCCTATGATGGTCATTTCATAATTAGAGAACTGCATAGGAAGGGAGGGGATGTTGTGACAGATCACAGAACGAACATTAAACTATTAGCAGTGAACATGGAACGATACAAAGGATTTTCAAACTTTATACGTTATAACCAAAGACAGTGTGTTGAACTAAGATTTATAGACACTTATAACTTTATTCCTTTTTCGCTGGACAAAATGTCGCTATTACTTAGTGACGAGTCAAAGCTTGTAACGAGACGGTATTTCACCGATGATTTACAGTTTAAACTCGCTTCTCGGAAGGGGATATTTCCATACGAATATGTTACTAGTATGGAGGTGTTAGACGACACTAGTTTACCGTCAAGGAGTTCATTCGTTAGCTCTTTAAAGGGTGAAACTGTTTCGGAAGAAAACTACGCGTTTGCTCAGCTTATTTGGAATAAGTTTAACTGTAAATCGTTGGGTGAATATTCTGATCTTTACTTGAAAATCGATACTTTACTCTTGGCCGATGTATTTGAAAACTTTAGATTGAGTGGAAAAGAGACATATGGTATTGATGCCGCTCATTTCTACACGGTACCGTCTATGGCATGGAGTGCTATGAAGAAAATAACAGCTGTCCAGCTAGAATTACTTCAGGATATCGACATGCTGCAGTTTTTCGAACGCTCCATTCGCGGTGGTAATGTGCAATGCGTTACGCGGCATGCAGTAGCAAATAACAAGTACATGTTAACATACGATGAGTCCAAACCGGAATCATACATAATGTACTTTGACGTGAACAATTTGTATGGATTCGCTATGCAACAGTTTCTTCCAACGGGCGGCTTTCAATGGGTCGAAAACGTTGAGAATTTAGACATTATGAATGTAGGAGATGAAGCAGATGTTGGATTTATGGTAGAAGTTGATTTAATCTACCCGCCAGAACTTCATGATAAACATGCCGATTATCCATTGTGTCCTGAAAAATCTACGAAACTAATGGGCACTCTTTACAACAAGGAACGGTATGTTCTTCATTATAGGCTATTAAAACAGTGTGTAGAATTAGGTATGAAAGTAGCTCACATTTACAGAGCGATTCAGTTTAATCAGAGCGCATGGTTAAAATGCTACATTGATTTGAACACAGAGAAACGAAAGTTAGCAAAAAATGAGTTCGAGAAAAGTTTCTATAAATTAATGAATAACGCAATTTTTGGTCGTTCATTAATGAACGTAAGGAAGCTGCGCGACGTCAGATGGGTCACACAGTGGAAGGGTCGTTCTGGTGCAGGTACGTTGATCTCAAGAGCAAACTTCAAACGTCGTATTATAGTAGACGAACAGTGTATGGTTATCGAAATGAAGAAACTTCAAATTCATCACAATCAACCGGTTTACCTCGGTGCTACAATTTTAGATTTGTCAAAAATGAAAATGAACGATTTTCACTACAACGTTATTTTGAGAAACACAGAATCAAACTCACAACTACTCTACACTGACACAGACAGTTTGATATACAATTTTTCATTTGATATATATGAGTTTATGAAGGAAAATTCAGTTTTGTTTGATACAGGAAATTATGATGAAAATAATCCTTTCCAAATTGAAAGAAAAAATTCAGGTGAAATAGGTTTGATGAAGGATGAAAACGGTGGTAGTATTGTTGAAGAATTTGTAGGTTTGCGACCAAAGATGTATGCTATTAAGTTGTGTGAAAAAGAGAAACCTACATGTAAAGCTAAGGGTGTCAAAAAAATGTTGTCGATCACCTTACAATTGATCAGTATAGACGTTGTCTGTATGAAGGTGAACAAGTGACCAAACTACAAGTGTGCATTACTTCCAATTCTCATTCTGTGTTCACGGTTCGTCAATACAAACTAGCACTCACAGCTAATGATGACAAAAGGTACATCACAGATAACAAAATTAATACATTACCATTTGGACATTACAGTCTTGCAGAGAAAAGAAGTATAACTAATGTATAGCTATCTTGCAAAGTAGGTTTGCTTTTTTTGTGAACACCTCCTCCACTTTGTCATCAGTTTACCCCTCTGTATGTAAAATAATGTAATTTTCTCTGAAGGTGAATATTAAGTAATAAGAGGAGAAGCTCCTGTGATTACTTTAATCATTTTTATTTTAGAGAAACTTTTGTTTCATTCTGTAATTAATTAAAGAAAAAAAATGTAATCTTATAGAATTTCAAACTAGATAAACATTTCACTCGCTCTTTCTTTTCATTCAATGTATTGTACTGTATTTTTACTTTTAAAGTACATTGCATACTATTATAATTATTTAATTATGAAAAAAAAAGGAATCTTATATCGCTGTTTAAGTACATTGTATACTATTGTACTAACTAGTATTGTACTGTAAGTTAATTTTCTATCATTTATATATTAAAGTGCATTGTAAACCTTTTATTTAATCTTTTTTCTTTTTCGAAAAATAAAAAACTCTACACTAGATGATCAAAAAGTTGATTTTCTTTCAAACTATCCTGCGCAGCCTCTCCTTTTATTCCTTGTACTCTTAACTAAAGTAGGAGTAGGAGAATGAAAAAAAAAAGAGAACATATTTCCTTTTTACAATCAAGTTTATTGAATAGGAAACTACAGAGGTTTTTCAAAATATAAACTTCTGATTGAATTTGTAACTGCAACCACGAGGAGAGATCTGCAGAGACTGAATCTTCGACCGCCACCAGAGGAGAGTCCTGCAGGGAAAAAAAAAAGAAAAATTAGTTGATAGCAGCATAAAACAGAAAAAGCAAGCAAGAAAGAAGAAAAAAGGAAACTATTTTTTTTCTTTACCTTAATAATTGATGAAATAGTAACTAATATCAATCTCAGACGTTGTTGTTGTTGTTGTTGTTGTTGTTGATGTCACTATGAGGAGACACCTGCAGAGGAGAAAAAATAAATAAATTAGTTAGAAGCAGAATAAAACCGAAAAAACAAGCAAGGAAAAAGGATGGTATTATATCTTTTTTTTTTCACCTTAATAATTGATGTATTAGTAGCTGATATCAAGCTCGCACGATGTCGTTGTTGTTAGCTCCTGAATCCTGACAAGCCTGGTGTAAGTTCGCCTTCAGATGATCTGGTAGATACTGCCAGAGCGCACTTAACTGATGTTGTTCGTAAATAGATAATATGTTTTCAGGGAAGAAAGTCCACTCAAATTTATTGAATCTGCTCACACCTTCTTTCTTAAATTTGTTTATCACTGAACACACTATTCTCATCACACCATCTGACGATTTTAGCCAACTATGAACTGCGTGAACGTTGAACATAGCACAGCTGCCTGAATGTCTTGCAACATGTGGTAAATGGCGCGGACACTCAACAGGGAAACACTCGTTACGCATTGTTCTTAAATCAGGTACACCTTCTATAGTGTTCAAGTCAATTATGCATGTACGAGGATACTCTTGCAGTGCTAATAGACGTAACTCATTAACACAGTTGCACACAACCAGATATTGGTATTGTTGTTCACTGAGAAGATTGAAAAACGACGTAAGCGTGAAATCTAAATTAGGTACACTCATACCTAATAGAGCAGTAGATAACACATTTGTAGACGAATCTATATTACAACAGGCTATCTCGTAACCTCCAGTAGGTAACCTCTGAATGTCAACTATCACTCCTCTGGGTTTTGCACTCATGGTGTGCTTGATATCGAAGAACTGAAGCAGAGAATCTTCACTCTCTCGTTTATATACACTATTAGAAAGAAAAAAAAGGAAGAAAAACTCGCGCAAGATTATTGGAAGAAAAATACTTCATTCGTTAGTGGTTTATAATTTATTATGCGATCATGAATAATAATGCAATGCAGAGTAGTGTTGGCTGGAATAGGTTCGTTTGTTTCAATTTCAACGCGAACATCTACAGATGAAGATTTTATCGATTCAACCTGTTCCATGCAATTAACAACAACAATAGGACAATGCGAGTGAAATTCACTTCGTGATATGTTCGGTTCGGAACGATTATCATCAAGCTGATAGTACGCATTACGAAACTTGATGAACATATCATACAATTCACTGTAGTCGCCATTGTTAAAATT
Source organism: Anabrus simplex (assembly GCF_040414725.1). Classification (NCBI taxonomy): domain Eukaryota; kingdom Metazoa; phylum Arthropoda; class Insecta; order Orthoptera; family Tettigoniidae; genus Anabrus; species Anabrus simplex. Next base: position 1,755,510,627 of record NC_090265.1, read on the forward strand.
AGCTACAGCCTTTTCATAGGGATAAAAGTTTGAATTTAAGAATACGCCAACGGATCGAATATTACAGTGATCGAACAGAGAAGAAGAAACATTAATTTTCTTACGATCGGTTTGGAAAGCAAGCATAAAAACTCTCGGTTTTTCTATTTGTGACGTAGTCATAACAGTCCAATTAATTTTCGTTGAATTTGGAATAGTAGGTAACTCGTGATAACTCCACGATCGAAATGCTACAGGAATAGAAGGATTTTTTTGGATTAACTTTATGCGTTTAACTTCTTCCTCGTCGGACAGTATTAGAGTTGGTAGCTTTATATACATTTTTCGTACTTTAACCTTAGCTGTATCTTCCGCGTTGGCTGAAAACAGTGCACATTTGTCATCTCTAGAACGAATAAAGATAAATTCAAGTTTACAGTTTATGAATGGTTTCCTGTAGTCTTCAAATAATCCACAAAGAAGACTCAGTGGGATAATTGCATGGAACAGCTTTGTAGTTGCGTGGGCAATATTAGCTTCGTTTGGTGGTGTAGAAATTGATAGAAAATAGCCAGCATTTTGCAGCGCTAACATTTCATTTTTAGAATAAGAGGCGAAAGTTTTTATAGCACTAGTTGTGCCTACACGTCGTGTTCTTTCAATCTCTTTCCCATTCAATTCAATACGCATTTCATCGAAGAGATTTGCTGCAAAGTTTTGATCGGGAACGGCTGTAGCTGAAGGTGTATTATCTGCGCTTGATCTAACTATTTCACCTTCGATGTGAACATCAGCTTCAGAGGGTAAAAATATATGTTCTTGGTTGTGTACAGGAACTCGAATTTCATCGTTGTTTTCATATTTCGTGCCAGCATATGGATGATAGCTCCTTACTTCCCGCCTAGCAACTCTGTTGTCAAATATAACTTTGTCCGTTACGTTGAACATATTTCTCCTTGATGTTAGCGTGATTGTACACAAAAAGAGACTAAAGTAGTTTTTGGTAGAGAATTAGAATTTATATGCTTTATCCTAGGGGGGCAGTCGGTAGCATTGTAAAGTGATTTCACACAAAAAGAGAGTGATGTTACCTTGATTACGCACACGAAAAGAGAGTAAAGTAGTTTCTGTAGGAGAAATAGAACTTATAGTAGTCGGTAGCCTAGCGATTGTAAAAAGTCTTTATTGTTTGTGGTTAATTTTTTCTTGTCGCGTACACGATGAGATTGTTTTTTTAGCTTTACTCTATATTTTACTACTCTAGCTGCTTCCTCTTTTAATCCTCGGTTTTTTGACTGGTTGTTGTAAATTACTACCATGATGTTGTTGTTCAACTGTTCCTTACTCGAATGATAGTACATAAGTGTACGCATTATGTTATATATGATTACTGTATTTTTACTGGACGAATAATTAACTCTACTGTTACATCCTCATTTTGTAAGTCGATTGGGTTTTCGAACTGATCTTCGAGTACGACAGATATATGTTGAATAACACTAGTGTTTACCGGTAAGAAGCTTATAGTTGACGGTTGAACTACGATAGGATAGCCTGCTGGAACAAGCGGTTTAAAATTGTATAACGAATGTGTTTGTTTACCGTTGAGGTAGGAACCGGAACCTAACACGAGATTACAACATACACGAATCGAGTTCACGTTATTAATTTTAATAATCTCTCCTGAAATATGTAATTTATTAGCATCATATTTTCGGCGTGAAAATCCTAACAAATCAGCAATTGAATCGGAAACATCAAAGTCTACGTCTAGGTTGGAGGACATTTTACAGCGAAGATAGGTCTTTTCGTAAGTAATAGTAATAAGTTTACTATCTCCATCTAGAGGATCATTCTCCTCTTCTCTGAGAATAGGAAAGTTGTTAATTATTGCTTCTTGAACTAGAGCTCCTATTTCCGAAAAAGTGTAACTACCTTCCGGTAATGTGAGTACAGTTGTTTTGTCTCCCTTCATTTTAATACCAATCTGGTTATTTGTGCTATTAACGATTACGTTACCTATTTCATTCAGCTGTGATTCATGGTTAGCATATTTCTCATATACATTTAACAGATAACCTAAGCTAGTGCCAACACTGTTCGGTACATTGAAATCAATGTCAAACGGAGAATGCATAGTAGGTTTGTTGTTAATAGTCGAGATAAAAAAACTAAGTTTTGGAGTGTACTCCCGCAGAAATAGTTTCACATTTTTAATAGTTAGCAAACTTTCTATTTTGGCAACAAGATCTTCGAATTCATAAATGCCTTCTGCTACACTCAAAAGAATTTTTTTACCATTCAAATATATAGCAAACTTATTATTTTTACTAGTGACATTTCGAATACTATTAGATGTAAATAGTGCGGCAAGACCTATTTCATAGAAAGAAGCTCTATTCAAATAAATCGGAGTTTCTAATACTACATCAATCTTCGAGCCTCTACCCTCGAGTGTAATCCGTCTTTCATACGGCATCGTGCACACTGAACACAAATACTAAGGTCTTGCTTTATTTATACAGTATAAAAATAGTAAACACAGATGACCACAAATTGATGAATTAAAAGTTTGATAAGAATGAAAATTATATCGAATGTAACAGTTTCTTAAATAATCTAATACCTCTTTAGGGGGACGTAAATTACCAAAACTATCGAAGTAGTAGACATACGCACCTCGTTTACTGAACGCAACCCAGTGCGAACCAGATTTACTTATCGGATCTAAATTCAAAATACAACTCTCATTTTTACGAGAAATTTTCGGTAACGTATCTCGCATAAACACACCTCTGAAGTAGGGAATTTTTAAACGATATGCATAACGATACAGATCTATGTTAGTTAATGCTCTATTCGGCAGACCTTCCATTATCTTTTGTATGCTGGAGGATTTAAGTAAATGCCCTTTCCGTTGTTTCGAGTAGAAAGCCCTTTCCCACGCATCGCTTCTAGCATTCGATTGTGGCGCTTCATTTCTTTTAATTCTTCCTGTGCGGCTTTCGCCTTGTTTACAGCCGATGCTATGCCCGCAGCTCCACTTGCTAGACCGCCCAAGCCCGACAAGGCTGCAAATATCGGAAGGAGTGGAAGAAAACCACCTTTCTTTTTTTTTACTGCATGTTGTCTTTTTTTTGGTTTTACTCGTTCTCTTCGATGTTTTGATTTTCTTCTTCGTCTACCACCACCTACTTTAGTTTTCGCTTTCATAATACCCGTAACTGCTAGTGCAGCTGCTCTTTCTCCTAATGATGCGTCCTGAGAGTTTACACGAGACCAAGCCTTAGAGGCTAAGATTTCATCTGCTTCTTTCCTTCTGTTCTGGTCTTTGTATGTAGCGTAAGCGATATCGTGTTCTTTACATGCCTTATCTAATGGATTTATTCCTTGATCACCACGCTTAAGTCGTTTTTCTAACTTTGTCCCAGGTCCACAGAATTCATAACCTGGTATGTGCAATTCTACTGGTAAATTATCTATAGCTTTATTAAGAACTTTGCCTATTATTCCTCCTTTCCCTACTCGTTTACATGGAGCTGCTACAACGTTGCGTCTTCGACGCAGCATACTCAAATAAGAGCTCCTGCTATCAAGTGTGTTGTTATATACGAATTACATTTTTACACGATGTGCAACTGTTGAGTACTAAAAATGTATGTAAGTTTATTTTTTTTCTTTTTCTTTTTTTTTCTGAAAGGTAGAAAGATATATATAAATAAGAGAGATATTTTTCTGCTCTCCTCATTTTACAGCGACATGGCGTACATTCCTCGTCCGTTAAATTTAAAATCTGAGGTAGATCGGGTAAGGACTTTCGCTAGATGGTGTGTACCGTGGATAGACCCCTTAAGTTTAGCTAAAGCTGGATTTTACTTCACGGGATACCTAGACGCAGTTAAATGTATTTTTTGCGGAATCGAATTATTTTCGTGGGATAAAGATGATGATCCGTTAACAGAACATAGAAAATGGTCGCCTTCTTGTCGGTATATGAGAGGTTGTGAAGTTGGCAACATAGTATTAGATCACTATAACAGGACAGCTCTTCCAGCACTTCTTAATACTACGTGTAGTGTGATGCACGAACCATTTTGGAACTAGATAAGTAAAAAGAGAAGGTAAAAAAGTTCGTGTTTATTTAGTAATCAACAATAACTTTGAGAAAAAAGAAATCCACTGTGCACTCGATCGTTGAAAATTATCATCATCAAAAGAAAGTGATGGTGAAGACAATAAAACAATCGATATCTTTACCTGTTGCAAATCTGAACGACACAAAACGTTCAGTAGGAAAGAAAAATAAACATAGTAAACTGTTGCCGGACACAATACGCTGTCTCATATGCGGACCATCGAATGCAGGGAAGACTAATGTAATGATTAATTTGTTATTGCAACCGAACGGGTTACGTTTGAGAATGTGTATGTTTACTCAAAATCATTGTCGCAGAAGAAATATATTGAGCTAGAGAAGCTTTTAAAATCTATTAAAGAAATAAAATGCGAGTTTTACTCTGATCGTGAGCAAGTAATACCGCCAGAAAAAGCTCAAAGAAATTCCGTGTTTATTTTTGACGATGTAGCAAGCGACAAACAGCAGCACATGAAAGACTACTTTAGTAGAGGTCGACACCATATCGTGGATGTTTTTTACTTATGTCAGACCTATTCCTGCATTCCCAAACAACTTATTAGAGACAACGCTAATTTCATTATTCTGTTTAAACAAGATGCAAGAAATCTTCGGCATGTCTACGACGATCACGTGAACACCGATATGAGTTACAACAAGTTCACTGATTTATGTTATCGTTGTTGGTCGCAGTCGAAATTCAGCTTTCTCGTTATCGATAAGGATAGCGAAATAAGCAAAGGTCGATATCGAAATGGATTCGAAATATTTTATGTGATATAAATACGAGAGTGTATACATTAACGAACTCATTTTCGAATTGTTGAGTAGAGAAAGAACATCACGATGGCATCAAACAACAGAACCAGTAACGTGTATGTAACGCGACCATCATCACGTCATGATATTGCTACTAAATCATATGTAGATGAAAAAATGATGGTTAATACAAATTACGTAACATCATCATCTGACGGAAACTTAAGTATTCATGGTAAACGTTTAAAGAACGTCGGCAATCCTATAAACATGGAGGATGCTTGTAATAAAAATTATGTGTTAAAAACCGTTAAGGACAGTATTAATAAAGAAGAAATACAACGTGACATTTTAGATCTTAAAAATGAAATACATGACATATGTGAACTAGAAGAGGATGCAGTTGATTTTAAGAACAAAAGGCTGAAAGGAATAGCTCTAGCGATGAATGGAAACGAAGCAGTTTCGCTTGACACAATGCGTACGCACACTAACCATGTGCAGAGAAATTTAGAGAAACGAGTTAACGACGTTTCTGCACGCATAGAATATGTTGATTCTCTTTTACGTGATATTGTGGATGATCACCTTCCTGTAACTGACAATAACCTCAACATGAACAACAAGAGAATATCGGGTGTGGCAGATCCTGAAGAGGAACAAGATGCAATTTCGCTTTTATTTTTAGAAAAGCATACAAAAGGTAGACTACTACAAGTGAATGAGGATGGATCGATAGATATGCAAAATAAACGAGTAACAAACATCGGTAAACCTATTCATTCGACGGATGCGATTAATAAAGCATACCTAGAAAAACATTCAGCAGCGCGTGAAGAACTCGAAAAACTGAAGAATGAAATAAGCAATCAACAGAAACTAAACGTTGATGTGGGTGGTACTTTGAGTATGGAAAATAAGCGAATTACTAACGTACATAATCCGTTAAATGAGAAAGATGTTGCAAATAAAGTCTTTGTAGAACAGTATGCAGCTGCGCGGAGAGAAGTTGACGAGTTAAAACTTGTCGTATCTAAACTTCAGAAAAATTCTCTACCAGTAGAATCTAACGGAGAATTAAATATGAAGAACAAACGAATTACAAATGTTGATTCACCTATCCACGAGCAAGATGTTGTTAACAAACAGTATTTAGAAACGTTTGCTACTGCAAAAGAAGAGTTTGAAGTGATGAAAAAGGAACTGCACAAAAAACCAAGAAAAGCTCTTTTTCAAATTAACAGTCTACCGTCAAATCAGTCACCAATATATATGCTACAAAACTGTCGTCTTATGTATAAGCTTCCCTACACGGGTACACTTACACCGTTAACAAGTACACGTGGTTCTCTGGTATATGCGATGATTAATCACGTGAACAATCCAATCGAATTAGAAGTAGGTACACCAATTGCTGTAAGGGAAGGTGATGAAATTCAATTCCGCCTAAAAGACCCAGAACAATGGAATACTAACGATCTTCCGCTCCATATACTCTTTGAATATACTATATATGAGTAAAACAATAGACGTTACGCTTCAGTTTAAAAAATGCAGGCGAACATAGTGGAAAAAAGTCGTGTAAAGGACAAACTAGCAAAATTAAGAAAAGATGTAAAAAAAAAATATAACTCTCTTAAAGCAGATATGGCTTTAAACCAACTAAAGTTAGAAGAAACATTTAAACCGATAACTGCACCATTAAATAAACTACAGCAGCTTACAGTTAACTCGAATGGATTAATTGCAAAGAAAAATCGAAAATTGAATAGTTATATAAGTGATGAGGAAGAAGAAGAATCAGAAGAAGAAGAAACTCTGGACAGAAAGGTTACAACTCTCCTGCAAAATTATCTTAACCCACAATTGAGACACAAAGTTGATAGAATATTCGGGGTTCGAGTAGTTCATGGAGAACACTATTTAGGGAGTAAAAAAGTACTGTTTCGCGATAACAATCTTATAATTGACAATTTTAACTATCCTTTAACTGAAGGTCTCCTTGAATTAATATTTCAGAAAGATCCGGACGCACAGTTGTATGATGATAAGGATCTGTCAGCTTACAGTCATATATTAAATTACACTAACGTGCACAGGAAACAGTATGACGCAGGCAAGCCAATGAGAGGCACGAAATCGCTCAAATTTCAAAAAATTATCAAGCCATTAGTAGAAGATGCAAAAGTGAAAAAAGGAAGGAGCACACCAAAATTTGTAAGTGTACACAAATACAAACGTACAGGAAGAGGATCAAAAGTAGCGAAGTGGAAAAATGAACAAAGAAAGAAGATCGAATTAGTTCACTGGAATGATCCAAACAGTCTAGTGGAGAGACTGAAAAAGTTAATAGCATCTAGAAGTGCTGGTCATTCGTCACACGAAAACGAAATCTTGTCAATCGAAGAAGAACTTCGAAAGTCGAGGTACATCGAATAAATGAACACTGCGCGGTGGGACGAACTTCCGTTCGCAAATATATTTAAAGCGGTTAGATTCTCAAAGGATATTTCAGTAATCTATGAAATTGGATGTGAAGACAGAAGAAGCAACTGGCAACAACTGGCTATAGATCGACTGCGATTCAAGAAACGAATAGACGACACAGAACGAATTCTTTTACCTATACTTTATGAACAATATCAGAGAAGAAATAGCAAAAGAACTCCACGCTCCAGTGCGAAAGAATTTTGAAAGACGGAGCGTTATTAGCCGGGGGAGAGATGATTTACATCAAGCGGATCTTGTTGATATGTCTCTGTTTTCGAAAGTTAATAGTGGATATAAATACATGTTAACTGTTATTGATGTTTATTCAAAGTATGCCTGGGCAGTTCCACTTAAAACAAAAACAGGAAACGAAGTAGTGGAGAATATGGAACGCATCTATTCAAAATGTAAACGCTATCCAAAACATCTGCAAACTGACAGGGGAAAAGAATTTTATAATAAGATTTTTCAACAGTGGATTACAATAAGAAAAATTAAGCACTATTCGACAGGGAGCAGCTTGAAGGCAAGCGTAGTTGAACGCTTCAATCGAACACTGAAGCAGTGGATGTGGAGGAAATTCTCGGCGTGCGGATCATACCACTGGCTTCGCATGCTACCAAAACTATTAGATGAATATAATAATCGAAAACATCGTACGATTGGTATGAAACCTATAGACGTCACAAACAATCTACAACAACTTGCTACTGTGTACAAATTACGGGAAATGAAGAAACAGAAGTCACCTTATCCACCAAAATTTAAAGTAGGTGACACAGTACGAATAAGTAAAATTAAGCGATATTTTACAAAGGGCTATACTCCTAATTGGAGTAATGAATTATTTACTGTAAGAAAAGTAAAAGAAACATCACCGAGAACTTACTTGCTTCACGACTATCAAAATAAACCAATATTTGGTGCGTTCTATGAACAAGAACTGCAGAAGACAAAACATCCTTAAATATACCTCATTGATAAAATTTTAAAAAGAAAGAACGACAAAGTTTTCGTATCGTGGCTAGGATTCGACGCCACGCATAATTCATGGATTCCGAAGGAATATGTATTCTAAAAAAAATCAATAGTAAGTACGCTAGTATAATATATTTTTAATTTTTTACTCTAATGTCTGATAGATTTACCATCTTATAGTGTCCTCTCTCTATTGTTGCAGACTTCCCTTGCTCAAGAAACTGTGCTGTTTGTTTTGTTGATGACAACGTTGGACATTACCTCAAGCAAGAAGATATTTCCACCTCAACTCTGCATAATTAATTCGAAACATTTGTGTAACATGTATCTTAATAAATTATAATAAACAAAATTTAACTAAAGATAACCTCTTGTAATTTTTTAATATTAAATTCCATCCTTTTTCCTACTCCTTTACGTATCTGTGTTAGTGCGACGTAAAAAAAATTATATTTAATTAGTTTATCTTCCTAAGAGCAGAAAAAAAATGAAAGCAAAAAAAAAATATTTTTTTACACTCACCTATATCGGTTCAAAGAAATTTAATTCTTCTGGTCTTACAGGCTCTTCTACTTGTTGTTGTTCATATACTATATTAAAGAAAAAGATAATGTAAAATTAAAATCTTTCGCAATCCTACAGTAAACGAATTTCTTAAAATTAAACAAAAGTTGAAACTCACCAATAACATCTTCGTTACTTTCTTCTTCTATCATCGCTCGTAGCTCAGCTAATAACGCGCAGCAGAGAAAGTAATTAAATTTATGAATTAAAAATAGGTGGAAATAAGGGCTATTGCGCCGTGATATAATGTCGGAGTACACACTAATAAAGAGCTGAAACTCTTCGTCAGTGAACTCCCTCATTCTATTCACAATGGCGCGTTCAAAGCCACCCTCTACTTCCGCAATATTGTTTAATTCACATTCTTCTTGTAGTCTGATTACATCCCTGAGCGCCACTAGCTTTTCTACAAGGCTACGTTGTACAGCAGTCATTTTTCTAAACTTTAACGTACCTACAGCAACCGAATCGCAGTATATATACCTGTTCTAACGGCGATATCTAATTTGAAACAACAACTAGTTTAAAAAAAAACCTGCCTGGATACAACATCTGCTAGTAAGCCGCGACCCGGATTTAAGTTCAAGCATCCTTTTTTTTGTAGCCTTGATGAAACCGTGGTCAAAGCACGACCATGACCAGCAATGACCGCGAAAGAAGTAAGGCGTTAACCGGTTTATGCGAAAGCTGCTTGCAGAAAACATCCGGGATAGATATACACTACAAAGGAATGTTCTACTTCAAACATATGTCTACAAAATAATAATTTTACACACAATAAAGTCGCGTCTGGTAAATATAATGTGAGATTATCTTACACCTAGCATTAAAATTTATATATAAAGCAAGTGAATTCGCTCACATCTAGAAGAGTACAAGTTCGATCCTCCTCGTTGGCAATCATAAAATTATTCTCTCTAGTTCGCTATTTTCACACTAGGCAACTGCTAAGAGAAGTGTACTTTAAAGCTAACTGGAGTATACGCCATGTCAGTGTGACGTAACGTAAACTGTAGCACACTATTTAAAAAAGTGTGTGAATAAATATTAAGGTAATGTCTTTGTTGACAACAGTGTGTGCGTGTCATCAGTCATGGAGCGACAAGTAAAGAATGAGTTTGGTGAGAAGAGAAACCGTAACATCCAGTGTAAATGTGAACTATGTACACCAAGTATTAAACCTGATCCTTTACGTACAATATATTTCTCACTAGTAAGTGAGGCTATTACATCATACTATACACATGGCAGTTTACTTCGAATGCCACAACATCTAATTCGCTATTTACCATCTGGGTTTCTCTCAACATATGCCGCTAAAGATTTAGATGAAGCATGGGAGAAACTACCCTACTATGTAAAAGCAAAACTGGAAATAGCAGTCTGCAGCCCATGTGTCAGACATTATTGCTACAGAGGACAAGACGAGGTTGATGGTTTTGACGGAGCGAATCCAATGATTAAAGACTGTGAAGCATGTAAGAAAGAATTTAATCATGTATTTTGAACTAACAGGTAAATAAAACAGTGTGATGTTCCACTTATTATTCGAGTTGCTTGAATAATTCATCCTAACCTATATATGCATACACGTATTTTTTTTTACACCAACCAAATGCTATAACCTTGAATCCTTTACCAGATTTTATTTTTTCTATCCTCAAATCAACAACCTGTGTAGGTGTGACAAATTATAGCTTTCACTCACACACTGTCTCAATTCAGAGGTTGATTAAGAAATATTCCGTAATATTTTATTTTAAAAGAAACCATGCTTTACAGTTTTTCAACCAATATTTCGGCTACGTGGCAGCACGTTCTTTTGTTAAAACACTGTCGTGTTTGATGTCTTTGGTCACTGAAGTTCTTTGCTGTTGTTCTTTGCGGTGAATTCACGCGCCCCTAACTGATTCATTAGACGATTTATTATTTCATCTTCCCTGCTAATCATATATATTCGATATAATTTTTGATGAGATGACACATCATGTGTTAGCCTAACTAATTTATTCGTTCGGAGATCATAATGCATTTTTTTTTGTGTTAGCCATCTTGGACAAAGATAATAAGAAATCACAGACATGACACTCTCATGTATGGGCTGTTTGACCTCGATGAGTACAAACAGTTGCCGACGTATCCAACAAAAATGGCGAGATGTGTTTTATTCCGTATGTAAAAATTCATACTATCGCGTTCGTAACAACGGAATGTCTTAATCAACCTCTGATTTCAGACTTTATCTGAGTTTTTTTTTAAATTTGTTTTTTACCTAGTACAATGATATTTCATTGATGACATTTATTGATGTAAGGTTAGTAAACAATGCGTGTATCTATCGTCAAGAAATACAGCTAGATGTGCATCCTGTCGAAAAAATAATTCAAGGTAAGTAGTCGAGAAAAATATTTTTATTATTTAATTAAACTAAGCACTTTTGTGTTGCGCTTTCACTCATCACCAGTTGGTTAGAGTCGTTAGTACCTAACCTTCACTCCGCTGAGCAGGAGGAGAGGAGCGATTCTTTTTTACAAAAAAAAAATCTCATATCCTGTTCACCTTTCGACCGCAAGTAACCTTGTGAAGCAAATCCAGTTGCTGCAATTATTTAACATGTAGCTGTCTCACCTTGAGCAGTGAGAGGAACTCCAGCACGTAACTTTTAGGAGCAAATCTACTCACAGCACCTTGCCTTTCAAGAAATATTTACCTCTTACATAAAGACCTCTGGGGAAGTGTAGTTAACATTTCCTACATGCACCCTAACAAGTAAAAAGACATCAGCAAAAAAAAATATATATAAATTTATTACCATATCTAACATGATGATTTTTGTCTAAATGTCTTTCCTGTCACCAACATAAACAATTCAAGAGGTAATCACATAGGCAAGTAGGGTAGAATATATATATATATATTTGATAATTACAATAATTAATTACACTCAATAGAGTTTTTTTTTTAAATCTCTACTAGAAGAGTAAGGTTAATAGTGAACTTGTTTTGCTCTTACAATACCTTTCAGTAAAAAGATACTCAATTACGCACCAAAACAAGTGATGTCACCTATCACCCCCCCAACGCATAGCAGTAGTAAGCTACCGCAAGGAGCGACATTCCACACTTGTGTGTAGCCTTGACAGCGAGAGGCGCCTAAGTGAGAGGCCCCTTCAGGGAGTGATGCGCAGTGGCTGCCGCTGGTCCAGAATTCTTCTCTCCAAAAGCTGGTCCAGCTTTCTTGCCTCGAAAAGCTGGTCCAGCTTTCTTGTTTCTACTCTACTCTAATGTATAACAAAGTCTTTATAATGGACATTGAGTCTATCAATAAAGTTGAACTTATAATCTGTGCGCGTATTGGAACTCTGATTATGACAAGTCGTGTATTGGATTTAGGTGACAACAGTTAAGACGGACTTATATTCTGTGCGCATGTAGAAACTTCTCGATGCAACTTACTTTTGTTCTTGTAGAACTGAGTTTATTCCCATGTTGCCTGTGTGAAACTTAGCATCTGAACAAACATAATTAATTTCAGTGTGACACTACTACGTTATACTATTAACTGTGACTTTTTTCTTCAAATCTCAGTCAGCATAATTTCCTTAATAGACACGAGTATTTATGAAAGTGTTCGAACTTTCCCATGAATGTTACTGCAAATGATTATCATGATAAAAGTATAATCGTGTACTGCGACACAAATGTTTCACTGTGAATTCAAACTGCGTTTTTTAAATCCAATTCAAACAGAACTGTGTATTATTTTTTCTGAACAATGTGTAAATTATCTGTGTGTGACTGACAGCAGTGTCTTAGACAAACTCTCGAACAGTCGCCTATTTTATTTAATGTAAAGCGCGCCTAACAACGAACTGTACTTTTCATTACAACCTTATTTTTTTCGTCAAAGTGTTTAGTGTTGTTTCATGACCGACAGCAGTGTCTTGGATAAACTCTAGAGCAGTCATACATTTCTTTCAATGTCAAGTGCTACTTTATTTAGTGGAAAATCACCACGAACTGTGCCAAATGCGTGAACAATTTTCAGTTTCATTGTTTCTATTCATGAACTGTACTTTATTTTCTTCCAATCTCGATGCTACTCGCAACTGCATCTTTAGTGAACTTTTAAATTCTGTCTACAAGATTAAGAGTGAATTCGACGGCGTATCCCAACCATATTAAATGAAACAGTGCTGTTAAATCAAAGTGTCGGGGACTGTGTAATTCTGGACACTCGTATAAGTTATGTGACGAGTGATTACCCCGCAACATCGTCGGAGATCGTCGGAGAACGTCAGAGTACGTCGGAGATCGTCCAGAACGTCGAAAGGTCGAGACTCAACCCGTATCAAACCTGCCTGGGTGTTCCGGCTTTATCTCAACGTAATATTGGCAACTTTCAGAAAGTGTTCCCCCCCCGTTCAGCCTGGTGAAGTGGGAGAACGGGTCATCAAAAGGCGATGTTGAAGACAGCGACTATCAACAGTAAGGTGATGTGCACTTTGAAATGTATTTTCTGAATAACACTATTATTCAATCAAATTACAAATTTTATTGTAGATAGGACCCTGCCTCCTGTACCACGCCCTAGCTAGAAACAACCCAGAATTGCCCTGAGACCTACTTCGTGAACTTTAATATTCATAAAGTCGGGCTATTTTACTGGTACAATACCAATTAAAAGGATAACATTATCAATTTAAAAAAAGATTAAATCGAACCACGAGGTTCCTATCGGTGGTTCTTCAGTAAATCAAATAACACAATATTACAATTACATTTAAGAAGGTAAGCATAACTTCGACGATGAAATTTACAAGGAAAATTGAACGGAGAATATATCATAATTACAACCATCTTACAAGCCAAATGGATAAGAGTTTGCAAGGGAAGAAAACAACGGAATTTTAAATTTAGCGCAGAGGTGCTGTCTGTTGGGTTAGACACTCGCGCACTACCCGTGTCACAGATCCTTGCACCACTATTAATAACTACCGGACTTCATCTATACATGTGAACACAGTTCACAACACAGAATATACTTTTACATAAGGTTTAATTCTCCAGACATTTATAAACCACAAACAATTACACCTTTTTCCTTTTTACACACTCCCAGATTTCCCCATTTCCAAAGAGTACATAACCAAGTTCAAGGAAGTAAACAACACAAAGAACACATATTACTGGTTTCTCACATCTTCCCCCTTTGATTGTTGCACAAAGCAACAATCAACTCTGATCAAAGGTTCAGTTTTTCAGGAAATATTACTCTTCTTCCGCGTCTCGTCACCTGTACCTCCCTCAGTGGAGACATTGAAGGTTGTCGGACTCTCTCACCAACATCAATGACAGGACTAACATCTGAAGGTGAAAATCCTTCCAGCAAGTGGAGTCTCTGTAAAGGCCGAGTAAGTTCACCAGAAGAAGTCTTCAACCGTACCACTCGTACCACACCATCTCTTCCAGGATATACTTCATGCACCTTGGCAATAGGCCACTCGATCCGCCTCTTCTGGTTGCAACCAATGAGCACGATGTCCCCTTCCTTGATTTTTGTTGTTTCACCACTTGATTTATGATGACAATGTACAAGCTGAACGAGATATTCATCCCTGAATCGCTTCCTCAAGTCCTGACGTAATTGCTGAGTAGAATTCACCCTTTTTGACAAATACTTCTCATCTATCAAGTCCAAATCAGGAGTACTCACATTGGGCATATCTTGTAGAAACATGCTAGACGTAATTGGACTCAAACCTTCAGGATTTTCTGGCATGTAAGTGAGAGGTCGAGAGTTTATCAGAGCCTCGCAGTCACATATACTCAGTAGTTTTCGAAGTTTAGAGATGCTCTTCCCAGCACATGACGAAGTGCTCTTTTGATTGTTCGGACGATCCGTTCCCACCAGGCAGATTCTAAAAGAGTTCTTTAGCCGAACATCCTCGCGACGGCAAGTCAGCAGGGTTTTGTTTTCCGGGAACGTGGTTTCACTCATCTCTTTGTGTGAAGTTTAGTATCTCCTTTATTCTGTTCTCTACGATGGTTCCCCATCTTCCATCCCTCCTAATCCAACTCAATACAATAGTCGAATGAGTCCAACGATATTGAGGAGTCTCCATGAGACCTAAACTGTTCTTGACAGTGACTAGCAGTCGGACACCAATGCAGCAAGATAACAATTCTAGTCTAGGCATAGTTACTTTCTTCACCGGTGCAACTCGTGTCTTCGCTAGTAACAACTGCACTGTCGTCCCACAATTACTTTCACTTCTTAAAAATACAACAGCAGCATAAACTGAAGCACTAGCATCACAGAAGACATGTAAAGTGTACGATGTTCGATCGCTGCTCGAAGTAAATCGTCTAGGAATTTCAACATCAGCCAAACAATGCAATTCTTCGAACCACTTTTCGAAGTTTCTTTCCAGATCTTCCGAGACCTCAGCATCGCACCTTGTCTTCTCTTTCCAACTTTCCTGCAATAGTTTTTTCGGTACAACAGTGACAGGACATGTATACCCTACAGGGTCAAATACTGCCTGACAGGCAGACAAATCAGTTGTTCTGTTCCATAGTAATCCGAGTACCGGTATGGTTTCTTGAATCGCATCGCTTCCATTTAGTGCAGTACTCGCCCAACCTCTTAACTCAACTTTACCATGGCCATCAAAAGAGAAGCCTCCTGAATAGAACAGTGTAATTCTTCTTCCGAACTGACTGAAGCAACACAGTTGTCCACATAAAACGAATGCTTGCGTTTTACTGCAGTTTCACGGTACCCAGCAGGACAATTATCAAGATGATGCTCTATAACAGCTCCTAGAATGAACGGGCCGCAATTTACACCAAATACAACGCGACATTGGCGAAAAATCCTAATCTTCCTAGTCGCGTAATCATCCCACCAAAGGAATTTCAGATAATGACGGTCCACTTCGCTCACAGAGATTTACAGAAAGACCTTCTTTATATCTGACACTACTCTTATTTCCCTTTCTCGAAATCGCAGCGGGATGGATGATAGAAGTTCCTGCAAGTTGGGGCCTTTCTCCAAACAGTCGTTTAGGGACAGCTTTCCTCCTTGTTTACTGGAAGCATCAAACACGGGTCGGCACGTCGTAGTTGAATCACTCTTGAAAACTCCACGATGAGGCATAAAGTATCCCTGCTTGTTTCCAATGTCATCAACACCTTCTTCAATTATATTTTCTTGTAGCCAGCCTTGTAGTACTGAATGATATTCTTCGTATCTGTTCTCGGAGACAAGTCTTGAAGTCATCGATGCAAGTCTTTTCTCTGCCACCATTCTGTTATTCTCAAGATCCTCTCTTCTTTCATACTTGGGGAGGCAGACTTCATATCTACCATCTTTGTTAACAGCGACTGTTCTCTAGAAATGATTCAGAACTGCTAACTCCACCTCCTCTCTGTTTTTCCTGTCTGCATGATCTGAAATCCCGAATACATCTAACCTCAGAGTCTTGCCAGATATTCACCATGTGTTAGTAAGGATGTTACCAGGTTAGCCGTGTTACAATGCCCTGTATTTCTTGTTGATCCCATTATCACCCAACCAAGACGAGTTTCTTGTGCCACTAAGCCACATTGTAGTCCTACCATATTTCCCGTGAACAAGCTCCCTGAATAATCTGCTCCAATTAAAATTTCAATAGTAGGATGACCAGCTCCAGTGTCAGAGACTACAGTGCCTTCCTCTTTTAATTCTTTCAGGCAAGCATTTTGATTAATGCGAGGAATAGAACCACATATAGAAAATTGATCTAAGGCTTCAGTCTCACATGAATAATTTCCTGTCATACTCTAAAGTGATACTCGATATCCCTTGTGTACTTGTCTTTGTGACGAGATTCCTCCAAACAGAACTTGTTTCAGATTCTCAGATCCAACACAAGAACAAACCGTTTCCAGAGCAGTCTTCTTTAGGATATAGGAACGCTGAGATCCAGTATCTATTATCGCCCTTACCACACGTTCACCACCCTTAGCTGTGATAACTACCATTAGAGTCTGCAGCATGACATCTGGAGAACAACAGTGGTTTGCTCCAACGACACTCGTGCTTTCCCTCCTATTCTCTTCTGACAGTATTGGTTTCTCGTTATTTCTAGGCAGATCAGAACACATTATCGGATAATGTTTTTTCCCACAGATCAAACATTTTAGTGAGGATTTACACCTTACAGACCTGTGTCTGGGTTTTAAACATGTGAAACAAGCCCGTTTAGATTTGAACATGTCTGTCTTTTCCCTAAGAGACATCCTTTGCGCTTTAAAGCACTCCTTACTCTCATGGAACTTCTCACAAAATACACAAACATTTGATCGTGTATTCTGTTTTACACCATTCAACAGATTATATGCAGTAGGTACACTTTCATCCTCTGTTTCTTTTCTTTCATTGGATGTTTTACCTGATCTATGAGTCAATTTAAACCCAGTTTTAACTAACATTATCCTCTCCTCTCCTTCCACTTCGGGCTCTAGAAATTCTAGCAACATCCTCAGTTTTTCACTGTAATCACTTGCCTGAGTCACACTTGAACTACTCCTCATCCAGATTCTCAAAAGCTGCTCTGGAATGCTTGATTCAACAAGTGGAAACAAAATTGCCGCATGCTTGTCAAAAGTCACTTCAATGGATTCCAGTGCTCTTAAGTAACATTCAAGCTTATCGTACAGTTGTAAAGTATGTCCCTTACCTTTCACTCTGGTGGCACTTAACGACCAAACCTAGGAGCTCTCTGATGTAGAACTCTGTCAGCAACTCCTTCTTACCAAATCTTTCAGTCAGTCAGTCTACTGCCTTCTGACAGTTTTCTGCAATCGGTGGATAGCTGTCGATGATTTCTCGTGCTCTTGTTCCTGGAACTGTCGCCTGGATCAGGTACTGGAATTTTTCTTCTGCTGCTATGTCTTCATCTTCATGAATTCTGCGAAACTGACTCCAAAAGGAAAGCCAGTCCTTTATGTCACCGATAAATTTAACTAACTCTACTTTTGGTAATTTCATCTTCTTTTCATGTGACTCAAAAGAACATACAATCTCAAACCTACCATTTTCTTGGGTTACACCTAACCTCTGAGTGTGTGTTTCAATTTTGAATCCCACAGTGTCCATTCTATTCTTATATTCTTCAATATTGGTACACTCATCTTCATATTTCTTATCACTCTCTTCTTCCTGCAAAACGAAGTCCAGTATTTGCTCATCTAACATCGAAAGTTCTTGAAATAACCGTTCCAATTTTACGGACATTAACCTAACATCTTCGTCATTTATCGCGTCTTTTTTAGTTCATCCAGTAAAGGCCGGGAGGTTTCCGTGAATGATATCCTCACAGGTTTCCGTTTCTTACACAAATTCTCCATTGTGCCACGTACAGTTATACTAATCACGTCGGGGTCACCAAATTTAAATGTTGGGTTAGACACTCGCGCACTACCCTAATCACAGATCCTTGCACCAACATTAATAACTACAGGACTTCATCTACACATGTGAACACAGTTCACAAAACAGAATATACTTTCACATAAGGTTTAATTCTCCAGACTTTTATAAACCACAATCACACCATTTTCCTTTTTTACACACTCCCAGAGTTCCCCATTTCCAACGAGTACATAACCAACTTCAAGGAAGTAAACAACACAAAGAACACATATTACTGGTTTCTCACACAGTCCTTTCCTAATACACATCAGCGAGGGACGCATAGCTCAACAGGTGTACACTAAATTGACGCGGAATTACTGGAGGCAACCCGAACGGAAAAATGAAAATTTACATTTACACAAAAGGTTAATGAAAGGAATTGCCTCCAAAACAATGGATTTGCCTAGCTGACGAACTAAGCCATTAAAACCAAAACGGTGAAAACCAAGGTCTTAGGTAAACTCCGAACAAATTAATTTACAATTTAATTTAACATTTGAGAAAAGAAAACGTGCTTACCACGGGATGACGGAAGCCGCCGAGCGGACCACCTTACAAGGTGCGTCCGATCGTTAAGACGCACGAAAACCAAAGACGCTGAACAGATCCTTGCTCCTGGTAAGGAACCAAAGGCCGGAAATTGAGAAACACTCAATCAGCCAATCAGGGAAGCTACCTATGATTCGACCCGAAGTTTCACCAATACAATTTATCGTTATTTTTGCCAATCGGATTAGAGCACCATATCAATCAATCAATCAATCAATCAATCAATCAATCAATCAATCAATCAATCAATCAATCAATCAATCAATCAATCAATCAATCAATCAATCAATCAATCAATCAATCAATCAATCAATCAATCAATCACTAATGATCAGCATTTAGGGCATTCGCCCAGGTGGCAGATTACTTATCTGTTGTTTTCCTAGCCTTTTCTTAAATGACTGCAAAGAAATTTGAAATTTATTGAACATCGCCCTTGGTAAGTTATTCCAGTCCCTAACTCCCCTTCCTAAAAACGAATATTTGCCCCAATTCGTTCTTTCTACTTTTTAAAGACGCCACTCAGACTTATTCGTCTACTGATGTAAATCCACGCCATCTCTCCACTGACAGCTCGGAACATACCACTTGGTCGAGCAGCTCGTCTCCTTTCTCCCAGCCCAAACTTTGCAACATTATTGTAACGCTACTCCTTTGTCTCATTATGCGACGTTTCTTTATGGAGATTAAGTGTATAAATCACCGTCTTTTCATTGATGTGCACGTTGACGTCATCTGGTGAGGATTCCTATAATATTTTCAACGCCTTGAAACCTCTTAATTACTTGACTACCTGTCGCTTTGAAATACGATATTGCGTTTCGCAGAAGTATGGCCCGATGCAGTTTGAATGAAAGTGAAGTAATTAATTTTTAACAAATGAAAACCGGGCGAGTTGTCCGTACGGTTAGGGCTCGCGGCTGTGAGCTTGCATCCGGGAGATGGTGGGTCAAACCCCACTGATGGCAGCTCTGAAGATGGTTTCCCATTTTCACACCAGGCAAATGCTGGGGCCACTTCCTTCCAATTCCCAAGCCTTTCCTATCCCATCGTCACTATGAGACCTTTCTGTGTCGGTGCGACAAAATCAAAAAATAGAAAATCAGATGATAACAGCACTAAACCAGACTGAACAGAGAGAGGTTCCAATGGACGCATAACATTAGGAATGGGAGCGCATAGCGGGCGGGACCAAGTTACGGACGACAAAACACGCCAAAATACACGCCTTCTATCTCATGAACTAATCGCCCCATCAATCAATCAATCAATCAATCAATCAATCAATCAATCAATCAATCAATCAATCAATCAATCAATCAATCAATCAATCAATCAATCAATCAATCAATCAATCAATCAATACTGATCTGCATTTAGGGCAGTAGCCCGGGTCGCAGATTCCCTATCTGTTGTATTCCTAGCCTTTTCTTAAATTATTGTAAAGAAATTGAAAATTTATTGAACATCGCCCTTGGTAAGTTATTCCAATCCCCAACTCCCTTTCCTATAAACGAATATTTGCCCCAATTTGTTCTCTTGAATTCCAACTTTATCTTTATATTGTGATAGTTCTTACTTTTAAAGACACCATCCAAACGTATTCGTCTACTGATGTCCTCCCACGCCATCTCTCCACTGACAGCTCGGAACATACCACTCAAATACAAAGTATGTTACAAGTGTTATTATTTTTTAATATCCACCTATTCAATACAAAGAGATCTTTTTTAGAAATTAAATATTATTATAAACAGTTAAGGGACAGGTTTCGCCAATATTAAGGGCATCATCAGCCTCAAACTCAAACCTGTATGGTGAAAAATCAGGACCCTGATTGCTCTTATCAGTTATAAAAAGAGGATATAAATGTAAGTGTCTGTCCAAACATAAAAGTTTTTAGAATGTCCTTGGCTAAAATCGCAGTATCAAGCTGCATGTCAAAAGTTCACACGATTATACTTTCCACAGCGTTGAGTCAATGTGCCCAAAAAACTTGTTGGGGTTAGAGCAATAAACAGCTCTATCTTTATAATGAAACAGGAATGTGCCTCCTGGAATACTCCTGTTAGAGGATAAGAAAAAGCAAAGCTGATTGACTGTTCAAAATGACAATTTCGTATTTTGTGATAAGACAACAGACCTATTAAGCGACTATTCAGCTGCCTATAGTCTATTTAACTGGCTGAAGGAGTGAAAGTAGAATGCGTTGCGGTAAGATAACAGTCTTCCTTAAGTAGTTGTCGGAGCAAGGAAAAAACATTCGGTGTCTATAGACGTATTTATCTTGCTTAAAGGAGGGAAAGTCGAAGGTATATCGACGCTGATAGAGCTCTTTGGTGTGAAGTCTGTAACAAGAGGAGAGTGAAAGCTTAGGACATGTATTTTTGAAGAGAATGTGGGTTTTAAAAACGAAAAACATGCAAAATGTATAAAACATTTACCCTTTCGTTTGTAAAGATATAAATCAGTTATGGAAAGGTTAGTTGAAGAACAACAACGTTATGTGTAGGTTCATTTATTTCTTTGACTGTTATGGTGATAAACAGTTGGTATGGTAGCATTGAATGACACTTGTGCTTCTAGTATTGTATCGATATGAGATTGGTGGGAGGGTGTGGTGGAGGATAGGCGGTAGGCGGGGCGTTAAGTTTATGTGTTGTTGGTTGCGAGAGATTTGTATGGTCGGACAGGGAGGGAGTCGTGTTGGGTTGCGGGAGGATTGCGGGGGCGGACATGAAGGGAGTTAAGTTAGTTAAAGTAGTGGAGGTCCTAGAAGATGTTAATTGAAGATACTTAAGAATATAGTTATGTTTTTAATTTAGAGTTTGCAATAATTTGGGTAAACTTTCGTATAATGGATTCTTGACTTCAATTAAGTCATTGAGGTTTAGATTTTTGTTGTAGTATGGTCCAAAAATATATAGATGGTTTCAAGTTCATTCATCAACTTTCCTTTGT
Organism: Anabrus simplex; assembly: GCF_040414725.1. NCBI lineage: Eukaryota > Metazoa > Arthropoda > Insecta > Orthoptera > Tettigoniidae > Anabrus > Anabrus simplex. Next base: position 1,755,532,505 of record NC_090265.1, read on the forward strand.
CTACTCTTTTAATAATTGTGAGGTCTCTTTCTATCGTTGTGAAGTGATGTCCTGTTTCTTTCATATGGGAGCTCATAGCTGAAAATTTATTGTGCTTAATGGCATTATAGTGTTCTAAGTACCTAGTTTGAAAACTCCGGCCTGTTTGACCAATATAAGAGACGTTGCATTGCGTGCAGGTGAGGCTGTATATGCCTGAGCCTGAGTAAATGTTTTTGCTTGAATACACTGTGTTGTAATTAAAAATGATTTTTGGTTAGTGTTTGTTGATCTAAAAGCTATACTGGTATTTTTGTTTTTTATTGGGTTCAAGACCTGGTGAAAGTTTGGATTGTTGTAGGTGAAGGTAACAAATTTGGATTTTTTGGGTTTTTCAGGGATGAAGTTTGTTGTTAATTTGAATTTGACCTTATTTATTAAACGGTTAATCATTTCAGGTTTATGTCCATTTATTTTTGATAAATCCTTTATATAATTTAGTTCTGTTCGAAGGTTCTTGGGTGTTAGAGGGATTTTTAAAGCTCTGTAAATTAAACTGTGAAAAGTGGCCAATTTATGGGAGTTAGGATGTAAAGAAGTATTTTTGATTGTGAATGGGGTGTGAGTAGGTTTTCTGTAAATTTGAAAATCGAAGTTGCCATTAATATGAGTTACTGTGAGATCTAGGAAATTTAGGGGTCCACTGACTTCATCTTCCTTGGTGAATTTAAAATTCGGTCTAGGTTGTTAAATAATTTTAAATATCGGTACTATTATTGAGATCTTTATTGATTATTACGAATGTGTCACCTACATACCGAAACCATAAGCTAAGGCCTTTTATTTTATTTTTTATTTTATGATGTTCTAAAGAATCTAAATAGATGTCGGCTAAGATGCTTGATAAGGGATCATCCATAGATAGGCCATCTTGGTGATAAATTTTACCATTAAAAGTGAAATAGTTGTTTTTAGCACAAAATTTAGGATTTTTATGAAGTCTTCTAATTCAAGCATGCTGAGGTTGCTGTGTTTTGCGAGATTGTCTTTGATAATATTTACAGTTTCCTTTGTTGGTAGATTAGAATACATATTGCCCGGAAATGAAAATAAGATTTTCTTTCTTAATATTGATCTTACAAATACTTAGCTTTAGAGACAGTTTCTGCAATGCTTTCTTTAGATGTGAGTTAAAAATAATTAATTGTATCGACATTAGTTTTTCAAAAATTATAAATATTTCTTACCAGAAACCAAATGTTTTATGCTGAAAATGAGTGTAAATTTTTCATTATTTTTCCTGCTCATCACCGGGTAATTTTTTGTAATTTAGTTATTGCCTGCCATTCAATAAACTCAAAATAATGTATTGCCACTAATAAAGCTTACAGATAATTTACTTGTATGGAGATATGAGGATGTCCCTCTTTCACCCCAACATTTTGCTGTCCCACATTTTCCCCAGTTGACCCTATAGGAGATATTACAAGTAGAATTTTGTAAACAATATAAATTTATTAATGATGATCAGTTTTTAATAGAAAAAATTGTTAGCATAAATTGTATATTATTGTATTCTAGAAATTTTTTTTCTTCTCTTGTTAATTTAAAATTTAGTGCTTGCAATAATGTATTTTAGTGTACCATTTGCCACCGAGGTAGACACCTCATTTGCAAATAAAGTGATTTTGATTTGATTTGAATATCAAAAGAGCACGTAATGTGATTTGGTAGTAAGGTGATTTTTTTAAATTTCGCAGAAATCTATTGAATTTTTAAAGGGGATTTATTGTTAAACCTGTAATGCCTTTTTAGAAAATAGTGGATATATTTTGAGGTTTTATATGTCGGACTATTTTTACAGTTGATGAATGGACGCATGGGTGTGTTTTTCTTATGTAATTTAGGGAATGCTCTGGCTGTGGGGTTTTTAGGGTTCATAAGGATTAGTTTTTGCTGTTCTTGTTCACTGAGTAAAAATGTGGAATTCTTTAATAGTGTTTTTAAATTTCGTTGGATTCGTATTGTGGGGTCTTTATTGACTATTGTGTAAGTCTCATTTGTAAAAGATTCTTTCGTTCTTTCAATGTAATCTTTCTTATCTCCTAAAACAGTAGTCCCTCCTTTATCTGCTTTATTTACTATTATGTTGTTACCTTTTGTTTTGTTTCTTACCTCTTGAATTAATTTTGAACGATTACGAACAGCGTTTTTATTTAAGCCTTCAATTAGTGTTGGAAGTTTCCTTTTATCTCGTATCTAGTGTCATTTTGTAATTCCAGAGGGAGTATTGAAATATTTGGCTCGACTTCTACTATGGTGGTGATAACATCGTTTTCTTTTTGTATACTAGGCCAATTGTGTTTTAAACCTTTACCTAAAAGTTCCATTTCTTTTTCTGAGAAGCTTGTGTTCGTCAAGTTAACTACGGCGGGAGAGTTGTTGAAAGAAGGAACCCTTTTCTTTACGTGTATGGGTGCTTGCAGTTGATTTTCTTTTAAGTGAGCCAGTTTTTTAAGTAATGTGAACAGTTTCCTGCTTAGTATATCATTTAATTTATAATCAACATGTAACTGAAATGAATTCCATCCTATAGGATTCACATATTGCGACACCGATAAGTGTAGTTTGTACAGTTGTAAGTTTTGATTTCTTCTTATAGAAAGTTTTTATTTCGTCCTTAAGCCAGATTTCATTAGTTTTGTTTTGGGTTTTTAATAAGTTATGAGCTGATAAGTTTCTCCTTTAGACATGTCTTAAGAATCTTGGTACTAGTTTTAGTTTCAGACATTCTTTTAGGAAAGCTATGTCTTTACTGAAACTGCTAATCTTAATCTTCAGGTTGAGAAATTTGTTTAGCATATACAGTAATAGGCCTGGTTGGCTTTTACATACAAGTTATAATTCTCATAATTCTTCTAATAATTTTTATGTTTGGACATACACCTACATTGATATCCTCTTTTTATAACTTGTAAGAGAAATGAGGATCTTGATTTTTCATCATACAGGTTTGAGTTTGAGGCTGATAATGCCCTTAATATGGACGAAACATGTGCCTTAACTTTTTATCATAATATCTAATTTCTAAAAAAAGATCTCTTTGTATTGAATATGTGGATATTAAAAAAATAATAACACTTGTAATATACTTTTTATTTGCGTACATTTCAATACGGACCTAACATGATAATTATAACGTGTAATGTAAAAGCCATCCAGGACTATTATACGCTAGACAAATTTCTCAACCTGAAGATTAAGATTAGCAGTTTAAGTAAAGACATAGCTTTCCTAAAAGAATGTCTGAAACTAAAACTAGTACCAAGATTCTTAAGACATGTCTAAAGAAGAAACTTATCAGCTCATAACTTATTAAAAACCCAAAACAAAACTAATGAAATCTGGCTTAAAGACGAAATAAAAACTTTCTATAAGAAGAAATCAAAACTTACAACTGTACAAAATACACTTATCGGTGTCGCAATATGTGAACCCTATAGGATGGAATTCATTTCAGTTACATGTTGATTATAAATTAAATGATATACCAAACAGGAAACTGTTCACCTTAGATAAAAAACTGGCTTACTTAAAAGAAAATCAACTGCAAGCACCCATACACTTATAGAAAAGGGTTCCTTCTTTCAACAACTCTCCCGCCGTAGTTAACTTGACAAACACATGCTTCGCAGAAAAAAGAAATGGAACTTTTAGGTAAAGGTTTAAAACACAATCGGCCTAGTGTACAAAAAGAAAACGATGTTATCACCACCATAGCAGAAGTCGAGACAAATATTTCAATACTCCCTCTGGAATTACAAAATGACACTAGATACGAGATGAAAAGAAACTTCCAGCACTAATTGAAGGCTTAAATAAAAACGCTGTTCTTAATCATTCAAAATTAATTCAAGAGGTAAAAAACAGAATAAAAGATAACAACATAATAGTAACTAAAGCCGATAAATGAGGGACTACTGTTTTAAGAGAGAAGAAAGATTACATTGAAAAAACGGAAGAATTTTTCACAAATGAGACTTACACAATAGTCAATAAAGACCCCACAATAAGAATCCAACGAAATTTAAAAACACTATTAAAGAATTCCACATTTTTACTCAGTAAACAAGAACAGCAAAAACTAATCCTTGTGAAATCTAAAAACCCCACAGCCAGAGCATTCCCTAAATTACATAAGAAAAACACACCCATACTGGAACCTTTCCCACCGTCCCCCATGACTCATGGGACCATGTGACAACAAACCAACCCTTTCGGGTAACGAACACATGGGACCATGCTGCACGGAAGTCGATAGTCAAGGGATCTTTTTGGCCTGTGCCGATTTCTCCTCATTGGGATTGTATATTTAATCCACTCACATGAGAGGTTATCGGGCATACGGCTCAGCTAGATCATAGCTACTCTCCCGTTCCTGAGGTCTGAACACGGACTCCTCAGGGCCGAAGACCGTTCGCGGCATATAGAGGCTATCAAACATAAACTATCTTAAAGGCCTGCAATGAACGGAAGATGATTCCGGATGCATGCTTTTCGGTATAGATAGGCACGAAATAGTTTAGAACAATTTTCTATTCACTCGGTGAAATATACAAAATTTACATACACTCTTGATACTTATTACACAATTGATATAAGCAATCACTTATTTCAGCAGCGGAAAAATCCGTGCTGCCATTGACATCAGCTGTTACCTCCACATTCCACAGACAAAATCTATGTGGACGGCAACGTTAGCTGGTACTGTCTCTAATAAAAAAAATCCTTTTTGACATAGACGTTAATATCCATATCCCTCTCTACCAAAACAGAGAATAACCGAGAGGTTGTTAATATGATCTCACTTTTTCACAAACTATCACTTTGAATTGCCTGTGTCCTATATTGCTTACATAACTATTACATTAGTTTGGATGTATGCCACACAGATTGCTTTGTGTATTATCGCGATTGTTTTGTGCGTGCTATCACCCGGTTACCAGAAACCATTGAGTACGACATACACAATAAAATGACCCTACCATATTCACAAAAACAAAACAAGCCATGTTCCCCCCAATGCGAGTATTCCATGGGACTGAATCCCGTATTACACATTAGACTCTATTTACACAAAAGAAAAATGTCCGCTTTTTGAATGGTCGGCTAAGAAATCAATAAAGTAAATATTAAAACATAATTAATCCAAACATTCTGACAATATCAGAAATCCGTCACTAAATCACGGAAAAGGAAAATAAATGGACTCAAGTCTTCCATATAAAATTAAACACAGACTTGAACAACGAACTATCACTTGCAATCACTACCCGTGGACTTTCACGAAGTCTAGATTCAAATCGACATCGATTACAAGTAAACAAAAACACATTCTGGAAAAGAAATATATCAAACACATGTATCAATAAATACAATGGCTGTAGTTCATCCGTTGTAACCCGCTGTCTTAGCGAGCTGTTGATCCCTGCTGTGCTCACACGAGGTTTGAACCTGAGACTCTGGTCGTCTCCATCCAGGGCGCTGTAATGCAAAACCCTAACTAATCTAATCATGTCTCGTACAGTAGTTACTCTCTACATTGTTTTCCGGATCAAGGCTAATGGACAGTGTGTAGTATTTACATAAAATGTGTGTCTTCTTTCACACAGTAGAACGCAACATTCTACCAGAAACGTTTTCTTAACAAGGCGAGTTCTTTTTTTTCATCCCTGGCTATAAATCAGGACCCAGTCCGTCCCCCTCTCGCACCACGGCGAGACTAATTCGCCACGCTCACTGGCGGCCATCATTGAGACAATAGCATCATTCAATTTAGCTAATGCAGGGTCACCTGCTCAAATTAGCTCATTACGATCGTTATGTCCAATAATTATTTATTTATTTTTATTACTCAGCCAGATTATATCAAAAACTCCCTCATTATACTAGCAATTGGAATTTACCCATACATTTCCAATCGTATCCTCATTCACACTTCCAATCGCCTTTCCTCGAAAGACAACGTCTCCTAATTCCACCCGTGTGGGTATAGATTGTGTACCTAGCATAACATTAACTTGTCATTTAAATAGATCGGCATGAAATCGATCAAAATATGAAAGAAAATAATAATAATAATAATAATAATAAAAATAAAAATAAAAATAAAAGTTAATTTAAATTATTAAATCCTGCCAAACCACTAACAGACCTTGTACGTGTAACCTCACTAGTGTAGTGGAGGACAGGGGTTCAAACCTCGGCACTTCATTCCTTGAACATCTTCAGTTACAGCCAAAACTTATATTACCATGCAACAAACTACTCATTCTACCTTTACGAACATAGTGCTGATTCTAGCCCAAGCCTTTCCTTTTATACGGGCACTTGTTGATGACTCTGTCACCTCGCTAATCCCTGCGTAACTTAGGCAATTGCTCAGATGAGATCTACATCATTAATCTACATTAGCATTCTACTCCTTTTCCCCCTCAATTCCTTCTCAGCACTAAATAAACAAAATATGATAACATGCAAATATAGCCACTAAAAGGGGTCCCATATTCTATACACTAACATAGGATCACTCCCTTCCCATATCTAATTAATTAAAACCAAAATGAATAAAAGGATTCCCGACCATTCTTAGGCGGATTCAGAATATTTAATCATGTTATTAATAACCCTATACTTCATGACTGTTATTTACAAAGGGAAATACTAGCATTGGAATAGAAACATAACTTTGTACTCAACGGTTGATGTCTTCGGCCTCCTCCGAAGGTTCCGGAGGCCTACCCATGTTGGCTTACTCCATGGCGCCGGATCCTGGAGTCCTGGAGTTCAGAAGTTCCATATCTTGTCTCGCGTTATCCATTTTAGTAGCACACGGATCACTGAAATTAGATTGTAATTTGCACAATTTATCGATTTCTTGCTCACGTGTCACCATTCACTCCTACTACTTCGTTGTCTACCCACTGACAGTTACATGGAGATGATTATACCGGCTACTTTCAGCTAGTCTACCTCAATTGCACTGCTAATACGGGCATTCCCAGCAACCACATGAAGCAGAATTTTCTATCCCTATCTTCTGTATGTTTTAATAGTTCAGGAACACTTCTCACTGCCCGTTAATCAGTTAATAATCTGACCTGCGCTTTGTTCAAAAACCTTCTGTTGCCTATCACAAATTATAAGCGAAAAAACTGAAAAATTTCACTCCCGCTTTGTTCACATAGTATACAAAGGGCGGTAATTCGATAGCGAACCGGCCGTTGTTTCCCGTCGAAAGCTCCTCACCGAATGCTCTAGCTCCTTAGGAAGTGCAAAAACTTATACTGGACCCGGCGGTAGGGGTGGCTAACGAGCTCATACCCCACTCTTATTTCGACTGCTCCTGGATAAACCAGCCTGTCGAAATTTGCAATACGCTAGACTGTGTGACTTGGTTATGCACAAGTGCTCTGTGCCATGCGGAATTGAATATGTTCGGCGGATCCGCAGTAATTAATTAATCAGCTTGGAGGGGAAGTAGGGAGTCCCCGAAGGCATCTGGCTTTTCACTAGGCGTACGTACGCTAACGCAGTTATATAAGTTGTTTACCAACGCCTTTCGCTTGGAGAGTATTTTCTATCAGAACTCCTGACTTTATAATTCCACAAAAATTCAGCACACTGCTCTGACGAGTGCAGTTTTGTTAATCAAGCCTTATTTACGCCGAAAATACATTAACTTTCGCCCGATCGCTTTGGCATCGCTGTACGCTGGCATTTGTTTTCCAATATGGAGTCGCTAAATAGTGTTCTTCTCCTGCTTCTTCTATGACGTGTGCCTAGTTCGGGGATTCTTTAAGCCACCCAGTGGGCGTGTGAAGGCGCCTCTCTGGCGGGCGTCGTATTGCACAACCTGATGCTACTCCCAACGTCCACACAAAGAAAGCTTACTGCCTGCTTCCTTACCAAGCATATCACTTGAAATAAATATTAATTGTGCCGATACGGTCACATCTGCCCCTCCGTTGGTTTCAAGAAATTTGAAACGGAGTTGCGAATTTCTTGAACAATTACTACCCAATCCGTCTTAAGAACAATCTTCTTTAGCTGCTCTAAGTTTCTGTGATTCCAACCTCAACTGGGCATTTTCTCTCTGGAGTAAGAAACATACTCGTGCCATCATGTCGCGTCTCTGGTACAGCTCTATGCGCTCCTCACAACTCTGGTCATTCAAATCATCTTGTTTCTCTACCGTCATTACATGGACTGCTGGATCTTCTTCACCATCTTCTTCGGCGTCCCGTGGATCCTCATCTTCGTCTCTCTCCAGATCCTCTTCCTCTTCTTCTGCGTTCTCGTCCACCTGATTGGCGTCTATTCTGCTGCTTCCTGGAGGATGGTACAATTTCAAATTGGCGGCATTGTACACTGTCTCAGTCGTGCCGTCCATGCTCTGGACCTTGTAGGAATTATTGTCCAAATATTCGATGATCCGATACGGCCCAATGTATAGCTCCGCAAACTTATGATAAATTTTATTTGCGGGATCGGAGATCGCTGGTCGTTTGACAAGTACAAGTTCTCCAACTCGCAGCGGACGATGGTACCTTTTTCCACGCAATCGCCGTAATCGCTTCTCTGCCTGTTCTTTCAAATATTCCGCCGTCGTTTGGATGCAGAGTTCCACGGATAAGCGGGGGTCTTGAGGGCATTGGATCGCATTCACCCAGGGTCTCTTGGGAACTTCGTCGAAGTGAACGACGCTTGGGATCATCCCAGTCGACTCGTGGACTGTCCCATTCACACATTCCTCAATAATAGGAAGGACGTCCACCCATCGCCAATGTTGACGGGAACAGTAGATCCGGCAAAATTTGCCTATCTCCCGCATGATCCGCTCTGCTGGATTGGATTCGGGGTGGCGAATCGAACTCAAGTGATGCTTCACCCCTAGCCGTTCAATATCCCTTTTAAAAACTCCGGAAGTGAATTGGGAACCGTGGTCTATTAAAATACACTCCGGTTTACCCATCCTCGGAATGATTTTATTCTTTATCTGATTGATGACAGCTCTGGTATTTGCTTTTTGTACAGGGCAAAGTTGGATAAACTTCGAAAGGACATCGACGCAAACCAAAATATGCTGCATCCCGCGTCGTGCCTTGGGTAAGGGACCGTAAAAATCTAGTGCGAAGAGCTCTTTCGGCTTCTTCGGCAACAAAGGTCGCGGCAGTTGTTTAAGCAAAATGGTGTTGTGTTTCACCCGCTGGCATATATCGCATGTCATTAATACACGGCGGACAATCTTCCTCATATTTGGCCAAATGAAGGTTTCCTTTAACGTTGATACAACCTTGTCTATCCCCGCGTGACCAATGGCTCCGTGGGCCAACCAGATTAAGTCTTCCTGCAAAGCGGGCGGCACTACAATCCTGTATCGAGTGTGATTATCATCGACAAATTTATGGAGAATCCCGTTGAAGTAATTGTACCGTTCTGCCTTCTTCTCTATTTCTGAGTGCTCGGCGGTACCCGGTTGTAATTTCCGCTTGAAAAACTCGATCAATTTCCCTGTTTCCGGATATCTTTCTTGCTCCTCCCCCATAGTTTTCAACTTTTCTAGCGTGGCCTGGTCTTCATCTACCAGCTGGATGTGAAAAACAGAAGTTTCGCTGGGGTCCGGGTTTCGACTTAGCGCATCTGCGATAATGTTGTTCTTCCCAGCACAATGCTCAACCGTTAAGGCAAATTGTTGGACGAAAAGGCACCAACGATTGACCCTTTCGCTCGTCATTGTCGACTTGAGCATGAAAGTTAAGGCCTTATGGTCTGTCCGAAGGACAATGGGGAAGCCATAGATATACTTCCGCCAGTGACCTAGGGCTGTGACGATAGCCAATATCTCGAGTTCAGTCACTGTGTATTTGAGCTCGTGAGTTCTCAATTTGCGGCTCATAAATGCCAGATATGTGATTTTTGGTCGCACCTCCGGGTCCTCTTGGTACAATACAGCACCGACCCCAATTTTCGATGCGTCTGTTTGCACGATGAATTTCTTAGAATAATCTGGGTAACCTAATTTAATGCTGTTGGCGAGGAGTTCCTTCGTCTTATTGAAAGCAGCTTCGCATTCCTCGTCCCACTTCCAACGGTTATTTTTCTTAAGCAAATTTTGGAGGGGTGCTACGACTTCGGTATACCCAGGACAATGATCAGAGAAGAAATTACAGATCCCTAAAAATTCCCGAACGTGCTTGACCCTAGTTGGTCTTGGAAAGTTTTGAATTGCTTGAATTTTGACGGGGTTTGGGATCACGCCATCGGAGCCAATCACGTGTCCCAAAAATAAAATACTCCTTTGACAGAACTGTGACTTTGGAAGGTTGACTTTAAAGTTGTTTCGATCCAGATCGAGCAAGAGCTTCTTGATCTTTTCGAGATGGTCCTCGACTGTCTCAGATGCCACCAAAATGGCATCAATGTACCTTACCGTAAATGCCTTTACCTCGTCGCTAAGGTTTCTATCGAGAGCTCGGATAAGAGCGGATCCCGCGTTCATAATGCCGAACGGAAGCCGATTGAAGACGTACGTCGTTTGGTCAAACATAAACCCAGTCAAAATTTTGGTCTTCGGGTCTAACTCTACGTGATGAAAAGAGGAAGTTAAGTCGACCCCAGAAAACAATTTCATATGCCGAAATTTTTTCAGGATGTCTTTGATACAGGGGGCTTGATCATACTCGGGGACTAAGCGTTTATTAATAGCCCTCGCGGCAAGGCAAACGCGAAGAGACCCATTCGCTTTTTCGACAATTACGAGTGGGTTCAGAAAAGGCGTTGGGGACTTCATAATCAAACCACTAGCCTCCATCTCGCCAATGATTTTGCTGACTTTGTCATGATACTTTTCTGGTACCGGATACGGGCGTTGCCTAAAAGGTTCCCAATTGTTGACTACCAAGGTATATCGAAAGTTTGGGATCTTCCCCGGTCGTGAAGCGAAAACTTCTTTACATTGTTCTAAAATTTTGAATAATTGGTCCTTCTCATTTTCCCCAATTTTGGCTTCCTGAATCTTCCCTTGAATGGTTGAATCCAACGATGGTTCCTCTTCTGTCTCCAATGCTGCTATTGTCATTCCAGATTCCTCAAAGACTTTGTGGCAGATTTCGTCCAATCCTTTCCCACTTTCTTCTCCCTCCGTGTTTCCTGAACAGATCTGTGTCGTCCAAATTCTTTCCTCGGTTTCTAAGTCCTCAAAATCATTTAACTTCATCTCGGTTTGGGCCGAATCAAATTTTAAACAAATTTCGTTTGTCTCCATATTAATATGGGCTTTATATTCCCTTAGGAAATCTGAACCGATGATCACATTATATTCAATTTTGGATAAAACGATAAATGGATGGGAAACAATGTCCTCCCCAATCTCCAGGTCCAGATACGCTTGGCTATTGCAGATCGTGGTCCTGTCCGGAATTACTCCACGAACCTTGACATTTGATATTGGGATAACCGGGATATCATTTTTGGATTGAAGTTCTTGTAATAGTATTCTAGAGACAACGCTCACGCTGGCTCCCGTGTCCACAAGACACCGAACTCGAACCCCGTTAACCCTGATGTAAATAACGGGTAGTTCTCTTATAACCTTAATGTCTGTTTTCAACTGTTCCTCCAGTAAATCATCAGCTTGCACCACCCAGGTGTCTATCGTAATGACCGTCCATGACGTCTCCTAAGGATCGATAGCTTCCGAAAATCCGGCTATCTCCTCGCTTAGTATTTGGGCGCTTTTTTAGGCGATTCCCCTCTGTGGCCTCATACTCTGGCGCACAGGGGTCCAACCTCCCTTGATTCGCGTTTTGCTGCTGCAACGCAAGACTCTCTGCCCCTTAACACTCATTCGTTTGGGTGAATTGCCTTATGGGCTGCTCCCACATATCTCCATTACTTCGCGCCTCGCGCAGTTCTTTGACGTACCGTTGTGATTCCTTCTTACGGTCGTTCTGGTCTCCCTGACGATAATCTCCCCGTGGTTGCGGATTCCTATCGTTTCTAGGTTGCCATTTTGGATAGGGTCGCCGGTCCTTATGGTAATTATCTCTCTTATAGGATTGCCGACCATAACTACGCCTATCCTCTCTCCACGGACGAGGATTCCACCTACTCTCCCTTGAAGCATTATTTGTAGCGTACAACTCCCGCGTACTTGTCCCTTGGTCCTTTTGACCGATCGAATTAGGATTTCCTTGGCAGTTCACGATATTTACCATTTCAGTCTGCCTGGTCCGCATGTGCTGGCCACCTGACGTCTGGTCCAGATGCCGTAACACTTGCTCCATCTCAACAGCTGTTTTTACATCTGCCGCTATCAAAATACGCTGCACGTCAGCGGGAAATTGTTTTGTGAGCGCTGCTAATAGTTCGCCTTCTGCCGGAGGGTTGTCCAACTCCCTCATCTTCACTAGCTGTCCTGTGAAGTACTCGCAGAAGTGCGTTGGTCACGTCATCGAGTACCGACGTGAGTACAGTTCGAGGCGCAGACCCTGCTGCGTTTGCATCCCCCAATATTTGTCTAAGAATATCCTTTTGAAGCTTTCGTACCCGTCGAAGCAGTATCGAAAAGGTTGGAACCACACAAGGGCCTGGTCCTCTAAAAATTTCTCGACAACCCGTAACTTTTGTTCAGACGAGATCCGGTTATCGCTCATGTAACCGTCCATCTCAATCAGAAATTTCTTTGGCGTCATATTCCCGCCGGGTTTGAAACGTTTTGGTTTGTCGTCCGCCATCTTCACCATGTTATAGATGGAGATGGGTTCGACAAGAAGAAATGTTGAGTTATGGCCTGGTGTCCCCGCTATCTGATCGTGACTCATATTCATTTTCTGGAAGAGTCCTAATCCTTCGGATTCGGGCTTTGTGTCGAACGGATTAGATTGACTTGGTTTCATTGGGCTAAATTCTTTCCCAACTTCCGGAAAATCCTTCCCTACTTCAATTTTCCCAAACTCTTCCTTTAATTCCTGAATTATGGCGTCGTGGGTGTCTACTTTGAGCTTGACCTTCTGGGTCCGATGTGACCAATCCTCGATCCTGTCTGAAATTTTATCGTCCCTCTGGTCGATTTCTTCCCGATCGCGGTAATGTTTTCGGACGTTAGCTCTCTTTCTTCTGCTACACGCAGTTCGATCGTGTCGGTAAACTCCTGTCGTAACGCTTCGGCTTTATGGCGTACGTCATTCAGCTTCATCTGGGTCTGGGATATTTCCCTAGTTATAGCCTCAGTTTCCCTACGCTGATTTTCCTGGTATTCAACTGTCGCCTTCATATGTTGGTCTAACTGCTCCGCGACACTTGTGCTTTGAGCCTCAACACAGTCAATGCGTTCAATTGCCGTGTCCATGGTCTTACTGATCTCCTCCTGCTTTGCCTCTACGCTCCCTACTCGTTGTTTTAAACGTTCGGTTATCTTAATGCAGCGTTCCCGATCGACTCTCAATTGTTCGACCAATTCGTCCTGCCGCTCATCGATTCGCTCTAACCGCTTATTAATTTCTTCCCTTCCTACCTTACACTCTGTCTGTACCTGGTCAATCATTTCTTTGATGTTTTCCTGAACGTTTCCAGTAGCCTGACTCAGTTTTTCCGTCATCTTTTCCTGAATATCCTCACTAGATTGATTCAGTTTTACCGTTAAATTATCCTGAATACTTTCACTCGTTTGATTCAGTTTTTCCGTTAGATTATCCCGAATATCCTCACTATTCTTATTCAGTTCTTCCGTTAGCTTCTCCTGAATATCCTCACTATTCTTATTCAGTTTTTCCTGCATATCTTCACTAGTTTGATTCAATTTTGCCTGCATGTCCTCGCTATTTTCCCGCATCAGTTCCTTCATACCCTGCATGTCCTCGCACAACTCCCGTAAGAGTTCCCTGAATACTTCCATATCCATCGTAATACAACTGTTTTCATTAAAATGAGACGCCCTTCACCTTCGGACCTTGGACCTCGGGTTGATAGACACACAAACCAATGTTCACTCAGGAATGTGTTCCCCCCATTCAACTTCAAAAAAAAATATTTCTAAATCAAAACATTAATCCCAAACATCGCCTCAAATACGGCTAACTCGAAGTTGCCTAACCTGTACACCCCTATTTCACCGAGAGCATAATCAATTTTTAAAAGCATAGCCTTTTTCATCAATAATCAATTTTGAATAAATTAATGACACGCGTATTAAATTACCAACACTGGTGGTATATGCCAATATGCAGGTCATCCGTCAAGCATTGAGGCAGATACACCCGATACAATAGGTAATACCGTCCCAAGACTTTCCGTCTGAAACCTAATTTATTGCCATTTCATAATCAGCTCAAGGGCCTGAGGTTACCCTTGCTGAAATATAAACAAAAATCTACTCTAATACGTAACTAACGTTCACTACTAGCGATGAGGCCAATATCAAACAGTACCTTCCGTCTCATACCCGCGAATATGATTACCTGAAGGGTATCGATATTCATTTCTCCCCAGATTCTGGAAAATCATTTCATTGTTTCCTGGACTCGATTGAATCCTTATTTACCTTCCGGGTACGTCCATTGCTTTGAATGACCGTCATGGTTATTGCCATACCAATAATAATAATAACCACGACATACCGAAAAATTTCCTCAAATTAACATTTATTATTTACTTAGTCATTCAGATTTACCTACTGGTCCAATTACGTGCATCCAAGTATGAACTAAATCAGTTCCTTGTCATAATTGGCCATTCCTATCCATTTTAACTTAGGCATATGTGCCATGCGCCCAATAAAGAAAAAAAATTAAAATACGAAAATACCTACCGAAAAATGCCGAAATGCCTACACGCAAATGCCGAAAATGCCAACACGGAGGGCTCCATATGGGACCTTTCCCACCGTCCCCCATGACTCATGGTCCCATGTGTTCGTTACCCGAAAGGGTTGGATTGTTGTCACATGGCCCCATGAGTCACGGGGGACGGTGGGAAAGGTCCCAATACGTCCATTCATCAACTGTAAAAATAGTCCGACATATAAAACCTCAAAATATATCCACTATTAACTAAAAAGCCATTACAGGTTTAACAATAAATCCCCTTTAAAAATTCAATAGATTTCTGCGAAATTAAAAAAAAAATCACCTTACTACCAATTCACATTACGTGCTCTTTTGATATTACTAATATGTATTCTAATCTACCAACAAAGGAAACTGTAAATATTATCAAAGACAACGTCGCAAAACACAGCAACCTCAGCATGCTTGAATTAGAAGACTTCATAAAAATCCTAAATTTTGTGCTAAAAACAACTATTTCACTTTTAATGGCAAAATTTATCACCAAGATGGCCTAGCTATGGATGGTCCCTTATCAGGCATCTTAGCCGACATCTATTTAGATTCTTTAGAACATCATAAAATAAAAAATAAAATAAAAGGCCTTAGCTTATGGTTTCGGTATGTAGGTGACACATTCGTAATAATCAATAAAGATCTCAATAATAGTACCGATATTTAAAATTAATTTACAACCTAGACCAAATTTTAAATTCACCAAGGAAGATGAAGTCAGTGGACCCCTAATTTCCTAGATCTCACAGTAACTCATATTAATGGCAACTTCGATTTTCAAATTTAAAGAAAACCTTCTCACACCCCATTCACAATCAAAAATACTTCTTTACATCCTAACTCCCATAAATTGGCCACTTTTCACAGTTTAATTTACAGAGCTTTAAAAATCCCTCTAACACCCAAGAACCTTTGAACAGAACTAAATTATATAAAGGATTTATCAAAAATAAATGGACATAAACCTGAAATGATTAACCGTTTAATAAATAAGGTCAAATTCAAATTAACAACAAACTTCATCCCTGAAAAACCCAAAAAATCCAAATTTGTTACCTTCACCTACAACAATCCAAACTTTCACCAGGTCTTGAACCCAATAAAAAACAAAAATACCAGTATAGCTTTTAGATCAACAAACACTAACCAAAAATCATTTTTAATTACAACACAGTGTATTCAAGCAAAAACATTTACTCAGGCTCAGGCATATACAGCCTCACCTGCACGCAATGCAACGTCTCTTATATTGGTCAAACAGGCCAGAGTTTTCAAACTAGGTACTTAGAACACTATAATGCCATTAAGCACAATAAATCAAAATCAAATCAAAATCTCTTTATTTGCAAATGAGGTGTCTACCTCGGTGGCAAATGGTACACTAAAATACATTATTGTCAAGCACTAAATTTTAAATTAACAGGAGATGAAGAAAATTTTCCTAGAATACAATATTATACAATTTACGCTAATAATTTTTTCTATTAAACACACACATCATCCTTAATAAATTTATATTGTTTACAAAATTCTACTTATAATATCTTACAAACATAGTCAACTCATATACAGTACGGTATGTGAAATTACTTCTAATAATACTATACAACTGGTATAAGATTAAAATTAACACTGAATTTATTTACATATTTATATTTTACCCATTTTGGAACCTAAGTAGCATAACGACCTGCTGCGTCTTAACCAGAGCCCCTTTTGCCACCACTTTTCAGAGTTCCTGAAGGGCCTTCACAGCTACCGTAGCGGTCCCAGGGCCCTCGAAGTCCCCACTGTACTTCACCCCTACAGGCAGTCCCCTACTTGGGCTGTCCAAACTCCTTAGACCAGGGGATGGAATTAATTTAATCACACACATTTATTATTTACAATATCCTGCACTGGTCGAATGCCCTCTAACATTTAATTTATTATCTCTGTTGTTCTTTATTCTCTTCTTGAATATCTGTACAGATTTTGGAAAAGGATCAAACACTACCCCTGGTAAACTGTTCCACTCCTTCACGCCCTTCCCAATGAAAGAAAATTTACCCCAATCGCTTCTGCTAAAATTCCTTCTAATTTTGTACTTGTGGTCAGTTCTACCAATATACTTATTTTCCAACCGAAGCCTCTCACGGATATCTCCCCATGCTTCTTCTCCTGTATAGGCTCTATATAATCCTATAAGTCTAGTTTTCTCCTTTCTCTTACTTAAAGTTTCCCACCCAAGTTCCTTTAACATTTCTGATACACTACTCTTTCTCCTGAAATCCCCTGTTACAAACCTTGCTGCTTTCCTCTGCACGCCATCTAGTTCTTTTATTAGGTATTCTTGGTGAGGATCCCAAACAGTGTTTGCATATTCCAATAATGGACGAACCATACTTAAGTAACTTTTTTCTTTTAATTCTTTGTTGCATCCTTTATGTAGTCTTATTATGACATGTAACGATCTGTATGCTTTCCCAACAATGTCATCAACATGACCCTTCCAGTGCAAATTACTTTCAAATCTCACACCTAAGTATTTGCACTTGCCATCTTTTGGGATAACTACCTCATCCAAAGTATATTCAAATTCAGTTTTAAAGCTCCTGTTTGTAAATGTTGTAACAGTTGATTTGCCTCCATTAATCTTCATATTATTTTCTTCAACCCAGTCTTGGATACTGTCAAGGTCCCTTTGTAATTCTGAACAATCCTCAATGTTATTTATTTCCCTATAAACAATTATGTCATCTGTATACAATCTTATTTTCGATGTTATATTGTTCCCTAAATCATTTGCGTATATTAAGAAAAGTAACGGACCGATTATACTACCCTGTGCAATTCCCTTCCAGACTTTCTCTTCCTGTGATATATTATTTCCTACTTTGACTTTCTGAACCCTTGAATTTAGAAATGTTCTTCTCCAACGTATAACCCTTACATCCAATCCTACTCCCTCCAATTTCTTTAATAATATTCCATGTTCCACTCTATCAAAGGCTTTCAGCTATGAGCTCCCATATGAAAGAAACAGGACATCACTTCACAACGATAGAAAGAGATCTCACAATTATTAAAAGAGTAGACAAAGGAAAGTTGATGAATGAACTTGAAACCATCTATATATTTTTGGACCATACTACAACAAAAATCTAAACCTCAATGACTTAATTGAAGTCAAGAATCCATTATACGAAAGTTTACCCAAATTATTGCAAACTCTAAATTCAAAACATAACTATATTCTTAAAAATCTTCAATTAACATCTTCTAGGACCTCCAGTACTTTAACTAACTTGACTCTATTCATGTCCACTCCTGCAATTCTCCCACAACCCAACACGACTCCCTCTTTGACCGACCATACAAATCTCTCGCAACCAACAACACATAAACTTAACGCCCCGCCTTCTGCCTCCCCTCCACCACACCCTCCCACCAATCTCATATCGATACAATACTAGAAGCACAAGTGTCATTCAATGCTACCATACCAACTGTTTATCACCATAACAGTCAAAGAAATAAATGAACCTACACATAACATTGTTTTTCTTCAACTAACCTTTCCATAACTGATTTATATCTTTACAAACGAAAGGGTAAATGTTTTGTACATTTTCCATGTTTTTCGTTTTTAAAACCCACATTCTCTTCAAAAATACCTTTCCTAAGCTTTCACTCTCCTCTTGTTACAGACTTCACACCAAAGAGCTCTATCAGCGTCGATATACCTTCGACTTTCGCTCCTTTAAGCAAGATAAATACGTCTATAGACACCGAATGTTTTTTCCTTGCTCCGACAACTACTTAAGGAAGACTGTTATCTTATTGCAACGCATTCGACTTTCACTCCTTCAGCCAGTTAAATAGACTATAGGCAGCTGAAGAGTCATTTAATAGGTCTGTTGTCTTATCACAAAATACGAAATTGTCATTTTGAACAGTCAATCAGCTTTGCATTTTCTTATCCTCTAACAGGAGTATTCAAGGAGGCACATTCCTGTTTCATTATAAAGATAGAGCTGTTTATTGCTCTAACCCCAACAAGTTTTTTGGGCACATTGACTCAACGCTGTGGAAAGTATAATCGTCTGAACTTTTGACATGCAGCTTGATACTGCGATTTTAGCCAAGGACATTCTAATAATTTTTGTGTTTGGACAGACACCTACATTGATATCCTCTTTTTGTAACTTGTAAGAGCAATCAGGATCCTGATTTTTCACCATACAGGTTTGAGTTTGAGGCTGATGATGCCCTTAATATTGGCGAAACCTGTCCCTTAACTGTTTATAATAATATTTAATTTCTAAAAAAGATCTCTTTGTATTGAATAGGTGGAAATTTAAAAAACATTAATAACACTTGTAACATACTTTGTATTTACGTACATTTCAATACGGACCTAACATGAGAATCATAACGTGTAACATACCACTTAATCGAGCAGCTCATCTCCTTTCTCCCAAGTCTTCCCAACCCAAACTTTGCAACATTTTTGTAACGCTACTCTTGTTTCGGAAATCGCCCAGAACAATTCGAGCTGCTTTTCTTTGGATTTTTTCCAGCTCCAGAATCAAGTAATCCTGGTAAGTGTCCCATACACTGGAACCATACTCTAGTTGGGGTCTCACCAGAGACAAATATGCTCTCTCCTTTACATCCTTACTTCAACCCCTAAATACTCTCGTAACCATGTGCAGAGATCTGTACCCTTTATTTAGATTCCATTTATGTGATTACCCCAATGAAGCTCTTTCCTTATATTAATACCTAGGTATTTACAACGATCCCCATAGGGAACTTATATTCTAGAGGTTTCGATTGCAAAGCTCAGCGATTTCGTGTTCGAAGCCTCCACGTGGCAACTACAGGGTGATGTTCAATAAATTTCCAGTTTCTTTGCAATCATTTAAGAAAAGGGTAGGAAAACAACAGATGGGGAATCTGCCACCTGGGCGACTGCCCTAAATGCAGATCAGTAATGATTGATTGATTGATTGATTGATTAATTGATTGATTGACTGATTGGTATGCGCTTGTCGATCATTGTTTGTTCCTCTGTGTTTTTAATGGAAGTTGTGTAGTTAATTGATGAAGTTGAAATTTTATTATATCATAACGACAGCAAAGAAAATGAGAAAACTGTGATGCCCGACTATTTCATTTTTCCAATATGCCAAAATCAAGGCCCATCCTATTCATACCAGCCATTTCTCTAGCAGGAGCCCTTCAATAAAAAGTGATTGCATGCATTTCGTCGGCAGGACCTAACAAAGAAAAGTGTGATTCATAATATCAAGGTCTGCTCGAAGCAAACTAATTCTAATTAAGACATTAAGATATAATTAGTTAGTGATATTCTGAGGAGTCAGTATGACCTACTTCAATAATTGTAGGTGAAAGATGAAGACCCGGTCTAGAAAGACAAGAATAACGGCCGAGAGTATTTGTTGTGCTGACCACAGACACCTTGTAATCTGCAGGCCTTCGAGGTGAGCAGCGGTTGCTTGGTAGACCAAGACTCTTCAGGGCTGTAGTGCCATAGGGTTAGGTTAGGTTAGAAAAATGAACACTTAGGGAGTACGCTGTACCTCCCATATTTTTATGGATTGGCAGAATGACCTATAATTTGACACTGGAACACCATCAATTTCACACTTCCTGAATACGAAATAATTCATCAATTTTAAATTTGGAATACGGTACCATATTTATATCTGCCTTATGACTTGAAACTTGTGCACTCAAAGAAATGCAATTCAGTTGTACCAGATGTAGCCACTGGTACGACAGTCATACCAATATCATGCTTGATGTATGCCTCAGACCTAAAAATATCCATCAGGTGATTTTTCAAAAGAGTATTTGCACTTATAGAATCAATCTTAATAAAAACGCTAAAAGAGAAGGTTGCTACATTTAGTCATTATCTTTCAGTCAACTCTTGCTTCTTTCCGGGTATTTTTTTTTTTTCTGTCCCTATTCCTTCAATTCCGCTTCCAAATCCGCAGTCGTCATTGCATCTGTGTTATTTCCCATCGCTTTCAAAACATCAGCAGAATATGATAATTAATTTTTTGTGTGCATTTTAAGTAAATTTTTGTTTTTTGCCTTCATTTTAGAAATACTCCATATAAGTCTCATGTAAAACAGTCGAGATGCGGAAAGCGCACTGCCTAGTGGACAAATTTTGCGTGATACATCCCTATATGTATTTCTGTGCTGAGTGAGCCTTGCACGAATCCAGGATGAAATGATGCATTTGGCCTTCGGTACACTCGACAACGTGCCCCACGGGCTCTGAAGTTTGGAGCATGGATTGTCAACCACGGGGCCCTTAGCTGAGTCCTGGTATTACTTCCACTTACTTTTGCCAGGCACCTCCCTTTCATCTATACTATCCCAACCTATCCTTTCCTATCTGACCTACCTTGGTCAACTCTTGTCATTTTCCAGCCCCGACGGTATTAGAGCACTCGACGCCTAGGGAATCTTTCATTTTCATGCCCTTCCTGGCCTTGGGCTTTCTCTGGCCGATACCTTCATTTTTCCAAGTGTCAGTTCCCTTCCGTTTTTCCCTTTGATTAGTGTTATATAGAGGATTGTTGCCTAGCTGCACTTCCTCTTAAAACAATAATCACCGGGTGAGTTGGCCATGCGGTCAGGGGTGCGCAGCTGTGTGCTTGCATTCGGGAGATAGTGGGTTTGAATCCCATTGTCGACAACACTGAAGATGGTTTTCAGTGGTTTCCCATTTTTACACCAGGCAAATGCTGGGGCTGTAGTTTAATTAAGGCCATAGCTGCTTCCTTCCCATTCCTGAGCCTTTCCTATCTCATTGTCGCCATAAGACCTATCTGTTTCGATGCAACGTAAAACAAATAGCAAAAAAAAAATCATCACCACCATCAGACGTGCAATGCCTCAACCGTCTGAGCTACTCAGTCTGGCTATTTAAATTTATATACAGTACTGAGAGAATTTGGAAATTTTCACAAAATTCTCAGCTATTTGACAATTTTTCACACACCTCCTGTGGCGGTGATGGGGGGGGGGGGGGGGAGGGCAGTTGACCCCTCCCCCCAATTTGTGGACAAACATTAAATTGTTATTCCAGTTTAGCTGCCTGAAACTAGGAATTATAATTATAAAAAAGCAATTTGTACAAACCCCGTTGTCTTTTCAGCTCTTTCCTTTAATTTAATTATTAAGAAAAATACTTAGCAGAAATACGCACAAAATGTCGTTCATCGCGGCTGGTCCAGCACCACAGCGTTGTGGATACCCGTGCAGCAATGTGTAGCATGCACTGTGACGAAGGGTAGCATTCGCCAGGTTTCACTCATTCAATATGTCTGTTCATTTCTATCTTTGTTAGTGTGTAGCCAAACACCAAATGACTTTTTAATTAAATAAATGTGTTGAAATTCAATTTAACAGTGTCCTGGAGCATGAGACATTGGGTCGGGGGATATAACTGGGGAGAAAGACCAGTACCTCACCCAGGCGGCCTCACCATTCTATGCTGAACAGGGGCCTTCGTGAGGGATGAGAAGATTGGAAGGGATAGACAAGGAAGAGGGAAGGAAGCGGCCATGGCCTTAAGTTAGGTGCCATCCCGGCATTTGCCTGGAAGAGAAGTGGGGAAACCATGGAAAACCACTTCCAGGATGGGAATCGAACCCACCTTTACTCAGTTGACCTCCCGCGACTGAGTGGACCCCGTTCCAACCCTCGTACCACTTTTCAAATTTTGTGGCAGAGCCAGGAATCGAACCCAGGCCTCCGGGGATGGCAGCTAATCACACTAACCACTACACCACAGAGGTGGACTTGTACAGTATTATTACCGCACTTAAATTGGTAGCAAACTTTACGTCTCTATCGAAATTCACTTAGAGAGCATCAAAAACTTACCATTTTATAGCCTTTTTCTTTCAATGTTGATGTCTACCCCCTCCCACCACTATATCCCTCAGACCTGGGTACTTACTGTTTAAAAATGTGTGTGCTGCTCCCCTCCATTCAATCGCCGCTACTGCGCACCTCCATATTCATTAACGGAAAATGAAGGGTTGCTTCCCGTCTGCCCTCTACTTGTTGGCTTAAAAATGTTTGTTGTGGTAATTATGTTTTTCATATTGGAACAGACATTATGTTCCAATCTCTGTCTTGTCTTCAAAACCTTGTCTTTGGGAGAGGAAGAAACGCAGTTACAGGATACTGTGGTCTGATCCTCTGAACTCATTTCCTTACATCTGAGGTTTATTAATTAACATTGTTTGTTTCTTAAGTACTCTTATTAGTTTTGCAAGAGGTGCTGGTGTACATACACCCAGAACCATTTTCTGCTGGCTCCTAAATTGGAAGGACAAAGGCTAGCTATTATTTCTTGGCACATACAGTAGCTTGGTTAGCTGTGAAAAACTTTTTTCAACTTGGCACATTACTCCATTAGCTTTTCCACTTTAGAAGAAACACTTGCTTACATCGGAGAATACCTGTCTGAGGACTTGACCAATCTGGCAGCAGTTTGTTTAAAATCCACTTACTTCTACTACAAAGGGGATTATTACGAACAGACAGAAGGAGCAGCAGTGGGTTCACCTTTGTCACCAGTGGCTGCTAATATTTTTATGGAACACTTTGAGTCTACTGCATTAACAACAGCGCCATTGAAACCTAAGTGCTTCTATCGTTACGTGGATGACACATTTTCGGTCTGGCCACATGGAAGGGAAACTTTAAATGAATTTTTAGAGCACCTAAATTCCATTAACGGTAAGATCAAGTTCACAATGGAAGTAGAAAATGAAGGCAAATTACCTTTTCTTGATGTGTTAGTATACAAGAAGAACGATGGTACACTAGGCCATGCAATGTAAAAGAAACCTACACATTCTGAAAGATACCTTCATAAGTCTTCACACCACCCCTCCCAAAAAGCAGCTCTCCTTCGAACGTTATATACTAGGGTGAATAATGTTGCAGACGATGATAACCGCTCGAGTGCAATGAGAGAACTGACAACATCCATGAAGAAAAACGGCTATACATCTGGAGACATAACACGAGCTGTGAAGATCAAGGAGCCTAACTTGAATAGCACCAACCAGGACTACAGCAAAAAGAAAAAGGTATTCCTTCCTTACGTGGCAGGTATAGCTGACAGAATAGGGCGCATTCTTAAGAAGTACAATATAATTCCAGTTTTCACCGCAGACTGGAAGCTCAAATCCCTGTTTCGACCAGTCAAAGAGAAGCCACATCTTGAAACACCAGGCATATATGAAATTCCATGTGGTTGTGGTTGTTCATATGTTGGCATGACAAAAAGGCTTGTTAGCACCAGGGTGAAAGAGCACATCAGATCGGTAAAGAATGTCGCTTTTTCATCCTCCACGGAGAACGCTATAAGCCAGTCTGCCATAGCAGAACATTTCTACAGTACAGACCATGAAATCTTCTTGGACCAGGCGAAGGTCATCGCGCCTGTAAAAGACTTCTATGCTCGTCTTGTGAGGGAAGCCATAGAGATAGAGCTGCGCCCAAATAACATCAACAGGGAAGACGGCTTCAAGTTATCAAATGCATGGAGACCTGTACTGCAGAAATACATGCATAACACCACCATGGCACAGCGGGACGCACTCAAACTGTCGACAGAGGGCGGTGCATCAGTAACTTCCCTCCCAACCACCACAGCACAGCGCCACGATCCTTGAGTCCAGTTAGTGGGGTAGGCCGTGGATAGTACGGGCATGACTTCCATGTTCCTTCAGATAATTTCTTTGCTCACTGTTGGAGGCAAAACTTCACATGCCCTGATGAAGGCCAATGCAATTTGGCTGAAAGCTTGGCTTTATTATTAATAAATATATATATAGTGGCTTTAATCCAGTTCATTTATTTCTTTATGTTAATAAAATGAGCCACGAAAACTTACGTTCATTGAGTTGGACTATTATTTATACTACATTCTATTACTCATTATTTCTTGCATTCAAAGAGATGAACATATCATAAGCAGCAGTCAAACAGAAACAGAACACTCGCCATAACACAGATTACACACGAAAGGTGGCAACACTGTTGTTATGTATCGATACTGCCATCGCTGTGGTGGGAGAACTGCATAGTGACAATTCACAGGCGGACGCAGTTGTTGGGTTATGTCTTTGTGCGTAGACTGGTCTAGTGTGTTCATGCGTCAAATAAATCTGAAGCTGTTCACACAAATTCCGGTAAAGTCATGATGATCTTCTTTGACTGCAGGGGCCCTTGAGTGAGGAACTACAATCAATGCACAGGGCTATGGAGACACTTTGCAGAAAGTGCCATAAAGTCAAAACGCCCAGGAATGCTGCCAGATGGAGTCATCCTGTTGCCTCCATACTTCTGGCGATTTGTTTGGGAAACACTTCAACATCATCCATACAGCCCAGACCATTCATCTTGTGATTTTCACATTTTTTTGGCGACCTGAAGAAAGGCATTCGTGGACCTTTCATTCAGATGAAGAAGTGCAAGAGTGGGTGAGGTTGTGGATCCATCAGTGACCTACGTCTTCCTATAAAACTGGAATTTATCGTCTTGTCTCCCAGTGGGATGAATGTATTAATGGTTTTGGTAATTATTTAAAAAAAAACATTCCATAGTCACGTTGTAGCAGGTGTTCGGTTTTCATTTCACTGCCCCTTATATTTTGAAATGAAACAATGAAAATGGGCATTTAATACATAGTTTTATTCAAATATTACAAAAATAACCATATTCAGTACATTTAACAATAAAAAGAGATTATCTATTATCACATATAATGCACAGAGCATAATACAATACAATTGCCAAAAATTCTTCTGCCTTCCTGCTGCTGTTCACACTGAAGGAATAGTGACATCCCTTTAAACATAAGTGATTCAGATTAACATGGAGTTATATTGTTTATTGTTTGAGGTATAAGATCCATTACATCTTGCTAGTTATAAAAATAATTTAATGGAAAGTTTAAGTTTGGTAAGTACAGTATAGGAAATGGCAAAACCGACATGTGTTAAAGAGTTCAGTCAGTGTTTCATCTTCACATTTCTTTTGTCTTCCATGCACTGTCTCTCTCTTGGACCTTATTTTATTCCAAATTCTGACTCTCTCTTCTTTAAAAAGAGGGTTGACGATACTGATGCTGAAGTTACATCACAATCTCTTCCCTTATCATCAAAGTCATAAGTGTTGATATTCAGTTTGTCTGCACATAAAGTTCAAAGAAAAAAGGGATCATGAAGATAATGTTAAGAAATTATATTATTGCTCATAAGGAAATTAAAAAATTAGAATTAGCTTTTTTAAAAGGACCCCATGAGTTTGGATTCACATTAGTGCCTATATATTTGTAAGTGGCAACAAAAATTGTTTAAAAATTACAGTACACAATAAATTACAAAACATGAAATAAAATTTAAAAAGTAACAACAAATGACACCTATGAGGTAAGTAAGGGGTCTGTAATGGCTGAATGATTGATGTGAAGTTCTACAAACTAAACTGGCAGAAAAAATTTGTAGCAGCTTGACTGTGTTTGTGACTTTATTCACGACTCATCCCAGAAGTAATGTAGCTTTATGTTACAGATTTCATTGTATGGTTATGGGAGTATTTATGGGTTGTAGTAAGGGTGTAAAGGAGAAGGTCTATAGGTCACTGGCACGACCCCAATTACAGTATAGTTCCAGTGTATGGGAGGATTTCTTGACACAAGAACTTAAAAATGTTCCAAAGGAAAGCAGCGTGATTTGTTCTGGAATGTTTTCTGTCAAAAGAGTAGTGTTACAAAAATGTTGCAAACTTTAGGCTGGGCACTACAGAGTAAGGAGATGAGCTGCTCAGCTAAGCACGATATTCCAATCTGTCAGTGAGGAAATGGCATGAGATGACATTAGTAGATGAATAAGCTCGAGAGGAACTTTTAAAAGTTGGAATTCAAGAGGACAAATTGGGGCAAATATTCATTTATAGCAAGAGGAATTAGGGAATAGAAGAATTTATCAATTGGTATGTTTGATATATTTCCATGTTGTTTGAAATCTTTCAAGAAAGGACTAGGTAAACAACTGATAGGGAATCTGTCACCTGGGAGACAGCACTAAATGTAATTCTGTAGTGATTGATTAATAATAACATACATTACTTTTTATTAAAAAGTAAGGGGAAATAGACCAGTGGACAGACCTGGAGAAAAATGGACAGACTTAGTGAAGAAGGATGTAGAGGAGAGAGGACAGGATTGGGAGCATATTGTGAACGAAGAATGGTTCATGGACTGAACAAAATGGAAGGGGCTTGTATACCACACCTGGGAAACTGGAGTTGGTCAACGATGATGATGATGATGATGATGATGATGATGATTACGTTTTATTCAAAATACTGGAAATGACAGAAAGTAAGGTTTGTAGGAATGTTTCTGCATAGAGACCTCAGCTCTTAGAATGAAAGCTGTGTTTCCAACAAAATGTATAATTCAATCAGAATGCTAGAACGATTTGTATTTTAGGTCCTCAATTAAAGTAAATTGAATTAAAGTAACCTAACTGGGAAACATTAAGGAAGGAATTTCAGAGAGGATAGGAAATTGCTCAAAATTTTATTACTGTGTATCAGACATAATTAGAAATTACTGACCAAAGCAAAAATCATGATATATATAAATCATATTATTTGCCAATATTGACCTATAGATCAGGATGTTGGACTTGGAAAAAAAAAGCTCAGAGTAGATTACAAGTGACAGAGATGCACTTTCTGCGAGGGATTTTGGGTAAAACGAGGAGCAACAAGATAAGAAATGAACACAATATGAAACACTCTACAGATCAACCCCCTAAAAGAAACTACGGAAAGAAATAGGCTGAAATAGTTTGGCCACATCAACAGAATGGGACAAGAAAAATTACCAAGAAGAGCTCTGGAATGGACAGAATCTGGAAGAAGAGCAATTGGAAGACCTTGAACAAGATGGGGGGGATCAGGTGGAGGATTTCTTAAATAGGAGAGGACTACAATGGGAGACAGTGATGAATAAAGATAATATTGGAAGAGGCTCTGTGAATGACCTGCATAAGCAGATGAGTATCAAGAAGGAGGAGGAGAAGAAGAAGAAGAAGAAGAAGAAGAAGAAGAAGAAGAAGAAGAAGAAGAAGAAGAAGAAGAAGAAGAAGAAGAAGAAGAAGAAGAAGAAGAAGAAGAATTAAAGTAAAACAGCAAAGCTCTGTCAATCTTTTACTGGCTCATAATATTTTACAAATTATTCATCATGGCACTCAGTTTCCATATCTGATGTGAGCAGAACTGATAGCAGTGTTACAAAAAGCAAGATATAGCATGCTAACAAAGGCTGAAAATATACCATAAAAACCATAAACCATATGATTGAAATAATTTGATGATGATGAGAAAAATTGTTTTAAGGGGCCTGAAAATACATCTTTTTGATTGAATTTTTCAACATAAGAAACAACTGTACAATAAACCACACAAGAGAATTCTCTAACAACTTAGAAGAAAGAAGGATGATACTGTCAAACTGTCTGGAGTCAACCGTCATGGATACTTTATTATTGCTCTCATTTATTACTATCCGGCTCTCTATTAGTTGCCACTGCCATTTGGTGGCTGCCTGACACGATTTTCTCTAGGCTCTTAACATCCGACATGGAAGTATTGAGCCTACTGCACGATGCAGCAGTCTGCATAGCCAACAGTTAAAAAAAAAAACCTGTAGTATCTAACTTTTACCAATTAAGCTTTGTTATAGTAAATTAAAACCAAAACAATGTATATTTCTATTTCCAAAATTTTATTGTTAACAACATATTACAATAAAAATTATTTTTCCTTACTAATCAAAACTTTCGCTAGGTAAAATAGTATTCTGGTACAAAGTCGACCACATGCATGGCAATAGTAAGTGCAGTGTTTTCAGCACGGAATATTTCTGTCGTGTAATAGGTGAATGAATATTTAGTCGATGGTAATGATACCAAACATGGTATGTTTCAAAATATATTCAAATGAAGTCATAACGGATCAATTATGAAATTTATATCTTACTAGCATGTACCCACGGCTTTACCTGCGTTTTTTAATTCAAGCGTTAGATGTTTTAAAATCATTTATTTAAAATCAAAATAAAAATATATTATTTATGAACACACATCTGTTTTACATATATTGTGTGAATTACATTACTTTAAATTATATTGTTACTTTCAATGCTTAAGAAACTGGGTTGGTGGATGTTACAATAATATTACAACAATATGAAAGACAATATTTTATAAAAAGCAAGATATTTTTTTCCTTATACAGCTTACGGATAAACTATATTAAGTGTCTTTCCATTTGGAGCCAGAATATATGGAGTGTTTGCCTCCCCAACAGTTGAATATCCCATGTATAGTTGAAAATGGGAGAAGCACGGTTTCCGAAGATCGAGTCCTACAACTTAAAGTGATTGTCCTTGTGCCTTGTTGGTGCACATAATAAAGTTCAAATGAACAGGGAACTGCAGACATCTACACTGACTCTGTATATCTAAAGGGATGATTTAAATTCCAGAAATGAATAGTGCTTCATGATGGCGGCTTCAATAATATTCAAAATCAGTTTCTTGACTGAGAGACGTGTCCCATAGTTGAAACTATAAAAATAATAAAATAATTAATGAAGGCAGGTCTTTACCTGTATAATGACTCATTCTAGAATAAGCCTCTGTTAATTTCAGATCCCTCCTTGCCATAGATTTGGCTGTGCATTGCACATATACGCAGCTAAAAGCTGCGTGTTGATGACGTTTATAACAATCAATCAATCAATCAATCAATCAATCAATCAATCAATCAATCAATCAATCAATCAATCAATCAATCAATCAATCAATCAATCAATCAATCAATCAATCAATCAATCAATCAATCAATCAATCAATCAATCAATCAATCAATCAATCAATCAATCAATACTGATCTGCATTTAGGGCAGTCGCCCAGGTGGCAGATTCCCTATCTGTTGCTTTCCTAGCCTTTTCCAAAATGATTTCAAAGAAACTGGAAATGTATTGAACATCTCCCTTGGTAAGTTATTCCAATCCCTAACTCCCCTTCCTATAAATGAATATTTGCCCCAGTTTGTCCTCTTGAATTCCAACTTTATCTTCATATTGTGATCTTTCCTACTTTTATAAACGCCATTCAAACTTATTCGTCTACTAATGTCATTCCACGCCATCTCTCCGCTGACAGCTCGGAACATACCACTTAATGATGTAGATGTTGATTCCCATAGGGAATCAGAAATAATTATTCCGAATGAGTAAATTTATAATACCAATATAAATGGTCCGTTATTGGACATTATAAATTTTCCAGCTAACTCATTCCTGGTTGCCAGCGTTTCGCCCCCGTGTGCTAGGCTGGGCTCATCAGTTGGTACCTAACACACCTACCAAGACGCTGGATAGTGCATACCGTGGAGGCCACTGCGTAGGCTAATTGTAGCCACCGGCAGTGCCAATGCACTATGAGAGACATTGTCTCATTATCAAAAATTGATGCCCGCTTGGCCATCAGATGATGTAGATGTTGATTCCCATAGGGAATCAGAAATAATTGTTCCGAATGAGTAAATTTATAATACCAATATAAATGGTCCGTTATTGGACATTATAAATTTTCCAGCTAACTCATTCCTGGTTGCCAGCGTTTCGCCCCCGTGTGCTAGGCTGGGTTCATCAGTTGGTACCTAACACACCTACCAAGACGCTGGATAGTGCATACCGTGGAGGCCACTGCGTAGGCTAATTGTAGCCACCGGCAGTGCCAATGCACTATGAGAGACATTGTCTCATTATCAAAAATTGATGCCCGCTTGGCCATCAGATGATGTAGATGTTGATTCCCATAGGGAATCAGAAATAATTGTTCCGAATGAGTAAATTTATAATACCAATATAAATGGTCCGTTATTGGACATTATAAATTTTCCAGCTAACTCATTCTTGGTTGCCAGCATTGGTTGCCTATGGGAATCAACATCTACATCATCTGATGGCCAAGCGGGCATCAATTTTTGATAATGAGACAATGTCTCTCATAGTGAATTGGCACTGCCGGTGGCTACAATTAGCCTACGCAGTGGCCTCCACGGTATGCACTATCCAGCATCTTGGTAGGTGTGTTAGGTACCAACTGATTAGCCCAGCCTAGCACACGGGGGCGAAATGCTGGCAACCAGGAATGAGTTAGCTGGAAAATTTATAATGTCCAATAACGGACCATTTGTATTGGTATTATAAATTTACTCATTCGGAACAATTATTTCTGATTCCCTATGGGAATCAACTTCTACATCATCTGATGGCCAAGCGGGCATCAATTTTTGATAATGAGACAATGTCTCTCATAGTGAATTGGCACTGCCGGGGGCTACAATTAGCCTACGCAGTGGCCTTCACGGTATGCACTATCCAGCGTCTTGGTAGGTGTGTTAGGTACCAACTGATGAGCCCAGCCTAGCACACGGGGGCGAAACGCTGGCAACCAGGAATGAGTTAGCTGGAAAATTTATAATGTCCAATAACGGACCATTTATATTGGTAACATACCACTTAGTCGAGCAGCTCTTCTCCTTTCTCTCAATTCTTCCCAACCCAAACATTGCAACATTTTTGTAACGCTACTCTTTTGTCGGAAATCACTCAGAACAAATCGAGCTGCTTTTCTTTGGATTTTTTCCAGTTCTTGAATCAGGTAATCCTAGTGAAGGTCCCATACACTGGAACCATACTCTAGTTGGGATCTTACCAGAGACTTATATGCACTCTCCTTTACATCCTTACTACAACCCCTAAACACCCTCATAACCATGTGCAGAGATCGGTACCCTTCATTTACAATCCCATTTATGTGATTACCCCAATGAAGATCTTTCCTTATATTAACATCTAGATACTTACAATGATCCCTAAAAGGAACTTTCACCCCATCAACGCAGTAATTAAAACTGAGAGGACTTTTCCTATTTGTGAAACTCACAACCTGACTTTTAACCCCGTTTATCAACATACCATTTCCTGCTGTCCATCTCACAACATTTTCGAGGTCATGTTACAGTTGCTCACAATCTTGTAACTTATTTATCACTCTATAGGTGGGTAGGGTTGAGGCTCTGGTCATGGGGAATTCCATCCTTAGACACGTGGGGAAAGTGAGTGGAGGAAAGGGAACCAGGGTAGAATGTTATCCAGGAATTAGGTTGAAGCAGATGTTGAGGAAAGTAGAAGAGAGGGAGGAGGGGTAGGAGAAGGTGGTAGTGTTTCATGTTGGTACCAACAACGTAAGGCAAGCTGATATAAGTAGCAACATAGTTGGAGATGTGTGGGATCTGGTAAATGCAGCACGGGTGAAGTTTAAGAAAGCGGAGATTGTTATTAGTGGAATACTGTGTAGGAGGGATACTGACTGGAGGGTGATTGGGGATTTAAATGAGACTATGGAGTGGGTATGTGGGAAACTAGGAGTGAAATTTCTAGATCCTAATGGGTGGGTAGGAGATAGGGATCTGCGCTCGGATGGCCTTCATTTAAACCACAGTGGTACGTATAAGTTAGGAAATTTGTTTGGAAGTGTAATATGGAGGTACATTCAGGGAAACGGGATGGCCTAGGGAGCGGTGATAAGGGAACAGGGAACTGGAAATCAAGTAGGGATGACATAAAATTGTTAGTGTTGAACTGTAGAAGTATTGTAAAGAAAGGAATAGAATTAAGTAATTTAATAGATATATATTTACCAGATATTGTAATAGGAGTTGAATCATGGCTGAGAAATGATCATGGGAGACTACTGGCAAAAATCAGTGCAATTGGACTAGACAAAAGAGTGACTGAATGGATTGCTATATTTCTAGAAAATAGATCTCAGAGAATTAGAGTAGGCAAAGCTTTATCTGACCCTGTAATAATTAAGAGGGGAATTCCTCAAGGCAGTATTATTGGACCTTTATGTTTTCTTATATATATAAATGATATCAGTAAAGGAGTGGAATCGGAGGTAAGGCTTTTTGCGGATGATGATATTCTCTATAGAGTGATAAATAAGTTACAAGATTGTGAGCAACTGCGACAGCAGGCAATGGTATGTTGATAAACGTGGTTAAAAGTCAGGTTGTGAGTTTCACAAATAGGAAAAGTCCTCTCAGTTTTAATTACTGCGTTGATGGGGTGAAAGTTCCTTTTGGGGATCATTGTAAGTATCGAGGTGTTAATATAAGGAAAGATCTTCATTGGGGTAATCACATAAATGAGGTTGTAAATAAAGGGTACAGATCTCTGCACATGGTTATGAGGGTGTTTAGGGGTTGTAGTAAGGATATAAAGGAGAGTGCATATAAGTCTCTGGTAAGACCCCAACTAGAGTATGGTTCCAGTGTATGGGACCCTCACCAGGATTACCTGATTCAAGAACTGAAAAAAATCCAAAGAAAAGCAGCTCGATTTGTTCTGGGTGATTTCCGACAAAAGAGTAGCGTTACAAAAATGTTGCAATGTTTGGGTTGGGAAGAATTGAGAGAAAGAAGAAGAGCTGCTCGACTAAGTGGTATGTTCCAAGCTGTCAGCGGAGAGATGGCGTGGAATGACATTAGTA
Organism: Anabrus simplex; assembly: GCF_040414725.1. Classification (NCBI taxonomy): domain Eukaryota; kingdom Metazoa; phylum Arthropoda; class Insecta; order Orthoptera; family Tettigoniidae; genus Anabrus; species Anabrus simplex. The sequence goes on from NC_090265.1 coordinate 1,755,566,079, forward strand.
GACGAATAGGTTTGAATGGCGTTTATAAAAGTAGGAAAGATCACAATATGAAGATAAAGTTGGAATTCAAGAGGACAAACTGGGGCAAATATTCATTTATAGGAAGGGGAGTTAGGGATTGGAATAACTTACCAAGGGAGATGTTCAATACATTTCCAATTTCTTTGAAATCATTTTGGAAAAGGTTAGGAAAGCAACAGATAGGGAATCTGCCACCTGGGCGACTGCCCTAAATGCAGATCAGTATTGATTGATTGATTGATTGATTGATTGATTGATTGATTGATTGATTGATTGATTGATTGATTGATTGATTGAATAACATTATCCGCAAAAAGCCTTACCTCCGATTCCACTCCTTTACTCATATCATTTATATATATAAGGAAACATAAAGGTCCGATAACACTGCCCTGAGGAACTCCCCTCTCAACTATTACAGGGTCAGACAAAGCTTCACCTACTCTAACTCTCTGAGATCTATTTTCTAGAAATATAGCAACCCATTCAGTCACTCTTTTGTCTAGTCCAATTGCACTCATTTTTGCCAGTAGTCTCCCATGATCCACCCTATCAAATGCTTTACACAGGTCAATCGCGATACAGTCCATTTGACCTCCAGAATCCAAGATATCTGCTATATCTTGCTGGAATCCTACAAGTTGAGCTTCAGTGGAATAACCTTTCCTAAAACCGAATTGCCTTCTATCGAACCAGTTATTAATTTCACAAACATGTCTAATATAATCAGAAAGAATGCCTTCCCAAAGCTTACATACAATGCATGTCTAACTTACTGGCCTGTAATTTTCAGCTTTATGTTTATCACCCTTTCCTTTATACACAGGGCTTACTATAGCAACTCTCCATTCATCTGGTATAGCTCCTCCAACCAAAGAATAATCAAATAAGTACTTCAGATATGGTACTATATCCCAACCCATTGTCTTTAGTATATCCCCAGAAATCAGATCAATGCCAGCCGCTTTTCTAGTTTCAACTTTTGTATCTTATTGTAAATGTCATTGTTATCATATGTAAATTTTATTACTTCTTTGGCCTTAGTCTCCTCCTCTATCTCGACATTATCCTTGTAACCAACAATCTTTACATACCGCTGACTGAATACTTCTGCCTTTTGAAGATCCTCACATACACACTCTCCTTGTTCATTAATTATTCCTGGAATGTCCTTCTTGGAACCTGTTTCTGCCTTAAAATACCTATACATACCCTTCCATTTTTCACTAAAATTTGTATGACTACCAATTATGCTTGCCATCATGTTATCCTTAGCTGCCTTCTTTGCTAGATTCAATTTTCTAGTAAGTTCCTTCAATTTCTCCTTACGTCCACAGCCATTTCTAACTCTATTTCTTTCCAGTCTGCACCTCCTTCTTAGTCTCTTTATTTGTCTATTATAATAAGGTGGGTCTTTACCATTCCTTACCACCCTTAAAGGTACAAACCTGTTTTCGCATTCCTCAACAATTTCTTTAAACCCATCCCAGAGTCTGTTTACATTTTTATTTACCGTTTTCCACCGATCATAGTTACTTTTTAGAAACTGCCTCATGCCTGCTTTATCAGCCATATGGTACTGCCTAACAGTCCTACTTTTAAGACCTTCCTTTCTATCACATTTATTTTTAACTACCACAAAAACAGCTTCATGATCACTAATACCATCTATTACTTCAGTTTCCCTATAGAGCTCATCTGGTTTTATCAGCACCACATCCAGGATATTTTTCCCTCTGGTTGGTTCCATCACTTTCTGAATCAGCTGTCCTTCCCATATTAACTTATTTGCCATTTGTTGGTTATGCTTCCTGTCGTTCGCATTTCCTTCCCAATTTACATCTGGGAAATTCAGATCTCCCGCTACAATCACATTTCTTTCCATGTTGTTTCCCACATAGCTGACTATCCTATCAAATAATTCTGGATCCGCGTCAGTGCTACCCTTTCCCGATCTGTACACTCCAAATATATCAAGTTGCCTATTATCTTTAGAAATGAGCCTTACACCTAGAATTTCATGTGTCTCATCTTTAACTTTTTCGTAGCTTACAAATTCTTCTTTCACCGGAATGAACACCCCCCCCTCCCACCATTCCTATCCTATCTCTACGATACACACTCCAGTGCCGTGAGAAAATTTCTGCATCCATTATATCATTTCTCAGCCATGATTCAACTCCTATTACAATATCTGTTAAATGTATATCTATTAAATTAATTCTATTCCTTTCTTTACAATACTTCTACAGTTCAACACTAACAATTTTATGTCATCCCTACTTGATTTCCAGTTCCCTGTTCCCTTATCACCGCTCCCTAGGCCATCCCGTTTCCCTGAATGTACCTCCGTATTACCCTTCCAAACAAATTTCCTAACTTATACGTACCACTTTGGTTTAAATGAAGGCCATCCGAGCGCAGATCCCTATCTCCTACCCACCCATTAGGATCTAGAAATTTCACTCCCATTTTCCCACATACCCACTCCATAGTCTCATTTAAATCCCCAATCACCCTCCAGTCAGTATCCCTCCTACACAGTATTCCACTAATAACAATCTCCGCTTTCTTAAACTCCACCCTTGCTGCATTTACTAGATCCCACACATCTCCAACTATGTTGGTACTTATATCAGCTTACCTTACGTTGTTGGTACCAATGTGAAACACTTGGATCAAGAATTAATTTTTGACACAGCAATGCGTAAACATTTTAAGTGAATGAAATGAATATTGGGTAACTATGAAATGAATAATTGAAATAATAAAATATACTAAAACAATGAATATCTAAGAATACGCGTCTGTTACCAATTTCAGATCTCTGCTTGCTTTAGATTTGGCTGGTCATCACATATATAAACACAAACAAACACTTTTGGATATTACATACTGAATACGGCTCCTCGTGTCAGGGACCGAAAATGGCTTCCTATTCCACGGACTTAAAATGGCTACTTGATTTTTGTTCTCCACCTATGTTATGTGCGTTGTCTAGTGACAGTGAATCTATGCATTTAATCTTGTACAGCATGTTGGATTGTCTTATCCCAGACACATTTTCCAATGGTTTTTTGTTCATAACTCCCCAAGAAAAGCAAAAATGAAAAATCTGGCTCTGAGGTGCATTTGGACCCCCTTCCATGAACCTATGTTCAAAATTTCATATCTCTGCATGCTACAGATTTGGGTGGGTATTGCGCACACACAGACAAACACTTCCTTTTATTATTATTATTATAGTTGATTCAGAGCTTGTAGTAATTTTTGAAATTTCCTACACCAAGAAATTTCTTCCCTAACTGTCCTATTTCTACTGTAATGATATAATTATTTCAGGAATAAGATTCTCTAGTCAGTGATACACAAATCACGGGTGGAACTTTCAAAAGTAAGAAAGATCGTAATATGAAGTTAAAATTGGAATTCAAGAGGACAAATTAGGGATAAATATTCTTTTATAGGAAGAGAAATGAAGGATTGGAACAATTTAGCTAGGGAAGTGTTCAATAAATTTCCAAGTTCTTTGAAAAAAAAAAAAAGAAGACTAGGTAAACAACTGATAGGAAATCTGCCACCTGGACAACAGCCCCAAATGCAGATCAATGATGATTTTATTTAATTAATTAATTAATTCATTTATTTATTGGGTTGGAATGCCAGCCCTGCAGTGTACAGGTAGAGTGCCTGCCTCTTACCTGGAGGCCCTGGGTTTGATTCCATGCCAGGCCAGGAATTTTTACCTGGATCTGAGGGCTGGTTCAAGGTCCAAGCGATGTAATTAAAATTGAGTAGCTGTCTGACGGTGAGATGGCAGGCCTGGTCTACAAAGCCAAGAATGACGGCCGAGAGGATTCATCGTGACAACCACATGATACCTCATAATCTGCAGGTCCTGAGCTGTGCTGCTATTGTTCATTTCCATCTGCATCATTTGTTTTTACATTCCTTTGTTTTCTTAGGTTAACACAGTTTTTAGTTTCAATTATTATTTTAAATTAATACCTTTTCACTGAATTTTGTCACAGTGAGTTGTTTTTTGCTCCGCATATTGATGTAAATATTGTATATTTGTACTAATTTTGTTTCCGTCTAGGCTCTCTTTTGTTTGTTTTATCATTTGCTCCTTCATTATGTTTTTTAGCATTTTTTCAACTTATATTATGTAATTATTCCAAATCTCCCCTCATTTTTCACTGAAGATGGCTCAAACGAGCCGAAACATGTTTGAATTTGTTTACTCCGTCTAATGATAGAATATTTATTGTATTGAATTAGGAGGATACTCTCATTTTTCACCTTTGTAAAGTGAAAACCGTCAATATGGAATGATTCTAATATCTTGTAACAGCAGTTGCTTGGTAGTCTATAGCCCTTTATGGCTCTAGTGCCATGATATTTGCATGGAGTTCGTTTCATCGGGTTGGAATTTTCATCGTACGATATAGACTTCATTATGATCCGTATTGACGAACATTCACATTAATAAGAAATCAAAATGAAGGCCCATCTATTATTGAATTATTTAACCAATTGATGAGTGCGCCTAAGGACAGTCAATAGAGTGCGCACGGCATTTGCCGTTTGGCCCCACATAAGGGAGCACGGCAATTGTCGTTTTAGGCTAGTACTAAGAACTTAATTGCTTATTGGCGTAATATGACATCTGACAGCATTTTTTGGAACTTTTTCAGATATTCGAATAGTGTCGCTGTACAAATCCTAGTTCTGTATGGTGGTGGTCTCTGATGGAAATGCGTATACTCCCTACAGTGTAAGAGTTTGGCGTGCTTTTAGCCTACCGGTTACAGCAGTGTTACAATTGCTGCCGATGTGGATAGTTGTCTGTACGCTTCATAGCTGTAAATATTTTTGGTTTTTGTAAATATAACTGTGAATATATTTTCGACAACTGCTTGACAAACACTTTACTGCATAAAACAACGGAAAGAAATGCGCTGCGAGCATTCTACTTGTGAAGTTACTCTCTGCATACATCCTTGCTTTGAACAGTATCACACATTAAATTTTTTTTGAAATGACCATGCTTTCTCGATCTATAATGCATTTTCATATTGCTCAAAGTTGTAATAAATAAATTTACTCTAATGAATATTGAATTTTCACGACCGCATTGTAATCGAAACCGACTTTCAACTTATTAGGTCGTGTTACGTACATTTAGTACGTGTTGAAGAGATGTTAAGTACAGAACAAAAATGGCCAACCAGACACCAGTGGGATCCGAACCCACAACCTCCCGATTTCGCGTCGGTTGCTCTACCAATTGAGCTATGGTGGCCTAGGCCATCGTTGTTCTGTTGGGAGGATCCCACTGGTGTCTGGTTGGCCATTTTTGTTCTGTACTTAACATCTCTTCAACACGTACTAAATGTACGTAACACGACCTATTAAGTTGAAAGTCGGTTTCGATTACAATGCGGTCGTGAAAATTCAATATTCATTGACTTGGCCCTCAACGGGCAACTTAAACGCACTCTACAGTGTGATGGTAGTAGTACCAGACCTGTAGCTTAGATCCTTTCCAATAGAACAAAGATGGCCTAGGCCACCATAGCTCAATTGGTAGAGCAACCGACGCGAAATCGGGAGGTTGTGGGTTCGGATCCCACTGGTGTCTGGTTGGCCATTTTTGTTCTGTACTTAACATCTCTTCAACACGTACTAAATGTACGTAACACGACCTAATAAGTTGAAAGTCGGTTTCGATTAAATTTACTCTAAGTTAGAAAAACAAAATTTTTACTCCCCAGAGGTTGTTTACTGGCCAAATACGTACTTGGATGCAGCCGTCATTATTGCATGGCATATGCCGTGCCCACTCGTCAACAGGTTAATATGATGTCGAATCATTTGTACATGGGACTGATTTTGACCCTATGATTTGACATATTAAATGGTATTGAATAGGTAGACCTTAATTTCAGTTTCTTGTTAGAATTTTCATTCAGATGAAGATATTATGTAAATTAAGACATTTGCATATAATTGATCCCTGCATTACTTCATCCCTAAGGATAGCATGGAAACCATTGTCATTGTGGTACCATCATTTCAGACTCAGAGAGAGCTCTTTAATGGTACCCTTCGTAAGAAATCAGATTAAATTTACGCAGTCTTTAATGTAATTTTATGTCAAGCAATTAATTGAGAGAAAATGTTCTAGTAAATTTATCCTATGTATTGCATGAAAGTGTAAGAATAATTTATTAAATGTGGAAACTTGTATAACCTATCTAAGATACCTTAACTAATGATAAAAATAATGAACAATCAAATGAGGAAGTGAAGACCAACATGTGGACAAAACCTTATTTCCATGCACTTTAAAGCTGCGGTCAACTTAATCTTGTTTGCCAGGTTGAGTCGATCTGCACTTATGAATTTTTTCTTGGCCACTGAGGGAATTCTGAAAATTAAAATTACACAATACATTTTGCAAGTTATGAGCTATTATGCACATTCTTAATATAGTACAGTTTTTCTGTGCAGTAGCATGTAAAGCATATAACAAAGTGGTCAACTCTAGATGGTTTGACAGTAACTGCCTAGACCTCATGCCACTAATGTATCTTCTTTCCACATTTCCACCAACACTCAAATTCTGAGAAACAGTTATTTTAACTTTTTCATGAAATACATAAAATGGTATCAATTTGATAATGAGGCATAGTTAGGAAATCATTATAGACATGACAATAAACTTTTGGGCTTTTGCTATGTCAAGAAAACACGGTGAAATTCGTTATGTTTTGCAGAGAACTTCTATCCTTGTCAGTCTCCATTGCACTATCTTTTAGTTTTTTTTTTTTCATTTTATTGTATTTTTATTTATTCTACCACATTCATCCCTGATTCGTCTGGCGACCTTGCAATGCACATACGATTGAACAAGGAACGACTTAATAGTGTTGTCACCTCCCACTCGGAAGGCTAGCGCACAGTGAGCCATTTAGTAACAAACGAGAGTACCACTTAGTATACAGGGTCTCTCTTATAAACCTAGACCGAGCACACGGTGTTTGTACTCTGCGCTACAGCAGCTGCCTCAGCTCAACTTACATTGCACACGGCTGCCCTGTTTAAAAAATGTCAAAAACATATCAGATGTAAGGCTTTTCAGGCGTTTGCTCTATTAACCAGCGTTTTGTCTTAGGTCTGACACTAGACTCATCAGAGTGGGATGTGTGAGACCCTACCCACTGATGCTGGTGTGTATGCAGGTGAACATCATCCATCATCATCCATGACGTCATTTCATTCCTCCCGAAGGGGAGGCGGGCCATCAGCTGAACTAAGCAGCTCTTCGGCCATGAGAATAGAGGAAATGTAACTGAAAGACATAATAAAGAGAGTATGTATCGTACATACGCGAAGGAACGGGTTATAGCTGTGGCGCAGGGGGGCCGTGAACCGCAAAGGGGCCCACAGGGCGGACCCACATCACACACACCGGGGCGGACCCCAACTGGGTACATGTTTATTGAGGGAGGAGTTGGTATATCTCGGGCGCGCAATAACAGAAAAGAACAAAATACATAAGAAATCAAAGTACATTAGAGAAAAGTGTTACATATAGTGAGCAGGGGGAGGGTAGGGGTTCGGAGGAAAGGTAGGGAATGGAGTATAGTGTTGGGACAACAAGTAATAAAGGGTGGTAGAAACATTAATGATAGAGGTGGAGAGAAGACGTAAAAGATCCAATATCGGGAGCGGCGAAAGAGGGAAGTGAGACTGGGGAACTGGGGGAGGGATGAGTGGCGTTGGGGGGATGGGGGACGGCGGGGGGATGGGTGGCGAGGGAGAAGGAGGAGACGTGTAACGAGGAGATCCAGCAAGCCGCGGGGGGGAGCGAGAACGCTCCACCCGATGGAGACGTCCTCGAAAACGGACGCCGGTGGTGAGAAGACGGTCGACATCAGCAGGGGAGGCGAGGCGAAGGCGTACCATGAACGTCGGGCCATCGGTGTTGAGGATGCGAAACACCCGTCAGACAGGGATGCCCTCCTGTTGTAGTTCATGAAGAATATCCTGGTCCAAAACGTCGGGTGCAATCCCACGGACGACACAGCTCGGTGGGACAGACGGCGGAGAAGTCAATGTAGAATGGCCGGCAGGGCCTTGAGAGACAGACGAAGCTGCGAGAGTAGCATCCAGGTGGGTTGCAGGTGACGATTGAAATGAAGGAACGGTTGTAGTGCAGGAGGTCGGGGCGGTGGACATGATGGGGGAGGAGTGACTGTACGTGACGGTAGAGGGAGAAGTAGACGGAACACAGGAAGGGACAGAAGAAGGGGAAGGAGAAACGGAGGTTGTGACGGTAGTGGCGACAGTAGTGACGGGAGGAGAGGTGGACACGGGAGTACAAACAGTGGTTGTGGGAGGCGGCGCTAGGGAAGGAAACTTAGTTAAGAAATCAGGATCGGAGGCAATTTGCTCAAGAACATGGGCCGGAGTAGGAAGAACGGTATGATCAGAATAGAGGAGGTATAAATAGCCCGAGCGAAGAGCGCTATGCGCACAGGCGGAAGAACTGAAGAACACCACGATGTCCGGTGAAGGCTGTCCCGAGGAGGCATCTTGAAGTCGCAAGACCACAGAAGTGGGAGTATTGTTATCACACAGCCAGTGGCGAATTTGAGCCGGAGTATAATGAGTGTCCACATTCTTAACTAGACACGAGTTAGACAGCATGATGAGGGAAGGCGACAGCCAACGAGGCGTCTGCCCATGTGATTATTCTTGGGCCGACTGAGCCGCAGCAAGAAGGAGCGCCACCCAGCCGAAAAAATATGTGGACATGCGTAGTACGAGGATGGAGTATATGCAGGTGAACTTATCAGAAGCCCTTATAAGAGGCACAGTCTGATAACTGCATACGGGAGATAAATCTCCACAATGGAATTATTGCCCGCCTAGCAATTCCGAATCGAAAATTCTAAATTTCCTTGGAGGGAATTAGATATGTTTCACCAATAGAGCATGTCAAAAATGTCAAAAACATATCAAATGTAAGGCTTTTCAGGCGTTTTCTCTATTAACCAGCGTTTTGTCTTAGGTCTGACACTGGACATATCAGAGTGGGATGTGCGAGACCCTACCCACTGACACTGGTGTGTATGCAGGTGAACTTGTCTAGTGTCAGACCTAAGACAAAACGCTGGTTAATAGAGCAAATGCCTGAAAAGCCTTACATCTGATACATTTTTGACATTTTTGACATGCTCTATTGGTGAAACATATCTAATTCCCTCCATGGAAATTTAGAATTTTCTTGCCCTGTTTTAAGCGTGTATACAATCTTATATGAATTGTTACCATATAAAAGATGCTGGAAGTGTTATCCTTCATAATGCAGGACTTCATAAACACCATTAGGATTTTCTCCACAGCAATAGAGACAGTTATGACTGTTCACATGACCATTAAGATAAAATGAAGCCTCATCTGAAAAGAACACAAGCTGTGGGTCGAACAAACGATCATTCAATGATGCAAGATACCACTCACAATATCTCGCTCTTGTGGCTGGATCAGCAGGTTTTAAACAATGGGCCCGTGTAAACCTGCACGGTTTGATGTGTAACAGCTTTGTAGCTCTGTGTGCAGAAGAAACTGAAACCCCTACTTGTGCTAATTTTGTGAGAGGTTTATTCGGTGACTGTTCAAGATTCTCACCAATGTCATCTAGCTTTCCCTCTGTTAAGACTGTTTGTGTGTGCACATGATTTTTATTGAGCACTGAGCCAGTAGTTTCAAATTTATTTACAATTACATGAATCTGTGCTCATGAAGGTGGCACTTCACCAGGAAATTGCTGAACAAATACATCACGTACCCTTCGAGCCGACTCGTACTTAAAATAACTTTTACATATGAAAATACGGTGTTGCAATGATAACTGTCTCACTATGTTGACAGCTGAGATTCAGACTGGCGACTGATGCTAGGTCAAACATGTGCACGCTACTTACAAGGTCAAGAACTATGCGCCTCCCATACAGCTGCTTAGGTTTCCGAGAGTAAAAAAGCCGCTGGACGCTCTGGGCTTATAAGAGAGACCCTGTGGACCAACGGTAAAGCATTCTTAAGTTCACACCTTCATTACTAAAGAAGTTTCCTTGTGAACAGATGAGATCTTCTTCTGAAGATGGCAGAGCAAAGTTCTCTGAAAAACCTAAAGAATTCCACCTTGTTTTCTTGATGGGGCAAAACCCCAAAAGCTTATTACCATGTCTACAATTAGAGGCCGTGAAAGCATCAATCTAAATATTAGGCAATCATTGTTGAGGTCACCAAATTGTGATACAAACTGTCATCCTATCAATAATTCATCCTGACAATTTTACATAGCAACCTTTGCAAAATAAACAGTTAAATTCATAACTCTTTATAAGTAAGTTCTTGCTGCACAAGGGAATCAACAGTAAGGAAGGCTGTTGTACAAGGTAGGTTTTTAAGTAAGGGCTGTTTTTTAAATAATCCTGTAGTTAGCGCACACATCGTAACAAACGTGTGAGCTACCTCCCGGCATCCTTTGCGAACAAGCAGGCATCAGTTGCAGTTGTGTAGCTAACCTGTTTGCTGAATTGTACATCTTTAAAATGTTCAAGAGTACTGAATCACCCGGCACACGTGAGATACAGCCTGTAATAGGTTTTTTGAGTGCAAGGAACATGCTGGCTGCAGACATTCATCGTCAGCTTTGTGAGGTCTATGGTGATAATTCAATGAGTGAAGGCAAAGTGCAAAAACTGGTAAGAGAGTTCAAAAGTGGCCATGAAAATATTCATGATGAAGAATGCTCAGGTCAACCATCTGTGATCACAGAAGATTTGGTGACTGCAATTGATTTGAAAATTCACGAGGACAGGAGATTCACAATAACTACTTTTTCAATGGATTTTCCACAAGTATCAAGGTCTCTGATGTGCGGTTCAAAACAAAAGAAGTGGCATGCTGACAAATGGAATTGTGCTCCTTCACAATAACGCAAGGCCTCACACTGCTCTTCAGACTCAGGAACTGACTGACTCTTTCAGGTGGGAAGTTTTGGATCACCTACCATACAGTCTGACCTTGATCTGAGCAATTTCCACTCTTTTTGGCAGCTGAAATGTCATCTTGGCGGGCAGCGCTTCAACGACAGTGAAGAAGTGAAAACGGCCATGAACTCTTGGCTGTCAGAGCAGGCAGCAGACTTGTTTGAAGAGGGATTTCAAAACTTAATTTTAAAATATGGCAAGTGCCTAAATAAACAAGGCTATGATGTAGAAAAATAAAGAAGTGTAAAACCTACAAATAAATGTTGTTTGAAAATATAATTTTTGGTTACTTTCATTTAAAAACTGGCCCTTGATTAAAAAACTACCTTTACACTTTGGAACACTTTCCACATTAAAAAAAAAGCAAGAAGTTCTAACTAGTCTTTTAGTCCTATAAATGCTGCCGTTAAGTACTGAGGTTTCCTTTATGGCTTCCTCTATACATTTTTCTGTCTTATAGTTCTATTAGGGGTTGACAAAATGGTAGAGAGATGTGAAGTGGTCTATATTAACATGATAGTGTACCATGGACCATAACCTCTTGTATATTGGAACACAAAGAATATAGATGGGAAATAGCTGTACATAATTATTTGATATTAATTTTAAATGCACTTGTAATGCAATGTAGAAATCTTTTCAGAAATCTACGAGGGTAATCCCAAAAATAAAGGTCTCATATTGGTCACAATATTGTGAAAAGTGTTTCCCGCGCTCGCATATGAACATATGCATGCCACACTGAGGCACTCGATCTTGACTTGGCAATTCCGAATGGAAAATTCTAAATTCCCCTGGAGGGAATTAGATATTTTTCATCAATAGAGCATAAAGCCTTACATCTGATATGTTCTTGACTTGGCAGCCGTTGAGACTGGAGCTCCCGTTGGATGTTACCGCCAAGTTGATGGATGTCAAAAATGTTCGTAAGTGGTGTAGGGAGTTTTCAGCTGGTCGGACTGAAATTCATGATGAACAAAGGAGCGGGAGACCGTCAATTTCCATCGAGACAGTTGTGAAGGTTGAGCAAATCATGCGCGAAGATTGGCAGATCACCCTGGATGATCTCTGCACTTTGGTTCCTGAGGTTTCCTGAAGCACCGCTCACAGAATTGTAACGGAAAAGTTGAAATACTGGAAGGTGTGTGCAAGATGGGTGCCAGCACCGACGAGGTGAAAGATGAGGTTCACAACTTCCTGAACAGCATGGCGGCGAGCTGGTATGCCGTGGGCATACAAAAACTGTCACAGCGCCTACAAAAATGTATCGACCAAAATGGTGATTATGTAGAAAAATAGCTAAATGTTCAAGCTGAAAAATGATGTAAACCATTGTAAAATTAAACAGATCTGTCTATATATACATATATATATATAAAAGCAAGTCGGGCTGGAGCGATGTATATATAAATATTTAAAAATGAAAAAAGACGTGAATTAATGAGGCACTTCCAGAAATCTCAGAAATTTGAAACTTGGTACGAGGGAAACTGATGACCCCAGGATCCCTAGAAAAATCGGAAATTCTCAAAATTCCCTGAAGGGGGCACGCTGGGGGGGCTCCAATTTTGGGCTCAGCATAAGAACACAGTCGTATAGTATATCCAAAACGATAACCTATAGGTTTCGTGGGCTTAAAAATTTTCTGGAATATCCTCATTTTTATCCTCCATCCCCCGAAATCAAGATGGCGGCACAACCTGCGAGACGAGGTAGACAATTGAAATTTGGTGAAATTATAGCTTTTGGTCCCTAACCGACGGGAAAATTCCAAGATGTTCAAATTTTTCACCTTTTACCCCCAAAGATATCGAAATATTGAGGCAATTTTAATGACTCTGCAGACATTCCTTTTGAGCTATTTTTTGGCTAAACGCTAAGTCGTATCACAAAACGGATGGCACAATGTCGCTTCAATTCGGAGTGATCTACAACTTTGGTCCTGTGACATTTTGTCGTATCTCTCTCCCTTATACGTTAACTTTGGCCGTATTTCTGGATTGTTCGTAAATTTGGTGATTTTTACAAGTATATTTTATTGTTTGACACACTTATAAGAATGCTAGGATCATCACGTTGTGTGCGCACATTGGCACGATTAAGGGACATATGTGTACAAAATTTCATGATTCTAGCTTATACATAAGTAGGCAAAATGTAATGTAAAATGTAAAAAATGCACCCAAATTTCACCCTATTCAAATCTTAAACTCAATATACCCCCTTAATATAGGAGATACGAGGAGATGGTTTAGAAACAAACATGTAGAGCGATAAATGAGGCGTCTGATGGCGCAAACGGTTTCTTAATATCGTAAACCGTTTAGGAGATATGAATCTCGAAGTGGAAGTCTGCACTTTTCAACGTTCTAATGATTATCCGTCATCTATATATATAAAAGCAAGTCGGGCTGGAGCGATGTATATATTAATATTTAAAAATGAAAAAAGACGTGAATTAATGAGGCACTTCCAGAAATCTCAGAAATTTGAAACTTGGTACGAGGGAAACTGATGACCCCAGGATCCCTAGAAAAATCGGAAATTCTCAAAATTCTCTGAAGGGGGCACGCTGGGGGGGCTCCAATTTTTGGCTCAGCATAAGAACACAGTCGTATAGTATATCCAAAACGATAACCTATAGGTTTCGTGGGCTTAAAAATTTTCTGGAATATCCTCATTTTTATCCCCCATCCCCCCAAATCAAGATGGCGGCACAACCTGCGAGACGAGGTAGACAATTGAAATTTGGTGAAATTATAGCTTTTGGTCCCTAACCGACGGGAAAATTCCAAGATGTTCAAATTTTTCACCTTTTACCCCCAAAGATATCGAAATATTGAGGCAATTTTAATGACTCTGCAGACATTCCTTTTGAGCTATTTTTTGGCTAAACGGTAAGTCGTATCACAAAACGGATGGCACAATGTCGCTTCAATTCGCAGTGATCTACAACTTTGGTCCTGTGACATTTTGTCGTATCTCCCTCCCTTATACGTTAAATTTGGCCGTATTTCTGGATTGTTCGTAAATTTGGTGATTTTTACAAGTATATTTCATTGTTTGACACACTTATAAGAATGATAGGATTATCATGTTGTGTGCGCACATTGGCACGAATAAGGGACATGTGTGTACCAAATTTCATGATTCTAGCTTATACATAAGTAGGCAAAACGTAATGTAAAATGTTAAAAATGCACCCAAATTTCACCCTATTCAAAATTTGATCTCAATTTACCCCCTTAATATGGGAGATACGAGGAAATGGTTTAGAAGCAAACATGTAGAGCGATAAATGAGGCGTCTGATGGCGCAAACCGTTTCTTAATATCATAAACCGTTTAGGAGATATGAATCTCGAAGTGGAAGTCTGCACTTTTCAACGTGCTCATGCTTATCTGTCATCTATATATATAAAAGCAAGTCGGGCTGGAGCGATGTATGTATAAATATTTAAAAATGAAAAAAGACGTGAATTAATGAGGCACTTCCATAAATCTCAGAAATTTGAAACTTGGTACGGAGGAAACTGATGACCTTAGGATCCCTAGAAAACCGGAAATTCTCAAAATTCCCTGAAGGGGGCACGCTGGGGGGGCTCAAATTTTGGGCTCAGCATAAGAACACAGTCGTATAGTATATCCAAAACGATAACCTATAGGTTTCGTGGGCTTAAAAATTTTCGAGGATTTCCTCATTTTTATCCCCTATCCCCACAAATCAAAATGGCGGCACAACCTGCCAGACGAAGTAGACAATTGAAATTTGGTGAAATTATAGCTTTTGGTCCCTAACCGACGGGAAAATTCCAAGATGTTCAAATTTTTCACTTTTTACCCCCCAAAGATATCGAAATATGGAGGCAATTTTAATGACTGTGCAGACATTCCTTTTGAGCTATTTTTTGGCTAAACGGTAAGTCGTATCACAAAACGGATGGCACAATGTCGCTTCAATTCGGAGTGATCTACAACTTTGGTCCTGTGACATTTTGTCGTATCTCTCTCCCTTATACGTTAAATTTGGCCGTATTTCTGGATTGTTCGTAAATTTGGTGATTTTTACAAGTATATTTCATTGTTTGACACACTTATAAGAATGATAGGATCATCACGTTGTGTGCGCACATTGGCACGATTAAGGGACATGTGTGTACCAAATTTCATGATTCTAGCTTATACATAAGTAGGCAAAAAGTAATGTAAAATGTTAAAAATGCACCCAAATTTCACCCTATTCAAAATTTGATCTCAATTTACCCCCTTAATATGGGAGATACGAGGAAATGGTTTAGAAACAAATATGTAGAGCGATAAATGGGGCGTCTGATGGCGCAAACCGTTTCTTAATATCATAAACCGTTTAGGAGATATGAATCTCGAAGTGGAAGTCTGCACTTTTCAACGTGCTCATGCTTATCCGTCATCTATCTATATATATAAAAGCAAGTCGGGCTGGAGCGATGAATATATAAATATTTAAAAATGAAAAAAGACGTGAATTAATGAGGCACTTCCACGAATCTCAGAAGTTTGAAACTTTGTACGGAGGAAACTGATGACCCCAGGATCCCTAGAAAAATCGGAAATTCTCAAAATTCCCTGAAGGGGGCACGCTGGGGGGGCTCAAATTTTGGGCTCAGCATAAGAACACAGTCGTATAGTATATCCAAAACGATAACCTATAGGTTTCGTGGGCTTAAAAATTTTCGAGAATTTCCTCATTTTTATCCCCTATCCCCCCAAATCAAAATGGCGGCACAACCTGCCAGACGAAGTAGACAATTGAAATTTGGTGAAATTATAGCTTTTGGTCCCTAACCGACGGGAAAATTCCAAGATGTTCAAATTTTTCACTTTTTACCCCCCAAAGATATCGAAATATGGAGGCAATTTTAATGACTGTGCAGACATTCCTTTTGAGCTATTTTTTGGCTAAACGGTAAGTCGTATCACAAAACGGATGGAACAATGTCGCTTCAATTCGGAGTGATCTACAACTTTGGTCCTGTGATATGAATCTCGAAGTGGAAGTCTGCACTTTTCAACGTGCTCATGCTTATCCGTCATCTATATATATAAAAGCAAGTCGGGCTGGAGCGATGTATATATAAATATTTACAAATGAAAAAAAGACGTGAATTAATGAGGCACTTCCAGAAATCTCAGAAATTTGAAACTTTGTACGGAGGAAACTGATGACCCCAGGATCCCTAGAAAAATCGGAAATTCTCAAAATTCCCTGAAGGGGGCACGCTAGGGGGGCTCAAATTTTGGGCTCAGCATAAGAACACAGTCGTATAGTATATCTAAAACGATAACCTATAGGTTTCGTGGGCTTAAAAATTTTCGAGAATTTCCTCATTTTTATCCCCTATCCCCCCAAATCAAAATGGCGGCACAACCTGCCAGACGAAGTAGACAATTGAAATTTGGTGAAATTATAGCTTTTGGTCCCTCACCGACGGGAAAATTCCAAGATGTTCAAATTTTTCACCTTTTACCCCCAAAGATATCGAAATATGGAGGCAATTTTAATGACTCTGCAGACATTCCTTTTGAGCTATTTTTTGGCTAAACGGTAAGTCGTATCACAAAACGGATGGCACAATGTCCCTTCAATTCGGAGTGATCTACAACTTTGGTCCTGTGACATTTTGTCGTATCTCTCTCCCTTATACGTTAAATTTGGCCGTATTTCTGGATTGTTCGTAAATTTGGTGATTTTTACAAGTATATTTCATTGTTTGACACACTTATAAGAATGATAGGATTATCATGTTGTGTGCGCACATTGGCACGAATAAGGGACATGTGTGTACCAAATTTCATGATTCTAGCTTATACATAAGTAGGCAAAACGTAATGTAAAATGTTAAAAATGCACCCAAATTTCACCCTATTCAAAATTTGATCTCAATTTACCCCCTTAATATGGGAGATACGAGGAAATGGTTTAGAAGCAAACATGTAGAGCGATAAATGAGGCGTCTGATGGCGCAAACGGTTTCTTAATATCGTAAACCGTTTAGGAGATATGAATCTCGAAGTGGAAGTCTGCACTTTTCAACGTTCTAATGATTATCCGTCATCTATATATATAAAAGCAAGTCGGGCTGGAGCGATGTATATATTAATATTTAAAAATGAAAAAAGACGTGAATTAATGAGGCACTTCCAGAAATCTCAGAAATTTGAAACTTGGTACGAGGGAAACTGATGACCCCAGGATCCCTAGAAAAATCGGAAATTCTCAAAATTCTCTGAAGGGGGCACGCTGGGGGGGCTCCAATTTTTGGCTCAGCATAAGAACACAGTCGTATAGTATATCCAAAACGATAACCTATAGGTTTCGTGGGCTTAAAAATTTTCTGGAATATCCTCATTTTTATCCCCCATCCCCCCAAATCAAGATGGCGGCACAACCTGCGAGACGAGGTAGACAATTGAAATTTGGTGAAATTATAGCTTTTGGTCCCTAACCGACGGGAAAATTCCAAGATGTTCAAATTTTTCACCTTTTACCCCCAAAGATATCGAAATATTGAGGCAATTTTAATGACTCTGCAGACATTCCTTTTGAGCTATTTTTTGGCTAAACGGTAAGTCGTATCACAAAACGGATGGCACAATGTCGCTTCAATTCGCAGTGATCTACAACTTTGGTCCTGTGACATTTTGTCGTATCTCCCTCCCTTATACGTTAAATTTGGCCGTATTTCTGGATTGTTCGTAAATTTGGTGATTTTTACAAGTATATTTCATTGTTTGACACACTTATAAGAATGATAGGATTATCATGTTGTGTGCGCACATTGGCACGAATAAGGGACATGTGTGTACCAAATTTCATGATTCTAGCTTATACATAAGTAGGCAAAACGTAATGTAAAATGTTAAAAATGCACCCAAATTTCACCCTATTCAAAATTTGATCTCAATTTACCCCCTTAATATGGGAGATACGAGGAAATGGTTTAGAAACAAATATGTAGAGCGATAAATGAGGCGTCTGATGGCGCAAACCGTTTCTTAATATCATAAACCGTTTAGGAGATATGAATCTCGAAGTGGAAGTCTGCACTTTTCAACGTGCTCATGCTTATCCGTCATCTATATATATAAAAGCAAGTCGGGCTGGAGCGATGTATATATAAATATTTAAAAATGAAAAAAAGACGTGAATTAATGAGGCACTTCCAGAAATCTCAGAAATTTGAAACTTTGTACGGAGGAAACTGATGACCCCAGGATCCCTAGAAAAATCGGAAATTCTCAAAATTCCCTGAAGGGGGCACGCTGGGGGGGCTCAAATTTTGGGCTCAGCATAAGAACACAGTCGTATAGTATATCCAAAACGATAACCTATAGGTTTCGTGGGCTTAAAAATTTTCGAGAATTTCCTCATTTTTATCCCCCATCCCCCCAAATCAAAATGGCGGCACAACCTGTCAGACGAAGTAGACAATTGAAATTTGGTGAAATTATAGCTTTTGGTCCCTCACCGACGGGAAAATTCCAAGATGTTCAAATTTTTCACTTTTTACCCCCCAAAGATATCGAAATATGGAGGCAATTTTAATGACTGTGCAGACATTCCTTTTGAGCTATTTTTTGGCTAAACGGTAAGTCGTATCACAAAACGGATGGCACAATGTCCCTTCAATTCGGAGTGATCTACAACTTTGTTCCTGTGACATTTTGTCGTATCTCTCTCCCTTATACGTTAAATTTGGCCGTATTTCTGGATTGTTCGTAAATTTGGTGATTTTTACAAGTATATTTCATTGTTTGACACACTTATAAGAATGATAGGATCTTCACGTTGTGGGCGTACATTGGGACGATTAAGGGACATATGTGTACCAAATTTCATGATTCTAGCTTATACATAAGTAGGCAAAATGTAATGTAAAATGTTAAAAATGCACCCAAATTTCACCCTATTCAAAATTTGATCTCAATTTACCCCCTTAATATGGGAGATACGAGGAAAGGGTTTAGGAACAAACATGTAGAGCAATAAATGAGGCGTCTGATGGCGCAAACCGTTTCTTAATATCATAAACCGTTTAGGAGATATGAATCTCGAAGTGGAAGTCTGCACTTTTCAACGTGCTCATGCTTATCCGTCATCTATATAAATTAAATCGTAACGACAGTGTGTCTGTACATTGATTATTTTGGCGAAATTTCCGTACAGTTATCCGTTTCACCTTTAATTATGACCATCTGCATCATTTTTAGCTTTGGTGTCCGTTTGTCTGTTTGTTTGTCTGTTTGTCTGTTTGTCTGTCCTTCTATAACTTGAAAACTACTGGATATATTTCCACCAAACTTCATATTTAGAATCCACCTGTCCTTGGGTAGGTTTTAGCGCAAAAAATAAAAGCGTAACGACCGTGTGTCTGTACATTGATTTTGGCGAAATTTCCGTACAGTTATCCGTTTCAGGTGTAGTAATGACCATCTGCATCATTTTTATCTTTGGTGTCTGTTTGTCTGTTTGTCTGTTTGTCTGTTTGTCTGTCCTTCTATAACTTGAAAACTACTGGATATGTTTCCACCAAACTTCATATTTAGAATCCACCTCTCCTTGCGTAGGTTTTAGCTCAAATATCGTTTCTAAATCCCTGAACTGAGTGGGTATTTTTACGAAACCGAAACCGTGATTTTGCACTCCCTCAAAGTATACACAACCGAACTTAATGGAAATCAACCTGCCTTAATGAATATGAATTTCTAAACCTTTTTTTCTCATGTGCATCATTTCGATAACAGGATTTAGTAAGGGATATATCATTAACGGACCGTTTTTCGGTACAAATCCCAGCGGGTGCGTGTAAAGCGTACTTCTTACAACTTGAAAACTAACAAGATATTTGAACCAAATTTTATATATAGCATCCATCTGTCCAGGGGTAGGTTTCCTTGGTGTCTGTTAGTTAGTTAGTTTGTTTGTTTGTTTGTTTCTTTGTTTGTTGTTCTGTTTGTCTTTCTCTAACTTGAAAACTACTGGATATATTTCCACCAAACTTCATATTTAGAATCCACCTGTCCTTTGGGGAGGTTTTAGGGCAAATATTGTTTCTAAATCGCTGAACTAATTGGGGGTTTATACGAAACCGAAACCGTGATTTTGCACTCCCTCTAAATACACACAACCAAACTTTATGGAAATCTACCTGCCTTAATGGAAATTAATTTCTAAACCTTTTCTTCTCATGTGCATAATTTCAATCACTTACAGGAAAGATAGTATGATCAAACTCTACACGAACATTGGCCCACCCAGTACCCATATGTGAGCCAAATGCTATGCCACATAATTATCCGAAAAGTAATGGAAATGTAAGATATTCTTACACAAATTTCAACCTATTCAACGTTTTTGATTCAATCTGACCCATGAATAGATTAGATGCGAGAAAATATCATAGGACCAGCCATTTAGATCGCTAAATACTGCGCCTTACGGTACAATCCTTTGTCGATATGACGTACCGTTTAGCAGCAGTTAATCTGTAAATGAAGGTCTGCAATATTGTAAACATTCATATACTTTCGTATGTCCATCTGTATATATATTCATTGATGTCGATTTGTAGAGATCGAGAAAGGATGTGTCTGCTATTGTAATCAGTACTCCCTACACCGACTTTGACTGCTGGCAGTAGGAATGGGGTCCTTCTCCAACTCCTGTGTAACTGGCATTAGTAAGGAGGGCCTACCATTTTAATGAATAATTCACTTTTCGATTTGTCTTGCAGAAGGCAAGGGATCATGAAGTTTTGTTCGAAAGTCCCCTACTCTATTGTGTTTGGCTCTAGGCCAGGGTGCCCGCCATTATAAACAAATGTTCCAATCTAAAATTTGACTAGCATTAGGCATTGTGGCCTGCTATTTTCATGGAAACTCACTAATTCTGTGTGACTGGCAGTAAGCTGGCTAGCAGCAGTAAAAAGGGACTGTCATTATAATGATAACTGCACAACTCAATTTTGACTGGTGGTAGGGAAGTTGCCTGGTATTATAATAAAAACTCCACAACTGTAACCTGTCTGAAAGTAGGAAATGGGTCTGCCATTGTAACTAAAACTCCCCAAATCGATTGTGACCGCGCAGTAGGCATTGGGGCCTGCAATTATAATGTAAACTTGCCAACTCGATTGTGAATGGCAGTAGGCAAGTGAGCCTGGCGTTATCATCACAACTCCGCAACCCTCACTTTACATTGGAAACAACGTATGTGGACCTCCCCATGCTATTTCTCGGATAAGGCTAAGAGACATGCAATTTTAAAACAATCTCATTTGCTGCACGCACAGTATTTACGTCGATATCCGTATACAATGTAGAATACCGTAGCGAAGCACGGGTACATTTGCTAGTATACATATAAAAGAACACGTCCTGAAGGACTGATTCATCATTGCCGAACCAAAATTACTGAACATAAAGAAATTAAATTTTGAGGATATATTTATATTACAATGTAGGTGCTCGCTAAGGGAGGATTTTTCGATATTCTGTTGCTAAGAGGGTGAAAAGCGGGGTGAATTTTTAAGATGAGCGTATCTATACCTCAAAACTTTAAAAGTATACAGATGTAAAAATTGGTATTTAGAATTTCCTTTAAAAATAAAGAAATCTATTTTTTTTCAAAAAATTCCACTAGGAGGGGGTGAAAAACGATGAAAAACAGGTTTAATGAGGATACTTATATCTCAGAGGAGGGGGGATTGAAAATTAGTTGTATTATTTGCATGAAGATACTACTATCTCAAAAAAGAAAGATGTTGCAGACGTGAAAATTGGTATTTGGAATCTGCTGCAAAGTAAAGAAACACGCATTTCTTTGATTTAGGAAAATCCAATGAAGGGGGGGATTTGAAATAATTGAAAAATTAATTGAATTCATTGTATGAGGATACTTACATCTAATAAAAACTAAAGTTGTTACAGACGTGAAAATTGGTATTTGGATCTCCTTTAAAAACAAAGAAAAATGCATTTTTGGGGGGAAATCATCTTGGGGGTTGGGGGTGAAAAGGAGTTGAATTCCGTTTATAAGGACACATATCTCAAAAACTGAAGATGTTACAGTCATGATAATTGGTATTTAGAAGATCCTTTACTAATAAAGAAACAAGTATTTTTTTTCCAGAAAATTCACTTAAGGGGGGAGGGGAGTGTGAAAGGAAGAGGAAAAAGAGAATTCTTGTTATGGGGACACTTGTATCTCAAAATTGAAGGTAACAGACGTGAACATTGGTATTTGGAATCTCCTTTAAACATAAAGAAACACGCCACTTTTTTGGGGAGGGGAATCATCTTAACGGCGGTGGGGTAGAAAAGCAGTTGAGATCAATTGATTTTACTGTTCATAATGTACTTGATTCTGATCATAAACCGATCATTTTTAATCTTCCCTAGATTCATTTTCAAGAGCCATCTTTTCCTTTGGAGAACTTAAAGGTAGATTACAGTAGATTCTCCTGGCATATAAATAAAAATGTAAACACATTTGAAATAAACGATAGGAATGATATTCACCATGCAATTGTTCACCCCTATAATAAGGTCAATAATGCTCGGAAGTATATCATTCATATCGCCAGAAATCCCAGGCACTCTAGCTGTTCGTTTGGCCGGTGCTGGTCACATTGTCAGCGATGACATTGGCAGCAGATGTAATTTGCCGCCAAGTAACGGTCTTGCACCTTGCTGTGAGGTCCAGAACATGAATAATAATAATAATAATAATAATAATAATAATAATAATAATAATAATAATAATAATAATAATAATAATAATAATAATAATAATAATAATGTTCTGGATCTTCGTCGAAATGTGCGGACCACACTGGAAATGGATCCTGGCCGGGTAATGACTATGAATGCAGTTCGGCTGTGGGTTCAGTACCACCAAGGCACCCAAGACGATACCACGCTGGATCTCCTCAAGGATTTGATCCATATGAAAAATGCTTATAGGAAAAGATGGCAAAGATTTACAGACCCAACTGACTGGGCAGAATACCTGGAGCTAGCCCGGGAAGTACGAAATCGATTGCTGGAAAGAAAGATTGAAAAAGGGAGGAACTTTGCCGTCAGATCGCGAATTTTAGTGGATTATATATAAAATGTTAAGCATTCAATTATTAATTTCAGTATAATACCGTAGCATAGATATCTTGCTAGTGTATTTATAAAAGAATAGGAGATCTTATTTTTGGGACTACCCGTGTATAAAAACATAATACGATCTTTTGCTAGAATCATACAATTTGTAAAACACGTAAGGAGGACTCTTTTTCAGGTGCTAATGCAAAAATTATGAATATAATTTTTCCATCCTGTAGCCCAGTTTTCTTTATTCTTTATTCGATAACTCGGAACAATTCTTATTGTTGGCATGGGCAATTCCCTAACACCCTTTTTTGGTCAAATCTAGTTCATTTTTGTGATAGCTTTCATGTATTTCAACAAAGAATTTTCTTTCTGCTATCTAATCTTCATTCATAGCAGAAAGTTTCAGCTTCTGAATTTTGAAGTTTTGATAAATATCTTGACAGAACAGCTAACTTTACATTGTACACTTTGCTAGTTTCTCTTAGAGAAATTTTAGTTCCCAGAGGAGCCGTAAATGATTTACTAAATTTCTTCAAGACTTGTGTATCAAATGGAACCCTTAAGACACCTGACTTACTTCTCAACATGATCTCAAAATACAAACAAAGGAAGAGACGATGTTCCATAGTACATGATGTTGGGATGCATGTTTCAACAAGAATGGTTCCCTAAGTCACTGGCTATAATAAAAAACTGGAGCAAGCATCAGATGATAAGAAATAAGCAGCAGGTGGTTATAGTAACTAATACAATACAATATTGTTTCTGTGTTACAAAGCAATAAAAAATGAGCAAAATATTTACTCATGATACTAAACAGCAGAAAACTTGTTAAACGCCCTACAGATGATCTGATTTGGTCAGATCAGGTGTTAAATCAGGTTGTGTGTAGTTGTGTTATGTGTCATCTGACAAAACTCATGTTGAGTGAAGTAAGGTGGCCGCGCCATCCGATCGCCTGACCGCCTTACCAAATCAGATCATCTGGAGCGTGTCTTAACATAACAAATCAGAACTAGCATTAATGCTACCTACTGGCATTTTTACAGTCTGATGGAGTTTGAGTTTGATAGATAGCAGCACAAATCAGAACAAAAAGGTGTTCCAAGGTACACTATTTTCAAGGTACAACACCTCCCCTATTTATCATACACCTCATAGCATTCTTATTCTTCCATAATTTTTAAAAGAATTGCTTGGTGAAATATATATTTGAATTTTTTTCATGTTCATAATTACCCAAGTATATTAAACACTTCTTTCAGTCAATAATAACAGAACACCTGAACAACAGAATATAATTCACATGTCAAGAATTGGCTGAACGTACAGTGGATTTAGTTGTAAGATCTTGATGTTGGTCTGTCTGTTATAATTATAATACTTAGCCATCTGTGACTGAGAACTGAATGTTGATCTTTAATAATAATAGTGTCACAAGCCCAGAATCACTAGGAGTGAGGAAGATGTCTCTTCAACTTTTGAAGGCATCGGAGTGAAAGAGCAATAACAGACAAAAGTGACTCTCTTATCATATTTCAAACTAATTCATTATGTGGCCACAGGGCTTATAATTGTACAGACTGGTAAGTAGGCTTAGTGATAAACATAGCAGATTTTCTTCCCTTTGATCAGATCTGGGAGATCAGATGTCCCTAAAATGATTTTCTTTTTTAAATGTTGAAAATATCTAGTTCATTTTACAAAGTAAGTTATGTTCATGAACCAACTTCCTCTTAAAGCTATACTGCTCATTGCAAACATATTTGAAGTTCTAGTTTCAGCATTTCCAGCTATTATGGCTAGCAAATGGAAGACAACACAGATTTACTTGAACTGGTAGTGAATAAATTAGAGACTGAATGGTAACACTTATTTGTGTTACTTTTTAACCTCTCACACTCTTTTATTTAATTTAGTTTCTTGTCAGTTCCCGGTTTAGAAAGCCAAGAAAAATGGCCGAGAGGATTCATCGTGCTGACCACATGACACCTCATAATCTGCAGGCCTTCGGGCTGAGCAGCAGTCGCTTGGCAGGCCAAGGCCCTTCAAGGGCTGTAGTGCCATGGGGTTTGGTTTGGTTTGGTTCTTGTCAGTTAATTAGGCAATAGTCTTTATTTTCTAATTCTGTCTAAAAAATGTTTTGCTGTAGATTAATTTGATTTGGAGTTTACCATACCCTGACAAACAAAAAGCCCAAGTGATTATTTTGACTAGAAATTAAGCAACTGTTGTCACGATTATGATACCGGTACCCAAAGATGTTATGGTCTCTTTTCCCAGTGATGGAGCATTTTATGAAATTAACACGTTGAGTGCCAGACCGAAATTCATGGGATTGCTGCCTAGTGCTGTGAGCTAATAACATTGAGTTACTCCCTGGTGCCAAAACGTTCACAGGCTTAACGAAGTGAATGATCGCTGAAATGAGGATATATTTATGATGTATTAGGTTAACTTATTATGTATATTAGGTCAAATATTGCGACTCCATATGGGATTGTATTGGTCATTACAAATTATACATGCACATGTGCCCCCCTTTCGGGGTCGCACTTGTACAGGAGATGTCCCGACGCTCGGCCATACTTATCTTTTCCTCTGTAGGGACGTGTTATATGTCGTTGATTATGAGAGACGTGTTAGCTTGTTCATACATGAGCTGTACAAAGGTATGATTATCGATTTTTTTTTTTTTAGGTTAGAAAATATTTGTAAATGATGATCTCCCGATTTTAGGTTAGGAAATTTTCATATAAAATGTTGTTATATAAAGTAGTGAAAATCATGTGAATTTGGTAAATTAGGACATAAGAACATAACATTATATGGAGAATTTTTATTTAGGGAAGATTGAATATGTATATAATTATGGTTGTATAACTTTTAATTTGGGTAACAGTCTGTACACATAGCCTAGCAGTGATGATTGTGCAACATAGGAAACAATGACTACATCGTTGAAGACGTTTGAAGTCAGTTAAAAGTGTTGCAACAGGTGGCTTAGAAACCCAGAGTAGCCTACAGTCAGGAAATATATGCTGAAGATTGTAATTCAACAATGTAGGTGAACGTGTGAGATTGCTATTTGCTCTGTACTGGGTTCAAAATCACTGTAACTACATAGGCTACTTCATCTACATCATCACTGTCCAACTTGTTCAATAAATCGTCCAGAGTATCTGCACAATATCTTTTACTGTGCAGTTTACTCATAGTGACTTAAAGGTAAGAGAAACTCACAACACTGCACACTTACATAAACATTGACTTTGTCACCCTACAAAGCACTCCTATCGTTGCCATAAGATCTACTGCATTGGTGCGACGTAAAGCCAATAGGAAAAAAAAGAAAAGAAAAAATAAAGCATACCTGATATGCCCATATGGGGTCACGCCACAACAGGATTTGACAAATGAAAGGTAGACTATGGAAGTACTTAAATAGACGGCCAACAGATGGCAGGAAGAGGATTTATACAGCTTCGAAACACACACTTACTGCACACCCAAATGGGTTCGCACAGTTCTCGATTTTGAACGAACGTACAACCTCATATGGGGACGTGAAGTTCAAAAACTTGACTACCCTCATGTACCCAAATGGGGTCGCTTGGCACTCAACGTGTTAAATAATATAAAATATATCAAAACATATAATGAAGATTTATGTAAGTGAAGGAAAGAGATGGAATGCAGCACCTTACCGTGTGAGCACATGGATAGTGTACACATAAAGGAAACATATAGTTCCAAATGTTTTGGCTGCAGCCTTTGTCAGTAGAGGATAAAATAAGACTCTTGATCTCCATCACTAATAAGGAAGACCCTAATGGAATCTTCGATAGTTTTTAAAAAAAAATGCTATTTGTTTGGGGCATCAACCTATGAAGATCTTTTGCCCCTAATCTTTGAGTTACAAGTAATGAACTTCATTCCAGTTCTGTGTTGACTTTAAATATCTAAGATAAATTTCTAAAAGAATTTAATTGTATGAAATCCACCTGTTCAATACACGTTGGTCATCTGCCTAAAAAGCTACATAGGACATGTTTTGATCTAGCCTAGAGGTCATCATCAGCTAAAATAACACAAAGATGAAAGACATTTACAAACAACAATGATACATAAAAAAATTGAGATAAAATACAATTAACAAATGCAATGAAAATGAATGAAAACCTACAACCTGTTTTCCAGTCATTGACCAGGTCAGGAATGGAATAAATGAAGCTCCCATCTTGCGGCGAGGATAGGAAATGTGCCG
The DNA here is from genome assembly GCF_040414725.1 of Anabrus simplex. Classification (NCBI taxonomy): domain Eukaryota; kingdom Metazoa; phylum Arthropoda; class Insecta; order Orthoptera; family Tettigoniidae; genus Anabrus; species Anabrus simplex. The sequence goes on from NC_090265.1 coordinate 1,755,593,576, forward strand.
GCTACCGAGGCCTGTTGCACTCTTCTGGGGCAATGGTTAATGACTGACAGATGAAATGAAATGATATTGGAGAGTGTTGCTGGAATGAAAGATGACCGACAGATGAAATGAAATGATATTGGAGAGTGTTGCTGGAATGAAAGATGATAGGGAAAACTGGAGTACCCAGAGAAAAACCTATCTCGCCTCCACTTTGTCCAGCACAAATCTTACATGGAATGACCGAGATTTGAATCACGGAACCCAGCGGTGAGAGGCCGACGTGCTGCCGCCTGAACCACAGAGGCTACAATTGCAATGAAAGTCTGTTTAAAATGTTCATAGCTTCAATTTTGAATGAATTTAGTTGTAATATGTGTGGATCCAACCATACTTAACACAACTATTGGTTGGCTGGAGAAATACTTTAAAGTTGTGAAGACTGTTAAATGTTGTTCTATTTGTCATGCTTCTCAAAACGGAGTGAAGTTTTAAATCCATAAAATTTCTTAATGGAGAATACAAGTATAGCCAGCATTTTCTCTTTCCTCCAGCCCTGCATTTGTATAGATCATTTTGTCTTCTCCATGAAGAAATTTTATGGATTTATTTCCTGTGATGTAGCTGCCAGTAAATGTCTTCTTCTTCTCCTTCTGGTTCCTGATATGTTTCTGCTTATGCAGGTTGTTCACTAGTAAATATACCATAATATAAATACCAAACCCTTTACTGATTTATAGAAGCTCTTATTTACTGAACAATGATATATTTAGTTTCTTTATTTGAAAAGAAACTGAATAAAGAGTGTAAGAGATAAATTATAATGGTTAATTTTAAGAATGATGATTCTGGTTATTGGAAATTTTGAGACAAGTTCAGCTAACAGCATCATTATACCAAGCACTGAAATGAGAAACAAAACAAATATCAACAAATATCTGATAAACTGTTACCGGTAACAATAAAATTATAAGTAAATGTTATGAATATATTGATAAACATAGTGAGTACCTAAGCACAATCAATAGTTTTGGTGGTTATAATAAATTATTCAAAGTTTTGTAAAATTTATCTTATTTAGCTCCTATTATGAACAGTAACCAGATCTTTCTGTAAAAATGTTAAATTTAATCTTTACCTCCTGAGTATGATTGTTTTTCTGCATGACATGTGTTAATCAACTGTAGATTTGTATTATTTGAACACAATAGTTCATTTTAATGCAAAGTTTTTTGAAGAATAAAAAGGAAAATTGTGGAATCACAAGTAGGGCTCCCAGATATATAAACTGAAAAACAGGGACATAGACTGTAGGTAAGGAATACATTAAAAAAATAGATTGGTTTTTCATTTAAGATGCAAAATGGCAAGCATAATGCAGTGCTAATTTTGCTGTTAAAACATCTAAACAAGAGCAGAAAATGGCAAAATAATGTAATGAGTGAGTAGAAGAGGAATAATGGAAACTATACAAATATATCAAAGAATGGAGGAATGACACCTGAAAAATAAAATAAAAAATAAAATGCTTACATGCAGGTGAGTACAGAAACATTATGTATCAAATCAAGGACATTCTCAATGTGGCATGACTGTAGCCTAACCCAAAGAAAGATTGTGCTTTAAAAATAACAGAAGCTATGTGGATTGATAACTCTGAAGACATCCATACAGTTCTTCAAATCAGGATAGGTCTTATGGCAATGATGGTATAGGAAAGGGCTAGGAGTGGGAAGGAAGTGGCTGTGGCCTTAATTAAGGTACTAAACAAACTTTAAGATTAAGTGTATTATAATAAATTACAGGATAGCCCCTTCATTTTAATATTGTCAGTTTAACTGGCCATTTCATTATCCATTATCTGGATTTTAGCAGGCCAGCCTACTGTCTCTCCTATAAAGTTAGCACAATGGATTATACAATATTATTGAGTCAAGCCCTCAAGCTGTGTATATATCTATTCATGACCTACTTTATTGGGATTATTCTAACATGAATAATAAATGCAGTGTGTGACTAAGTACCAATTAGAGACAAGCTGCCATGTTTTCAAGAAGTTATGATCAATGTATAATTCTTTTTAACAAGTCCTGTTTGTTTATAACTTCCTTCTGAGTATAGCATTCCAGTTCATTTCCATTCTAACATCTGAGAACCTTACTGACCATTATATTTCAAATATTTGAGAATTAAGGATACAGTACCTTGAACATCGGGAGTAACAGCAGTGATATTCCTTCAATGTTTCTTCAGTCTTCATGGAAGAGCTGATTCAGTATACAGTTGCCAAACTAACTCTGAGTCTGAGGAGGATGCTGGCCCATGAAGATAAAGTACAGCCCCTTCACTGAGATCTTTAATGGAATGAAAGCTCAATTCTGAAAACATATATGAAATATTTCTTGTGTAGTCCTTGCTGTCTATGAAGGATACATATAGAATTTAATGATAAATCATTTTCTAGATCTATAGTAGAATCGGTAACAGGACCAAAATACAGTAAAAGAAAATATCACAATACAGAAGTTGGCTGCATCAAAATGTAAATACAATACTATTAAAGTTTCTGTAGAGTACAATAGAAGCAAACTTTTAGCAAATTCCTTCAAGACAAGATGTTAGGAGTAATGGAAAAATTCTTAAAGAAGTAGATACCATTAAATACCTAGGAAGTAAGCTAACTGGGAAAGGAAACATCAAGGAAGAAATTATGGAGAGGATAGGAAATTGCTCAGAATATTATTACTGTGTATCAGACATAATTAGAAATTGGAAAGTAGACCTACCTACCAAAGCAAGTTGCTTTACGTCTCACTGATAGGTCTTATGGCGACGATGGGCTTGGTGTGAAAATAGGAAACCATGGAAAACCATCTTTAGGGCTGCCGACAGTGGGGTTCGAACCCACTATCTCCTAAATACTGGATACTGGCCGCACTTAAGCTACCAAAGCAAAAATCTTGATATATCATATTATTTACCAATATTGACGTATAGATCAGAATGTTGGACTTGAAAAAAAAAAAAAGATCTGAGTAGGACCAAAAAATATCTGAGTAGATTACAATTGACAGAGATGTGCTTTCTGCAAGGGACCTTGGGTAAAACAAGGAGGGACAAGTTAAGAAATGAAACCATGTGAAACGCTACAGATCAACCCTCTAAAAGAAACTATGGAGAGAAATAAGCTGAAATGGTTTGGCCATGTCAAAAGAATGGGATAAGAAAGATTACCAAGAAGAGCTCTGGAATGGACAGAATCTGGAAGAAGACCATGAACAAGATGGAGGGATCAGGTGGAGGATGATGTAAATCGGAGAGGACTACAGTGGCAGACAGTGATGAACGATAGAATGTGGGAAAAAAGGGAAGATTGGAAGAGCCTCTGTGAATGACCTGCATAAGCAGAAATGTATCAGAGAGAAGAAGAAGAGACAAGAAAAACATAGTTTTGTGTTTTCCAGCATGTTAGCTATTATTAAAGACTACATCAGTTCCACTGTTCGAAGTCCAGTGAACATGGTTATAAAACAAAATAATGTGAAAGATTAAGAAGATAAATCCAGTCCTACAGTTTATGGAGTTATTTTAGTCCAATTTTGATCAATCTCTAACAAGGAAACCCTGTAAGTCTCTGATCTGATTGAAATTTGGTACGACGACTTCAGTAGGAATACTTTATTCAGCTGTATAAAACTTAGATGCCCATGAGTATTTTTAGCACCTGTTTTGGGATGTCAAACATTTGCTTGTAAGTATGGAAAACTTCCCTGTAAGAGGAAAATATTTCAGGTTTTTAGGATACTGTATGTGGTTAGAAAAGAACACTCTCAAAAGCATTATTGGAGACAGCAGTTAGTAATTTTTGTCTCTATGCAACTGCCCTGAAGAAGAAGTAACTGATTTCAGTATCATATTTGTATAATATCATGTCTCCTGCCACTTAGTGGTGGCTCATGATGTTTAGTGATTGTACAAAACACCTTATGATTTGAACAAATACTAACCTATATTTTATGTGTTACTACTAGAGCCAGGATTATATGTAATATAAAAATAAGATATATGTTCATAAATATGTAGCTAAAATTGACAAAATATGTAGTTAAGTATTTAAAAAATAATATAAAAATATGTAACTTAATATCTAAGCTTTATTTGATGTATTCTTGTACACAGAAAAGTTAAAAGTGTAGATGTTATTCAACCTATAATTTTTATTTGGAGATGCAGTTAATAACTATTTTTCCAAATTTTCTGCAGTCATCAAATGCCTTCTGTCTGGTAGGATGTCCTTATATATAGAAAAAGATCTTTCAACTTCATATGAAGTCACTGACACGTATTTCAAATGAGGAACGCTACTGGAAGATACATTCTCATTCACAGACTCACCGTTAAGTAGGGGCCTACTGTATTTGGCATACATTTGAAATTTTTTTAAATCGTCTTTTTCAATACGTCATTGAATTTTATTGAAACACACTCACTGATTGCTCCCAGCACAACACCCAATTCACTGATTGCATTTTCCACTATAGACATAGATTCATGGAGAGGCAGTCCAGAAGTTTCCAGCTTTGTTGTAATGCTGTTCCGAATCCAACTAAAATGGATTGTGATGTATGCAATTGATGAAAGCCTTCTTCAAATCTTGAAAAGCATTCATACACTCACACACAGACGTTGCACTTTCAGGAGGAAATGGTTCCACCACTGACTTCACTGCTTCAAAATGTTCATTATGATCTTGGCTATGGAGGTAAAGGCACATCTGGTAACAATTTCTGGTAGCACTGCACGCGATAGGAAGATTTGCGGAAAATGTTTCTTGTTGCTGATACTAAACCATTCACTTTAGGAAATTTTTCTCTGATGGTCTCAGCTACTCAATGTAATCCATGTGCCAAATAGGTGAAGAGGACCATATTGGGGTAAAACACAGACAACGTAACTGCAGTTTTTAGCACATAGGATGCAGCATCTGAGTAGAGCACCAGAACCTTTTCTTCGTTAATCCCTAGCTCTTTAAGTCCATTGTTGATGTATCACAAGACCGTTGCATGATTTTTCTGTTCCACTGGTTTGCAGTAAATTAAATAAGACTTATACAGAGCCTCTGGATCCAATTTATTTGCTAGGAGATTTGCAATGAAATGACCCAAGGCATCGGTCGACTCGTCAATAGCAATCCATATGTATAATTCGTCAAGTTCAGCTCTAATCATTCCCATAGTGTCAATGTAGCAGGAGTTCATGTAGTTTTTCCGGAGTCTTGGTTCTTCCGGAATATTGAAATTGCAATATTTACGTTGGAATCCTTGAAATGTTGGCACTCCAAGTTTATAGCATGGTACGTTTGCAGCGACCATTGCCATGTGCAATTCAGTGGTAGAATTGATATTTAGAAATCTCATGATCCGTATTGAAGTGGGATTACGATAATTGAAATTAAGAGGGTTCCTCCTATTCAATACAAAGATATTTATTAACGTGAATGAGTCACATATCGTTCACATGAGGTACTAGTTTCGGCACGAAACTTGTGCCATCATCAGCCAACAAGTCAAATCGGGCAAACACAATATAACTTTATAACACCTTTAAAACACACTATAACACGTGCACAGATGAATATGAGATAAAATATGGTACATGATGATGTTGCATTTCAGTTTAAAATCCATTAAAATGACGATACCTTCATTGTTGTACACCCATAGCGGTTTGTCCAGCTTGTATATGACTTTAGTTTTTTAAATCTGTTAACCCTCTACTGCCCAAATTATTTTGTTGTGTTTTAAAAAATTTTCTCTGCCATATACTAAGTAAATATGTTGTAAACTACACATAAATGCAGTTTTTATTGAATTTTCATTTTTGATTTTCAAAAATTAGGTTTGTGACTTCCAGGTCACACTGGGCAGTAATGTTCTGATATGTGAAAATTGTCTAATTTATAAAATAACAGTCTCATAAAATATTCAAGATGCTTACCTTTGGTTTCTATATTTTTTATGCATATAATTTGTTAGTAATAACACAAAACATAATTGTAAAACTAGCTATCCGCCATGTGCCTGGGAAATGCTCCCAACCATACATTTGGCACTTCCTGGTGGCTTATGCATATAACTATTAAACTATAAACAGTTGAAAATCACACAGCCATACTGTAACTTGAAAGTTACACTGGGAAGTAGTGGCTCAATTGCATTCTAACAGTAGAAAATGTGTACAGAATGATGTGTGACTTCAAAGTCACATTGGGCAGTAGAGGGTTAAAATTATGCTGCAGAGTTTAATATCATATGAAGTTAACACTATGTGTGTTCTGTAGTTTGGTTCCAAAAAATCAACATGCAAATGATGAACTTGGTTAGATCCAAAGAATTAATTCCCACTTCAATATGGGTTTTGGAACCTTGAGCAGCCTGAGTGATCGGCAGATGAAGCTTCATCATATGCATGTTCATTTTTCGGAACCAAACTATAGAACACACATAGTGTTAACTTCATATGACATTAAACTCCGCAGCATAATTTTAACAGATTTAAAAAAACTAAAGTCATATACAAGCTCGACAAACTGCCATGGGTATACAACAACGAAGGCATCATCATTTAAATGGATTTTAAACTGAAATGCAACATCATTATGTACCATATTTTATTTCATATTCATCTGTGCAAGTATTATAGTGTGTTTTAAAGTTGTTTTAAAGTTATATTGTGTATGTCCGATTTGACTTGTTGGCTGATGCAACATCATCGTGTACCATATTTTATTTCATATTCATCTGTGCAAGTGTTATAGTGTGTTTTAAAGTTGTTTTTAAGTTATATTGTGTACTGTATGTCCGATTTGACTTGTTGGCTGATGCAACATCATCGTGTACCATATTTTATTTCATATTCATCTGTGCAAGTGTTATAGTGTGTTTTAAAGTTGTTTTAAAGTTATATTGTGTTTGTCCTATTTGACTTGTTGGCTGATGATGGCACAAGTTTAGTGCTGAAACTAGTACCTCATGTGAATGATATGTGACTCATTCACTTTAATAAATATCTCTATTTCAATCACTACTGATCTGCATTTAGGGCAGTCGCCCAGGTGGCAGATTCCCTATCTGTTGTTTTCCTAGCCTTTTCTTAAATGATTGCAAAGGAATTGGAAATTTATTGAACATCTCCCTTGGTAAGTTATTCCAATCCCTAACTCCCCTTCCTATAAACGAATATTTGCCCCAATTTTTGTCCTCTTGAATTCCAACTTTATCTTCATATTGTGATCTTTCCTACGTTTAAAGACACCATACAAACTTATTCATCTACTGATGTCCTCCCACGCCATCTCTCCACTGACAGCTCAGAACATAACACTTAGTCCAGCAGCTCGTCTCCTTTCTCCCAAGCCTTTCCAGCCCAAACTTTGCAACATTTTTGTAACGCTACTCTTTTGTCGGAAATCGCCCAGAACAAATCGAGCTGCTTTTCTTTGGATTTTTTCCAGTTCCTGAATCACGTAATCCTGGTAAGGGTCCCATACACTGGAACCATACTCAAGTTGAGGTCTCACCAGAGACAAATATGCTCTCTCCTTTACATCCTTACTACAACCTCTAAATACTCTCATAACCATGTGCAGAGATCTGTACCCTTTATTTACAATCATATTTATGTTTTTACCCCAATGAAGATCTTTCCTTATATTTATACCTAGGTATTTACAATGATCCCCAAAGGGAACTTTCACCCCATCAACGCAGTAATTAAAACTGAGAGGACTTTTCCTATTTGTGAAACTCACAACCTGACTTTTATCCTCGTTTATCATCATACCATTGCCTACTGTCCATCTCACAACATTATCGAGGTCATTTTGCAGTTGCTCACAATCTTGTAACTTATTTATTACTCTGTACAGAATAACATGATCTGCAAAAATCCTTATCTCTGTTTCCACTTCTTCACATATCATTGATATATATATAAGAAAACATAAAGGTCCAATAATACTGCCTTGAGGAATTCCCCTCTTAATTTTTACAGGGACAGATAAAGCTTCACCTGCTCTAATTCTCTGAGTTCTATTTCCTAGAAACAGAGCCACCCATTCAGTCACTCTTTTGTCAAGTCCAATTGCACTCATTTTTGCCAGTAGTCTCCCATTATCTACCCTATCAAATGCCTTCGATAAGTCAATCGCAATACAGTCCAATTGACCTCCTGAATCCAGGATATCTGCTATATCTTGCTGGAATCCTACAAGTTGGGCTTCAGTGGAATAACCTTTCCTAAACCCAAACTGCCTTTTGTCAAACCATTTACTAATTTTGCAAACATGTCTTATATAATCAGAAAGAATGCTTTCCCAAAGCTTACATACAATGCATGTCAAACTGACTGGCCTGTGATTTTCAGCTTTATGCCTATCACCCTTTCCTTTATATACAGGAGCTACAATAGCAACTCTCCATTCATTTGGTAAAGTTCCTTCATGCAAACAAAAATCAAACAAGTACTTCAGATATGGTACTATATCTCAACCCATTGTCTTTAGTATATCCCCAGAAATCTGATCATTTCCAGCCGATTTTCTAGTTTTCAACTTTTGTATCTTATTGTAAATGTCATTGTTATCATATGTAAATTTTAATACTTCTTTAGCATTAGTCACCTCCTCTATCTGGACATTTTCCTTGTAACCGACAATCTTTACATACTACTGACTGAATACTTCTGCCTTTTGAAGATCCTCGCATACACACTCCCCTTGTTCATTAATTATTCCTGGAATGTCCTTCTTGGAACCTGTTTCTGCCTTAAAGTACCTATACATACTCTTCCATTTTTCACTAAAATTAGTGTGGCCACCAATTATGCTTGCCATCATATTATCCTTAGCTGACTTCTTTGCTAGATTCAATTTCCTAGTAAGTTACTTCAATTTCTCCTTACTTCCACAGTCATTTCTAACTCTATTTCTTTCCAACCTGCACCTCCTTCTTAGTCTCTTTACTTCTCTGTTATAATATAGTGGATCTTTATCATTCCTTACCACTTTTAAAGGTACAAACCTATTTTCACATTCCTCAACAATTGCTTAAAACCCATCCCAGAGTCTGTTTACATTTTTATTTACCGTTTTCCACCGATCATAGTTGCTTATTAAAAACTCCCTCATGCCTGTTTTATCAGCCATATGGTAGTGCCTAACAGTCCTAATTTTAATATCTTCCTTTCCTTCACATTTATTCTTAATTACCACAAAAACAGCTTCGTGATCACTAATACCATCTATTACTTCGGTTTCTCTATAGAGCTCGTCTGGTTTTACCAGCACCACATCCAGAATATTCTTCCCTCTAGTTGGTTACATCACTTTCTGAATCAGGTGCCCTTCCCATATTAAGTTATTTGCCATTTGTTGGTCATGCTTCCTGTCGTTCGCATTACCTTCCCAATTGACATTTGGTAAATTGAGATCACCCTCTACGATCACGTTCCTTTCCTTATCGTTTCCCACATAGCTGATTATCTTATCAAATAATTCTGAATCAGCATCTGCGCTACCCTTTCCTGGTCTGAACACTCCAAAGACATCTAGTTGCCTATTATCTTTAGAAATGAGCCTTACCCCTAGAATTTCGTGCTTGTCATCTTTAACTTTTTCATAGCTTACAAATTCTTCTTTCATGAGAATGAATACTCCCACTCCTACCTTTCCTATCCTATCTCTACGATACACCCTCCAGTTCCGTGAGAAAATTTCTGCATCCATTAAATCATTTCTCAGCCATGATTCAACTCCTCTTACAATATCTGGTAAGTATATATCTATTAAATTACTTAATTCTATTCCTTTCTTTACAATACTTCTACAGTTGAGCACTAACAGTTTTATGTCATCCCTACTTGATTTCCAGTTCCCTGTTCCCTTAACACCGCTGCCTAGCGCACCCTGTTTCCGTGAATGTACCTCCCTATCTAAACAAATTTCCTAACTTATATGTACCACTGCGGTTTAAGTGAAGGCCATCTGAGCGCAGATCCCTATCTCCTACCCACCCATTAGGATCTAGAAATTTCATTCCCAGTTTCCCACATACCCACTCCATAGTTTCATTTAAATCCCCAATCACCTTCCAGTCAGTATCCCTCCTACACAGTATTCCACTTATAACAATCTCCTCTTCCTTAAACTTCATCTGTGCTGCATTTACCAGATCCCACACATCCCCAACTATGTTGGTACTTATACCTGCTTGTCTTACGTTGTTAGTGCCAACGTGAAGCAGTACCATCTTCTCCTTTCCCTCCTCCTTCTCTTCTACCTTCTTCAACATCTGCCTTAACCTAATTCCTGGATAACACTCTACCCTGGTACCCTTTCCTCCACACACTTTCCCGATATGTCTAACGATAGAATCCCCCATGACCAGAGCCTCAACCCTACCCACCTCATTTGATCCCCTCCCATCCTGGTCAGTCCTATCTTTCCTGACAATTGCAGAAGCTACTTCCTCCTCCCTTTTCTGCATCCCATGACCCTGTTCCACCTGTCTTTTCATGTCCACTACCCCACATTTCCCTTTCCTACCTCTTCCCTTTCTCCTACTTCCAAACTTCTCGGCAACAGTTCCCTGTTCCTCATCTTCCCTCAGTTGTTCTACCTGCAGTGACTCGTACCGATTTCTCACTGACACCTGTCCTGAATTTTGATCCTGAATGGAGCCCTTAGCCTGCAATCTCCTTCCCCTTAAAACATTAGACCACCTGACTTCCACAATTCCCCCATTTCCTTCCAATCCCTCTTTTTCACCTACTGTATCCTGTACATTGTTTGGAGGCCTACTTTCCTTCCTCTCCTCTGAGAGTATCCTAATTATCTCCCTCAAGCTCTCCAACTGCTCCCTCATACTCCTTAATGTCTGGCCACACCCACAGTTCCTACACTCACACTGCTTAGGCATTTTTTCTAAATAATGAAAACAAAAGGAAAAATAAGATATTTTATTCTGTGTAAAATAAATCTTTGTATTGAATAGGAGGAACCCTCTTAATTTCTATTATTGTCACTGGTAGAAGATGAAGAAGGTTCCAGCACCCCTTGTGTGAGACAAACTTGTTTCTTTGATGGAGCACATTATTTGTTTCTCATATGAAGGCCAGTTTTTAAATGCTGTTCTACTTGTGACTTCATGGAGCACCCAATACATTTGTGTCACACTCTGTATAGCATGATTTTACCATCACTTGTAAAGGCTTCATCAATAGAAATCCAGTCTTTTAACTTTAGCACTAGTTTGGATATGACTGGTGCCATAGGGATTTACTAACTGTGACTCAGAATATGGTTTGAGCAGTGTTGTGTTTGCCAAGCAGTCATCGCAGCCACAGGGTAACTTAACATAGCTAAGGGATGTGTTTATGTGATTCTTTGATAGAATACTTCATTTTAAATTATTTTTAAATGTTAGAGATGTACAGGCTTTTTAAACTGTTTTCAAGTGTTTAATTAAAAAACTTAAATCGATGTTAAATTAGTGAAAAAGGAATTATGTTTTCTTTCAAATGCACAATATCCTTCAAAATATTTAAAATATGTAATAATTATCAAAATATTTATTATGCATTGAAATATGTAAAAATATGTAACTTTAAAATCCTGGAATAATGATCCTTTTAGTGTGATTCATAGACAGTTTAGCTTTTCTTGTAGCTACAAATATGGGAACTGAATATGTAACTACATATAATCCACTTTCCAGTTACTACATAGAACAATAATATCTTTCTATGGAGATCTGCATTCAACTATAGTCCATTAATGACAAATCTCAAAACACCACAATGTATTTTCATACATGTAAAATGTGCATTATGGAACTTGTATGTTTTTATAATGGTGCTTTTTGACTAGACTTTATAGTTTTTAATTCAAGATGCACGCATAATAATGTGACAATATTTAATGTGATAAGTTTTGATCGCCAACGGCCGTAGCCGTGTTGAAACACCGGATCCCGTGAGATCTCCGAAGTTAAGCAACATTGGGCGTGGTCAGGAGTTGGATGGGTTACCACGCGCTGTTGGTGGGGGGTAAGGGAATGGTGGAGCGGAAAGGAACTGGCCACCCTACTGCACGTAAATTCCGGCTCAGGAACACCTCTACGGAGGTTCAGACCTGCCTTTGGGCAGAATAACCCTTACCTTACAAGTTTTGATCAGAGCATATAGGCAGGACCAGATATCAAGAATATCCAGTATCATTCAAAGTTTAAATTGATATCTGTGTTCTCCTTTCGTTTTTTGAATTTTGATGGCTGAAGATGTCCTCCAATGAGGACAAAACATGTACCATGATTTAACATTATTCTGAAAGAAGTAAATTTAATTTGAATTGTAAAAGTGAAATTCTCCTAAAAGTACCAGAACACTTGTTAAGGTCGACAACACGGCCTAAAAATGAATTTCATTTCTTGTCTAGGGCATCGACAAAATCATCAAGGATATCAGGTTCAGATGTATGTATGTTCAGCCATCAGCCCTAAGGCTGGTTGGATCCTCAACAGTCCTGCCATCAGCTGTCATTGATGGCCTAGGCATCAGTGAAGAGGCATACTAGGGAAATGAGGAGTGAGGTAGTTTCCCACTGCTTTCCTCACTGCATGCTCAGATTATAGTAAAATCTGTTCACTGCTTTCAAGGCGATCGATTTCAAGCACTCGTAATACAAAGTACACAGGTACAAAGAAATATAAAAGGTCCATTAACCATACACTGGGAAACTGCATGCCCCAAACATACTGTATGTTTTGATATACCAGCAGTTATTACAGACTATGAATCTCATTTTAGATCCGTATTGATGGAAGAACTTCTTACAAAATTGTAAGACGAAACTTTACACAGACATAGACATGTTTCAACCTGGCATTGGATCATCCTCAGTAAGACATATATGATGAATTAAGAACATAGGATACACAAAATTAAATGTTAGTTAAGAAGTTTTTTCTTAAAAAGCATGATGAAAGTTAAAAACTGTGAGATGGTGATCGTTAAAACAGTCTTGAGCTGGAGGTCTTTTTGTTTAATTTGTTTTTGTTGTTCCTTGATGTGGTTCAACTAGTATCCGTAAAATGTTGGCTTAGTTGTTATGTTGTGACATGTGGTGGTATACATAAGCATTATTGAAGTTGAACCATCTGATTTTAGTGTTAAGTGACTCACTTGTATCGCCCGTGTTCTCTGACTACGGAGTCCAGCTCTTGACTGGAAATACAAGCAGTCATCACTCGTTAGAATTAGTGCATGAGCTGAGAGAGTATGCAGGCCAAAGAAAAGCTGCAGATGTAGGAGACTGTATGGATTGTGACCACCAAATTACTGTGAATTAAAAATTCTCTTGGGCATTCAGTGCCCTGGTGTATGGTTCCAGGTTAATAGGTATTTCATTTCAACAATGAGGTTTTCTTTATCGCATCATATTTCTTAAATGACAAGCTCCATTGGCCCACGCTTTTCAGTAGCTGCTTATCGGTGCTCTGGGAATTTCCTTTCAGGATTTTATTTTTTTCTCTCCACACATTCCCTATTAGTCTTTGCTTTGTATCTGTAAGATACAGTGCAACCGATCATGACACAGGATGACATTCTCTAGTGCATATGTTAGCGGCTGTAAACATGGAGCGTTTCAACCCAGAAAACACAAATGACTGTGAATTAATTTATTTAGTTCTATTTGAAAGTGACTGTGACTGTAATAATGAGTGCATCAGTGACGAGGGATCTGAAAGGGATGACGTATTGTTGAGAAAGGGTAAGTGACTCTGAGAGGGAGCTTGGATGTGGATGTCTCTTGTTCTATAGATGAGCCTGGTACATATTTTATACGAAAAGAAGATGTAACGAAGTGGAGAAAAAGTGCAGTGTTCTTCTCAAATATGGAGGTCTCATATTATTATGACTGAGCTACTCGGAGGTATCGGTGAAGCAAAAAATGTAAAGATGCCGTTGGATTCATGGAGCTGTTCAGTGACCGAAGATACGGTGGGTGATGAAGTTCAGTATACAAATCAGTACACAGGAGATGTTCAAGCCAATTATGTAAATTTGACAGAGAAGGTTTATTCTATCTGTCAGGTGCACTGAGAGGCAGCAAGCAGAGACTAGAGGAATTGTGGGGAACAGGTAGATGATGATGGTGTTCAGAAGTTCAAACTTGTGATGCCATTGTGACATTTCAAACTCCTAATCAGTTGCATTCGGTTGGATGATCGGATGAGCAGGGAAGAAGGAAGGAATATTGAACACCTTGCACCAGTTTGGGACTCTTTCTGAAGATATTATCTTCTGGACTGGTTAGTGAACATCTTCAGAAGAGAAGAGGATCTATGTAGGGGTCGTGTAAACCAGCAGAAGAAAATTCAATGGAAGGAAACAAGAATGCAGAACTCGGAAAATGGAAGCATTGTTCTAATTAAGAGAGGACTTACTCAAGGCGGAATTATTGGACCTTTATATTTTCTTATATGTATAGTATATATAGGCTAAATGATATAAGTAAAGAATTGGAGTCAGAGATAACGCTTTTTGTGGATGATGTTATTCTGTATAGAGTAATAAATAAGTTATAAGATTGTGAGAAATTGCAAAATGATCTCGATAATGTTGTGAGATGGACAGTAAGCAATGGTATGATGATACACGGGCTTAAAGGTCAGGTTGTCAGCTTCACAAATAGGAAAAGTCCTCACAGTTTTAATTACTGCATTGATTGGGTGAAAGTCCTTTTGGGGATCATTGTAAATACCTAGGTATTAATATAAGGAAAGATGTTCATTGGGGTAATCACATAATATGATTGTAAATAAAGGGTACAGATCTCTGCACATGGTTATGAGGGTATTTAGGGATTGTAGTAAGAATGTAAGAATGCAAAAGAGAGGGCACATAAGTCTCTGGTAAGACCCCAACTGGAGTATGCTTCCAGAGTATAGGACCCTCACCAGGATTACTTGATTCAAGAACTGGAAAAAACTCAAAGAAAAGCAGCTCGATTTGTTCTGAGTGATTTCCGATGAAAGAGTAATGTTACAAAAATGTTGCAAAGTTTGGGCTGGGAAGACTTGGGAGAAAGGAGATGAGCTGCTCGACTAAGTGGTATGTGCATGTAATAAATCTAATTTTTGATCTCTACTGAATATCAATATAATATTAAAATACCAATATATTTTTTTAAATGTTCCACCTATTCAATACAATATATTATTTCTTATAATTAGGACTTATACATTATTATTAACATCCTAATTGGGATATGTTTCACCCCATATATTGGGCATCTTCAGCCAATAACTCAAAGCTCAAAATCATGAATATTCAGGATCCTGATTATGTTTTAATGACCTGCCTTATTCCTAAAATATAATAAATGTTGACTAAAAGGTATTTTTCATTTAGCGTTCCCTTTACATCAACAACAACAACATCGTCCAACAAGTGTCTTCCATCAAATATCTTGGAACTCTAGTGAACCAGCATTGTGATTCAAAATGTGAAATCTTATCCAGGATTGGACAAGCAAAAAATATATTCAATACCATGAGGACCTTATTCACTAGCTGAGAACTCAACCTCCAGCTCAGAGTTCGAATGCTACGTTGTTATGTCTTTCCTGTCCTTCTGAATGGTTTTGAAGGGTGGACGCTCAGCCCTTTATTGGAGAAGCGGATTGAATCTTTTGAAATGTACTTATACAGAAGAGTACTCCGAACATCTTGGATGGAAAAGAAGACAAATGAAGAAGTCCTCAACATCTTGAACAAGAAGAAAGAGCTTCTCATAACCATCAAGGAGCGTAAGCTCAGCTACCTCGGGCATGTCATGAGAGGTGAACGATATGAACTTCTCCGACTGATTATTCAAGGGAAGACTGATGGGAAAAGATCTGTGAAGAAAGATTGCTTTTTTGATTATAAAAACACAATGAGATAAATACTGAACATGGGTGTAAACAATTACTGGAAACACACTAATATGTTCTTAAATTAAAAATTGTTTGACTGTATTGTCAGGTTCTTATACTTGGTCTTGTTGTCCACTAATTAAAATATAATTTTGAAAAAAAAAATGCATGCTCCCTTGCCTTCTGCTAGTCAAATCAAGAAGGGAATTATTCATTACAATGGTACACAGGCGTTGGAGAAGGACGCCATTCCTATTGCTAGTTAAAGTGGATGTGGGGAGTACTGATTACAAGAGCAGATGCCCTCCTGCTGAGTCACTATTGATTTGTAAAGTATTAACTACAATGTCAGACACATCCCTTCTAGATCGCTACAAATTGACTTAAATTAATAAATGTAGATCGACATACAGAAGTATATGCATGTTCACCTTCATTTACAGAATAACTCCTTCTAAACGGTGCATTCATATTGAAAAACGGATTGTACGAAAAGACGCCTCTGGTCTCATTTAGCGATCTAAATGGCTGGCCCTATGATATTTCCTCGCATCTCATCTATTTAAAGGCAAAATTATTTTAGAAACATTCAATAGGGTGAAATTTGTGTAAGGTTTTCACACAGTGAATTACTTTTCAGATACTTATGCGACAGCTTCAAAACATAGAATTTGGCTGGGTGGGCCAATATTCGTGTAGAATTTGATGATCCCATCTTCCTATAACTGAATCAAACCATCAATTATATGTGTACAAAGTGCAAAATTTAGGTAAATCCAGAAATAGAGCCAAATTTAACATAAGGGATAGAGATACGACAAAAAGCCATAGGACGAAAGTTGTAGATCACTCCAAATTGAATGGAGATTGTGCCATCCGTTTCGTGATACGACTTACCGTTTAGCCACCAAATACCTTGAAAGGAAGGTCTGCACCATCATTAACACTAGAACCGCCGGAGCGGTCAAAATGACCGCTACACTTTTTCAAAGCCTTATTTTGACCACATTTTCTGTCATATTGCAAAGAGCTTCAGTGACTTTTCCTGATTACCGGTCAGAATTATCCGTATTAAATGTAATTAATTTTGCGTGATTGGTTAGGACGTAGGTAACGAGTACACCCAGAACCGCCGGAGCGGTCATTTTGACCGCTGTATTGATTATCATAATAAAATGTATTAGAAAATGTGCTTATTCCTCTGTTTGAGATAACATTTCTTTATAATTATTCTCCCTGCAATAATTTAAGCACAACTATGAAACTCTGATAGTATATCTACGGCTATTGTTCATTCTCTTCTTTATTCATTTTTCTAAAGGCGGCTAATGGGTCACTCTCCTCTGAAAGTAGCGAATATTCTTCCGCTGTCACAATTCCCTAATGATATACGTTATTTTTATGTCAACCTTACAACCTTGGTACTGAAATTTAGCAATTAGACTGCAGTTATGCCTGGTGTAGTTCAAGAACTGAAATTTTCGATTGTTCTATTACAGCAGGAGTAAATGCGATAGGAAAAGCTGGAAGAAAGAAGGGATGCATCTACACAAGCCTCCCAGGACCAAGTAATACGTTACTAGGTACAGATGGCATCACGGAGTGGACTGTAGGAGAGTTTGTGAAGACTACACCTGGCAGGTGGCTTGTCACAACATCTTGAAAGAAAATCCAGGACCTACTCCATACTCAAAGCGGTATGTTTCTGACGACAGTGTAGCGTGTGCATGGCGTCTTTTTATTGATGAATCTATATTCAGACACATCAAACACTCTATGGAAACTGAAGCAAAACGCATATTAGGAGATAAATTGTGGAGTGTAAGTTTAGAAAACTGGAGGCATTCATTGGCTTAGTGTATGCTCGTGGTGTACTTGGAGCCAGTAGCACTATACCTAATGAACTCTGGTCTAAAAATTGGGGGCCACCATTCTTCAGTGAAACAATGGGGAAGAATTTTGGTCGAGAAATCAAAATATTTTTGCGTTTCGACGTCAGAATTACAAGATTAGAACGTTTGAAAACTGATAAATTTGCATTAGTATCAAAAGTATGGGACAAATTCATTGAAAATTGTCAATGTCTTATATTCCATGTGAAAATCTGCCTGCTGATGAGCAGATTTTTCCAAGCAAAACAAGGTGTCCATTCTAACAGTACATGCCCAACAAACCAGATAAAATTGGTATTAAATTTTGGCTTCTTGTGGACGTTGACTCAAAGTTTCCGTGCAATGAGTTTCGTTACCTAGGAAAAAATGATCTCAGACCACATGATGAGGCTCTACCCGAAAGTGTAATAATGAAGTTGGTGGAGCTGTTTCAAAGGAAGGGGCGAAAAGTGACTACTGATAACTTTCTTTGCAACAGTGAAACTTGGTAAGAAGTTGAAGAGTAATGGTTCGAATATTGTTGGAACCATTAGACGATCAAAGAGAGAAATTCCTAAAGCTGTGAAGGTTATGAAAGCTAGTCTTTACGACTAAACTCTCCTGAAACATTCCAATGACACACTTACTGTTTATCAAGGAAAACGAAACAAGAACGTCCTTCTATACAGTACTTAGCACTCAGAATATGAACTTCAAGCTAATCCCAAAAGGATTCCCGAAACAGAAGACTTCTACTACAATACGAAATTTGGCGTGGACATGGTAGATCAAATGGGAAGAAAATATAATATTCGATCCGTTACACGAAGATGGCCTGTTCATGTATTTCATAATATTCTTGACTTGGCAGCTATCAATTCCTGGATGTCTGGCTCCATGGCTAAAAGGTAAGCATATTGGCCTTTGGTAACAGGGGTCCCGGGTTCGATTCCCGGCTGGGTCGGGAATTTTAACCAAAATTGGTTAATTCCCCTGGCACGGGGACTGGGTATGTGTGTCGTCTTCATCATGTGTCCTCGGACACATCCCGGCACTAAAAGCCATACGCCATTTCATTTCAACTCCTAGATGATTTTCAAACACTGACAGGGAAGAAGTTCAGTCGCCGAAATGACATCCTGAAACTAGCAGTGGAGCTTTGTGTGGGGGTACATGGGATCGAAACCTAAGTCTGCGGATACAGAACCCGAATTTAGGAAGCCTGTGGAAGGAAATGTACAGAATAGGCAATGCCAAATGAGGAAATACAGGAATAAGACAAGTTTTACCTGCAGAAAGTGCAAACAGCGAGTGTGTGGTTCTTGCTCAAAGGACATAACTAAGGTCGTGGTATGTGGTTCCTGTTTCTAAAGATGCAGGATTGCATCAGCGTGTGCAAATACACTGAAGGAAAAGGAGACAAATATGTTGTGGTACGTGGATTTGGCAAACAAGTTTCAGGTCATAAATTGCACTAAATGGAATATTACAGTAATTCTGTTTTCTGATAATGAGTAATAACTATTTTTACCGTTTATACTAAAGGAATTTGAAGTAAAAACAATGTTTGTTTTTACTTAAGCGTGTTTTATAGAAACGTTTTTGTGTTTGTAATAAATTAGGAAAATATTACATTTGCAAAACTGTTAAATGTTTTGAATCTTTTCCGTGTTAGATCCCATAATTAATGTTTTATAAACTTAGTAATACATATTTTAAATGATGATAATGAGTTACTATATGTATTGAGCATAAAATTAATAATTAGAATACAGTGGTCAAAATGACCGCATCGGCGGTTCTAGGTATACAGTATGTTCCGGCGGTCCTAGTGTTAAAATTGCTTCCATATTTTTCAGGGGTAAAAAATAAAGTGTTTAAACATCTCGTAAATTTTCCATCAGTTACAGGCTAAAAGCTATAATTTTGCCAAATTTCAATTTTCTAACTCGTCTGGGAGATTGTGCTACCATCTTGATAAGGGGGAGGAGTTGCAAATTAGGACTTTCAGGAAACTTTTAAGCCCATGAAACCTATAGGTTATCGTTCTGGATAAATATCACCGACTGTGTTCTTATGCAGATTTCAAACTCCCAGCGTGTCCCCCTCAGAGAATTTTGAGAATTTTAGATTTTTCTAGGGATCCTGAAGTTATCAGCTTGTCTGGTACCAAGTTTTAAGTTTCTGGGATGCCTAGAATGGTCTCATTAATTCACGTCTTAATTTTTATGCCTTCACATATATATATATATATATATATATAGTACAATATACATAGAGTGCGCCAAACTGACATCTGTTTATTAATATGGATTATATTTCACCTGCTTCTGTAGTGGTTCTAGGGGCGTCTTACACCCACAGTATGTTTTCCAGGTAGTAAGTCATACTTGAAAGTCATACTGGAACACACACACATCTATTATCTTGGTCATTTTTGACAATTTATTTTTTCACCCTTTCTCACTCCCTATAACAAAGGGGGCTCAAGTTGGACTTTAAAAATCCGGAATGTTACTATTCATCTCAGCGACCCGGAAAAGTATGGATTAGGCAGTATATCCGATTATTATTATATCTCACTCCCTCCTCCCTCACCCTAAAGGGAGTTAAACTTTGAGTTTTAAAAAATCGGGAGTGTTACTATTCATCCCAGTGACCCCAAAAACTATGGACTCGATGCTATTTTCGATTATTTTTTTATCTCAATCCCCCTCGCCCCCCAACACAAAGGGGGATGAACATGGACTTATAAAATATCTGGAGTCTCACTATTCATCTCAGCGACCCCGACAACTATGGATCCAACAATATTTTCGTTTATTTTTATATATCACTCTCCCATTGCCACCCACCACAAAGGGGGTTGAACTTTAAAAAATTCCGGAGTGTCACTATTCATCTCCGCGACCCCGAAAAGTATGGATTCGAGACTAGTTTAAATGATTTTTATATCTCAGCACCCTCCCACCCCCACCTATAAGGGTTCCTGGGGTGTCTTACCCCCATGTGGTTTATCTCCTAATACTAAAAATTCGAAGTGTACAATTCACCTCGGCGGCCCCGAAAACTATGTATTCGACACTATTTTCGATTAATTTTATATATCACTCCCCCCTCGCCTCCGATCCCAAAGGGGGATGAACTTGGACTTATAAAATAAGCAGAGTCTCACTATTCATCTCAGTGACCCCGACAATTATGGATTCGACACTATTATAGATTATTTTTATATATCACTCTCCCATCTCCCCCACCAAGAAGGGGGCTGAAATTGGACTTTAAAAAATTCCGGAGTGTCACCATTCATCTCAGCAACCCCAAAAAGTATGGATTCGACACTACATTCAATGATTTGTATATATCAGCCCCTTTGCCACCCACCCCTAAAGGTTCCCAGGGTGTATTACCCCTACGTTATTTATCTCCTGATACTAAAAATCCGGAGTGTCACTATTCATCTCAGCGACCCCGAAAACTATGTATTCTATGTATTTTCTGTTATTTCTATGTATCACTCCCCCATCCCCCCCACCACAAAGAGGGCTGAACTTGGACATTAAAAAATTCCGGAGTGTTCCTATTCCTTTCAGCAAGCCCGAAAAGTATTGATTCGACACTACTTTCGATGATATTTATATCTCACCCTCTCACCCCTCCCCCCGCCCCTAAGCATTCCTGGGGTGTCCTACCCCCATGTGGTTTGTCTCCTGATGCTAAAAATCCGAAGTGTACAGTTCACCTCGGCAATCTCGAAAACTATGTATTCGACACTATTGTCGATTAATTTTATATTTCACTCCCCCTCGCCCCCCCCCCCAAAGGGGGATGAACTTGGTCTTATAAACTATCAGGAGTCTCACTATTCATCTCAGCGACCCCGACAACTATGGATTCGACACTCTTTTGGATTATTTTTATATATCACTCTCCAGTTGCTCCCTACCACGAAGGGGGCTGAACTTGGACTTAAAAAAATTCTGCAGTGTCACTATTCATCTCAGCGACCACAAAAAGTATGGACTCAACACTACTTTTGATGATTTTTGTATCTCAGCCCCCTTGGCCCCCCCCACTGTCCCTAAGGTTTCTTGGGGTGTATTAGCCCCACGTGGTTTGTCTCCTGATACTAAAAATCTGGAGCATCACTATTCATCTCAGCGACCCTGAAAACTGTGGATTCAACACCATTTTATATTATTTTTATATATTACTCCCCCATCGCCCCTCACCCTGAAAGGGGCTGAATTTGGACATTTAAAAATTATTCCAGAGGGTCACTATTCATTTCAGTGAGCCCAAAAAGTATGGATTCAACACTACTTTCGATGATTTTAATATATCACCGCCTTGCCCCTCCCCCCACCCCTAAGGTTTCCTGGACTGTCTTACGCCTACGTGGTTTGTCTCTTGATTCTAAAAGTCTGGAGTGTACAATTCACCTCGGTGACCCAGAAAACTGTATTCGACACTATTTTTGTTTAATTTTATATATCACTCCCCCCTCACCCCCACCCGAAAGGGGGACTGAACTTGGTCTTTAAAAAAATCCAGAGTGTCACTATTCATCTCAGCGATCCCGAAAAGTATGGATTCAGATTCACAATTAAGTATTTATTATTTTCCACCTAGTCGATACAATGATTGCTTAAGGCAATTTAATGGTTAAAAGTGGTACATGTTTCGTGTATTATCAACATCTTCAGCCACATAACACTGTTTAGATGAAAAATATATAAATTGACAAAGTAATGCTTTCTCTTAAGCATGTTACATTTTATTAGATGACTGACGGAAGGTTAAATAAGCAAATGAAACCCCTTACCATATCTTCCTGATACTTCAGAAACCATGCTGTTATCATCAGGAGAATAAACTTCTGTCACTTACTCTGGAACAATCTGGAAAGGGAACGATATTTTAATTTTGTTACATACTGTTTAATCTTATGTCTTAGGAGAAGATTTACTGAACAGAATTTTTGTAGTATACAGATGAATTTGGATCCTATGACTGAAGAAGGAGAAACTTAAAAGGATTATGTTTGAGGTAGGATCAATAATAACTTAATCCTTAACAAATCAAGAGGAGTATTGAGAAAATAGTGATTGTCAAAGAACAAACATTTTCATTAAAATTAATGAACAAACGTATGGTAAAGCTGGAAAATATGGCTATATTCAACTTCAGAAATTCACTTACTGCATGAACAAGACATTAGCAGCTATTGCTATGGTGGTATTACCCTAAAAGTGTTATTTTATTCACACAATACAATCAAACAAATCGGAACACAACAAAACCCATGCTAAATAAGCAGATCACACAATCATTTTCTGATTAATTCTTCTGAAAATCTTTACCAAATACTTATATAGTTATAATACAGTAATAATTAATTGAGGAACAAAGATGAAAAAGGGAAAAGTGCCAGAAATACGTTTTTGAGTAAACATCAATAATATAGTTCCTGAGCACAATGGCAATTTCATCCTTCTCTACCAAAGGAGACCAGGAATTAATGATTAGCTATGGCCTTTGAAGTGCAAGTATACTACATCCAATACATTTTATGTAATTACATAACAATATTTAGCTTCTATGAATTTCATTTCTTTAATCAAGTGGCTCAGAAATTAGAAAATACATGAGTGATAGCACACTGACACAATGGACAGCACAGAAGAATTGCAGTACGAGATGCTGGCACATTCAACCTTCCGCACCAAACTGAGCTGGGCACTGTGGCTCTAGCTGTTGAAGTTCCTACCAACTAAACTGATGACCTCAGGCACATGCACAAGTTACCACCATATGCGACATCCCCTTATTAAAAAAAACCCACCACTTTTCATATTTTGGCACTTTTACCATTTTCCATCTTTAGTCCTCGATTATTAACAGCTTTATTGCTGGTGTTTCAATAATTCTTAGGTTCATAGCTACATACCTGCAAGACAGCGCAGGGATCACGTGTAATGGGTATTCCCACAGCTGTTTCTTACTTGGGCTGATCGCTAGACTGAGCTTTCTTTATGCCTGACAAGCAAAGGTGTTTGAGTCTCAGCATGCAGTTTTAGCATTGTTTGTTGAGGTCGAGGGCGCAAGGAAGGCTGCAACACTGTGAATGATTCTCGCTGAGCAGCCTGAGTGCCGATATCACGCCATGTTATGTGCTGCCATCTTGCAGACGACATATCATAGCTACTGATGTTTTCCTGAAAGTAGACAAACACTGTTAACGAGATAACAAGACGATATTGGCTCATTCAAAATAATTAACTGTGAGCGATGAAGGTTGAGAGAGTGTTTTACCACAAGTAATTGTTTACAAAATCTAGCAACAATGGGATGCAACAGTATGATGAAGTTCTAGCTTCTAAAAAGGGGCAACTACAGAGACTTCGAAGTTGGTGAGCACATGGCTCTGGCATTGCTTCCACTTACTTCATGCTTTCTATCTGATCTCCCTTGGTCAACTCTTGAATACTTCCAGTTCCAACAGTGAAAGGTTTGGAAGACTAAGGGAGTCTTTAATTTTCACACTTTTCAGGGCCTCTCCCTTTCTTTACTCTGATATCATTATTCTTTGAAGGGTTGGAACTCCTTCCACTTTTTACTTCTGATTAGAGTTAAGGGTTAAGAATGGATGGTTGCCTAGTTGTTCACCCCTCAAAACAATAACCACGTTATTCGATTTTAGCCTCTCTGGGCTAATTATCTAGCAGTTAAAAGGTGGTAGTTGTCGTGGCTGAAGATGTTTTCAAAAGAAAACGAAATGTATGTTTTTTAAATAGATACAACAAAGAGTTTCTTCTGTGAAAACTGTGAGAAAAAGAACAGAAGATAAAAGGGAAATTGTGCTTACGTATGTGAATGTATACAATGTTTGAAACCTGATGTACCATAATACTCTAATTGAAAAAATACGTGTGTAATTTTTTTTGTATTTCCTTGATAAAATAAAAGCTTTTAGATGTACAATACCAAGTTTTAATTTTTTTATGTGAAAAATAATAAATCAGGGCCAAAAGGGTTAAGTGGCTCTCTCCAATTCTTATTTCATGACCCAACAACTGAACTGATGAACTGATCTGTATATACAGCTTCACCAATTATCTCCAGTTCTCAGATATTCAGTTTCAAATTTTTAATGACTTTCATACAAACAATTATGATCTCAGTTGGCTACAAATTTTTCACCTAGATAAATCCTTCGCAGGAAGTTTATGCCCTTCAGGAAGTGATCCACATAAAATATAAACAATAAAAATTTGACTCATCTACCCTCTGTAACTATTTTGAGTCAAGAGCTCATCCTTCCAACTCTCACTGTGGTCTGGTAGAGTTAACCATAGTGAGGCGTGCTTAATTCTGTAATGCTAGTGGTTGCATATCGGTCGTTTCGCCACCCTTGGTTCTTGTGTTGAAATTGCTGGATACATCGTATACATGGTTAATAGAAGCTTGTAAGTCATAAAGAGGATTGAAAATATGAAGTAAAAACTGTTTCAAACAATGTCATGACTTGTACTTTCTCTTAGGATTGTTATCGCCCCCTCCTCTGTGCATAGTAAACTAGAACATGTTGATGATAAAACAGTTGTGTGATAAATTTGTCCAGATTTCTGTATTAACCTTTCCTGAAACGAAAGTCCCATTGGTATCTGATAAATCACCTCCAACGTTAGCTTCCTTATCAGAAAATTCATTCTCAATGTCCATGTTATGATCATATACTTGAAGAATACCTTCTTCCCCTGCCTCATATCCACTAATTTCATCTTTATCAAGGATCTCTCATTAAGGATTTGTGAAATCAAGGAAGTCTGCCAACTATCAAGAAAATGTATAACTTGGAATTGCTGAATGAAAACACTCCATCGCTACAAAAATCTCACTTTCCTTACGAGGTGTGCCACTGTCTAAAGGATTGATCCTGTATTTATCAATACTTCATTCAAGAAAATTGCAACAATTATAAATCATTACCAGTATAGTTGATCTGTTATTGAACAACATACATTTTGCATGGTATGCACTAGTCATGTGCCTTGGTAGGTGTGCTGTTTACCAACTGATAAGCCGAACTTAGCACACTGGGGTGAAACGCTGGCAACCAAGAATGAGTTAGCTGGAAAATGTATAATGTTCAATAATGGACCAACTATATTGGTAATATAAATTTACTAATTCGGGACAAATATTTCAGGTTCCCTATGGGAATCAACATGTATATCAATTATAAATCATATCGACCATAATTTATAATTTAACAAAGGATCAGAAGCTACAGTGGGAAACAGCATTGTAGGAGACTTTAACCAGTGTTGTCACTGGGTGAAAGAAAAACAGCAGTGAAGGGACTAATGGGTGACAAACTGAGGGTTAATGTCTCTCATTGCCTGCAACAATCTGTCTAAGAAAATAGTAAAGAATATACTTACAGCAGAGGGAGCTCCTGAGAATCCCTGAACATTTTCATACAGCATGGACTGAGAAGGAGAGTCTGTATTGTACATCCTTGTGCTTGAACCTATGCTGTGTTTCTCCAATACTTTGTAATCTGTATCTGGATAGTCCACATCTGGAAATTACAAAGAAAGGAAAATAGCATTATTAAATAAATTAAATAATAATTTTGTATGGCCAGTCAGCTGTTTAATTTAGCTGGGTATAGTTCTTGCAATTTCCTCATTAACGACTGGCACGCTTTTGAAGTCTAGCTGGCCGGCTCATTTTTCATTCCGTTTCTTCAGAGTGCCAGGATTTTTGCAACTCAGGACACAGAATTGTCAACTCTCCACCAAACACTGTAGTTTGGAGGACAGTTGAAATAACAGTAGATGGTTGGCTACTGAAAGCAAGCAGTGAGACTGGACAGAACCACGTACAGCTGAGCAACACTGGAGACTTGACAATTGCAGCGGCTCCAGGACCAGCATGTTTTTGAAGTACTCAATGTAGACTGTCACTGACAAAGGAAGCGTGCTATTGATTAAGAGTCTTCTGCTGTAAGGAGACTGGAAACAGTCATGAAGCTGTTTAATGTCAGGGGTGGTACTGCTTACTGTTTGAGTCATCAGTCTTTAACGGGGAAATTACGAGAACTACAGATGTTCGATGCTAATGAGGGAATGGTTTAGGAAATGTCCCCCAAAAATAAAGATTTGCCAAAAAATCAGAACTTCAAAACATTGCAAATAAAATTGGCTTCAAAATATCATAAAATAAAACCTGAAATTATGCCCCAAAAACCAACACAACTAAAGGAAGTTACCATAAATGGTAATAAAATCAAAATAGTAATTCAATTTAAATATCTTGGAGAAGTAATAACACATAATCTAAATGAAAAAAAATCTCAATTCAAACAAGAACAAATAGATTAGCTAAAGCACAAGCAGTGGATGTTCTTGCCCGTATAAAGCAATATCGCCCAAGAATTATCAGGGAGGCGGATGAAATACATACACACCCAGATAATTTCAACCGCGATACAGGTTACAACCTCAGTGAATCATGGCTACCTATAATCAGAACCATTAGAGAGTAATGCTTTGCTGTTACTATTCATTGTCTCTAGCACTGGGCTAAAATGGTGTCCCCTTTACATCTTTGGGCACCATTTGAAGCTTCCTAGTTGCTTTCTCCTAGCAACCATCAATATGTCATTTCTTTTCTCTTTTGTCTCCTGATGAAGAAAGGCAAGGTTCCTTTTGAAACATTGAGTGTGTTACAATTATTTACATGGCATAAGCCCAAAAATATAACTCATGAATAATCTCATTTAGTTTTACCACCAGAGACAATGTCACAGTCAGCGCATTTACAAGTGTACACAAGGAGATCAGACATACCAATTTTACTGGGGGAAGTCTCAATTTTGGATGCCTTGTCGCAGTGTCCCAAAAATGTTCTGTTTGAAAAATATAATTTCTTGCTCATAATGAGAGGTGTTTGTATTGGAACGATGCAAGCTGTCTCTGAAGAGCCAATGCCTTCTTGATTATTTTGTTTCTCTGAGTTTATGTTATGTCTTCCTGGTAGCAATTCTAATGAAGAGCATTTATTCAGCCTTATGGACATTTATTGGAATGAAGAAAAAAATCAGATTAAGAGAAGGCAGTTTTGTTTGTGAAAACAAAAACAGTGGTGAGATGTCATGGAATCAGAAAAGGCTAGGAAAACAACAGATAGGGAATCTGCCACCTGGCCAACTGTGCTAAATGCAGATCACTATTGACTGAACATATTTTGATCTGTCTTGTGTGGATTTCTATACTTGGATCCAAACTCAGACAATGATGTTGTCAGATATATATGGTTCTTAAAAGAACAAAACCAAAATTAAGCGGGGGGGTTGATGACGATGACACAATGTTGAATGAAGCAGTCTTATGATGTAAGTAAATGCAATTGAATGTTTCCATTGCTTTTTAATTCATTGTTATTTTAATAATTGCCAATAGTCTATATAAATAAATAGTACAATTGAGTTTATGAGTCCCAGTCTTTTAATTTCAAAATCTGCTCACCCTGTGTATATATTTGTTTAGACTGATGCTTTCACACATTAATAGACATGATACCATCAGGGGTTTTGCCACGTGATAGAGGAAAACTTCAAGGAACGTTTACATTATGCAAAGACTTTAGTCTGTGTCCTCAGAAGAGAAATTCATCCAACCCTGACTGTGACTTTTCTAACAGGAGTCATGACTGTTGTGAGTATTAGTTCCCCAGTACATTCATTTTGGTTTTGGAATTTCCTCAGAAATCTACAACTTTTTACTCTTCCTGGGGATGTTCACTCCTGTACATAGGCCTTCTCTAAACTTTCCTACATCATTCTTTCCTGAGCAGACTGCATCCAGTTTGTACTTTGGCGCATCTCTTTATATAATCATGTCAACAGAGTTGGGGGCATCCTTCACTCCTCAAGTATGCTCTGGGACACCATGGGACACCAGCATAGGAGTCACTTAGTCTATTTCTTTGAGCTTCTGGCCACATGCAATGCCCACCTACATTTCAGCATTGCCACCTTCTTTACGATGTCTGTCACTCTATTTCTTACCTCTTCGTTTCTCATACAGTCCCTTAAGCTGATACCCAGCATTGCTCTTTGGCTGAAATATAGTTTCCCAGTGCTGTTTAGAGACAGTGTGATGCTTTTAAAACTGTGTCATGACTGGCAGTATGCATGTCTCATAAACCTTACTCTTCTGGTTAACTGAACTGTTGGGTTTTTCATAATATGGCTGAGTCTGCCAAAGAATGCCCAGCTGAGCCCAATTCTGTATTTGAGTTCCGCTGTTTAATTTTGTCGAATCTGTTTTAAAATGAGGTCCAAGCAGACATTTTCTTTAACATATTCACTTCCTTCCAACATGAAAATGTCAATTCAAACATGAAAAATCGAAAGCAGAGTTTCTCAAATTGTGGTAAGCGTACCCCTAGGGGTACACCTGAGACTTTTAGTGGGATATGCGAGCAACCTTCACGGAAAAAATGAAGAACAATTGAAATATGGAAATAAATAAGAAGAAAGTTAAATATGTATAAATGGAGTGACACTTTGCTTGAAAGTTTCACTTGGACTACAACACATCAGAAAACTGTGTCAAGCCATGAAGGCACACACATCCCACTGAAATTTTGATGGTTCATAATGTCCAAATTCCAAAATTAAGATTGAAAATTTTTCATCATTATTTATTAATCTAGCATCTTGTGAAAATTTCATACAAACACGGTATCGTGTGTTACCTTATTGTATTGTACTCAATTCAGGCCAGTGAGATGAAGTTCCTGAGGAGTATGGTTGGGAAGACAAGGAGACAGATTAAGAAACATTGAGGTCAGGAAAGAGATATAGCAGATATCCTGGATTCAGGAAGCCAAGGCATTTGATAGGGTAGATCATGGAAGACTACTGGCAAAAATGAGTACTATTGGACTGGAAAAAAGAGTGACTGAATGGGTGGCTATATTTCTAGAAAATAGAACTCAGAGAATTAGAGTAGGCGAAGCTTCATCTGACCCTGTAATAATTAAGAGGGGAATTCCTCAAGGAAGTGTTATTGGACCTTTATGTTTTCTTATATATATCAATGTAATGTGTAAAGAAGTGGAATCAGAGATAAGGCTTTTTGCAGATGATGTTATTCTGAACAGAGTAATAAATAAGTTACAAGATTGTGAGCGGCTGCAGGGTGATCTCAATAGTGTTGTGAGATGGACGGTGGGCAATGGTATGATGATAAACGGGGTTAAAAGTCAGGTTGTGAGTTTCACAAATAGGAAAAGTCCTCTCAGTTTTAATTACTGCTTTGATGGGGTGAAAGTTCTTTTTGGGGATCATTGTAAGTACCTAGGTGTTAATATAAGAAAATACCTTCATTGGGGTAATCACATAAATATGATTGTTAATAAAGGGTACAGATCACTGCACATGGTTATGAGGGTATTTAGGGGTTGTAGTAAGGATGTAAAGGAGAGGGCATATAATTCTCTGGTAAGACCCCAACTAGAGTATGGTTCCAGTGTATGGGACTCTCACCAGGATTACTTGATTCAAGAACTGGAAAAAATGTAAAGAAAAGCAGCTCGATTTGTTCTGGGTGATTTTCGACAAAGGAGTAGCGTTACAAAAATGTTTCAAAGTTTGGGCTGGGAAGAACTGGAAGAAAGGAGACGAGCTGCTCGATTAAATGGTATGTTCCGAGCTGTCAGTGGAGAGATGGCGTGGGAGGACATCAGTAGACGAATAAGTTTGAGTGGTGTCTTTAAAAGTAGGAAAGATCACAATATGAAGGGTAAAGTTGGAATTCAAGAGGACAAATTGGGGCAAATATTCGTTTGTAAGAAAGGGAGCTAGAGACTGGAATAACTTACCAAGGGAAATGTTCAATAATTTTCCAATTTCTTTGCGATCATTTAAGAAAAGGCTAGGAAAACAACAGATAGGGAATCTGCCACCTGGGTGACTGCCCTAAATGCTGATCAGTAGTGATTATATTATATTGTGTATAGGGGTAGAAAAACTGAATGATAGGATAGAGAAGAATAAATTGAGATGATTTGGATATGTTATGAGAATGGAGGAGGGAAGGATACCAAAACAAGTTTTGAAGGCTAAGATAGAAGAAAGACAGTCAAAAGGGACACCCAGAGCAAGATGGATGGACTCTGTCAAGGACAGTGTAAGAAAAAGAAGACTGGATTGGAATACTACAATGGAAGAGGAGTGGTAGAAGGGGTTACAACAGTGGTGAAGTGTCATTAACACCCCGACCTGGCAGCAGCTGGACAAGGGAAAATGAAAATGATGATGATATACTTGATACAGACACAAACTCTTACAAAAATAAAATAAAAATGTATTTAATGTCACAGTCTCGTCCTATTACAATGTGTGCCATATTTAAAAGAATGGTTTATGATCAATTAAAAATGCCTACATAGGGTACCTAATTTTTTAAACCTATCATTTAGGAATATTTTCCTAGGGGTACACTGAACTTTTATCCATGAGTGTGGGGTACAATCTCATAATAGTTTGAGAACTTCTGATCTAGAGCAGTAGGAGGTAAAATAAACATTTTAAGGATGTTAAGTAGGATTACTCCATAATTAAACATTTAAGTGAACAATTATGAACCTAACAAAAGACTTATCCCTGCAGCAAACTAACCGACTCTTGCCATCCTATCTATGATAATCCCTAATTAATATTAACACAGTTCATACCATTTGTGTGTGGGATAACATCAGGGTTATCAGCAGCATCCTCAGCCTGAAGTGCAGTAGAAGTTATTCCACTGGATTTAAGTCCTTGGCTCTGTAAGGCCACAGTCAGACCCTTGTCACTGGCAAGTGAGTCGGCACTGCTCTGTTGATCGTCCTCGGTTCCATCGCACCAATCACATTCCATTCCTCTAACTCGGATCACCACCACTACTATAATACCTACGAGGCCCAGCGTGCCAACAATTCCAGCCAACACCCACAGAAATGGTATCACTTGTGTGAAGAAAGAGGTTGGGGTGGTATCTGCTGAAAAATCGAGAAACATACTTAGGATAATTCAAAATGTTACATTTGTTAAGAAGGAAGCCATATTTTCCACTGTCAACTTAGTTACCTAATATAACTTTAAACCTTTTCAGTCTGTCAAAAACACTAATTTAATTCAGTTCAACCTAATTCATTGCTTGATACAGGATTTTCATCTCAATTACAGCAGCATTATTTGTGATACAAAGTGAAATTACAAATAATGATTACTTAATCTTACCTAGACTAAATTAATTTAAACTTTAATATAATTAATTTAATCCTATATACCGTATTTATTGAGAAGCTAAACAACTTTCTGGATATTCTGGATTGCCTCAAGGGCAGAGTTTAACTACATAAAAAGGAATCAAAATTAAATTTGAACACTTAAGTTAATAGCACATTTATATTTGAAAAAAAAAAAAAAAAAAAGAACAATACATTGGTTATTAGGATATTAAGGGGAATATAGAGGGAACTACTCTGAATACACATGTGATTTTAAAATTGACAATGATCCTCGTGAAGTGGTGATTCAAAAGATTGATTCTGGACTTCTGTAAACCATGTCTGTTCCAGAAATTCATAAAAAGAAGGAACCTACTTATAGTGCCACATGCCCCTATCCAAACCAAACCCCATGGAACTACAGCCCTTGAAGGGCCTTGGCCTACCAAACGATCGCTGCTCAGTCCGAAGGCCTGCAGATTACGAGGTGTCGCGTGGTCAGTACGGCGAATCCTCTCGGCCGTTATTCTTGACTTTCTAGACCGGAGCCGCTATCTCACCGTCAGATAGCTCCTCAATTCTAATCACGTAGGCTGAGTGGACCTCGAACCAGCCCTCAGGTCCAGGTAAAAATCCCTGACATGGCCGGGAATCGAACGCGGGGCCTCCGGGTAAGAGGCAGGCACATTGTCCCTACACCACGGGGCCGGCTAAAAGGGAACTGAGCCAACGGCACGTAGTGTTCCCAAGCGGTCATCCATCCAAGTATTGACCACGCCCAATGTTGCTTAACTGTGGTGATCGGACGAGAACTGCTGTATTCAACGTGGTACGGTCGTTGGCAACATGGCCCTAAACATGATTTAAAGTGACTGATAGAATCTGAGGATGTTCTTGTAAAACAAAACATGCCTTTCTTTAATAATGTGTATTTTTTTTACAGGAATCTTATAGTGTTACTGAATGTGTTATAATAAGTGTTGGGCCGATGACCTACAGTAGATGTCCTGGACGAACAAGCATTGTCATCATTATCATCATCATCATGATAATAAGTATTTTCGACAGGGCTGCATTAATTCGAAATGGACAGACAAGATGAAATTTATGGTAAAACAGGGATGAAATGATTTGATATAGTATGTACCTATTCTAGGTCCGCCTCTGTGGTGTAGTGGTTAGCGTGATTAGCTGCCACCCCCGGAGGTCCGGGTTCGATTCCCGGCTCTGCCACGAAAATTTGAAAAGTGGTACGAGGGCTGGAACGGGGTCCACTCAGCCTCGATTCCCACCTCAGCCATCCTTGAAGTGGTTTTCCGTGGTTTCCCACTTCTCCTCCAGGCGAATGCCGGGATGGTTCCTAACTTAAGGCCACGACCGCTTCCTTCCCTCTTCCTTGTCTATCCCTTCCAATCTTCCCATCCCTCCACAAGGCCCCTGTTCCGCATGGCAGGTGAGGCCGCCTGGGCGAGGTACTGGTCATGGTCATTCTCCCCAGTTGTATCCCCCGACCAAGAGTCTGAAGCTCCAGGACACTGCCCTTGAGGCGGTAGAGGTGGGATCCCTCGCTGAGTCCGAGGGAAAAGCCGAACCTGGAGGGTAAACAGATGATGATGTACCTATTCTAATCGTACGGGGTGTGTGCTTCAGTACTTCAACGCACTGACAGAAAATAATAAACTGAAAAGGATTTTGTCCGCCTCTGTGGTGTAGTGGTTAGTGTGATTAGCTACCACCCCCGGAGGCCCGGGTTCGATTCCCGGCTCTCCCACGAAATTTGAAAAGTGGTACGAGTGGAACGGGGTCCACTCAGCCTCGGGAGGTCAACTGAGTAGAGAAGGGAAGTGGTTTTCCGTGGTTTCCCACTTCTCCTCCAGGCAAATGCCGGCATGGTACCTAACTTAAGGCTATGGCCACTTCCTTCCCTCTTCCTTGCCTATCATTTCCATCCCCACCAAGGCCCCCCTGTTCAGCATAGCAGGTGAGGCCGCCTGGGCAAGGTACTGGTCATTCACCCCAGTTGTATCCCCCGACCCAATGTCTCACGCTCCAGGACGCTGCCTTTGAGGCGGTAGAGGTAGGATCCCTCGCTGAGTCTGAGGGGAAAACCAACCCTGGAGGGTAAACAGATTAAGAAAGAAAGAAAAGGATTTTATTCACTGAACGTATATTCAACGAAACCTTCAGAAAACATATATCTACTATATCTGTTTGCAACCATGTTTACAAAACACACAGCTTCTAACAAAGAAAAGCGCACCCATAATAATGTATCTTTCCTATTCGTACAAGCAAATTGAACACCTAAAATAAATAAGAAATAAAGGGTTTCTGGAAGATGTTAGTGTCTAAGGGAATGTCTCCTAGCCTTTATAACTGCCTAACATCAGCGCCGCATAGAATACACTAATTTCTTGCACATCTCCGGGCTGATTTTCTGCCATACCTGAAGAACCACACTTTTAAGTTCCTCCTTCGGACGCACAAGTTGCCTACGGACGTTCCTCTTCAATGTAGCCCAAAGATGTTCGATAGAATTTATATCTGGAGACTGGGGAGATGTTCTAAGCTGCTTAGGAATGTTCCACATCAACCATGTCGTATTAATGTCAGCAGTGTGTTTTGGGTCATTATCATGCTGGAACATATAAACAGGTGGCATCCCCTTTTTTCGGCACTGTGCTTCACGTTTGCCCTCAGGATTCCATTATAGCCGTCCCTGTCCATTATTCCGTCAACGAAATGTATATTACCCAGACCTCTGGCTGACATACAGCCCCAAAGCATTACAGACCCACCACCGTATTTTACAGCTGGGAGTGTATTTGCCACATCATTGTCTGTGCCAATTTTTATCCATATTCTGGGGATGTCATCTGACCCAAAAAGGTTTACGTTTGTCTCATAAGATCAGATAACCATCATTCCGGAATTCGTTCTCCTTATCTATATGTTCCTTAGCGAATGTCAGTCTAAGCCGTTTGTTTTTCTACTTACGTAGGGCCTTTTCCGAGGGATTCTTCCGTAGTACCCATGCCGATACAGGATCCGACGGATGGGGGAGTTGCTGATTTTCTTTCCAGTTCGTTCCTCCGAGAGTTGCCTCAATACTGATGCACTTAATTTCCAATCTGACGTTATCAGCCGAACAACAAACCGTTCTTCCCTTTCAGTTAAACACTTTCTCTTGGGTTTCCTCGGTGTGTTCTTAATAGTACTTTTGTATTTGAATTGATCAACCACATATTACACCGTAGAATGCGTTCTGTTGATCAGCTGCCCACTCTTTCGTAATGAAAATCCTTTAAGTGTCAGTTTTTAGGGATGGGCTGCGAACGGAGTCGCGAAGAGTCGAGACTGCTACCTCTGGAACCGACACTCTCGACTCCAGTGTCGACTCCACTGATGCAGTAACGCCATCTATCAACTATTGTCGGAACTGCTTGGAATTATGGTTCCACGTTCCTACCTTGGTAACTCGTGATACGATGAATACAAGATGATTATTAGCCAGCAAACATTAAATATTGTTTCGGGATTTTATCATCGTTAGTGTTAATGTTGTAGGTCTATTTTGGCGACGATGATGATAATGATGACGATAATATGTCGTGGTAATAATAATCTGACAGTATACTTGTACATATTCCCCAATATTGACCTACGAGTTCAGCCCTGCGATGTAGGGGGTAACGCGTGCGCCTGTCACACGGCTGTTCTGGGTTCGATTCTCGGCCGGGTTAGGTTTTTAATTGTAAATGATTAATACCCCTGTCCTGAGGCATAAAACAGAAAAAAAGAAGCGAGTGCTTAGAGTATAATTTTACAACAAATATTTTACCAAACATTGTGCGTCATAATAGCCGTCTCCACAGTCTAGGGAGGTCGCGGGATCGATTCCGGCTAGGTCAGGGATTTTTACCAGTATCTCGGGCTTCGTGATCACGTTGAGGTAGAGACCGGGTCTAGAAAGCCAAGAATAACGGTCGAGAGGATTCGTCGTGTTGAACACAGGTCATCTCGTAATATACTCGCCTTCGAGCTGGGCAGAGGTCACTTGGTAGGCCTTGGGCTGTCGCGAAAAGGGGCTTTTGTGTATATTATTATTACTACTACTACTACTACTACTACTACTACTACTACTACTACTACTACTACTACTAATAATAATGCAACAAGACTTAGGCCCTAACGTGGTCCTTGAATTATAATGATAACCTACAACCTGTTTTCCAGTGACCGGGTCAGGAATGGAATGAATGAAGCCCTGATCCTGCGGCGAGGATAGGAATTGTACCGGTTGCCGAGGCCTGTCGCACTCCTCTGGGGCAATGATGAATGACTGAAAGATAAAATGAAATGCTCTTGGAAAGTGTTGCTAGAATGGAAGATGACAGGGAAAACCGGAGTACCCGCAAACACAAAACTCACGTGGAGTGACCGGGATTTGAACCACGGAATCTAGCGGAGAGAGGACAACGCGCTGCCGCCTGAGCCTCGGAGGCTTTTAATGGTGTAATCTATGTTCAAATTATGTTAGAGGATTTACCCATATTAGATTTGTTTTCCTCGTTCATGTGAAATTCATAATGATTTCATCATCATCATCATCTGTTTACCCTCCAGGTTCGGTTTTTCCCTCGGACTTAGCGAGGGATCCCACCTCTACCGCCTCGAGGGCAGTGTCCTGGAGCTTCAGACTCTTGGTCGGGGATACAACTGGGGAGTATGACCAGTACCTCGCCCAGGCGGCCTCACCTGCTATGCTGAACAGGGGCCTTGTGGAGGGATGGGAAGATTGGAAGGGATAGGCAAGGAAGAGGGAAGGAAGCGGCCGTGGCCTTAAGTTAGGTACCATCCCGGCATTCGCCTGGAGGAGAAGTGGGAAACCACTTCGAGGATGGCTGAGGTGCGAATCGAACCCACCTCTACTCAGTTGACCTCCCGAGGCTGAGTGGACCCCGTTCCAGCCCTCGTACCACTTTTCAAATTTCGTGGCAGAGCCGGGAATCGAACCCGGGCCTCCGGGGGTGGCAGCTAATCATGCTAACCACTACACCACAGAGGCGGACTCATAATGATGTACCATCGATATCTGTTTATCAATTTCCTGTTCACGACAAATAAAGACGTGAAATTAAATGTCCGTGGTCTGCTATGCCGATACTTTCTGACATGACACGTTTAATTTTATTTCAACTACACCACTACGCTCGTCGTCTTCGTTAACGATATCATTCTTCACTCTACAATACTCTTAAAAAACCCAATGGGCAAATGAGTAGCAACATGTTGATATTTCATGTTATTTTCCGCGCCTCGACACGCAAACGGCCCCGGAATGAGAGTCAAGTTCTCTTGGAGTCGCGAGGCTTCAAGCGAAGCGACCGTGCGGCCCCGCAATTCGCATCAAGTTAACTTGGAGTCGCGAGGCTTCATGCGAAGCGACCGTGCGGCCCCGCAATGCGCGTCAAGTTAACTTGGAGTCGAGAGGCTTCATGCGAAGCGACCGTGCGGCCCCGCAATTCGCATCAAGTTAACTTGGAGTCGAGAGGCTTCATGCGAACCGCGACCGGTGTTCGGAGTCGATGGAGTCGACGCTCTCGATTCCATGCTTCAGTCGCGCCCATCCCTAGTTTAAGTAGAGTTGTCTTAAGCTCCGTACTTAACTCTGCACACCTACCCATGTCCACCACAGATACACTAGGAAGGAGACTAACGCACTTCACCAGTCGTATGCCGTCACTGAGACTTTTCCGTGCACCGCAAACAAACAGTACGCATCATCCTGTCCACGTGTACAGACACAACTTGTACACACGTTTGTCGATGCCGGCACATTCATATCAAATATTCCTGTCTGTATGTAAATAAGTATGGTTTTGATTAACGAATTATCACTGACAAGCCATGTTTTTACCCGTAATGTACGTTTTATTCCAGTTTTTCAATCGTTAATGTGAATATACGAGACTTGATAAGAAATTGAAGCCTGTACGAATAAAAGAGCCACATACTATATAATATAAGGTCTGGCAAGGAAGATGGGTACATACAGTGACTCACATAATTATTCGGACACGTTAGTAATTATAGCCTTTGCTACACACTGTCCCTATATTTCAGAGAAAATATTGTACACGAAAACTAGTTTCTGACAGAACCCAGTTTGACAGATTCAACACGGCGTTGAAATGTGTACCGGTACTTTTAGTTAACAGAAGAGAACCAGTGACCCTGGAACCTCAGAACGCAGTTAACGTGCCTCAACAAAATTATTCGGACACCAAGCCAAAGGTAAAAGTCGTCAAATTGCTGAAATGTTACAAATGAAGAAAAGTACAGCCTCTGATATTATCACAAGATTCCGGGAGGAAGATAGGACTGAACATCTACCGCATACGGGACGTCCAAGAACTTTCTCTGTGAGAGAAGAGAGTTATATCACCAGAAAGCCAAAAAAGAACCCATGTGCTAGAAAACTCGTTACGGGGATTGCCGCAGATACCGGAAAGAAAGTGCATCCCTAAACAATATGGAGAGTGCTCAGAAGAGGTAACTTTCATGACTTTACTAAATAAAATACATTAAATAAGGAAAATATAAAAACCCTCTCGTATTTCAAGAAGGAAGCCCTTCATAAATCAAATAAATCGAAGAAAGAGAATGGTGTTTGCCAAAAAGTGTGTTAGAGAGGACAATGAGTGGTGGAAGGACGTTATATTTGCTGATGAGTGTAGATTTAACATATTTCAGTCTGATGAGAGGATAACAGTTTGGCGGCGTCCTAATACTGAGCTTCAAGAGAAAATCTGAAAGCAACTGTGAAGGATGGCAGTGGGCATTTAATAGTATGGGGGTGCATGTCGACGAATGGAGTTGGTGAACTGGTTTTTATTGAAGGTAAAATTTACCACTTTCAATATCTTAGAATACAGAGGAACAATATGAAAAAGAGTGCCGAAAAGATGGGGATTGGTGAACATTTTAAGTTTTATCAAGATAACGACCCAAAGCATATGACCTGGAATGTAAGGATGTCGTTATTGTTTAATTGCCCAAAGGTGCTTCATCCTCCCCCTTAAGCACCGGACTTGATTGCAATTGAGAACCTTTGGGACAAACTTGATAAGGAAATAAGAAAAACAACAATCACATCTACAGAACAGCTGAAAAACCGACTTCAAGAAGAGTGGCAGAAGATATCTCCCGATTACATCCGGAAATCAGTGGAGAGCATGCCAAATCGACCCAAGGAAGTAATTAAAATGAAAGGAAAGACAACCAGGCACTGAACCTTTAGGATCATAAGTAAAAAAGGAAAGTGTCCGAATAATTATGAGCAATATTGGTTTTGGTTTTATTTTGTTTTTTAATTATTATATTTTCATTGACAGTGTTCATTAGAAGAATGATGGACGTTTAGTTTTTATATTCCTTACAGAAACTTGTATTCAATTTATATCAGTGATTTATTATTACTGAAATCACTAATACAAAGAAAAATGTAATAAATCATATCTGTCCGAATAATTATGAGAGTCACTGTAGTTCTGGTAGGTGTAACAGTCAAATAACGCAGATTATATAATGCTACCGTCCGCCTCTGTGGTGTAGTGGTTAGCGTGATTAGCTGCCACCCCCGGAGGCCCGGGTTCGATTCCCGGCTCTGCCACGACATTTGAAAATTGGTATGAGGGCTGGAACGGGGTCCACTCAGCCTCGGGAGGTCAACTGAGTAGAGGTTGGTTCGATTCCCACCTCAGCCATCCTGGAAGTGGTTTTCCGTGGTTTCCCACTTCTCCTCCAGGCGAATGCCGGGATGGTACCTAACTTAAGGCCACGGCCGCTTTCTTCCCTCTTCCTTGCCTATCCCTTCCAGTCATCCCATCCCTCCACAAGGCCCCTGTTCCGCATGGCAGGTGAGGCCGCCTGGGCGAGGTACTGGTCATTCTCCCCAGTTGTATACCCCGACCAAGAGTCTGAAGCTCCAGGACACTGCCCTTGAGGCGGTAGAGGTGGGATCCCTCGCTGAGTCCGAGGGGAAAACCGAACCTGGAGGGTAAACAGATGATGATGATGATGATGTACCTATTCTATTCGTACGGGCTGTGTGCTCAGTACTTCAACGCACTGACAGAAAATAATAAACTGAAAAGGATTTTGTCCACCTCTGTGGTGTAGTGGTTAGTGTGATTAGCTACCACCCCCGGAGGCCCGGGTTCGATTCCCGGCTCTCCCACGAAATTTGAAAAGTGGTACGAGGGCTGGAACGGGGTCCACTCAGCCTCGGGAGGTCAACTGAGTAGAGAAGGGAAGTGGTTTTCCGTGGTTTCCCACTTCTCCTCCAGGCAAATGCCGACATGGTACCTAACTTAAGGCTATGGCCACCTTCCCTCTTCCTTGCCTATCATTTCCAATCTTCCCATCCCCACCAAGGCCCCCCTGTTCAGCATAGCAGGTGAGGCCGCCTGGGCGAGGTACTGGTCATTCTCCCCAGTTGTATCCCCGACCAAGTGTCTGAAACTCCAGGACACTGTCCTTGAGGCGGTAGAGGTGGGATCCCTCGCTGAGTCCGAGGGAGAAGCCGAACCTGGAGGGTAAACAGATGATGATGATATAATGCTACCCATATTTATTTTTCCTGGAAGTTTTGGTGCATTGTTATGTATTCTTAAGACTTAAGACTAATAATGTCAAATTGAAATGGAATTCTTAAAATAAACTTTCAAAGATCGTGTTCCGTACATATAGAACATAACGAAGAGATGTTAAAAACAGAACAAGAATGGCCAATCGGACACTGGTGGGATACGAATCCATTAGCCTTCCGATTTTGAAACAGAATATATTATTAGAGTCCGCCTCTGTGGTGTAGTGGTTAGCGTGATTAGCTGCCACCCCCTGACGGCCCGGGTTCGATTCCCGGCTCTGCCAAGAAATAAGGCCACGGCCGATTCCTTCCCTTTTCCTCGTCTATCCCTTCCAATCTTCCCATCCCCCACAAGGCCCCTGTTCAGCATAGCAGGTGAGGCAGCCTAGGCGAGATAATGGTCATTCTCCCCGACCCAGGACACTGCCCTTGAGGCGGTAGAGGTGAGATCCGTCGCTGAGTCCGAGGGAAAAACCAACCCTGGAGTGTAAACAGATTAAGAAGAAGAAAGAGGAATTTTATTCCGTCACCGAGAGAATGACAATACTTTTGTATGAAAACAAAACTGTACAACCATGGTACATCAATGGAACAAAATATTGTAACAATGAAGGCCGAGATTACAGCAGGGCCAGCGAAGGATGACAACGTGGGCGGGCTAGCAACGGGCGAAACAACAGCATTGACGAGTTGTTAAGGCTCGCGATAAGGAAGCTCCTGAAGGAAGGTGGAAGCTGGTTGACAATGCAGCAAGCACCCAGAATGATCTGAAAGTACAAGGCTCTTCTATGGTCCAGTATAAAGAGTGGGCACACTGAAACAGAGTCAATATTGAGTTAGTCAGTGGCGAGTGAACACAATCAGTTATGTGACGATCACGAGCCTGTGATGAGTGAGTCAGTCAGACGGCTACGCGCAGTTCAACAAGGTTTCAGTTGCGAAGTGAATTGTTCTGGAACGACACTGCGCTTTGGAGACCGTGTTGGAGACCGGGGTTTGACACGCAACTGAGCTGTGAGTTTGAGTGTGTGTTATGATCATGAGTAATTTTTTTCAGTTTGCTTTACGTCGCTTCGACACAGATACGTCTTACGGCGACGATGGGATAGGGAATGCCTAGGAGTGGGAAGGAAGCGGCCGTGACCTTAATTAAGGTACAGCCCCAGCATTTACCTGGTGTGAAAATGAGAAACCACCGAAAACTATCTTCAGGGCTACCGACAGTTGGGTTCGAACCTACTGTCTCCCGCATGCAAGCTCACAACTGCGTACCCCTAACTGCACGGTCAACTCGCCCGGACAGGAGTAAATTCAATCTATGTCTAGTGGTAAACTCAAACGCGAGTGAAATTGTAAAAGTAGTTTTATAAAATCAGTGGATAGTAGGTTGACTCAGTAAGAGCTAATAAATGTTGTCTGCTACAAGGACAGGTGGAACACCAGTACCGTACTTATAGAGGGGAATTGGGTAATATGGAATAGTCGGGAAATAAGTAATACCACAATATCTTGCCTGTAAGGTACTGCTCTCCCGTGGAAACTCGTCGAATTACGGTAAATGTTCTCATGATGCCTTGTATTCAGTTTCGACATGCTCGTGAGTGAGGTTAGTGCGTGGAGCAAGAATATTTGTTTTTCATATTTGAAAAGCTTTTGCAGGTAATTCTTTTAAAGCTTGTATTAATTACCAAAACTGAGTTTAGTCCTTGGAAATCCAATGTTACATATTGTACAAGAGTTGCTTATATTGCTACACCAGTGCAACTTCCTTGTTGTGCAAAGTTTAGGGCATGACGAGTCCTTTAATTCAAACATGGTGTCTCGGGATATATGGAATACTGTTTTAGTTTCAAAGTAAAATGACGTTTAAAATTAATTAGAATTAATTGCATTAATCCTGGTATATTATAACATTCAATTACCTATAGATCTCAGTTTCTGCATCTGTGACGTTTGTCACTGAATGAACAAGTGACTGTAAAAAGAAAACTCTGAATAATTAGTGTATACAGATTATCATTTAAGTTAATTACCAATTTTATTCTTTCTATTTTTAAAATTTCTGTATGTCCACCTGTAAGAACGTTCCTTAAATATAACTGAATGAATTTATTTAAGTTGTATTTTAATTTACATATTATTTACCCTACTATTCCATATTAGCCGACTATTCCGTATTACCCACCAACTGCAACTTTTTGAAAGAAATAATTTTGACGTGAAGACATTAACAATTTACAATTTAAGAATATAGATAATCTTGGCTAATTATTTGAATTTTCAAACCATATTTATTTATATTTCATAACTGACTTTGTGATAGTACATATATCACACCCCAGAATTAT
Organism: Anabrus simplex; assembly: GCF_040414725.1. Classification (NCBI taxonomy): domain Eukaryota; kingdom Metazoa; phylum Arthropoda; class Insecta; order Orthoptera; family Tettigoniidae; genus Anabrus; species Anabrus simplex. The sequence continues at coordinate 1,755,636,695 of NC_090265.1, forward strand.
ATGTAGAAGTTAGAGATATTATTGTCAGTATTCGATTTATTATTATTATTATTATCATTATTATCATTATCATTATCAGTATTTCATTTTTATATTTTGCCATTTTTATTTATAAGCTGGAAGATATCCACATATGTAGGTATGAGTAATTTGTTTTGCACGAGTGGGAAAACATTGCTTTAATAATTCTGGTAATTTGAATGAGTCATCTGGCTACCCCAGTGTTTGTTGATGTACTTGTGTCAGGAAATTCCATTAGTCATGTATATATCCCAGCCTGATGAGATGAGCTTGTTGTTGTACCAGGGAAGTTTGATGATTCATGTAAAACTCCCGAGTGTTTGTTTATAACTTGGGAGAAAGAAGAGGTTCACTCATGATTGGCTGACAAACACCAATCCAGACGTATCATCTGAGAGGAGGGGGATGTTGATGTCTATAAAGGTTGATGATACGGCGGCAACCAGGAACATTGTAAAGGACATTGTAAGGGTGATTGTAGAGGTGATTGTAAAGAAACGAGAAGGAAGATAACTACAACTACAGCTACAACTGAGGCACTGTACAAGTAGGAAGTGGTGCTGATACACGGTACTGGAGTGACACGGCTGCAATGGACTGGACTTCAAACGTTCGTGGAGCGTAGTCTTGTTATGTTCGTAGAAAGTGGATGATTGTGAGGAGTGCTTGCGCATTAAGTATTGTAGCACTTGTGGTGGCCTAGCATTATATTCAACCCTCTACCCTTCCTGCCTTTGAAATGTGGCGCCGGCTCGAGACATCCCAGGGTCGCTGACTGGGTACTACCCTCAGAGATATCTTCAGATATTATAAACTAACCTTAAATTAATCAAGCGGGAAGGATAAAGAGAAGAAATAAAATAATTAAATAAAAATCCGAATGAGAACATTTACGAATGCAAAATTTATTGAAAAAGGCTAAACTTTGGCAAAGCAAATATACTTCTATACAAACAATAAACTCTTCGGACCAAATATTGTTCACAACCTCTATCACCCTCGACTATAAAATATCAACCTCATGACTCATAGATTTCAAATCCTTCTAAACACATTACTTCATCTTTATTACAATTCCCTTTCATCTTATTCATCAACTCTACTTCAGTACTTCAAAATTTTTAATCCAATTCCATTCCACTCATATTTTGGTACCACCATATTTCAAATTTTTCAATAACAAAATATTATAATAATCTATCATCATGACCTTTGTTAATTTGTCAAAGTACCTTTTAAAATGTTCATACAACCAAAACTTCTTCCGTTCATTCTTTGAATAACAAATTCGTATTTGCTCTCCATACCTTTAAATTATTTCCTCACCATATTATAAACCTTGTAGTTACCATTTACTAAATACCAAATTATTTATTTAAATACACTCTTCAAAATGAAATGTATGAGGCTGTGTAAATTCATTAAGCAACATCCGCCGTGTAATTCACAACTCATCTTTTAATTAATTAAATCCATTAAATTCATTATAATTTACAAATTCGCAGTTATCAATGTCGGTATAATTGTTACCTTGAAAAATCATAAATTTATCCAATCACGTTTGTTAGATTTGGTAATTCAATCCAAAATTTTATATATCATAAAATTATTCATCACAAATTTTATATAAAAATAGTCCCTAATTTGAGTCCGAAACTATTTAACTTATTCTTTCTCAGTACCATCCTCCCCTCATATAATGCTGATAATATGGAACGCACGCACGAAATCGAAAAGTAACCCTGACATAAATAAATTAAATTAATTTACCGATTCATTAAAATGATAAATATCTCACATATGCTTAATTAGCTGTTTTATCATACACAAAACATATGCCTACCCTGTAGCAAGAAACCCTATACTATAATGTTAAATACATCTTAACCTACACTGATTCTACAGACAATGGGATAAACCTCATTGCCGCAAGTATAAACAACCATCGTGAACTGAATTCAACATCACAAGAAATATTGCAACTGCAAAATCAAAATTTGCATTGCCCACATATTGAAGAACATATAACATAAACAAACACAACATAATTTCAATCATATAGTCACAGGGAAAATCATTATACACTGGCTCGGCCGGGCATCGAACTCCGACCCTCAACATGGCATCATTACAGTGACCTATCATTATGCTTGCCGCAATAAACTGTCACGAAATATATCTGTTATTAATCAATTTTATTGTGCTGTCCTAAGTTCTACAAAACAGAATTATCTAACAAATGACTGTAATATATTTTACTTCTAAGACCCTACTACAGCTACCATAGCTTCTCTAATACACAACACGCCGTCCTGGTCTGCTGCCTTATCTCACGTCCGACTCGTTTCATTGACACGGCATTCTAATTTGTCAGCACCCACTTAATATTCTCTCTCTCTCCGCTCTAAATGAAGCCATATGTTTCCTCCACAATATCTGCGTATTCTTACTCTCGGTGCGAACAGTAACTAATCATATATGACACTCTCAATACATCTCATTTGTTCCATCTTTCACGTATATTTGTACTACCTTTTTCATTCAACATTCTCGGGAACACATATATCACTATGCCGGTATTTTACATCTGTGGCGTTGTACAATATCATTGGTTCGACCCTGCGGTTGGCAATCTGTGTCTTAGAGGTCCCTGCTTCAATACTAGCTAGCTATATTCCGGATAACTTAATAGAATGACACTTTATTTCCTACAGCACAAAATTTTAATTCACTGGTTAGCACTACCTGTTACTTACTGATGACATCTATTTCAAAAATCCCACTGTAATGTGCCGGAAAGATCAAGGTTCGAAACTTTGGCCATGGAAATTTTCTTGATGAACTTTCATGCGACATGCCAGGTTAATCTATCTATTCCCTCTCACTAATCCTTACTGATGCCTCCTACGTCATTAAATATTCACACACGCACACGCTAATATTTGCTAGAAGATCACGCACTGAGAAGAAAACAAAAAAACCCATGTTTCACACCCGTAATGGAAAATCATTATTTACACACATTATTTTCACACTCGCGAAGAACATATTTTAACACACGCTAATATCACAATATGTACACCCCCCTAGGCATCAACATAAAATAAACCTAAAAAGAAACCTAACTATCCTTGCTACAGTACTTAAAAAGGAAAATAAACGAATAATCATGCATTAATTTATTTACAGTTAACAGCTAATCATGCACATGCTAGATAATGAATCAGGGTACTTATCGACTCGGCGACGCTCCATACTCAGCTCCACGGCCTCATGGTTTCAGGTCGGCCCCATGATGTACTTAAGCCATCATGCTAATGGCCTCAAAACCTGAACCCATACCATTCTCCACAACCATGGTCTTCACTCTCGTTGCTTTCATGAAATCACACGCTCATCACTTCTTACTACACTAAAATACATATTAAAAAAAAACACAGATATAGTTAAATTATTCTAGCACATACACTTATTCACAATTGTAATATACACTTTGTCTCTGCTTTCCGCGAGTTTACACGTGGCACTGCGATGCGTCCTTGTTTGATCTCGCTCCGATCCTAATTTTCCAGTTAATGTTGTAAAAATTCACCTTCTTGAATTTACAAAAATTTCGGTCATTATTGAGTTAAATGCAAAGTCTATCGGACCCGTAGTATCTTCGACAGCTAGTTATTTGATAGGAAATGCTCTAGATTAGGGTTCTCGTGAACCACATACACGTACGTCCGACACGTTCAAATTTCCGTAGCAGAGTGTCTATTCTTAGCGGCTCGCGTCCTCTCCATGCACGCCGGATCCTGGATAGTGAGCTCGGGGAACCCCATCAACAATGATGTAACATCCCGTCACATATGCCTGCGATTATTTATTCCAATAAATTGTTGCAAATACGCCGTCTTTAATTATTGTTCTCAAATGGTTTAATCTTGTTTTCACCTTATCCCCTGGTGGATTTAATTATTTTTAAAGTCATTTATGCGGCACCCATCTTTAATTTACCCCCATCATTCCAAAACCTGCTCTGCTGCGATTCGCTGCCTGAAAATGTTGCCAACTTAAATCTGGTGATTTTGGTCATCACCCCTCATGGAATATTCCAATGCTTTCCATTTCATCATAAGATGACCTTGACACGTGGAACTATCTTTAAACCTGGGCAAGCGAAATGGCGCCACACATCCGGCCTATAATGTAACTGCGGCTATTCCCTCATATGCCATTTTTTTAATTTCTAATATTTTTAAAGACAATGATATGAGCCAATTGGGCTCATCTTTCCCCCACTTTCTTTTTGGAAAAATTACTGACAAAGGATTTTTCCAACCACACATCTTCCAAATATATCATTGTCTTTCCATTATTTACTTAACAAATCCAGATTTTAGACTCAAATTTTCTTCCTTAAGACGAGTATTATTCATTGTTAATTTAGTAACCACCTTCTCCATCATTCCTCTTAATTCAATTAATTCTTCACAGGCACATTCTCCGCCAGAACTTTCGTTTTCATCCATTTCTCCTCTGGGCATCTCGTATATAGTATCGTAGGTTAACATCTTCTTCTTCTTCATCTTCCATCTCATCGTCTTCTCCACAATCTTCTTCTCCTCCTTCATCTTCTTCAGGATGTCGTTCAAGATCGTCTTCGTCAACCATTGTTTCCTGGTCAATATTTCTCCTTGTGGGATAATATAATTTCAAATTTCCAGCATTATAAGTGCTTTCAACTCCTGTCTCTAAGTTTCTGACTTTATAAGAATTATTCTCATAGTCCTGTATGACTTCATATGGCCCAATATAAAGTTCAGCAAATTTATGATAAAATTTTGAACTAGGATTTGAGACTGCAGGTTTCTTCACGAGCACCAATTCTCCCACACGTAAACTTCGGTGGAACCTCTTATTACGCATTCTTCGCAAACGTCGTTCAGCTTGTTCCTTGAGATGTTGAGATGTATTCTGGACGCAAAGCTCGTGTGAAGGTCTTGGATCACTTGGTAACGGGATTATACCTTCCCATGGTCTTTTTGGATACTCATTATGGTGTACGACAGCGGGTATCTGGCCAGTTGATTCATGTATCGTTGAATTAATACTCTCAGTTATGATTGGCAATACTCTGATCCATTTCCAATGTTCATTCCGACAATAAATTCTACAAAACTTCCCAATCTCTCTCATAATTCTCTCAGCAGGATTTGACTGGGGATTTCTAATTGAACTGAGTACATGTCCTATTCCCAAATTCTGAGTATCCCTTTTAAAAATTTCGGACGTGAACTGAGTCCCGTGATCTGTTAATACAAATTCCGGCTTTCCCATCTGAGGTATAATTTTGTTCTTTATTTGACTAATAACGGCTTTCGTAGTTGCTCTTTGGATGGGGCATAATGTCACAAATTTTGTGAACACATCAACGCATACCAGAATATATTTTAATCCTCTACTTGCACGTGGCAAAGGGCCGTAGAAATCCATTGCAAACAACTCTTTAGGCTTAGAGGGTAGCACTGGCCTAGGAATTTGTCTCATTAAAAATGGACAAGGTTTAATTCGCTGACATATATCACATGTCATTATGACTTTCCGCACCATGTCTTTCAAATTTGGCCAAATAAAGGTTTCCTTAATGGTCGCCGTCACCTTATCAATCCCAGCATGTCCTATCGAATGATGTGTAAGCCAGATCAATTCACATCTCAACTGTGGTGGTACAACAATTCTCAATTTCGTGTGCTCTTCATCAATGAATTTGTGAAGTATGCCACTAAAGAAACTGTAATTTATAGCTTGTTTTTCTGCTTCTCTATATTCAACTGTTCCCGACTGCAATTTCTTCTGAAAATAATCCCTCAATTTCTTGGTCTCATCCCACAACTCTTGTGCTTCCGAAATGTTCCTAAGTTTTTCCAAAAACTGATTATCCTCTTGTGTAATTTCAATCAAATTTACTTCTGCTTTTCCAGATTCAGGATTTCTACTCAACGCATCTGCAATCACATTTAACTTGCCAGCACAATGTTCAAGAGTAACATCATACTGCTGAACAAATAAGCCCCATCGGCTAACCCTCTCGCTTGACATAGTCGTCTTGAAAAGGAAGGTTAAAGCTTTATGATCCGTCCGGATAATAATAGGATAGCCATAAATATACTTCCTCCAATGTCCCAATGCTGTAACAATGGCAAGCATCTCCAACTCCGTCGTAGTGTACTTAATTTCGTGAGACCGCAATTTGCGACTCATAAAAGCCAAATAATTTGCTTGGTAATCTTTGTTTTCCGACTCTTGATATAAAACCGCTCCAATTCCCACAGCTGAAGCATCTGTCTGAACTATGAATGGTTTTCCGAAATCTGGGTACCCCAATTTCACACTATTAGCCAATAATTCCTTCGTCTTCAAAAATGCATTCTCACAATTTTCATCCCATTTCCATTTCTTATCCTTCTTTAACAAATCCTGCAGAGGCGCAACAACTTCCGTATACAAAGGACAATGGTCTGAGAAAAAGTTACACATTCCCAAAAACTGACGAACATGTTTGATCCTCATAGGTCTGGGAAAATTTTGTATGGATCTGATCTTTACAGGACTGGGTTTGACGCCATTGCCGTCCACAATATGACCTAAAAACATGATACTTCTTTGACAAAAATGAGACTTTTCAAGATTTACTTTAAAATTTGCACGATTTAAATTTCCCAAAAGTTTGTGTAGTACATCAAAATGCTCTTCCAAAGTCTCCGTTGCAATCATGATATCATCTACATATCTGACTGTAGAATCTTTGACTTCCTGCGTTAAATTCTTATCTAGGGCTCGGATCAAAGCAGAACCAGCTGTCTTCAAACCAAAAGGTAATCGGTTAAAGATATACGTCTGTTGGTCGAACAGGAATCCTGTCAAAACCTTAGTAGCTTCATCCAACTCAATATGGTGATACGATGACGTTAAGTCAATAGTCGTAAAATAATGTTTGCCTCGGAATTTTCTCAACAATTCCTTGATAGGAGGGGCCTTATCGTATTCAGGCACAAGGCGTTGATTTATGGCCCTTGCGTCCAAGCACACACGGATGCTTCCATTAGGTTTTTCAACAATCACCAAAGGATTCAAAAATGGTGTAGGTTTTTTAGATATTAAACCGTTATCCTCCATTTCCTTGATTACTTCTTTAACTTTAGGGTAAAACTTCTCTGCTACTGGATAAGGTCTTTGTTTAAACGGTTCCCAACTATTTACTTTCAGCTCATATTTATAATTTGGAATCTTCCCCGGTTTGGATCCGAATACTGTTTTATGGTGGCCTAAAATCCCCTTTAATTTTGACTTATCTTCTTCTCCTATCATGGCTTCTGATACTTTATTCTTGACTTTGTCCCCGAAATCTGGTAACTCAGTCTCCCTTTCCAATGCAAAGATCATTTCCTCGAATTCTTCTAAAATAACATCCTGATTTTGATGTATGTTTCTGACTATCTCTTCCACCGATTGTTCTGCCAACCAAATTCTTTCTTCTCCCTCAACGTTTGGTAGTTGGTTTAACTGAATTTCTGACTGATCATCACTGAGATTGAAGCTTATTACATCCTTTTCCATATCAATAACTGCCTTAAATTCTCGGAGAAAATCAGCCCCTATAATCATGTTGAATTCCATTCGGTTCATTATAATGAATGGGTGAGACATGATATTACTTCCAACTTCTACATCTACATAAGCTTGACTTTTACATGTTGTAACTTTGTCTGGTATTATGCCTCGAATTTTAACTGATGCTACTGGTATAATTGGTATTTGACATTTCCTCTGTAATTCATCGATTAAAACTTGTGATACCACGCTGACGCTGGCCCCAGTATCCACCAAACACCTGACCCTCAGACTCCCAACTCTGACATAAATGACAGGTAACTTCTTTATTTCATTATTTACAAATCTATCTTTATCCTCTACAAGATCTTCTGGTCTAGCTATCCAAGAATCAATGGTTGCAATTGCCCATCCATGATTATCCTGATGGCGACGTCCTGCGGTTGCACTATCTTGGAATACTACATTTCGGCTTTTTTTAGCTCCACTTCCCTCCATTGAAAACCTTGGAGCATTTATGTTTAATCCACCAGATTCCTCTCTACGTCTATGAGCCTGATATTCCCTACTCTCAGCTCCATGACTTCTGTCCTGATTCCCTTGTTGAATCGCACTCTTCCACTGGTCCGACGATATTCCTTTCGTGGCCAACTCCTCAACATATCTTCTAGACTCATTCCTGCGTTCTTGAAGATCCATTCTGTCATTTTCTTCTCTTCGTGGTCGACCTCTTGCATCACCTGACCTATTATATGGTGGATATGGTCTTCTCATCTCTCCAAACCTTCCATATCTATATCGGTACCCCTGTCTTCGATTTCCTCCATAATTCTGATTATAATTGGATTCATGACTTCTGTCGTTGACTCGTCCTCTTCCAAATGATTGAGCTTTCCAATTTCTTCCCTGGTATCCTCCTCGATACTCTCTATTCTGATTATCATCGTTCTTGTTGCTGTACGTGTTGGTTCCCTGGGTCTTCCTCTCTGTTGAATTTTCTTCCTTGGTCAAGTCAATGGTATGGACTGTTTCAATGTTCCGACTCCTAGGATTATACAAATTCGATGTTTGATCTAATTGCCTTAACAATACTTCGGCCTCTACAGCTGTTTTCACGTTCGCAGCTATCAATGTCCTTTGCACATCCACAGGTAGCTGTCTTTCAATTGATGCAATTAACTCTTCTTCTGGAGGCGGACAGTCTAACTCCCTAAGCTTCAAAAGTTGCCCACTGAAAAAGTCTGCGTATCTCGTGGGTACTGTGCTCTGGTATTTTCGTGAATACAGTTCAAGTCTGAGTCCTTGTTGAACCTCCTGTCCCCAGTATTTTTGCAAAAAGGCACGCTTGAATCCTTCGTAATCGTCAAAACAATATTTGAATGCTTTAAACCAGATCAATGGTTGTCCATCTAGAAATCGCTCTACAATCCTCAACTGTCTATCCGGATGAATTCTATTGTCCTGAATATATTCTGTCATCTCTCTAAGGAAACTTTTCGGTGTTATCTCGGGTCCGCCAGTGAATTTCCTTGGCTTTCCCTCGGATAATCTCATCAATTCAAAATATGGAATTGGTCCCATAATCTGTGGCGTTGAAGTTCGTTCTTCAAACGGTTGGTTGGTAGTTTCAGGTAAACGGGTCTGATCTACTCCATTTCCCAATCCTACACTACTAGAATGGCTTCCTGCTTGCTCTAAGACGTTCTGTTTATTTATCATTGATCGCATGAGCAGTTCGCCCTTAGTCTCCTGTAATTTCAATATCTCGACATCATCCTTAAGTCCCTTGATTTGTCCGATCTCCTCTTTCATTTCTTTCATTAATTCTTCGCATATATCCACCTTCACTTCCGTCTTATGGCATTTATGAGCCCATTCACTAACTTGCTTAGTTACTTCGCAGCCTTCAGCTCGAAGATCCGCTTGCACTCCATTTATTTCCTCCAAGAGTTCTTTCCTATTTTCAGCCATCTCTTCTTTCAGTTGGTCTTCTACCTTCTTAACTTCTCCATGGACATTATCTCTCAATTGCAACAACCGGTCATTGAATCCCTCGGCAGTCTTAACAAACGATTCATGTGTTTCTATTTGTAACTTGGTAACTTTGGCGTCTGTCAATACAATAGCTTCCTCGATATCAACCATCTTATCCTTGATCGAATTTACGGCTTTCTGTTGACCCTCGACGTTTATTTCGACTTGACTCAGTTTCTCCGACAACCTGGCATCTACTTGCGATACTGTTAAAGCAACCTGATCTATCTTTTCTTCCAACTTGTCACTGCGGGTAACTGCTTCCATTCGGACCTCTTCTATCTGCTTCTCTAAACTTTGAGCATTCCTATCACAGCCCTCTTTAACTATAGTTATCTCTGTCGATAGCTGATCTTTGATACTGACCATCTGGTCCCTAACTTCTTTAAATTGTTCATTGACACCATCCTTAACGTCTTTAAATTGTTCATTGACACCTTGAAATTGTTCATTAGTGCTTTCCTTCGCTTCCCGAAATTGTTCATTAATGTCCTCCCTCAGTTCATTCATGAGTTCGGTCATAAGACCCTTCATCACCTCCACATCTACCATATTATCTCACTGAGAAAACGGGCCTTCCCTCTAACCATGTGCCGTGGATATGAGAAAGAATAAGTTCAAATTTCCATAATTATTATCATATAATTTAATTCCAGCTTCTTTACTTTACGTTACGTGGATAATATCAATCAAAAATTTGGCCAAACATTGCCATCTAAAAGCTGTCCCTATTTCATCTACATTTTGCCAAAGTTTATACAAAGAAAGCAAAACCCGAAATAAATTCGCTAACAAATAATTAACACAGCCCCAAAGAAATTTAACATTGAACCACCGAATATCGCGATACTATCATTGGGCTTTCGAATTATTAAGTACTTCACATACAGTACATGCCAGTATACAAACACATGCCCTCAGCATTACGGCGGATATGACCGAAACAATGGTCCATATCGTCGTAAACTGACACCATAACATTTGTCACTGCCATTTTCCACAACTTGAGACCGAGGTCATCTCATCCTTCCACGAAAATCTACAATTTCTTAACTATTGCCCCTGGCTGAATTTATTTGAAGAATAAACCAGACATTTTTTTACCTCGTTTGGATTTAACACAATCCCTCTATTCTTTTGGGCATTTCTATTAAGTGACTGTCATGAGCCTATGTCCATAACAATGGTACTCACGATCTGTTCTCATTCAGTTTCGCAAAATAATCTACATTTACATGTCACTCATAAAATATCTAACAAAATCGTGAAACCCGAAATTTAGGATTTTCCAAAAATTTCCAAAATTTCTATCATCACCATGATCAACTTGGTTCCACTTAATGGGTAAACACACAATCGTGCCCCACGTCACGGGCGACAACTCAACCCTCTACCCTTCCTGCCTTTGAAATGTGGCGCCGGCTCGAGACATCCCAGGGTCGCTGACTGGGTACTACCCTCAGAGATATCTTCAGATATTATAAACTAACCTTAAATTAATCAAGCGGGAAGGATAAAGAGAAGAAATAAAATAATTAAATAAAAATCCGAATGAGAACATTTACGAATGCAAAATTTATTGAAAAAGGCTAAACTTTGGCAAAGCAAATATACTTCTATACAAACAATAAACTCTTCGGACCAAATATTGTTCACAACCTCTATCACCCTCGACTATAAAATATCAACCTCATGACTCATAGATTTCAAATCCTTCTAAACACATTACTTCATCTTTATTACAATTCCCTTTCATCTTATTCATCAACTCTACTTCAGTACTTCAAAATTTTTAATCCAATTCCATTCCACTCATATTTTGGTACCACCATATTTCAAATTTTTCAATAACAAAATATTATAATAATCTATCATCATGACCTTTGTTAATTTGTCAAAGTACCTTTTAAAATGTTCATACAACCAAAACTTCTTCCGTTCATTCTTTGAATAACAAATTCGTATTTGCTCTCCATACCTTTAAATTATTTCCTCACCATATTATAAACCTTGTAGTTACCATTTACTAAATACCAAATTATTTATTTAAATACACTCTTCAAAATGAAATGTATGAGGCTGTGTAAATTCATTAAGCAACATCCGCCGTGTAATTCACAACTCATCTTTTAATTAATTAAATCCATTAAATTCATTATAATTTACAAATTCGCAGTTATCAATGTCGGTATAATTGTTACCTTGAAAAATCATAAATTTATCCAACCACGTTTGTTAGATTTGGTAATTCAATCCAAAATTTTATATATCATAAAATTATTCATCACAAATTTTATATAAAAATAGTCCCTAATTTGAGTCCGAAACTATTTAACTTATTCTTTCTCAGTACCATCCTCCCCTCATATAATGCTGATAATATGGAACGCACGCACGAAATCGAAAAGTAACCCTGACATAAATAAATTAAATTAATTTACCGATTCATTAAAATGATAAATATCTCACATATGCTTAATTAGCTGTTTTATCATACACAAAACATATGCCTACCCTGTAGCAAGAAACCCTATACTATAATGTTAAATACATCTTAACCTACACTGATTCTACAGACAATGGGATAAACCTCATTGCCGCAAGTATAAACAACCATCGTGAACTGAATTCAACATCACAAGAAATATTGCAACTGCAAAATCAAAATTTGCATTGCCCACATATTGAAGAACATATAACATAAACAAACACAACATAATTTCAATCATATAGTCACAGGGAAAATCATTATACACTGGCTCGGCCGGGCATCGAACTCCGACCCTCAACATGGCATCATTACAGTGACCTATCATTATGCTTGCCGCAATAAACTGTCACGAAATATATCTGTTATTAATCAATTTTATTGTGCTGTCCTAAGTTCTACAAAACAGAATTATCTAACAAATGACTGTAATATATTTTACTTCTAAGACCCTACTACAGCTACCATAGCTTCTCTAATACACAACACGCCGTCCTGGTCTGCTGCCTTATCTCACGTCCGACTCGTTTCATTGACACGGCATTCTAATTTGTCAGCACCCACTTAATATTCTCTCTCTCTCCGCTCTAAATGAAGCCATATGTTTCCTCCACAATATCTGCGTATTCTTACTCTCGGTGCGAACAGTAACTAATCATATATGACACTCTCAATACATCTCATTTGTTCCATCTTTCACGTATATTTGTACTACCTTTTTCATTCAACATTCTCGGGAACACATATATCACTATGCCGGTATTTTACATCTGTGGCGTTGTACAATATCATTGGTTCGACCCTGCGGTTGGCAATCTGTGTCTTAGAGGTCCCTGCTTCAATACTAGCTAGCTATATTCCGGATAACTTAATAGAATGACACTTTATTTCCTACAGCACAAAATTTTAATTCACTGGTTAGCACTACCTGTTACTTACTGATGACATCTATTTCAAAAATCCCACTGTAATGTGCCGGAAAGATCAAGGTTCGAAACTTTGGCCATGGAAATTTTCTTGATGAACTTTCATGCGACATGCCAGGTTAATCTATCTATTCCCTCTCACTAATCCTTACTGATGCCTCCTACGTCATTAAATATTCACACACGCACACGCTAATATTTGCTAGAAGATCACGCACTGAGAAGAAAACAAAAAAACCCATGTTTCACACCCGTAATGGAAAATCATTATTTACACACATTATTTTCACACTCGCGAAGAACATATTTTAACACACGCTAATATCACAATATGTACACCCCCCTAGGCATCAACATAAAATAAACCTAAAAAGAAACCTAACTATCCTTGCTACAGTACTTAAAAAGGAAAATAAACGAATAATCATGCATTAATTTATTTACAGTTAACAGCTAATCATGCACATGCTAGATAATGAATCAGGGTACTTATCGACTCGGCGACGCTCCATACTCAGCTCCACGGCCTCATGGTTTCAGGTCGGCCCCATGATGTACTTAAGCCATCATGCTAATGGCCTCAAAACCTGAACCCATACCATTCTCCACAACCATGGTCTTCACTCTCGTTGCTTTCATGAAATCACACGCTCATCACTTCTTACTACACTAAAATACATATTAAAAAAAACACAGATATAGTTAAATTATTCTAGCACATACACTTATTCACAATTGTAATATACACTTTGTCTCTGCTTTCCGCGAGTTTACACGTGGCACTGCGATGCGTCCTTGTTTGATCTCGCTCCGATCCTAATTTTCCAGTTAATGTTGTAAAAATTCACCTTCTTGAATTTACAAAAATTTCGGTCATTATTGAGTTAAATGCAAAGTCTATCGGACCCGTAGTATCTTCGACAGCTAGTTATTTGATAGGAAATGCTCTAGATTAGTGTTCTCGTGAACCACATACACGTACGTCCGACACGTTCAAATTTCCGTAGCAGAGTGTCTATTCTTAGCGGCTCGCGTCCTCTCCATGCACGCCGGATCCTGGATAGTGAGCTCGGGGAACCCCATCAACAATGATGTAACATCCCGTCACATATGCCTGCGATTATTTATTCCAATAAATTGTTGCAAATACGCCGTCTTTAATTATTGTTCTCAAATGGTTTAATCTTGTTTTCACCTTATCCCCTGGTGGATTTAATTATTTTTAAAGTCATTTATGCGGCACCCATCTTTAATTTACCCCCATCATTCCAAAACCTGCTCTGCTGCGATTCGCTGCCTGAAAATGTTGCCAACTTAAATCTGGTGATTTTGGTCATCACCCCTCATGGAATATTCCAATGCTTTCCATTTCATCATAAGATGACCTTGACACGTGGAACTATCTTTAAACCTGGGCAAGCGAAATGGCGCCACACATCCGGCCTATAATGTAACTGCGGCTATTCCCTCATATGCCATTTTTTTAATTTCTAATATTTTTAAAGACAATGATATGAGCCAATTGGGCTCAATATGTTGGTGAAAGCTATCTCAGACTTTCCATAATTTATGTTGAGGATCGACAGACGTGTGTATATATCTTTACAAGTGTTAAAATATGTGAACACAGTAGTACAAGGTACAGTATCTGTGTGATGTGATAACTGCCGATTATGAGAATCGGTAAGTCGAATTGATATAGAGACAGTGAAGGGTATTTATCTTCATACATGTACATTGTTCATCGGACCATCTACAAATGGTAGCTTAGTTCTCGCTTTCGTTTTCTCAGTGTTTTCATTATTATTATTGTTGTAAATATGGAGTCTTCCAGCAATATTTTATGTGTGTATTATATGTATAATGTTGTATGTTGATGAGGTGCTCATGCACGGAATTTGTTAAGAATATAGGTAGCTATTTTAGAATCAGTGTTATTGATGAACCTAGGTGCAGTTCCTACCTAATTAGTCGTTTTCAGGAGGTTAGGTAAGGCCTGCAGCAGATGTACCAGTACGCAGCATTATGTACACGCCCTGGGATATAAAGTTTATCATGCTCTTATCTAAATTCGAGGGATCCATTCTGGTGAACTCTGGCGCCCATACTACGGACATTTCGGTTAATTATGCTTATTAATTTTATTAAGTTTTTGAGTAATTTTATTTATATATATTTTTATTCATGATTTTATTTTATAGTATTCATCCAAAAGGTTACAACTTCGGTAAGAAGTTATACTGCCAAAAGTAAATGGTATTCCATATTATACGACTCTCCTCTAATAATTTCTGCTTCAAATAAAACTCAAACTTTCTGGTGACATGTGCCAACATTTCAGGGATATAATAACACAGAATAAGTGGAAGAACTGTTACTCGGGATCTATCCTACAAGCTTTATTTCTATAAAAGATGTTTTAATTACCAAACATACCGGTACCACTAACCTGTCGTAATTTTCCGATGCTCTTGCTGACTAGTCTTTAAGGTTGAAACTCTTAGGGTTATAGTCTCTAGACTGCGACCTTTACCATTACTGGAGTACAATGACATGATGTAACCAGAGCCTTGTTCGAGCCCCGTCACTGTGAACTCCGGCATACTCCGGCTTGTCACATTCGATACCAGCCGTCTATGACCAGAGTCCGAATTAAAGGCACTGTATAGTTCCATGGTGAACTCTTGAGGAAGGCCTCCGTCAAATCCTCGAGAGCACGAAACTTGTAGTGAGCTTGTTGTGCGGTTGAGCAGTATACAGTTCCTTGGCGGGTCTGGTTTACCTGAAACATATTTTTGTACCTCATAGCTTTAACACGTCTCTAACTTACAGCACTTAAATTTAAATAAGAAAAGTATTAAAATAGGCTCATAGTAATTTATTTTTTCTGTAGATCAACACTTTTAATTACACAGCACAGATTATTGGGCATGTAATTGAATAAATAAATAGAAATACATCTTCAAAAACAAATATTATAGGTTTAATTATTTTTTAATGAATCTGAAGATTTCATCATCATCATCATCACCTGTTTACCCTCCAGGTTCGGTTTTTCCCTCGGACTTAGCGAGGGATCCCACCTCTACCGCCTCAAGGGCAGTGTCCTGGAGCTTCAGACTCTTGGTCGGGGGATACAACTGGGGAGTATGACCAGTACCTCGCCCAGGCGGCCTCACCTGCTATGCTGAACAGGGGCCTTGTGGAGGGATGGGAATATTGGAAGGGATAGGCAAGGAAGAGGGAAGGAAGCGGCCGTGGCCTGAAGTTAGGTACCATCCCGACATTCGCCTGGAGGAGAAGTGGGAAACCACGGAAAACCACTTCGAGGATGGCTGAGGTGGGAATCGAACCCACCTCTACTCAGTTGACCTCCCGAGACTGAGTGGACCCCGTTCCAGCCCTCGTACCACTTTTCAAATTTCGTGGCAGAGCCGGGAATCGAACCCGGGCCTCCGGGGGTGGCAGCTAATCACGCTAACCACTACACCTCAGAGGCGGACATCTGAAGATTTTCTATAGTTAAATGAAACTTGTTGGCCCATTGTTAGCCCATCAATGAAAGGATATTTTGTAAACTATTACTAAGGCTTGTGAAACGCTTTTTCTCAGAGTTTCTTCTACCTCTTGCTGTTTCTTGACGGACCAAGTATTTTTTCATCAGTCTCTTTGCACAGGCAAGAGCTGAATATAGATTCCTCTGAAATATATCTCATTTATGGTTGTGACCATCTGAAAGCTGTTGAGGAATGGGTGGTATCAATCAATCAATCAATCAATCAATCAATCAATCAATCAATCAATCAATCAATCAATCAATCAATCAATCAATCAATCAATCAATCAATCAATCAATCAATCAATCAATCAATCAATCAATCAATCAATCAATCAATCAATCAATCAATCAATCAATCAATCAATCAATCAATCAATCAATCAATCAATCAATCAATCAATCAATCAATCAATCAATCAATCAATCAATCAATCAATCAATCAATCAATCAATCAATCAATCAATCAATCAATCAATCAATCAATCAATCAATCAATCAATCAATCAATCAATCAATCAATCAATCAATCAATCAATCAATCAATCAATCAATCAATCAATCAATCAATCAATCAATCAATCAATCAATCAATCAATCAATCAATCAATCAATCAATCAACACTGATTTGCATTTAGGATATTCGTCCAAGTGGCAGATTCCATAGCTGTTGCTTTCCTAGCCTTTTCTTAAATGATTGCAAAGAAATTGGAAATTTATTGAATATCTCCCTTGGTAAATTATTAGAATCCCTAACTCCCCTACCTCTATTTGCCCCAATTTGTCCTCTTGAATTACAACTTTATATTGTGATATTTCCTACTTTTAAAAACACCAGCCAACGGCCGTAGCCGTGTTGAAACACCGGATCCCGTGAGATCTCCGAAGTTAAGCAACATTGGGCGTGGGCGAGAAGTGGATGGGTTGCCACGCGCTGTTGGTGGGGGATAAGGGAATGGAGGAGCGGAAAGGAACTGGCCACCCTGCCGCACGTAAACTCCGGCTCAGGCACACCTCTGCGGAGGTTCGGACCAGCCTTCGGGCAGAACACACCCTTACCTTTACCTTAAAAACACCACTCAAACTTATTTGTCTACTAATGTAATTCCACACCACCTCTCCACTGACAGCTCAGAACATACCACTTAGTCGAGCAGCTCGTCTTCTTTCCAGCCCAAACTTTGCAACATTTTCGTAACGCTACTCTTGTCATAAATCACCAGAACAAACCGAGCTGCTTTTCTTCGGATTTTTTCCAGTTCTTGAATCATGTAATCCTGGCGAGGGTCTCATACACTTGAGCCATACTCTAGCTGGGGTCTTACCAGAGACTCATATGCCCTCTCCTTGACATCCTTGCTACAACACCTAAATACTCTCATAATCACGTGCAGAGAACTGTACCCTTTACTTACTAGTGCGTCTGAGTGTTATGAAAGATGCTACTAATAGGACCGGTTGTGCTGCAATAGTTCAATGTGGTCCATTAAGGAGCTAGCTCATTCCTCATCATGGCTTATAGGTCACATTATGCTGTCGCCATCGGTTTTACCTTTTCCCCCATAACCGCTTAATCTTTGGTAGTGGTATTAGAGGATCCAATTAGCCTTCACAGATAGAATTTGTATTCAGTTTATTGTTGATGTTCTCGAGTTTGTTCTACCGTATAAATCATATCGTGTGTTTCAGGAATTCCTGGTTGTATTGGGGTCTTTGCATTGTTGAAAGACTTTGTGGAAGTAATTAATGTTATTGGTTTTACATTCCAGTAACTAATTTACTGTTACTTTATGGTGCAGAGACTTGGGCCCTAACAGAGAACACCACCAAGAAACTTCGATCCTTTGAGATGTGGTGCTACCGACGCCTGTTCAGAATATCAGGGATTGACAGAATACGTAACACTGAATTTCTCCGACGCCTGAAAAAAGAGCTAGAGGTCATGCACTTTTGGGAGATCAGAAGAATGCACATGCCCGGTGAGGCACGGGACGAAGGGGTTTTCACCAGCAGAGCCAGTGACGCAATGATTACCATAGCAACTTCGCTACTATTCAGGCGACTTTATATTATCTTCTACTGACAGTTCTTCGCTCTTGTCAGTTATAATCCAGCGAACTGCAAAGTGTGAGCCAATGTTTTCGTATAGTAGATACGAGCAGATAAGAGCCGATCTGTCTGGGCAGAACAGGGAGTTTGTGCTTGCAGGCCACATTCCTCATTCTTGCATTCTTCTCATCTCTACACAGTACAGCATCATTAAAGAAGAAGCTTAAGTACTTTGGCCATATAAATGATAAATAATAAATATAGACTCATTCAGCTTATCTTACAAGTTTTTTTATTTCGTGTGGCTATTTCTAGCCGAGTGCAGCCCTTGTAAGGCAGACCCCCCCGGTGAGAGTGGGTGGCACCTGCAATATGTAGCTAACAGCGTGTTATTGTGGTGGAGGATAGTGTTATGTGTGGTGAGTTGCAGGGACGTTGAGGACAGCACAAACGACCAGCCCCTAGACCCTCTGAACCAAGGCCAGTAAGCTGACCATTTAGCCAACGGGTCAGACCATCTAACAAGGTAAAATTGAGGGAAGGAGAAGTAGGGGAAGAAGGAGAATATCTGGGCTACGGAATTTATGAGAATGGTATGGGTTCAGTATCCCCACTCTTTCCAGAGTTGCTGAGAACAAGAACAAGAAGCAGATCGCCCTGATTACAGCCGACATCCAGTGAGGATATGGTAGAAGAAGAACTCATTTTACGGTATTCGGAGACGCCGAGGTGTCAGAATTTTGTCCCGCAAGAGTCTTTTAACGTGCCAGTAAATCTACCGACACGAAACTGGCGTATTTTGAACACCTTTAAATACCAATGGACTGAGCAGGGATCAAACCAGCCAACATAGGCTTAGAAGGCCAGCATCACGTCCTGTCCGACCATCTGAGCCAATCAGCCTGGCCTTAGTGGAAGTATTATTTCATTATTTCTCCGGTGTCATTTTATGGTAAGAATACTCAAACGTAATACATCGTTATTGGAAGTTTTAATTCGAATTCAGGATGTGTTTGACCATATGACTAAGAGACTAAGGATTCGACCTAGGGTGCACACCGCGGAATCCTGTAGATCGAGTTGTAAGATTAACCCGTTATCGATCAGAAACAGATATAACTAAGATGAAGAATGAAATGGCGGATAGATTGGAGATTTAATGAAATATGAAACGGGGCTATAATGGCGACTCATTTAGTGCAGGTGTTTTTTTTTTTTTTTTGCTAGGGGCTTTACGTCGCACCGACACAGATAGGTCTTATGGCGACGATGGGATAGGAAAGGCCTAGGAGTTGGAAGGAAGCGGCCGTGGCCTTAATTAAGGTACAGCCCCAGCATTTGCCTGGTGTGAAAATGGGAAACCACGGAAAACCATCTTTAGGGCTGCCGATAGTGGGATTCGAACCTACTATCTCCCGGATGCAAGCTCACAGCCGTGCGCCTCTACGCGCACGGCCAACTCGCCCGGTGCAGGTGTTTTTTTAATCGATATCTATCGATGCTCCTTTTTGTCCGAAATGATACTTGCTAAGATAAGCGTATGAATTCCTACATTAATTACGCACACTTTGATGCAAGCTTTAACATGCCCCCATTTGGCCGGAGTGAAATAACGTTGAGATACTGTCTGACTTCCTGATCATTTTGACGTAGGAATTACATACTGATATGTATTCGTTCGATTACAGTATGTCCACTCTGTGTATTATAGTTTATATATGGGCTCTACTTTGTCGGTACGTAGATAACATTCCCACTCTTAGAGAACCTTTTGTTCCTTGTTTGTTATTACACTGGCACGAAATTCTCAATGGACTTCGTACAAAGTGAAGGCATTAACAGGTCTATACATCGTCGCTGCTTTGAAATTAATTAAACCTTCCGTGCAATGTGGCACGTAACTTAGGCAACTCAGCAGCGTTCGTCTAAACTCTAGAACAACAACAAGCAAGTCTGATTTCTGTAGCTGCAATGAACGTATTGAAATACCAGTGGAAAAGCTGCTGCTCTAAGCAAACAGAAACTTCCCCGATAAATTAGAGCTTTGATTTGCTTGTAATAATCTCTTTGAGAGCATTTGTAAAGATTATATTGAGAAATGATTAAGAATCCCATTTTGTTTTAAATGTTAGACTACTAGAGGACTCGTCCTGCTCGGCAGCATTCGTTATAAATAGGTCAGGCAACTCGTCTTGATATGTCTGAGTAGTCAATTAATTTTCCTGCCTTTTTTAATGGTTTTATGAACATTTAATAAGAAGTGTGGTATGGTATGCCGCAGTTCGTAGTCAGAATTCATACATTCTTACGTCATCATGCCGTCTGTTTGATAAACATCTATGCATATATTCGCTTTTTTTTTTTTCTTGCAGTTCTTGATGTAAAGCTTGGCATTGTGTCACAGAAGACAATGCTATTTTAAATCGCAGTTCTTCTACATAGAACGGTTGTCTTGTGAGCTCATAGATTAGTCTCGAAGGAGCGTTGTTTGCCAGGCAGAGAACTTTTTAAGATACATGGCCTGCACTCTTTCTAGTGTAGCTAGGATATCCTTCGATAGGTATTCCGAGATAATATCTTAGGCGTATGTCATGATGGGGCCTGTTTGTACGTAGAATTTTTTCTCTTAGCAGCATATACGTTATTAGGAGCGCTCTGCCATCTGTTGAATAAATTTGTAAGCTGGGAAAGGTTAGAGAATCAAAGAGTATTTATCAGGGAATAGAATTCTTCCGTGATCAGAGGAAGTGTATACTCTCTGGCTTCAATAATAATCAAACATGGTTGCATCAATGATATTACTTAGGATGAAAATCATATGTATCAGAATATTAATGAAAGTGATAGTCGCATAGCAACCTGTTAAGTATAGAATGCATTTAATGACTTGATTTTATGATTACTCAAAGTTGGCTGAAGCTTAGAGACTTATCAATGGCTCATGATTCACCAGCAGGTAATTCCGGAGAGAATAAAACAAAAATGAAGCAAATCGGTCCAGTAGAAAGGACGGACGGATTTGGCAAAGCTGTTTTTTGTAAACTCTTTTAATATACTGTATAGATTTTCCGGAGATAAAGAGGTCTAACCCCATCGTTGACAACTGAGAAACATGCTTCTGCAAGAAAGGTGTAATGTTGGAGCAGAAACAAGCAGAAACAAGCAGATCAGATTTCTGGGGATATACTAAAGACAATGGGTTGGCATATAGTACCATATCTGAAGTACTTATTTGATTATTGTTTGGTCGGAGGAGCTATACAGATGAATGGAGAGTTGCTATAGTAGCCCCTGTGTATAAAGGAAAGCGTGATAGACATAAAGCTGAAAATTACAGGCCAGTAAGTTTGACATGCATTGTATGTAAGCTTTCGGAAGGCATTCTTTCTGATTATATTAGACATGTTTGTGAAATTAATAACTGGTTCGATAGAAGGCAATTCGGTTTTAGGAAAGGCTATTCCACTGAAGCTCAACTTGTAGGATTCCAGCAAGATATAGCAGATATCTTGGATTCTGGAGGTCAAATGGACTGTATCGCGATTGACCTGTCTAAAGCATTTGATAGGGTGGATCATGGGAAACTACTGGCAAAAATGAGTGCAATTGGACTAGACAAAAGAGACACTGAATGGGTTGCTATATTTCTAGAAAATAGATCTCAGAGAATTAGAGTAGGTGAAGTTTTATCTGGCCCTGTAATAATTAAGAGGGCAATTCCTCAAGGCAGTATTATCGGACCTTTATGTTTTCTTATATATGTAAATGATATGAGTAAAGGAGTGGAATCGGAGGTAAGGCTTTTTGTGGATGATATTATTCTCCATAGAGTGATAAATAAGTTAGAAGATTGTGAGCAACTGCAACGTGACCCCGAAAATGTTGTGGGATGGACAGCGGGGTTAAAAGTCAGGTTGTGAGTTTCACAAATAGGAAAAGTCCTCTCAATTTTAATTACTGCGTTGATGGGGTGAAAGTTCCGTTTGGGGATCATTGTAAGTATCTAGGTGTTATTATAAGGAAAGATCTTCATTGGGGTAATCACATAAATATGATTGTAAATAAAGGGTACAGATCTCTGCACATGGTTATGAGGGTGTTTAGGGGTTGTAGTAAGGATGTAAAGGAGAGTGCATATGAGTCTCTGGTAAGACCCCAACTAGAGTATGGTTCCAGTATGGGACCCTCGCCAGGATTACCTGATTCAAGAACTGGAAAAAATCCAAAGAAAAGCAGCTCGATTTGTTCTGGGTGATTTCCGACAAAAGAGTAGCGTTACAAAAATTTTGCAAAGTTTGGGTTGGGAAGAATCGAGAGAAAGAAGAAGAGCTGCTCGACTAAGTGGTATGTTCCGAGCTGTCAGCGGAGAGATGGCGTGGAATGACATTAGTAGACGAATAAGTTTGAACGGCGTTTATAAAAGAAGGAAAGATCACAATATCAAGATAAAGTTGGAATTCAAGAGGACAAACTGGGGCAAATAATCATTTATAGGAAGGGGAGTTAGGGATTGGAATAACTTACCAAGGGAGACGTTCAATAAATTTCCAATTCCTTTGAAATCATTTAGGAAAAGGCTAGGAAAGCAACAGATTGGGAATCTGCCACCTGGGTGACTGCCCTAAATGCAGATCAGTATTGATTGATTGATTGATTGATTGACAAATAAAGCTTCGCTTACTCTAATTCTGTGAGTTCTATTTTCTAGAAACAGAGCCACCCATTCAGTCACTCTTTCGTCAAGTCCTATTGCACTCATTTTTTCCAGTAGTTTCTCATGATCTACCGTACCCTATCAAATTCCCTAGACAGGTCAATCGCGATACAGTCCAACTGATCTCCTGAATCTAGGATATCTGCTATATCTTGCTGGAATCCTACAAGTTGAGCTTCAGTGGAATAACCTTTCCTAAACACAAACTGCCTTCTATAAAACCAGTTATTTATTTCGCAAACATGTCTTATATAATCAGAAAGAATGCTTTCCCAAAGCTTCCATGCAATGCATGTCAAACTTACTGGCCTGCAATTTTCAGCTTTATGCCCATCACCCTTTTTATTTAATGCACAGGTGCTACTATAGCAACTACTCATTCATTTGGTATAGTTCCTTCAACCAAACAATAGTACTTCAGATATGGTACTATATCCCAACCTATTATCTTTAGTATATCTCCCGAAACCTTATCAATTGCAGCCGCTTTTCTAGTTTTCATCTTTTGTATCTTACTGTAAATATCATTGCTGTAGTAGGTAAATTTTAATACTTCTTTAGTTTTAGTCACCTCATCTATCTGGACATTATCCTTGTAACCTCCAATCTTTACACACTCCTGACTGGATACTTCTGCCTTTTGAAGATCCTCAAATACACACTCCCCTTGTTCATTAATGATTCCTGGAATATCTTTCTTGGAACCTGTTTCTGCCTTAAATTATCTATACATACTTTTCCATTTTTCACTAAAATTTGTACGGCCGCCAATTATGCTTGCCATCATGTTATCCTTAGCTGACTTCTGCTAGATTCAATTTCCTAGTAAGTTTGTTCAATTTCTCCTTACTTCCACAGCCATTTCTAACTCTGTTTCTTTTCAACTTGCACCTCATTCTTAGTCTCTTTACTTCTCTGTTATAAAATAGTGGATCTATACCATTCCTTACCACCTTTAAAGGTACAAACCTATTTTCACATTCCTCAACATCTGCCTTAACCGAATTCCTGGATTACACTCTACCCTGGTACGCTTTCCTCCAGGCTCGCCAAGTGCAGGTCTTCTGATTTGACGGTGGTAGGCGACCTGTACGTCCTGATGAGGAGGAAATGACAATGAAGACAACACATACACCCAACCCCCGTACCAGCGAAATTAACCATTGATGGTTAAAATTCCCGACCCTGTCGGGAATCGAACCCGGGACCACTGTGACCAAAGGCCAATACGCTTACAATTTAGGTATGGAGCCGGACTACATGGGTATAATTACATAGATGGGATTGTAAATAAAGGGTACAGTACTCTGCACATGGTTATGGGGGTATTTAGGGGTTGTAGTAAAGATGTGAAGGATAGGGTACATAAGTCTCTGGTGAGTACTTGGTTCGAGAACTGAAAAATAATCCAAAAAACGTAGCTCGATTTGTTTTGGGGGATTTCCGACGAAAGAATAGCGGTACGAAAACGTTGCAAAGTTTGGGCTGGAAGGACTTCTGAGAAAGCAGACGAACTGCTCGACTAAGTGGTATGTACCGAGCTGTCAGTGGAGAGATGGCGTGGAATGACATTAGTGGACGAATAAGTTTGAGTGGTGTTTTTAAAAGTAGGAATGATCAGAATATGAAGATTAATTTGGGATTCAAGAGGACAATTTGGGGCAAATATTCGTTTATAGGAAGGGGAGATACGGATTGGAATAATTTACGAAGGGAGATGTAAAAAAAAATTCGATATTCATTGCAATTATTTAGAGCCTCCATAGCTCAGGCGGCAGCGCTCAGGCCTCTCACCGCTGGGTTCCGTGGTTCAAATCCCGGTCACTCCATGTGGGATTTGTGCGGGACCAAGCGGAGGCAGACAGGTTTTTCTCCGGGCTCTGGTTTTCCCTGTCATCGTTCATTCCAGCATCATTCTTCTTTTTTGCTATTGGCTTTACGTTGCACCGATGCAGATAGGTCTTATGGCGACGATGAGACAGGAAAGTGCTAGGACTGGAAAGGAAGCGGCCGTGGCCTTAATTAAGATACAGCCCCAGCATTTGCCTGGTGTGAAAATGGGAAACCACGGAAAACCATCTTCAGGGCTGCCGACAGTGGGGTTCGAACCCACTATCTCCCGTATCAATCAATCAATCAATCAATCAATCAATCAATCAATCAATCAATCAATCAATCAATCAATCAATCAATCAATCAATCAATCAATCAATCAATCAATCAATCAATCAATCAATCAATCAATCAATCAATCAATCAATTAATCAATCAATCAATCAATCAATACTGATATGCAGTTAGGGCAGTCGCCCAGGTGGCAGATTCCCTATCTGTTGTTTTCCTAGTCTTTTCTTAAATGATCGCAAAGAAATTGGAAAATTATTGAACATCTCCCTTGGTAAGTTATTCCAATCCTTAACTCCCCTTCCTATAAACGAATATTTGCCACAATTTGTCCTCTTGAATTTGGATACTGGCCGCACTTAAGCGACTGCAGCTATCGAGCTTGGTCAGCAACAGTCTCCATTATCATTTCATTTCACCTCATTCATAAATCATTGCTCCAGAGGAGTGCCACAGTTTACGGCAGCCGGCACAGTTCCCATCCTCGCCGCTAGATGTGGGCTTCATTAAATCCATCCAGATCTCTGCACATGGTTATGAGGGTGTTTAGGGGTTGTAGTAAGGATGTAAAGGAGAGGGCATATAAGTCTCTGGTAAGACCCCAACTAGAGTATGGTTCCAGTGTATGGGACCCTCACCAGGATTACCTGATTCAAGAACTGGAAAAAATCCAAAGAAAAGCAGCTCGATTTGTTCTGGGTGATTTCCGACAAAAGAGTAGCGTTACAAAAATGTTGCAATGTTTAGGTTGGGAAGAATTGAGAGAAAGAAGAAGAGCTGCTCGACTAAGTGGTATGTTCCAAGCTGGCAGCGGAGAGATGGCGTGGAATGACATTAGTAGACGAATAAGTTTGAATGGCGTTTATAAAAGTAGGAAAGACCACAATATGAAGATAAAGTTGGAATTCAAGAGGACAAACTGGGGCAAATATTCATTTATAGGAAGGGGAGTTAGGGATTGGAATAACTTACCAAGGGAGATGTTCAATAAATTTCCAATTTCTTTGAAATCATTTAGGAAAAGGCTAGGAAAGCAACAGGTAGGGAATCTGCCACCAGGGCGGCTGCCCTAAATGCAGATCAGTATTGATTGATTGATTTGATGATTGATTCCTGACCCGGTCGAATGACTGGAAACAGGTTGTGGATTTTCATTTCATTCATTGCAATTATTTAAGAACAGACTAGGAAAAACAACAGACAGACAGGGAATCTGTCAGCTGGGCGACTGCACTAAGTGCAGATCTGTGGTGACTGATTGATTGATTGATTGATTGATTGATTATAAAGATGGTGCAGGTGTCAATATTCTTCTTGTATGAACATTTTTGTTTACAATATGCTTTACGTCGCATCGACACAGTTAAATCTTATGGCAACGATGAGATAGGAAAGGGCTAGGAATGGAAAGAAAGCGACAATAATTAAGGTTCAGCCCCAGCATGTGCCTGGTGTGAAAATAGGAAACCAAGAAAAACCATCTTCAGGCCAAGCTACTCGCAGCTACTCACTCATTAGTGTATTGCGATAGATATCTCTATTAACTGTATTACTTTGGCGATGTACTTACCCGCAGGCACAATGTGGAAGACACAAGGCACATCTTGAGAGCCCAGTTCGTTTCTACCCCAGCAGAGCAACGTGCCATAATCACGTTCGGAATGAGGAGTGTAGCTGGCGATGCTACGACCGCCTCCAGGAGCGGAACTCACGCTGCCAACCTCCAGCGTCTGAACGGCTGAGTTGTTGAAAGACCACCGGAAGAGAGTTGCAGGAGGGTTGGCGTCAACGTCACATATCACTTGTATCTCTTCCAGTCGAGCTGCTCCATAGACTCTCTGCTGTCTTTCACTGCATAGCGGCTCGTCTGGACAGAAATAATAACAATAGTAAGTAATGATCATGGTATATATTTTACAATTTAAAATTTGAAACCAATTCTTAGCCAAGTAGGGGTCCCCATACTTCGAAAAAAGTAAAATTAATCAATATCCTCAATTATGCCGAAAGTTGAAGGGCTGAAGGACCAAGAAAGGTTTCAAATTGTGAGTCTTGGATAGCTCTGTCAAACTAAAAAGGATGAATTTCGAAACTCAGTTCAGACCTAAATGTAGTTCCGGAAAAGACAGCCTGAAATCGCTTGTTTCTTTACTCGTCTTCTTTTTGATTCAAATCCTAACCAAATGAACTTATTTAAATAATTCTTTCTGTAATGAGTTTCTTGGTTCAATAGCTTCGGACATTTCTTAATTTTTTGAAAAATGTTCACACTAAATGTGGTTATAAGGGCTTAAGTAAAACTCTGCATTGACTCGCATTAGCGCTTGTAGTGGTGCTTAGGTTGAACAATGCATTGACTCACATTAGCGCTCGTAGTGGTGCTTAAGTGAAACTCTGCATTGACTCACATTAGCGCTCGTAGTGGTGCTTAAGTTGAACAATGCATTGACTCACATTAGCGCTCATAGTGGTGCTTAAGTTGAACAATGCATTGACTCACATTAGCGCTCGTAGTGGTGCTTAAGTGAAACTCTGCATTGACTCACATTAGCGCTCGTAGTGGTGCTTAAGTTGAATAATGCATTGACTCACATTAGCGCTCGTAGTGGTGCTTAAGTGAAACTCTGCATTGACTCACATTAGCGCTCGTAGTGGTGCTTAAATTGAACAATGCATTGACTCACACTAGCGCTCGTAGTGGTAGAAAATGGCTAACTGCTAATCTAATCGACCGGATAACGATGATTAAGAAAATGATTGTAATTCTTAGGAATAAATAAAGAATATATTCTCATACTCTGCACATGGTTATAGGGGTGTTTAGGGGTTGTAGTAAGGGGAGAGCATATAAGTCTCTGGTAAGACCCCAACTAGAGTATTGTTCCAGGATTACTTGATTCGAGAACTGGAAAACATCTAAAGAAAAGCAGCTCGATTTGTTTTGGATGATTTCCGACAAAAAAGTAGCGTTACAAAAATGTTGCGAAGTTTGGGCTGGGAAAACTGGGAGAAAGGAGACGAGCTGCTCGACTAAGTGGTATGTTCCGAGCTGTCAGCGGAGAGATGGCGTGGAATGACATCAGTAGAATAAGTTTGAGTGGTGTCTTTAAAAGTAGGAGATATCACAATATGAAGATAAAGTTGGAATTCAAGACAACAAACTGGGGCAAATATTCGTTTATAGGAAGGGGAGTTACGGATTGATATAACTTACCGAGGAAGATGTTCAATTAATTTCCTATTTCTTTGAAATCATTCAAGGAAAGGCTGGGAAAACAACAGATAGGGAATCTGCCACCTGGGTGACTGCCCTAAATGCAGATCAGGAGTGACTGATTGATTTTGAATTATTTACCTAAAATTCGTAGCTCATGTCCCTAGGTTGTTTTCAAAAGGGAGTTGCTTGCCTAAACGGCTTGAACTGTGGATTTTTGCTTTAAGCCTCACCGACACAGATAGTTCTTATGGCGATGGTGGTGTAGGAGAGGGTCAGGAGTGGGAAGGAACTGACCGTGGCCTTAATTAAGGTACAGCCCCAGCCTGGTGTGAAAATAGGAAACCACAAAAAACCGCAAAACCACCTTCAGAGCTGCCGAATGGATTTCGAACCCACTATCTTCTGAATGCAAGCTTACAGCCACATGATCCAAACCGCGAAGCCACTCGCTGTGCTTTTACGAAATATTTTGTAGCTTTTGAATTATTGTTGAGTGTTTAATTTTAAGTTTGTTGTTTTACATTATTTTACTTCGCGTGGAACTTTGTTCTTTGTGGCAGCCCAGATTGTCTGCGAAATGGATAGAATTTTGCTTTATATGGCACCGACTCAGACAGGTTTTGACGATGGGATAGGATAGGGCTAGGAGTGGTAAGGAAGCAACCGTGGCCTCAGATAAGGTGTAGCCCCAACATTTTCTGGTGTGAAAATGGGAAACCACGGAAAACCATCTTCAGCGCTGCCGACAGTGTGGTTCGAATCCACTATCTCCCAAACCGCGCAGCCACTTGCTCTGTTTTCGAAATGTTTACACCACTTATACAGAGGTGTGAAAATTATTAGACTCAAAGGAGGAGATACAAATGAAATTGCCTTAGTTTTTTGTCTCTATCCGACGGACAAATAACGAACAACAACAGCGTAATATGACCTCACTGCAGAGAGGATTAGAAGGCTTTTTTGGGCACACAATCTGGTAATTAGAAATTGTATACTACGATCTACTTTACCCTGCTAGGCTGAATGGAATAGACGGTTGAAACGCTGGACTTTCCGTTGTAAACTTTTGCCTTAGCTCATACACGACTCTCTTCCTCTTCGTAAAAAGCATTTCTACTTAGGTGTCTACCTGTACCAGAGTTGTCTCCGACGGGACTGAGCACGTACGATACTAAGGTTATCACTACAAGAAGAGTAGAGTTTCATTGCACTTGTAATACCAACATTCTTCGATCAATCTATTTTCACATTATTTACTTCATAACGCGCTTCCGTTTTAACATGCAGCGATTATGTCAACATGATTATGCATGATTAGACTTGTTCGTTAACAAGGTTACTCTCTAATAAACTCAAGCCTTTATAGATGATATGTGTGAATATTTTAGATAGGTGTAAGGAGGCAAAGGGCATGCAATAAGTAGGACATTTTGAATTTAATGAAACATTTATTGTGTAATTATTTAAAAAATTAAACAAACTACTATCGGTTATACAACAGTCCTGGTTAAGCTGTCGACAAGGTTTCTGTACTCCTTAACAGCTCACTGCGAAGAGGTATCATGCTTCTAAAATTGCGACATTCAAATTAAACAAAACATTGTTTATCAAATTAAGATTTTAAAATATATAATACAAAATGTATGTTTTGCCTTACAAAGAAGTTAATGCAGTTCTTACCTTGTTGTTATTCATGTGTTTTGTTCCTTTCTGAATTATTATCGGGTACTGTAATGAAGGGAAAACTTCCATCCATACACTGTGTACAGTTTACAATCTTCGGATTAGGTCCATCCCAATCATCCGAACCATTTTTACCTCGATGCTTGTAATTACGTCGACAGGTTCTGCATAAAGCTACATCGATTGTCATCTTACTATGGAGAGGAACGATGTCCCAAAAAGCATCTACGAAAGGAGCACCGTACGTAGATAAAAATCCTGGGGGTAAACATTGAATCAGATGTTCTGGCATTTGATATATGGTTCTATGTTTATAGAACATCTTAATAGCCTCACTTACAGTACTTGTGTGAGATAAATAAGATGATGCGTATGTTACACTGGTAGGCGAACAGGATGCACATTCACAGTTTTGTTTGTTATCAAGAATATTGTCTGTAACCGTGTAGTCTTTTTCTTCTTTCTGCTCCATAGTGTACGATATAGAAGCACACATTAATGTTCATGTTAAAGGGCTATACATATTTATAGTCTTGTAACATTATTCGTTAGCGGATGGTAAGTGACATCACTCATATGAATAATAAGACAATAGGCTGTTGTGTTAGCAGGAATATTTTCAGATATTTCAAGTTCTAAATGAATGTCGACAGGAGATTCTTATATTCTTCATGATAAGAGGAGTCTGTAACTACAATCGGTGCTTTATTTTTAAATTCTTTAGGCGAAAATAGTGGACGATCTTCTTTCTGATAATACGATGATTGGAATTTACAAAACATGTCTTAGAGCAACCCAGATTTATTTTTCTCAAAATTAATGGCTATCTTTTCGTAGGGATACGTAATTCCGTTGAGATATAGTCTAATATTTCTTAATTTGCAGTGATCAAACTGGGAGCTATCTTCGTCATGGTTGAATTTTCGATGGGTTTGAAATCCAAAAATAATATACAAAGGCTTTTCGGTAAAACGTGACGTTTTAACAGTCCAGCTATGCTTGTTTGTAGGGGGTAACACAGAATATTCATGCAGCTCCCAACTTCGAAAACGTATTGGTAATGGTGTATCATTTTATACAATCTTGAGCATTCGACGTTTTCTCGATAAGGTAACATTACACGTGGAATCCTCCACAATATACGACGAAGTGTAATTTTCGAGTCTACTGGTGTTTCTGCTGCTTTAAGGGAATTGTAATCACTTAGATCAGGGATCATAATTAGCTCTTGTTTTGCGTTGATTATAATACGTCTAAAATCATCAACGAGCCGAGAATATGTTTTAATGGTAACATACCAGAAAGAGTACCGTCCTGATTAATCATCCAGTTGTTATTAACTTTCGGTCACCATCCTGTCATCCATAAAATATTACTTTCTTCATCACTATAAGAAGAGTAGAGTTTCATTGCACTTGTAATACCAACATTCTTCGATGAATCTATTTCCACATTATTTACTTCATAACGCGCTTCAGAAAGGAGAAAAGCTAGACCATGGTTGTTTAGTTGAGATGTGCGTGGTCCACTTCCATCTGCCTTATCTAGGCGTCCTTCAATATAGAGGTAGCTTTCGTATGATAGGATCTATACATCTTGCTGATTAATGATAACGTGAATTTCAACATTGTTATTGAGTCCAAACGTAAAAGGTTGATACGAATGAAGCTCACTTCGTACTACACCTTCATGAGTTTCTACTGTGTTGATAATATCTAGTATTTCTTCCATTTTGTTCTAGTAGCGTATAACCTAAATCTCGGAGAATCTGATTACGGTCATCTGTTAACTCGTTGAGTCTTCGCAAACATATAGTATGTCTCCGGAATGTACACCGTGTTTTATATATTTTTTAATACTCGTTTAAGATGAAGTTTGTAAGCTACGTAATTGTGTCGATCTAAATTAATAAATTGATTATGTTTATTCACAAGCATAAGAGTAATGTTACTGATGTGTTTTACAGACACAGGATGATAAAGAACTACTGACGGTTTCTCATGAATAGTATATCCACGTTCCTCTGTAATGATAAAGTCGTACAGGACGTGTGAAGGTTGTTGATTACTATCCAAGTCTGTAATAATATTACAAGCGATGTTTACATGATGATCATCGAAGAGTGTTATAGGTTGATCAGACTCGTAACGTACGTTCGGTATGACCTCTCTTGGTGAAATTCCAAACAATGGTCCAATCGAATCAGGCTGTGATTTGAAGTCAATCTTGAATGAGACTTACACATTTATGTGTGATGATGCTCACAGTAATTGAGAACTTGTAATTGTTATTACTCTCAACAGTATACAGTTCAATTAACGTACTTTCAATGTAGTAATGAATATCGTCTACTGAATAACTGCCTGATGGTAGCGTTAGCACATACTAACCGTAATATAATTTGTTTACGCCATCACGCACATTATATATTTTAATGTAGCTTTCAAACGACACAAGTCCAGGACTGTGTGGCTGATGACCGAGTTCGATCTATGGATTAAAGTAGACGGTTGTTTCAGGTCTTTCTCCGTGTATAGCGAACGTTCTTACAGCGTTGGTCATAACGTGCACACTGATGCTCTTTGTCTACTGTCTGGGTTTGATATAAGAACATAAGACATAATCGTCCACACATGCGTGCACTGAATTTTTGCACACGGTTTTTATTGTAGACAATGTATGCACTGTTTCCGAAATAACGTATGAGCTCAAATGGAGGAGGTAAGTCTCCATAGCTATCGAAATACCATACTTTAGATTTACGTTTTACGTAGGCAACGTAATGAGTTCCAGGTTCGCGACTGATGTCTTAAGTTAATTACAGCGCTCTCACGCTCACATGGACGTGCTGATTGTTGATCGCGCATATACACCGCAAAAATAATGAATTCCTAGTTGTTTAGCAAACGTGAAGTTTTCTTCGTGGGTTAGAGCTCGATGTGGCAGTGCATTCAGTTGATGCATTTTGGTGATATGTAGATGCCAAGCCCATTTTTGTATGGCGCTAGATTTATGTGTACGCCTTTGCCTTGTAATGCAATTGTCTCCATTGTCTTGTTATGACATTCACTCTCTTTCAACTGTTGTTTCGCTTCTTCTACAGCCTCAACAGTTCTTGCTACATCACTAGCACCACCCAGCAAAGAACTTAAGCTGCTAGTCCAACAAACAGCGCAGGAAGAAATCCTCCTGGTTTTGGTGCAGGGATTATTCATGCACGTTTAAAAAACATTGCTCTGCACTTTGGAAAACTTCTCGCTCTTGCTGCGCGTAGTACCTTAGTAATAGCTACACGCGGATTGTATTCCCCTCGTGTAGCTTTTCGTGCAGCTTTTACAACTTACTTCCATTCAAATGTTTTAGCTTTCTTCTCCATAACGTTTGGATATCGTTGTTTCCCCATTCTGTACAAGACTTTACTCGTGAGGAGTGAATTATGAACTATCAGTTACCTGTTGTTTCGTTTGATATGTATATATATATATATTACTATTACATACTTCATTATTCAGTTACCATCATTAAGATTATAAAGCAGCAAGACACACTACCTGTTAGTAAAATATTGCCACATTTCTTACCTAGTTCTGGTACAACTACAAAATATCGTCATGGAACGTTGTTTCCTTTTACTATTCGATGTACACGGAAGAAAATGGAAATCGCAACACCCAGAAGAAGTGGTGCTACATTGCTGCAATTGAACGTGCGGGACGTGTGTTCGGTTGTGCTTGGATGATTACACTTTCAGGACCCCCTGACCGCAAGTTTGGACAACAATCAATACAGGATGTGCCCACCACGAGCTGCAATTCATTGATGAATTCGTCGAGGCATGGAGTCAATAAGGCCTTGGATCGCTTCCTGAGGAATTGTGGCGCATGCCTGCTGCACTGCACGGGTCAGTTGTTCAAGAGTTGTGGGTGGCTGAGGACGGTGGCCAGATGTCGACCCATCATGTCCCACACATGCTCAATAGGACTGAAGTCTGCGGATCTGGCGGTCCATTCTAAGGTTGTAATGTGAAGAGCTTTTCTGGAGATGCGTGCAGTGTGAACCCGGGAATTGTCCTGCTGAAACATTCCATTAGCAATGTTCGCCATCATAGGGACAACCACTGGATTGAGTACCCTATCAACATACTGTCGAGCAGTCATAGTGCCCCCAACAAGCACTAATTGTGATTTCACATTAAAGCCAATAACTCCGCAGACCATAATGCTTGGTGTTGGCCCTGTGTGCCTCTCGACAATAATATCTTGGCGGCCCCTCTCCCCCGTACGTCGGCGCACACGATTCCGGCGATCACTGCGGGCAAGACAGAAGCGCGATTCATCACTAAAGACGAACCTATGCAATTCGTCGACCCACGTCAATCTTTTTCGACACCAGGCCAGCCTTACATGTCGCTGTCAGTGGAACACCTTTTGCAGGGACACGGGCTCGTAGGCCAGCTGCACGCAGGGTATTACCAACTGTTTGTTGTGTAACGTGCGGTGCCACAGCTGCTCGAATTTACGCTGCTGTTGCATGGGGTTCCATCCGGGGCCATCCGAATGATGCGGCGATTCTCTCTCACAGTTGTCTGTCGCGCTGCGCCTGTGCCAGGTCTACGAGTGTGGGTACCTTAATTTGACCACTGCTGCCATACACGTTGTACGGTAGATGCCTGTCGGCCAACACGTGCAGCGACAGTCCTTCGCGATAATCCAGCCTCACACAGCCCAATTATCCGAGCCCTCTCAAACGGCGACAGTTGTTGATAGCGTGCTCTTTTCTGTCGTCGAGGCATGTTTGACTGGGAACACTTCACTGCACAGATTGAAGTCAACTGCGCTACACCAGAGTCCGTGTACTGCAGTTGATTCCTCAGCGACCAATCACGTGGGGAGACCTGTAGCAACAATCCAATGGGTCTGAAACTTTGATCGTTTACACACCTACATGGCATTGTTCCATATCTTGAAAATCAACACAAACGACGAATGCCTTCATGGTGTTGCAATTTTCATTTCCTTAAGTGTATTATATCTGGCCCATCGGTATGCGGGAAGACAAATCTTTTACTCACACTCACTACCTCTTTAAATAGCATACGCTTCGAGAATATTTACGTTTTCTCAAAGTCACTCTATCAACCGCTATATACTTTTCTACAAACTGTAATGCACAATCTGATTAAAGATGGATTAAAATATTTTCAATTTTATTCACATGATCAAGTACCACCACCGGATGATGTGCTTCCCAATTTTCTTACGATCTTTGACGATGTAGCAATAGAACAGCAAAACGTTATTCGTGCATACTTTAGTATCGGACGACTTAAATATGTAGATTGCATCTATTTATGTCAAACTTATTCTCGTGTGCCTAAGCAGTTGATACACGACAACGCAAATGTTATTGTGCTTTTTCGGCAAGATGAGCGCAACATGCGGCATGTGTATGATGATCATGTAAAAACTGATATGTCATTCAATGACTTTAAACATATGTGTGCTACATGCTGGTCATCACATCGTTACGGCTTTTTAGTTATTGATAAAGAAAGTGATGTTTATTATGGACGATATCGTATGGGTTTTGATCATTTTATATGCATTAACACACCATTACGGCCACCACTTGATCAAAAGCCACCATATTGTCAACATCCAGCTAAGAGATTACAAAACATAATCCGTGCTCGAAACAATATTCGACGAAAATTTAAAGAGCTTAAACGTATTCAAGCAGACACTGATTTATTTTTGAAAACGCAACGAGGTACTGTCCCCATATAGCCACCAAAATCTGGTGATGCCCCAACTAGCCAGCCACTCAGGCGTGTCCGGTCCTAACCCTCTATGAAAAATTCGAACTTACACCGCTATTTCAGATTTTGGGAACATATACTTCGATAAACAGACACTGTATAATGGGTGAAGCTATCTACTGAATAAGGGGCAACAGTTGATTTAAAACAGATCCTAATTTATTCAAAATAAACACATAAATAGCAAGGCAAATTAAACAAAACAAATTAAACATCCCTGGATTCAATAACTGTAAAATTCATTGCGTATATGAACGTCCAAAGTCCTATATCTAATGAACGAATATACCATCTTACACTCGTGGATTTAATTCTTTAACGTTGACGCAAAACGGAAACTGTGCTTGTATTTTATTTCTCGCTGAATGGCGTGAGTAGCTAAATTTCATGCCCACAAACATTGTGGTGAAATCCTATCCGACCTCTACGTAAATATTTAAGGGATGATTAACACTAACTCTAAAACTTGGAAAAATGAATCGCAAGAATCAATTACTTATGCACAAACAATATTACAAATCAATTATATCATCCCTCACGTGGATTTCAATTTACCACGGACACACATTATTCACAACATAAATTAAACACATGACGCACTCACAACACCTGTAAACATAATGTCAGTCTCACATACAAACCAAAATACATAATATTAACATTCAGCCATGAACACTGTTCGCCTGTCATTCATACCAACGATGACTATCTCTGACATGAACCTAGCATATGCCCTTCCCAGGTCACTTACCGAAAGCACTGTCTAACTCATTAAATAAAACTGTGGGTGATGAATGCGCATGGGCCTTCGTTTATGACAATCCCTGGGGTAATTACAGTAACTGTTCACTTCGCCCGACCACGCTAGCCCTGGCGGAATTTCTACACTCTGGGAGATCACACACGCTCCCTAATCTCTATAACTTGAGGAATTACAAATCTCAATCTCACTATCTCTATAGCTTGAGGAATTACAAATCTCAATCTCACTATCTCTATAGCTTGAGGAATTACACTTCTCAATCTCACTATCTCTATAACTTGAGGAATTACACTTCTCAATCTCACTATCTCTATAGCTTGAGGAATTACAAATCTCAATCTCACTATTACCTTCCCAGGGCCTGTCTGTACATTATAATCAGATTCACATGACTATCGTGTCATTACGATGAAGACTCTATCCACGTTTAGTTAGACCATTCTATAATACGAATACCTGTAAATATGGACTCTTCCTACGACAACAGGAATTATTCCCTGAATTTACATCTTACTAGCTGGTTCATTCCTAGATGCTGAATTTTAACACACCTCAACACACATTTGACGGCCGAACATTTCACTAATTTAATTTAACACTTTGAATTCTCTCGATGATTCTCCTCTTAATTAGGATCGAAGAATTGACAACATGCATGTAACGATCACATTCATTCTCTAGCATACGTAGAAAATCACACATATCCACGCATGTCCTCGTTCGTTTCAAAACATGCATACTACTAGATTACACTAGACCTGACATTATATTTGAGGCTTGTCCGCGCGTTTATTAAGAAAGGAAAACTATCACTGAATGAAATGTAATTATCCACATTAATTTGACCCTTATTTACATTTTATTTCCAAATGACATGCATCCTTACGTTAAACTCCCACACTAAACAAGATGAAATGAGATGAAATGGGTCGATTCATTTACCAATTCTCGCTTTTACTCTTACGTTACTGGCGATTGCCTCTTTGAAAATACAAAATTTTATAAATTAAAACTACTATTTACAAATCCCTGTAAATATCTACGTAAAGTGCTACATGGTTAAAATGGTATGTTTTCTACTCAGCCTTCAGGTCACTCCTTGCTTCGGATCGGACGGCCCCATCCTATTTAGGCCATCATTGTAGTGGGCGTAGGATGTCCAGATCTCAGTTCCGTCTCCCCTGTGGTCCAGCTGTGGTTCTTCATTGTCGCGCCCTCGTCCTGGATAGGTCGCTCCTGAGGCTGCGTCTCCGAAGTATCTCGTACACTGCTGTCTTGTCGGTAGCCTAGTGACACCATAAAATTACGGTCACCTTATGAGCTATGTGTAACTGAGCTCCTGAGTTTGTGTGGCTACTATAGCATCCTAGAATTTGTAATGTTATTAAATTTAGGTGCTAACATTGTCTATTCTCTCCCTCTGCTCACAGTTCATGGGTCTCCCCTCTCGTTCGCGCCGCGGTCGCCCGACAGAACATTTCCCGCACTGCCAATTAACACTGTTCTGTATTTCCGGGACACGATTTGGACTTCGACGTCGGTCAAGCCCCGTTAGTCTCTTTATGCGGTGAACAATAGCCTTCCACCGTCGCGCATGTTCCAATGGACTCGATTGTAAAATGGTAACACTGATTAAAATAACTGTTTCTCTGGTTATTATTTTCTTATAAGTTCAGATAACTGCATTCCCTAACTTTGATTCAGAGTACCTAGACAACTCTCTGACACGAGGTAAAGCGATATCTAAATATTAATACGACATAACAGTGTCTCAATGCATCTGTCTGTAAATACGAACGTCACCAGTCAATATGTAGAGTGTACCAGTGAGACGTTCAAAGTAACACGAACTCGCGTGCCGATCCACAAGTACAAGAGTCTGACAATCTATGAACGAGAAATAAACTGTTTGACGAATGATGCTAAGACCGATAGTACTATGAATTCTGATGTTGATAAGACTACAACTGCGATTACGATACCACTAAGGATTAAAGAGTGCCTTTCCAGGTTCTGCGCGGCTAAATTTATCAACTCGGTTTTCTCCCTCCAGTGTATTCATCATTTTGGTTTCTCTTGCCTTTAACCAATCCTACAGGGATAATTTACATGACGCTTTTCCTCATTGGCTGGTTCGTTGTGATTCCTTGCACTGAATTCAATTCTTCCCCTGTTTGTGCGCGCTTGGGTTAAACTTTCTACTATTGTACGGGCTTGGTCATATTTTCTAGGCCTCCACTTTGTATTTTTGACGTTAGTTCAGATCTGTTGTGAATGTATCACTTGGTTCAATTGCGTTCCTTTTCAATTGTTTTTATGACACTTCCGTCACACTACTTTTTAACCGTGAAGCTGGATATCGAGTGTATTGTTTCCTCCTGGTCAATTGTCTTTCCTCGCTCCCAACCCCCTGTTGTTCTTTCCGGTCAGTCCTCGTGAGAATTTATGGCAGGGTTGGCATTTTAACCTCTTGTCGAAAACACTTGCACGTCAACCCAGGGTTCTTTCTCTGTTCGCTGTATAAGATTTATTTCCTTGTCCATTCTTTAGAGAATAAATATACTTGATGCCAGGATACGCTTTCAATGAGCTCGTATTGAAAACGGGCGCATGTCCCGGGTAGTTCGATTTTAGAAAAATCATGAAATGCAATGAAGGATTTTTCTAAACTATTACACTCTCGTCATAACCGTTCCTTTCCCATGCCTCCTTCTGTTTCCTTCGAAATTCACTGGCTAGTAATAAGTCTTGTTTTTCTTGTTTCAGCCTGGCATTTTCCCTTCGCTCTAATTCCACCAGTTGCTTGCGTACTGCCCATAATTTCTTCCTCTCTTCCGAGACATCCTGCACAAATGGTAGCTCTAACAGTTCCTCTGCTCCTTGACCTATGGGTCCTAGCTTCGATTCCCTTTCCTTGTGAATTTCCTTTCCTTCTCGGAATGCCGTTGTGATTCCTTCTCTTTCTTCCGCTGTCATTAGCTCGGTGTGCATCTCATTGTCTCCTGCGTCGTCTTCTCCATTCCCTTCGGACTCCGAGGTCTCCTCTTCGATCACGTTGAGCTCGTTATCCACTCCATCTTCTTCTTCTTCATCTGGTTCTTGAGCGATTCCAGACTGCTCTGGATTTTCGTCTAGTTCCTCATCCTCTGGTGGATAGTACAACTTGAGATGAGCTGCATTATACACACTTTCCGTTGTTCCGTCCAGGCTTTGGACTCGGTAGGCGTTGTTTCCCAGGTTGTGAACTATCTTGTAGGGACCAATGTATAATCTACAGAATTTCGCGTAGATCTTGGCCGCTACGTCAGACACGGCCGGCCTTCTGATTAACACTAGTTCGCCTACTCGTAAGGGCCGATGGTATCTCTTCCCCCGGACACGTCGTAACCTTCTCTCTGCCTGCCTTTTCAGATATTCAGCTGTGTTTTGTATGCACAGCTCATGTGCTGGTCTCGGGTCGACTGGACATGGTATCCTATTTTGCCACGTACGTACCGGGTACCGATTAAAATGTACAATTGCCGGGACCATCCCTGTGGATTCGTGTACTGTGTTATTGATACATTCACTGATAATGGGAAGTACTTCAACCCATTTGGTGTGTTGGTCTGGACAATATATGCGACAGAATTTCGCTATTTCGGCCATAACGCGTTCACTAGGGTTTCCCTCCGGGTGCCTTATACTAGAGAGCGTATGTTTTATTCCCAGCTCCTCCATGGTCTGTCGAAACACAGCTGATGTAAACTGAGCTCCGTGGTCAGTTAGTAAATACTCGGGCTTCCCTAGTGTTGGAATCACGTGGTTTTTGATTCTGCTAATAACCTGTTTAGACGTGGCCTTCTGTATGGGACTCAGGACTATGAATTTTGAGAAGACGTCCACTGTTACCACGATGAAACGACATCTCCTACGACTCGGGACAGTGGGGCCGAATAAATCCATTGCGAAAAGTTCGCGAGGCTTAGAGGGTAACAATGGTTTCGGGGGTTGCTTTAAAAGAAAGGAATTCGGCTTTACCCGTTGACAAGTATCACATCTCTTAATGACATCTCTGATTGTGTCCCTGAGGTTGGACCATATGAATGTTTCTTTAATTACTGCCAGTGTTTTGTCAATTCCCGCGTGTCCCGTGATACGGTGAGCGTGCTTTACTAAATCTTTCTGATAAGATGTTGGCACGACAATACGGAGTTTTGTATGATCTGGATCGATAAATTTGTGCAGTATACCGTTAAAGTAATGGTAGTGCACTGATAATCTCCGGGCATTTAAGTGTTCTGGGTGTTCGGGTGCTAGTTCTCTCTTGAAGAATTTTATCATCATTCCTGTGAATGGGTCACGTTCCTGTCCTTCCCGGATGTGTTCTAACTTGGTGAGAATTTCCTCATCCTCCGTCGTCAAAGTGATCTGGTAAATGCTCGTTTCTTCTGAATTGGGATTTCGACTTAAGGCATCGGCAAGTAGGTTTTCTTTGCCCGCACAATGCTCCCAGGTGATGTCGAATTGCTGTGCGAACAACCCCCACCTGCTTACTCTTTCATTCGCAATGTCCGTTGTCAGCATGAATGTTAGCGCCTTGTGATCCGTCCTAAGCACAATGGGAAATCCGTATACCGTCCTTTTCCAGTGTTGGAGAGCGGTAATGATGGCAAGCATTTCCAACTCCGTGGCCGTGTATTTCGCTTCATGGGTTCGTAATCTCCTACTCATGAAAGACAGGTAAGTCTTCTTCCGCTCCGGGTTCGATTCTTCCTGATACAAAATCGCCCCTATACCCACGGCTGAAGCATCAGTCTGAATGATAAATGGCTTCTCGTAATCCGGGTATCCTAACTTTATGCTTTCCAAGAGCATTTTCTTCGTTCTTTCGAACGCTACATCGTGCTCTACGCGCCACGCCCAACGATTGTTCTTCCGTAGTAATTCCTGTAGGGGTGCTACCGTCTCGGTGTAGTTAGGACAATGGCTGGAGAAAAACTGCGTTACCCCTAAGAATTGCCTCACATTCTTCACCCTCACAGGTTTAGGGAAATTCTGGATTGCTTCTATCTTCACCGGATTCGGTCGGACGCCTTCCCCGTCGATGACGTGTCCTAAAAACAGCACTTCCTTCTGGCAAAAATTTGATTTATTCAGGTTCACCTTGAAGTTAGCTTCCCTGAGGTTCCTTAGCAATGCACCCACATGTTCTAAGTGTTCTTCTAAGGTGTCAGATGCAACCAAAAGGTCATCAACATACCGCACGGTAAACTCCTTAACCTCGGGAGTAAGATTACTTTCTAGTGCTCGTATCAAAGCGGAACTCGCTGTCTTCAACCCGTACGGAAGACGTCGGAACGTATATGTTTGTTGGTCGAATAAAAATCCCGTCAGAAGCCGTGATTTTTCTTCGAGTTCTATGTGGTGGAACGAGCTGGTCAAATCCATTACTGTGAAATACTTCTTTCCTCTGAACCTCATGAGTATTTCTCGGATAGGGGGTACCCTTTCGTACTCCGGCACCAGTCTTAAGTTGATCTCACGCGAATCCAAACATATGCGCACTGAACCGTCAGCTTTCTTTACTACTACCAATGGGCTGGCGAAAGGGCTCGGGCATTTCTGAATTATGCCGTCCTCTTCCATCTGTTGAATAGCTTTCTTTACCTCCGGGTAAAACTTCGCGG
Source organism: Anabrus simplex (assembly GCF_040414725.1). Lineage (NCBI taxonomy): Eukaryota > Metazoa > Arthropoda > Insecta > Orthoptera > Tettigoniidae > Anabrus > Anabrus simplex. The sequence goes on from NC_090265.1 coordinate 1,755,679,358, forward strand.
GTATCGGGTAAATCTTCTTTTTGAAAGGCTTCCAATCTATGCTCTGTAACGAGTACACGAAATTTTTAATACGGCCGGGTTTCGAATCGAATACCACACTATTATCATCCAGGATCTCTCGTAATTTCTCCTTTCCTTCCGGTGGGATTTTTGCCTCTTCTACCTTAGCTGTCACCGCTGAGATAACTGGGTCACGAGTCTCCTTCTGTAGGGTCGCAATAAAGCCTTCACTCTCACTGTCTTCAAGAATGTCTGCCCCCTTCCACGGCTGGCATGTCTGGCCCTCGTCTGCCATCCTAACCGGCTGTAAAACCATTACGTTCGTCTGGTCGCTTGTCTCGCCCCTCTGCTGCAAGGTCGCTCCTACAATAGAGCCCTCCTTGCGAAACCAGACTTGGTTCGACTGCATGTCAATAGTGGCCTCAAATATCCTCATGAAGTCTGCCCCCAAGATAATGTCATAACTACATTTTGAGAGTACAATAAATGTGTGTTCGAATACGTCTTTGCCAATTTTGACTTGTAAATAAGCTTGCTCTTTACAGACCATAGATTTATCTGGTAAGATACCCTTGAGTTTTAGGTTCGATGTCGGTAAGATAGGGATCCGAACTTCCTTCTTAAGTTGATTAAGTAACGTCTGCGTGACTATGCTCACTGACGCGCCTGTGTCAATCAGGCTCGGGACGACTGTCTGGTTAATTGTAACCGAGATGACGGGTAATGTGCGGCTGATGACCGGTCTTCCATTCACGCTTTCCTCTATTAAATCTTCTGGAGAAACCACCCATGAGTCAATTTGTGCGATGACCCAGCTGTCATCCCTTGGGTTCATAGGGTGTTCCCAGACTATCTCCTCATTTAAGCTGAGTAATTTTTTTTTTTAGACGGCAGACCGTCGTAGCTGGTAGCGAGGGGATCTAGATTACTTGACCTGGCTCGCTGTCTTTCCCGCTGGCGTTCTAAGCTGGCGGCCCCTTCTTCCTGATCGCCATTTCGAGGCTCCAGTATTGCCTCTTTCCATTTATCGCTTTCCCTTTGAGCTTTCTCTAGCTCGTTCAAGTAGCGCTCTGATTCGCGGTGTCGCTCCTCTAGGTTACTTCTGAAGTCCTGTGGTTCGTGTCTCTCCCGCCTTCTATAGTTTGGTCGCTGGTTCTGGTAATACCTTCGTGACTGGTACGGGTATCCCTGAGCTCCTTGCCCCTTTCCTGGCCTCCATCTCTCTCTATCGTTTCCTCGTCTCGGGTTTCGGTCATTCCAGCGTCCATTCTCTGGTTCCCACGGGCTTCGTTCGTAATATCTGTTCCTGGCTCTTGGTCGCCACGTATTTTCTTCCCTCTCTCGAGTGTCAGTACCTTGATCTCTGGCTCCTGGGCGACTATCATTTCCCACAGCCTCAATTGTACTGACGAGGTGTTCAGGTTGCTTATTTCCTCGATGTGGAACGTGGTTTGTCGTTTGGTCGAGATGCCTTAGTGTGGCTTCGGCTTCGACTAGGGTTTTCACGTTCGCCGCGACCATAATTCGTTGCACCTCCACCGGTAATTGTTTTTCAATTGCGCTTATAAGCTCCTGCTCGGAAGGGGCATTGTCTAGTTCCCTTAGACGTTGAAGCTGAACCGTGAAGTAATCTGCATAACGTGTAGGCGAATTGGTCGAATATTTACGTGAGTAAAGCTCCAATCGTAATAGCTGCTGTGCCTCCACGTTCCAGTACTTGTTTAGGAACGCTGATTTAAACTCCTCATAGCTTCCGAATGAATATGAGAATGCTCTAAACCAATTTAAGGCCATTCCGTCCAGCGATTTCTCGACCGCTTTTAATTGTCTCTCCGGTGGGATTCGGTTCTCGCTTATGTAGTCTTGAAGTTCCCTAAGAAAAGCCTTTGGCGTGTAATTTGATTGACCCGTAAATTTCCTAGGCCTGTCATCACTGGTTCTAATAATGTTAATTATCGGAGTAGAGACTTGGGCATTTCGAGGCTGGTTTATACCCTCTCCATTACTGTGGATGCTACTTTGGTCTGGGATGGTTTCATCGGCCATGAGTCCTGTCTTTGTTGTGTCATTTCTCGGGTCTGGCGCTAAGAAATACGCGTGTTGACTCGCGTTCTTCTGGTATAGTAACGACCGATCCTCTCCTACTCTTAGCTGCGACAGTTCTCTCTGCAGATTCAAGATCATTCCCGCGTGAGTTCCAAAGTCCCTTTTCATTTCCTGAACCTGATTATTAGTGGTTTCTACTCTCGTCTCCATCTTCTTATGGCGCTCTCCCCAATTCACGACTTCTTCCGCTAATTCAATTCCATTTTTGTGAATGACTTCCTGTCCAGACTCAATCTTTTCTATGATACTCTTTTGTATCGATTCTAGCTCACTCTGGATTTCTGCCTTTCCTATCTTCACTTCTTCCTCTATTTTCCGATGAATTTCATCACGTTCATTCTTTCTTTCTTCATCTCGTATCTGGAATTCTTCCCTCGTCTTTTTGGTGCTTTCGTCATTCATAATTTTTACCGCTTCGATCTCCTCCGATAATTCAGCCTTAAATGTACCGAAGCGTTCTCCGACATCTTCTGACATTTTTACGAGTGACTCCTGCACTTCTCTCCGAAGGTTATCTACCTCGTTTCGAGTTGAATTCATCTCTTCCCGTATCGTACTTAATTCCCTGCTTATTCGCTTTACCTCGGTCCGCGTCTCATTTCCTTCGCTTTTCATTTCGTTGCGCACTTGGTCTACCTGCTCTTTGACTTGCGCGATGTGTGTGCTAACAATCTGAGTTATTTGCTCGCTCGTGTCGTGACTATTTATCGCGATTTGTTCGCTCACGTCCTTACTGTGCTGCGCGATCTGTTCACTCGTGATTTTACTGTTCTGCGCGATCTGTTCGCTCACGTCCTTCCTACTCTCACTACATTCTAACGTCACCTTCTCTAATTGAAGACGCATCTCTTCTCGAAACTGTCCCATCAGCTCGCGTATCTCCTCCACTGTTGCCATGTTCAACCAACTCTAATAACATTGGGATATGTCCGACCCTCAGCTCGGCGTAACCATTTATATTCGAGCGATAAAATACAAGACTTCCTTCCTTCCTTTAATTTGTTCTCCGGTGTCCAGCTTATTTAAATTTGAGAATTCGTGTGATCGCAACTCACAGCATTTACTTTCGATAAAACCTCTACAAACAGGTTATGCACAAGCCGGCATTTTCAATTTAACACTTAACCAAACCTCCTGTTGCCCTTACTATAAATAGTAATAATAATAATAATAATAATCCTAGTCCTTAGGTCTGTCTGTTATTTTGGGCGCCGAACCAACTGTTCGTCGTGCCCCAATAGCTAAACCCTACAATGCCGCTATCGGAATGGACGTCACCTGTCCTTACCTACTAAGGCACTTTCCGATTTCTGACCTCCCGATTAGGTGTAATAAGTATAAACATGACATTCGGTCATCCTAACTTTCCCTGAATATCCACGACCGTTAACTCTTTCATCTGGCCTAACTGACAATTGAATGTTCAATTACCCTTCGGTTCACTTCACGTGTATCTCCGACGGGTTACGGGACTCTACCCTTTCTATCGCACACTATTAATTACTCCTAGCCTCTACAACATAGGTAGGTCATCTCTTTCGCATGGCGTGGATAATTTCCTATAATTTACGATGCCACAACGATTGTTCCAAAATTCTCTAATGATTAATCTCCGCGCGTGTACTACTTTTTAGCTCGTTGTGGGTCTCTACCTTTATAAATAGACGCCAACAGTGAACACAATCTCATCTTATGGTCACAGTGCGCCTTACATTCTCCTAGCTTATCTAATATTGCGGCAATAACTACTAATGACGTGGCTCACTAACACTGCCGAAATGTAGCCTATTATACGATCAAACAAAGCGGTAATCCGTCAAATAAAGCCCCACAAGTTGGGATAAGCCAATTATATGTCCCCATATAGCCACCAAAATCTGGTGATGCCCCAACTAGCCAGCCACTCAGGCGTGTCCGGTCCTAACCCTCTATGAAAAATTCGAACTTACACCGCTATTTCAGATTTTGGGAACATATACTTCGATAAACAGACACTGTATAATGGGTGAAGCTATCTACTGAATAAGGGGCAACAGTTGATTTAAAACAGATCCTAATTTATTCAAAATAAACACATAAATAGCAAGGCAAATTAAACAAAACAAATTAAACATCCCTGGATTCAATAACTGTAAAATTCATTGCGTATATGAACGTCCAAAGTCCTATATCTAATGAACGAATATACCATCTTACACTCGTGGATTTAATTCTTTAACGTTGACGCAAAACGGAAACTGTGCTTGTATTTTATTTCTCGCTGAATGGCGTGAGTAGCTAAATTTCATGCCCACAAACATTGTGGTGAAATCCTATCCGACCTCTACGTAAATATTTAAGGGATGATTAACACTAACTCTAAAACTTGGAAAAATGAATCGCAAGAATCAATTACTTATGCACAAACAATATTACAAATCAATTATATCATCCCTCACGTGGATTTCAATTTACCACGGACACACATTATTCACAACATAAATTAAACACATGACGCACTCACAACACCTGTAAACATAATGTCAGTCTCACATACAAACCAAAATACATAATATTAACATTCAGCCATGAACACTGTTCGCCTGTCATTCATACCAACGATGACTATCTCTGACATGAACCTAGCATATGCCCTTCCCAGGTCACTTACCGAAAGCACTGTCTAACTCATTAAATAAAACTGTGGGTGATGAATGCGCATGGGCCTTCGTTTATGACAATCCCTGGGGTAATTACAGTAACTGTTCACTTCGCCCGACCACGCTAGCCCTGGCGGAATTTCTACACTCTGGGAGATCACACACGCTCCCTAATCTCTATAACTTGAGGAATTACAAATCTCAATCTCACTATCTCTATAGCTTGAGGAATTACAAATCTCAATCTCACTATCTCTATAGCTTGAGGAATTACACTTCTCAATCTCACTATCTCTATAACTTGAGGAATTACACTTCTCAATCTCACTATCTCTATAGCTTGAGGAATTACAAATCTCAATCTCACTATTACCTTCCCAGGGCCTGTCTGTACATTATAATCAGATTCACATGACTATCGTGTCATTACGATGAAGACTCTATCCACGTTTAGTTAGACCATTCTATAATACGAATACCTGTAAATATGGACTCTTCCTACGACAACAGGAATTATTCCCTGAATTTACATCTTACTAGCTGGTTCATTCCTAGATGCTGAATTTTAACACACCTCAACACACATTTGACGGCCGAACATTTCACTAATTTAATTTAACACTTTGAATTCTCTCGATGATTCTCCTCTTAATTAGGATCGAAGAATTGACAACATGCATGTAACGATCACATTCATTCTCTAGCATACGTAGAAAATCACACATATCCACGCATGTCCTCGTTCGTTTCAAAACATGCATACTACTAGATTACACTAGACCTGACATTATATTTGAGGCTTGTCCGCGCGTTTATTAAGAAAGGAAAACTATCACTGAATGAAATGTAATTATCCACATTAATTTGACCCTTATTTACATTTTATTTCCAAATGACATGCATCCTTACGTTAAACTCCCACACTAAACAAGATGAAATGAGATGAAATGGGTCGATTCATTTACCAATTCTCGCTTTTACTCTTACGTTACTGGCGATTGCCTCTTTGAAAATACAAAATTTTATAAATTAAAACTACTATTTACAAATCCCTGTAAATATCTACGTAAAGTGCTACATGGTTAAAATGGTATGTTTTCTACTCAGCCTTCAGGTCACTCCTTGCTTCGGATCGGACGGCCCCATCCTATTTAGGCCATCATTGTAGTGGGCGTAGGATGTCCAGATCTCAGTTCCGTCTCCCCTGTGGTCCAGCTGTGGTTCTTCATTGTCGCGCCCTCGTCCTGGATAGGTCGCTCCTGAGGCTGCGTCTCCGAAGTATCTCGTACACTGCTGTCTTGTCGGTAGCCTAGTGACACCATAAAATTACGGTCACCTTATGAGCTATGTGTAACTGAGCTCCTGAGTTTGTGTGGCTACTATAGCATCCTAGAATTTGTAATGTTATTAAATTTAGGTGCTAACATTGTCTATTCTCTCCCTCTGCTCACAGTTCATGGGTCTCCCCTCTCGTTCGCGCCGCGGTCGCCCGACAGAACATTTCCCGCACTGCCAATTAACACTGTTCTGTATTTCCGGGACACGATTTGGACTTCGACGTCGGTCAAGCCCCGTTAGTCTCTTTATGCGGTGAACAATAGCCTTCCACCGTCGCGCATGTTCCAATGGACTCGATTGTAAAATGGTAACACTGATTAAAATAACTGTTTCTCTGGTTATTATTTTCTTATAAGTTCAGATAACTGCATTCCCTAACTTTGATTCAGAGTACCTAGACAACTCTCTGACACGAGGTAAAGCGATATCTAAATATTAATACGACATAACAGTGTCTCAATGCATCTGTCTGTAAATACGAACGTCACCAGTCAATATGTAGAGTGTACCAGTGAGACGTTCAAAGTAACACGAACTCGCGTGCCGATCCACAAGTACAAGAGTCTGACAATCTATGAACGAGAAATAAACTGTTTGACGAATGATGCTAAGACCGATAGTACTATGAATTCTGATGTTGATAAGACTACAACTGCGATTACGATACCACTAAGGATTAAAGAGTGCCTTTCCAGGTTCTGCGCGGCTAAATTTATCAACTCGGTTTTCTCCCTCCAGTGTATTCATCATTTTGGTTTCTCTTGCCTTTAACCAATCCTACAGGGATAATTTACATGACGCTTTTCCTCATTGGCTGGTTCGTTGTGATTCCTTGCACTGAATTCAATTCTTCCCCTGTTTGTGCGCGCTTGGGTTAAACTTTCTACTATTGTACGGGCTTGGTCATATTTTCTAGGCCTCCACTTTGTATTTTTGACGTTAGTTCAGATCTGTTGTGAATGTATCACTTGGTTCAATTGCGTTCCTTTTCAATTGTTTTTATGACACTTCCGTCACACTACTTTTTAACCGTGAAGCTGGATATCGAGTGTATTGTTTCCTCCTGGTCAATTGTCTTTCCTCGCTCCCAACCCCCTGTTGTTCTTTCCGGTCAGTCCTCGTGAGAATTTATGGCAGGGTTGGCATTTTAACCTCTTGTCGAAAACACTTGCACGTCAACCCAGGGTTCTTTCTCTGTTCGCTGTATAAGATTTATTTCCTTGTCCATTCTTTAGAGAATAAATATACTTGATGCCAGGATACGCTTTCAATGAGCTCGTATTGAAAACGGGCGCAGTACACCACAGAAATAATTTTTCTACTTCATTGCACCAGTCTACTACAAGTTTTGTTTCTATGCAATCATCTTATAATAAGGAGAAGTATGAACAAGATAAACATGAAGATGAAGAGAAGCATGAACAAGAAAAGCATAAAGAAGAAGAGAAGGGGATGAGGATAGGGATAAAGAAGAGGATGAGGAAGAAGAACTGAAAAATGCTTAACATCTAAGCATAAAGTTTTTAACTACAGATGTTATTGCTGAAGCACGTACTACATCAACACAAGATCTACCTTCTTTGTCTGAAGTTATGATCACGCCAGAGCATCATAACCAGTTTAAGACTTTTATTCTAAATACCTATGGATCTCTCTTTGCTCCTTATATAGAAAAACTCTTTACAGGACAAACTAACACAACCTACGATATTCGCTATGAATACGAATGTTTTTGGATAGGCAATGCTAATGTTAATGTTAATAATACAGAGTCATCGTAAAAGGTGTTACCTTTACGCCTATTAAAGTACTCTTAGAACTTCTTTTCTCACGAATACCTGACAAGGATATAATTTTGCAAGGTGATCTTAAAATATAAAGCAATACTTTTTGCTACTGCCGCAACACGACGTATTTACAAGAGGACAGAAGCTGTAAATGCAAATAAGATTTACAAGTATCGGGACTTTATTTCTAAGCTGTTTCCGTCACGTCAACCCATTGCACGTGGTCTTAATATTATCTACAATCCTTTGTTGCCACATGTAGACGTAAGATACTGGAATGACCCTAAGTTATTCGTTGAACGATTACAACTTCTAGGAGCTTCGCAAGAGGCTGGTCTCACAGGTCACAAATTAGAAATTCTAGAAATAGAGAGATAATTACGTCATGCGGGCATTATTCAGTAATGGCTCGTTAAGATATGACCTCGCCTGTGAAGGTAAGCATCGTACACGAGTTACATAAACCAGCACGTCACACCTTCTGTCGCAAGCTCGTTATTACACGCGGGAAAGATGATCGCTGGCAAGCAGACTTAGTAGAAATAATTCCATATGCCTCTAGTAATAAGGGGAATAAGTATCTACTTACTGTCATGGATGTGTACCCTAAATATGCTTTTGCATAACCTGTGAGTTCTAAGACAGCAGCTCAACTCAAAGACGCATTTAAACGTATAATTGAACAATCGAAACGCTGGCCAAGACTTCTTCAAACCGATCAAGGTAAAGAGTTTTACACGAAAGATTTTTCTTCTTACCTCATTTTACTTGGCATTTACAGTATCACTACTCTACGTTCAGCTATCTAAAGGCATGTGTGTATAACGCTTTAATCATACACTCAAAACAATGATGTGGCGAGAATTTACAGCTGAAGGTTCTTATCGTTGGATTGAATTGATACCTAGACTCGTGTCTACCTACGATACACCTCATAGTACTATTGGCACAAAGCCACGTCTTGTTGCTAAGAATACACCAGGTTTAGATGCTATTCATCTTGTAATCAAAATTGCTGATCCGCGTCGCCATCGCTTTAAAAAGGTGATTTTGTTCGCATCAGAAAACACAAGTCTATCTTTGTAAAAGTATACACCCCTAACTGGAGCACAGACATTTTTTAAATCAGAAGTGTTAAGCTTACTAATCCAGTTTCGTATTTAATTCGCGATCTCAGAGGACAGCCCATTGAAGGAGGATTCTACATCGAAGAACTGCAGAACACAAAATATCCTGATCACTATTTAATCGAACGTGTTATTCGACGTGAAAATAAAGTGTATGTCAAATGGCTTGGTTTTAATACCAACTTCAATTCATGGATTAATAAAGAGCATGTAATTTAAAACTTGAGTTGTTTTTATTCTTGAACCTCTACCTGTCCTTTCTTCCACGTCATAAGACAAGAAGAAACTTGCAAGTCAACATTATTACTACTAGTTAATTTAGAACATGCTGTAGGGTAGGATTAACATTAAAATTTAAACAACACCTGCAATATGTTTCACAATTCGTATTTATTTAGAATATATACATTTTTATTTCTTCAAGTAAATCTGTTCTCTCCTTTCTTACATAGATTATTTCTACTGTCTTCGCTGTTCGATGCTACTGCCCAATAACAGTTTTCCTTTCATTGCACCGAGAACGTCAAGTGCTGCTATCTTCTCAGTAACTGAAGCATTAGGAGACGACACATGCTCCATAGCTTTACGAAGCAGATTTTCATCAGCTGCACGCCTTAGTTCAGGATTGTTTTGAACATAAGCAATGTCATACTCTTTCCAGGCAGCATCTAACATATTTATACCACGATAACCACGTGGAAACGGACCTCATGTCGTGTTCCAGGGCCGAAGTAATGGTAACTAGGAAAATAAATCTCAAAAGGAAGAAGATCAATTACCTTATTGATGAGTCCATGCCCAGCATGCTTCCTCACCTTTCTCCCAGCACGTTTCTTCACCTTTTTCTGCGAAAACTTGCTTATGCTTTTCGCAGCCATGGTAAGTGTTTATAAGCGAAGATAACTCGTTAGTTTTAGGTCCGTGATGCAGTTTAATCAGTTGACATGTACGGCACTGTCTCACTGAAGGTCTCCTAGCTAAACTGACTTGTTAATGATGTAAACTACGCGTGTGAAGCTCTGACAAAACAGGATCATGAGTCCACTCGTATGGCACCTTATCCCAGATCTTCTTTACAGCATTCGCAGCTACATTAACCAAAACATGCCTTTGGTAATGCATTCAACTCTTCTTCAGTAAAAGTGTTTAGTTTCTTTTTGCAAGCATACAACTTTGCGATTGCCTTTTCAACTGCGTTACACTTAGTATCAGATAGAAATGGCATGATGTCTTTGCTCTACAAATGTTTCTTTCACCCTGACGTAATTTCGACACTGCAATTTACATATGTTTTTCACCTCCCGGCGTGCACTGCAACACAACCAATCAAAGAGTATGCACACATTTCGTAAAGTCTGTTTAATTATTTCTCCACTATGCTTCTTGTGAAGAGTTTTAAATGATGGACATCCTAATTCATGCATGTCAATAATTTCACATGTTGCTGGTAGTTATTCACGCAACCATTCCTTCTTTTCACAACCCTTTAAAAACAAGATATTCCCACTGCAGACCTATTTTTTCTCTCCATTGTGTCTGGTTTGTGTCTTCATCTGTTTGCAATTCCTAAGGGAAAGTTGGGCTAAATACTAAACTGACGAGTTTTGGCGCCCACAACACAATGCAATCCAACGCAGCCACCTCCATTAACACAAATTTGTTGCCGTTCACTTCAAAGACTTGTACATCAACTATTAATGTTCTTGTCGTGATGGAATAAAGCGCTCTATTCTCTATCACTGTATCTCAGAGACTAAAGAAAACTCACACTTATAACATCTATCAAGGCATCAGTTCACTAGAGAGTGACCTTGATAACGAACAAGTCTAAACATGCATAACCATGTCGACGTAATCGCTGCATGTTGAAACGTAATTTTTGAATGGCCTGCGTTTATTATGTCACAGATCTGTCACTACTCCAAGGGGATGACTAGGCTAGATGAAAAGGAGGAGGGAAGGACACCTGACCGTAAAACTGGGCGCAAGATCGCGGCTGTGTAGTTAGGTCCCTCCAGAATGGCGTAAGGAGGGAAGGACATCTGTCCCTAAAACTGGGCCCTAGATGTCGACGGTGTAATTAGGTCCCTCCTGAAATAGCGTCTGTGTGGAGGGAAGGGTATCTATCCGTAAAACTGGGCCAAAGCTGGCGACCGTGTAGTTAGTCCCATCCAAACTCTCGTCTGTGAGAAGAGAAAGACACGTGACCGTAAAACTGAGCCCAGGATGGTGACTGTGTAATTAGATCCCTCCAAGAATTGCGAGGAGAAGGGCATCTGACCGTAAAACCAGGCCAAGATGGCGACGATGTAGTTAGGCCCTCTAAAATGGTGACGGGAAGTGCATCTGACCGTAGCACTGGGCATTGTGTAGTTAGGCCCTCCAAAATGGCGCTGGGACTGGTATCTGACTGTACAATTAGGCTCTGTGTAGTTAGGCCCCTCCGTGAGTTTAGGCATGCTCTCTTACGCGAATCCCCATTTCCCTGCTGGTCAACATGGCATCGCGAGTAACCCCATATCCCTACTACTCAAAATAACGTCGGGAAGGGCATCTGGCCGTAAAAGTGAGGTTATGTCCCCATCCAAGATGGCGACTGTTCGCGTCGGGAAGGGCATTTATCCTTAAAATTTAGGTTGGGACCCTCCAAGGTAGCGACTGTGAGGTTAACCATGCTCTGTTATGCAAAATTCGGCGGGGACAGTATGTATGTATGCTAGGGGTCAGTGACCTTTCCAGGGGTCAATGACCTCGTGGAAAAATGCTGACTCAGCGCTGAATCAGCACTCATTGTTTCTGAATCCCCTTGCTACACTACTCCCTGGCCTTGTGACATGGCGCATTATCTCGTTGAAAAATGCCACTGCCGCTGAGAAACATGGTCGTCATGAAAGGGTGTACGTGGTGTGCAACCAGTGCACGATACTTCTCGGCCATCATGATGCCTCGCACGGGCTCCACTGGACCCACGGATGCCCACGTTAATATTCCCCAGAACATATTGAGCCTCTGCCAGCATGTCTCCGTCCCGCAATACAGGTGTCAAGGAGCTGTTCCACTGGAAGACGACGGATTCACACCCTCCCATCGGTATGATGAAGAAGGTATCGGGATTCATCAGACCATGCAACGCTCTACCACTTCGCCAACGTCCAGTGACGATGGTCGTGTGCCCATTTGAGTCGTAGTTGCCGATGTCGTGGTGTTAACATTGGCACACGCACGGGTCGTCGGCTGCGGAGGTTCATCCTTAGAAGTGTTCGGTGCGCTGTGTGTTCAGACACACTTGTACTCTGCCCAGTATTAAAGTCTGATGATACTGTAGTTCCGTCAGAGTTCGTCGCCTGTCCTGTTTTACCAGTCTACCCAGCCTACGACGTCCGGCATCTGTAATGACGGGTGGTCGCCCAATCCCTCGACGTTTAGACGTGGTTTCGCATTGGTTTCGCCATTTGTTGAAGACACTCAACTCAATACTCCTCGAACACCCGACAATTCATGCAGTTTCCGAAATGCTCGTGCCGAGTCTCCGGGCTATCACAATCTGTCCTCGGTCAAACTCAGATAGATTGCGCGCCTTCCCCATTCTACACACGGGCAGCACGCTCACTGATACTACATGTATGGTGCGTGTGTCTGACTAGCAGTCGTTCCTCGTCAGGTGACGCTGCTATCGCCTAGACGGGTTAATATCGATAGTAAATAGGTGGTCATAATTTATGGCTGATCATTGTAAATAAATAAATAAATAAATAAATAAATAAATAAATAAATAAATAAATAAAAGTTCACACTTTGACGAGGATTGAGATTTAGGGAATTTATGCATAATATAGAAAGGATTCGCTTTAATATTTATAAAACAAACCTCTTTTCTGAAAAAGTGAAGCAAGATATAGTGCAAAGCGAATTTTAAGAGCGAGAAAGAAGCACGCGCCGATTATATTAATAATGAAAGACGAGACACGTTGAAGAAGTTGGCAGCAAAGTTTTATTTTTTTGCTGTTCAGTTTTACTCCGAGGAACGATAAAGTTCTACGGACGAGAGGCGAAAATTATGAAGAGGAAATGAAGAAAAAGGAAAGCAAACCATGAAGAAGTGGGTGAAAGTTAAAAAAGAAGTAGTTGGGAGCTGCTTATATTTTGAAGCTGCAGCTGAGTCTGTTAACTTTCACTAGCTGAACTTCAAAAACTGCTTAGAAAGCGGATCTGCTGAATGTAATCATTATATCGATATTTAATTCAATACTTTTTATTCTCATAAATGTGAAATTATCAACGAGATGTAATATTAAACACAAGAATATTTTCTAAAACCCTTATTTGTTTCAGAATGCGCAGTAAAGTTAAAAAGCAATTATAACGATTAAAAGTCTTTTGTTAGTGTTTGTTTGTTGTTGTTGTTTGAGTCATCAGTCCAAAGACTGGTTTGATGTAGCCCTCCATGCCATCCTATCCTGTGTTATCCATTTTCGCACCAGGCAATTGCTGGGGCTGTTCCTAAATTAAGGCCACGACCGCTTCTTTCCCACTCCAAGCCCTTTCCTATCCCATCGTCGCTATTAGACGTATCTGTGTCAGAGTGACGTAATGCAACTTGTAAAAAATTAAATAAAATGATAGGGAATCTGCCACGTGGGTGGCATCCTTAAATGCAGATCATTGATGATTGATTGATCAGCTGAGAGTGTTCAGCGTGCAGGATATCACTTTCTATCATCAGGGAAAGCATGAACTAATTTTACAGTATGGCAGGTGCTTGAATAATATTGGTGATTATGTCGGAACATTGAGGACTGATGCCGAAATAAAGTAGTATTCTTTATAATAATCCATATTTACCTTTTCACTTACAAAACATTAATGTCTTGACTTACTCTATGATAAATCTATTTATAAAATCCCTATTCCGTCTATCTTCCACTGTCATATTGAGGCAGTGAAGTTGTAAATATTGGTTTTAGCTGAAACTAGCACCAGATATAGGCTGCTATCTCCTTTTTTATAGGAAGTCATGAACCTCTCACGTCTACGATATTTGTACTAAAAGGACCTATGTTTTTTACAATGAAGTGACAGTGTCACATTCGCCATGTGACTCCTATCAGTGTTACAACTATACCTTCTCTGCTTTCTATATATCGAGCGAGATGGCCATGCGGTTAGGGGTGCGCAGCTATGAGCATGCATTCGGGAGATCGTGGGTTCGAATCCCACCGTCGGCAGCCCTAAAGATGCTTTTCTGTGGTTTCCCATTTTCACACCAGGAAAATGCAGGGATTGTACCTCAATTAAGGCCACGGATGTTATCTTCCGAATTCTAGCCCTTTCGCATCTTTCCGTCGCCGAAAACGTTCGATGCGTCAGTGAGACGTTAAACAAGAAACAAAAATATCTGCTTTCTATCATCTTCCATCCCCCCGCGGGTGGGGGCGAAAGAATAACACCCACGGTATCCCCTGCCTGTCATAATAGGCGAGGTGCTCTTAACTTAGGGGCATGGGGTGGCCCTCAGCTGAGCCCCGCCATTGCTTCCACTTATTTGTGCCAGGCTCCTCACTTTCATCTATCCTATCGGACTTAACGTGGTAAACTCTTGTTCTTTTCCGGCCCCGACGGTATTAGGTTTCTGAATCCTAGGGAGTCTTCATTTTCACGCCCTTCGCGGCCCTTGTCTTTCTTTGGCTGATATCTGCATTTTTAGAAATGTCGGACCCCTTTTATTTTTCTCGCTGATTAACGTTATGTAGAGGATGGTTGCCTAGTTCTACTTACTCTTAAAACAATAATCGCCATCACCACTCTATCATCTTCCACAGAAATACTGAAAAAGCGAGAACGTGTGGAATAGGCTACTGAAACTGGCACTAGGAACTGATTATAATTCTGAGCAATCGAATGATGCCATTCGTATTTGAAGTGTATGCCTTTGCTAGCAAGACCTAGTGTTTACAGTGTTTATATTGTTCTGTGGTGCACTATGTCTTCTGGTATAGGCTAGAGCAATTTCGTTACTTTCATTGATCTGTCTCAGTCTCATCCTTGGCTTTGACAATATGAAAGTGATCGAGGTATGAGCGATACTAGTAATGCCATTCCTTATGCAGCCAGTCCCTGTTATAAATGGTGTGAAAATGTTACTCATATGGCCGGTTGGTACAGGCATTTCAGTGGGCTTGGCAGAACTGAGCTATAATAGCAACTTCTGGCACAGTGAGGAAAGCAACGGAATACTACCCCACTCTTCATTTCCGTAGTACGCCTCTTCTGGGTCAATCTAACGGTTGATGGCGGAGTTGTTCAGGTCCAAACCAGACTCCGGGCACTCAACATACATTTTTGAAGTGTATAGTGTAAATTATCTTCTATTAGTGGGTGAGTGAATGATCTTCACGATAGAACTGTTAATCCATCTCATGTCAAGTAACAATGAATTACAATCAGTCAGCAATGAACCCTCAGTGAACACGAAGTTCGTATTTAACCAAGAGGGCAAACGTTCCCTCCTCTAAGTTAACACCTCCCTTTAACCACTTCACGATTTTTCACCTCTTCAGCACGTTCAAATATCCTCGCCAGAGGGAGTACGTTGCTCGTTAAGTGCCCCGCCCCATCCTTTCAGGGTGGGAAATAAAAACTTGTTAGTAGTAGAACTCTTATCACTGAGAGGGATATCTAACAAATTTTGATCGTGAGTTGCTTCATAGTATATATTTACATGAAAGAGACATGATTCGGTTGAGGTGGAATTCTTGGTTCTTTCATGATAAAATACCTTTATATCAGGAACGTGAGATTGTCATTTTGTTGCATATAGCAATATTAACTTCATCTACTGGTATACAGCTCAGCCCCTACTACGTGCTTTCAAGTTTTCTATACTAATATTATAAAGAGGAAATATGTGTATATTTGTTTGTAACGGATAGACTCAAAAACTACTGAGCCGATTTTAAAAATTACTTCACCTATAGAAAGCTACATTGCCAGTGAGTAACATAGGCTGTATTTTATTTTCAACATAATTTGAGGTGCGGGTGCACAGGGGGAGATGTAAAAATAATGGGCTAATATAGGTAAAATATCGAATTAGTCGTACAAGGACGAGACAAAGCTCAATTTAATCCTCTTGACGCAAAGAACAAAACTCGGTAAGTCCTACGGGCCCGAAAACCATGTTTTAAGGCCCTAAAACCAACCGTTACGGAGATATTGGCACCATGCTACCCCTGCTCTAGGAATCGGATAAAGTAATGAACTGCCGTAACCATGGCAACGTCAGCTCCAGGATTCTAGAGCAGCGAAATTATCTACAACTAGCAGAAGTACCCGTTCTTCGTACGGGTTATCATAAACTGACTTTAGTTACTCATACTATCGGTGAGACTGACTTTATTAGATATTTATATCACTGCTGTATTTACTTAAGTACGTAGAAATTATTGTCATGTTTGGAATTATAGTGTAAGTATCTTCTCCTTTTCTTCATGGGGGCCTCTAAATATTAGTTCCTAATTAGTGTCGACCTCTAAGATCTTTTGCTACCATGTTTTTCCTTCATTCCCATCTAGATATACCTGCTCCCTTCACAAAGCTGCAGGTTTAGTGTAAGTATACTTCCGCTAGATAGTACCACAAAAAGCCTATAAATACTATTGAATGTATTTGTTTGATCCGACATTTCATAACTATTACAAATGATAAAGGAAATACGCGATGCATAAAAGAAACTATAATTATCGAGAACTACAATTCTCAGGGCTAGTCACTCAGGTCGCACATCATATAATGAATCTGAGTATAAATGTTGAGAATTTTTTCTTGACAATTGTGTACAGTATATAGGTTTCATGGTTAAAATGATCGTAAAAGTAGACCAAAATATCGGCACTAATAACATAAGTGATTCTACTACTCCATAATTTGATAGAAAATAGTTTAAACTATAGGTAACAGACTCCGCAAAATTCTGAAACCTCAGCCTGTACGTGAAAACGGAGGCCCGTCGGCAACCGCTGGTCGCTGTACTACGGAGATCTCCGGGGCTATTATTTTTATACTTCACTCCCTTTGCATCCCCGCCCAAAGGAGTGCTATTAGCGTCTTACACAACAGTTTATTTTTCCAGATAGTAAGTCATATGTGTACCAGTTTTGTTTGGCAGCTATGCCCGAACGTACATGCATAATCTAGCTGCTGTAGAATCCTGGAGCTGACGTTGCCATGGTTACGGCCGTTCGTTTCTTTACCCGATTCCTAGAGCAGGGGTAGTGTGATTCCAATATCTCCATAACGGTTGGTTTTAGCGCCTTCAAACATGGTTTTCGAACCCGAAGGGTTTACCGAGTTTTGTTCTTTGCGTCAAGGGGCTTAAAATGAGCTTTGTCTCGTCCTTGTACGACAAATTCGATTTCGCCTATATTAGCCTATTATTTTAATGGTTTATATCTCCCCTCGTCGCTCCCCTCAAATTGTTCTGAAAATAAAATACAGCCCATATTACTCACTGGTAATGTAGCTTTCTACAGGTGAAGTAATTTTTAAAATCGGTTCAGTAGTGTTTGAGTCTATCCGTTACAAACAAATATACAAATTTTTCCTCTTTATAATATTAGTATAGAAGTATAAATTACATCCCTACACATA
Organism: Anabrus simplex; assembly: GCF_040414725.1. Classification (NCBI taxonomy): domain Eukaryota; kingdom Metazoa; phylum Arthropoda; class Insecta; order Orthoptera; family Tettigoniidae; genus Anabrus; species Anabrus simplex. The sequence continues at coordinate 1,755,697,001 of NC_090265.1, forward strand.
CGGTTGCCGTCAGGAAGGGCATCCAGCCGTAAAACAGGGTTTAATCCACATGTGCGACACAGTTCGCACCCGCAACCTCACAGGTGTGGGTAAAGCGATAGAAGAAGATACTAATTTTTAAAAAATTCACCCGCTTTTTTTTCTTTTCACCCCCTTAAGTGGATTTTCCAAAAAGAGTGTGTTCATTTTTAAAGGAGATTCCAAGTACAAATTTTAAAGTCTGTAACATCTTCTTTTTAGAGATATATGTATCCTCATATAAATAATTCAACTCCTTCCTCACTTTCTTTCACTCCCCCCCCCCCTTAAGTGGATTTGCTGAAAAAGAATATTTGTGTTCTTTTACTTTTAAAGAGGATTCCGAATATAAATTATAATGCCTGTAACATGTTAAGTTTTTGTGATTTATTGTAGATAATTTCGCTGCTGTAGAATCTTGGAGCAGACGTTGCCATGGTTATGGCAGTTCATTACTTTATCCGATTTCTATAGCAAGGGTAGAGTGATGCCAATATCTCCGTAACGGTTGGTTTTAGGGCCCGTCGGGCTTACCGAGTTTTATTCTTTGCGTCAAGAGGATTAAATTGAGCTTTGTCTCGTCCTTATACGACTAATTCGATATTTTGCCTATATGAAGAAATTTTTAAAATCGGTTCAGTAGTTTTTGAGTCTATTCGTTACAAACAAACAAATTTTTCCTCTTTATAATATTAGTATAGATATATATCACAAAAACCTAACATGTTACAGACATGAAAATTGCTATTTAGAACCCCCTTTAAAAATACAAGATCACAAATGTTCGTTTTCCGAAAATCCACTTAAGTGGGGGGGGGGGGGGAAGTTGAAAAGGAGTGAGGAAGGTGTTGAATTTTTATATGAGGATACATCTCAGAAACTGAAGATGTTACAGACGTTAGAACTGGTACTTGGAATCTCTTTTAAGAAGAAATGAACACTTTTTTGGAAAATGCACTTAAGGGGGTGAAATAATAAAAAAAGCGGGTGGATTTTTAAAATGAGTATCTTTCTCTTCTACCACCGCTTTTCCCACACCTGTGGGGTCGCGGGTGCGAACTGTGTTGCACATATGGATTTGACCCTGTTTTACGGCTGACGGCAACCGTATGTGTAGGGATGTAATCACTATTGCGTGTTCCTGTTGTGGTTGGTAATGGGGTGTGTTGAGTGAATATGAAGAGGAGAATGTTGGGACAAACACAAACAACCTGTACCCGAGCCAGAAGAATTAATCAGATGCGATTAAAAAACCCGACCTAGCCCGAAATCGAAGCCGGTACCCTGAGAACCGAAGACCTCAACCCTGACCTCTTAGCCAAGGAGTGGGGCAGTTTTTAATTTGAGTATATCTACATTACATCTCATAAACATAACATGTTACAGACGTGAAAATAGGTATTTGTAGTCTCCTCTGAAAATAAAAAAAACACGTACCTTTTGTTTTCGGAAAATCTACTTAAGCTGGAGATCGAAAATAAGTGAAGAAGGAGTTGAATTATCTTCCTGAGGATACTTATATCTCAAAAACTAAGATGTTACAGACGTGAAATTTGGTATTTGGTATCTTCTTTAGAAATAAGGAAATTTTTTTCGACATAAAGAAGTACTGTTTCTCACACATAGAGTTCCATGTCCCGTGTTCCAGATTTAGGTCTGCCAGTAGCCTGGTCATTTTAGCCCCAAAAGGCAATGCCACAAACTTGGTTTACAAAGAGGTTCTGGGGTAAATGAAATGCAATTTTTCGGTGAGTTTTTATACTTTAGGGATTTACAGATAATGTCAGTGCAATACCGAGGAACAAGTAATTTTTATCAAATTACGAAATCCTCGCGAGCGAAGTTGTGGGTAACAGCTAGTAACATATATAGAGAAAGATATCTAACTAAAGTACACTAACATGTTGATTTCAAGTTTCCAATTTTCAAGTTTCCTAATCTTTCATTCAAACTACCACTTGTGATCAGCTTCAGTGTTGAAATAAAATGTTGAAAATCTACTCCAGAATCTAAAATAGCAAAACCTAAACTTGAACAACACCACAGGAAATATGAAAAGGCTATGAGACTACTTAAAGGCGAATCCTTAAAATGTTAAGATGCCTGGTAGCAACGCAAGTGTAGTATGCATAGACCTGGAGCAGGTTTTAATTGTTCCGACACTTGTACACTCTTGACATCTACATATAAAAAGAAGAGTTTTGCCTGTACATTGTTCAAAATTGAAAAAGAATGGTATTTCTGTATCGGCCATACCCACAGTAACAAGGAAATGCACTTTTTACTTTTCCGTAATTTTTGTCTGTCCGCTTGTCTATATATATGTACGCACATCACGAGAAAACGGCTGAAGATAATTTAATGAAAATCGGTATGTAAAGTCGGGGAATGAGCCATTACAATCTATTTATTTTATTTATCTATCTATCTATTTATCTGTTTATCTATTTATCGTTCCATGTGCGTGGTTTTAACAAAGCATGTAGCATGAACTTACTGCATGCCGGGGAGGCAATGAGTTAGTGCTCTGTCTCCTTCACATGCTAAATACAGTGAATTTCTCTCATCGGTTGGCCGGCAGGCGCGTCCAGCTTATCTGCCATCCGTTAACTCATCACTTCCCGTTACACAGCGCAGTGACAGCATGTGAATGGGTGCACTTCGCTGTTCAGATACGTGCTTAGAACGTGTAGATCCAACTGTTCACGAGTTGTGGAGTGTTACTTCGGGATATAATCCGTATAATGCCTCCACATGTGTACACGGTAGAGGAAAGGTACTTATGTACGATAATTATTTGAAAACGGAGTCTTGTAGGGAGGTCATTAGTTGATTTGTAACACAATTTCTAAGTGTACGCCCTCCACATAGAGATACCGTACGGAAACTCGTAAACAAACTGAGAGGAACTCGTTCTTTACTCGATAAGCGAAGTATTAAAAACCGTGTACTTAACGAGGAAAATGTAAATCAAATCGCAAGAAGTTTAGGGCATACGCCTACAAAATCCATAAAAAGTGAACTATACCTTCAGCGAATTGAAAACTTGGAGAAATGTTAATATTTAAAAAAGAAAAAAAGAAAAAAAGGAGTGAAGGTTTCTGACTTCAGAAGTGTAATACCGTATTCAACGGAATTAAAGGGCAAAGAGTAAGTTACTTAGCAAAGAAAACGACTTGTTAGCAATTATTCCATATTTGGATGGAAAATACAGACCATTCTATGAGAACTTGTGTTATACTAATGTGAACTGATTTGTTGTAATGTTGAGACAAGTCTTAGGTGACAAATTATGGGCCCCCATATTAAGAAAAAATAAATTTAAGCCATTTCCTCAATTGTGCCGAAAGTTGAAGGGATAAAGGGCCCAGAAAGGTTTCAAACTGTGCGTCTTGGATAGCTCTATAAAACAAAAAAAAATTGGAAAGTCACTTCCGGCCTAAATGCAGTTCTGAAAAAATAGCCTAAAATTGCTCGTTTCTTTGCTCGTATTCTTTTTGATTCAAAGACTAGCCAAATTAGCTTATTTGTATAATTCTTTCTGTAATGTGTTCCTGGTTCATTAACCCCGAAGAGTTTTTGATTTTTGAAAAACGTCCACACCGAATGTAGTTATAAGGGCTTAAGTAAAACTCTGCATTGACTTACATTAGCGCTCGTACTGGTAAAAAAGGCAAACTGCTAATCTAATCGACCGGATAACGATGATTAAGGAATGGATTGTCAATTTTGGGAATAAATAAAGAATATATTCTCATACTTTATTATATTTTATTTGCCTAAAATTCGTAGCTCATATCCCTAGAATGTTTTCAACATGGAGTTGCTTGCCTGAAGTGCTAGAACTTTGGATTTTTTGAGTTTCTCTCAAATAGCCTACTGGTACTAAAACAGGGACTACCTTTGGCACTTACCTAATTGCTGAGTAAAAATATGTTATAGACTCTTAGCTATGTTTAGTATTTCTGACTTTAACAATTCATACTACTTATGTGTCGTGTAATATCATTAATTAAACACAACAATCTAACTACAATTGTCCTATTTATAATACACTACATTGGATATTAAAATTTAAAATGAAAACTCTTGGGATACATTTTTTACTGTAAACATGGTTTTGCCACTTAGCAAGTTTTGGGTTACACTCTTAAATTCTTTTCACATAGTAATTTCGACTGTCGAAGATAGGCTTGCATACTAATTATAAATAATTCTGACTTCAAGTTGACTCATTCAGTTAGGCGTGTTCTTTTATAAAATGAACAAAAGTAAATATTGTAGCGATGAAAAACATAATGTTTTCAGTGTATATGTGAAAGCATAGTATATCAAAGGACGATAGTAATGGGAATGTTGAACATTGTAGCTATTTTTGGAAAATAAATATACATTTTCACTTTTTATTCTGGTAGATTATTAAAAATTATGTAGTGGACCGGCTTCATTGTTCATTCAGATTTAAAAGAGAAGTTAAAATGCCATTCACAGTCCATTAAAAATCGAATGGAATTTTTAGCCTTACCCTATACACATCAATTGTATACACAAGAGGCTTGATATTAAAACGTCTTTTCATGACGGTATCTGGAAGAAATCTGGCGTTATGACGTTACATGAGATGAATTAGTAATGTAAAGCTATGTCGATTGAATGACATTTCCATAAATGAATGAAACCAAACGTTTTGGTGGAAATGTTTTTATAAAATGCTACGAGATATAAAGCGCGATAAATGTATAAAGCTGAGACCGGCACAGAGATTGATTTTGAGGGAAATTGAAGAGACATTTATGACGTAAATGTATTAAAGAAAAACTCCTGGCATTGACGTCGGTTTCATTTTCTATCAGGTTGCAGATGATATGATCCAAGGAGGAGGCTCGTCAGATTAATATTAGTCATCTGACAGGTGTATTTCTAACTATGAATGTGATTTTGTAATCACTAAATTTATGAATAACCAACGTCTGTGTATACAATGGCAGGCAGTTTTGTAGTTTAATTAATGGGTTAAACATATCTCTGACCACGAGTTTAATATTCTTATGCTGTTATAGCCTAATTACTGTTAGTTGCAGGGATTTTTAGGTACACGGAAAGGTAAACAGTTAGTGATATGTTTGCTGCGCTGTACTCATGGCAGAGCCTCTCAGGGTGCATGCGCCAGTGCACTGCACGGCGCAAGGTCTAGGATACTTCATTAGGTTGACCAGAGTGCAACCCCCCCACTCCTCTTTCCCTACATGTGTCTCAACCGTTTGGCCTGTCTTCGCCTTCTTCACGTTCCCCGCTGATTCTCCCCTCACTGCTAAATGTTTATGTGCGGTGAGTTAAGACACTCTGTTGTATGGGACAATATTACCGGTGTTAAAAAAATTTCTTCTTGTGGTTTGAGGATAAAATTTAGCTCTTCTTTTCCTATTTCTTTGCAATTACAGCGGTAACGTCTGGAACAAGGGATCGGCTGATAGCAATTCTGAGAGTGCTCTTTAAATTGCAATCAGAAATACTCGCACGCAATCTAGTTTTCGTACAAGTCAAAACAGAAAAAAAAAACTTTGACGTATGCATATGGAACAAAACATTTAAAAAAACTTAGCTGTTTCTCGATGCAGCTTAGGAAATCTTTCTTCGAGAAATTTTCGTAGAATTCGAACAAAGCCTTTGTATTAAAAAAAGGATCTTTTTGATGATAATTTAATTATTGTGCCACCAATTAAGCATTTGGCTTTATCGTCAGACTGAGAAAAAATACGAAAGTTCCCAGTTCGATTGAAATGGACTTTCGGAAGTATTTCCTTTCTTCAAAACAGGTTGTTCCATTATTACTTTGTTGTCTTGCACTTATCTGATTCACTGATAAACAAGCCGTCTATCACCGAATGCTTCGTCGCCTTCAGCACACTACTCCATCCTAGTCAAGCCGAGCTGAGCCGAGTCGGACCGATGCACAGTGCTCGGAGGTTCTGCGCTTCGGTTTACACACGTGAGATTTTGGGCGTTTGAGAGGCCCTGTGCTATAGTGACAGCATGGTTTTATCCAAATGGAAAACGTTGCACAGTGCTCACAAGCAACACACCGTTCGCCTGACCATATACCAGCACAATGCCTTCCGAACTGAGCGTAGTCACGTTGACTCAGACAGCTAGACTGCCTCTCCGACCCCTCTAGCACGGCTACAGAACACAGCAACTGACCGTAGAGAAGTAGCATTTCTCATAGTAGACTTAGTTTCGATTGAATTCTCTATTACGAAATCAAGATTGGTATGAGGATGCTAGAATGGCCTTGCACTAAGTTTCAGATCTGAAGAGAGGAATGGGATAGTTCCTCCATTTCATTACAGGTGTAGGTCAAGAAGATGCAGAACATAAAAGAGACGGCTGCCCCATTTAGAACTCTAATCCCATTTAATAATAAACTAGAGAATCCGCGCTGCTCCGCAGTATTTGTTATAAATAGGTCGCGTCAAACATTGTCCTTATGGCAGTTCGGATTGTCTGCGAAGCAGTGATCCTTTCAAATAAATAATAAAAGTCAGTAATTGAATATATTTAAATTGGATATGATTAACACGATTCCTAGCGTAACTGGGACTGTCATCTATTAGCTTAGCGAATCCGAAAACTCTGAATTCAACACTAAAGTCTTTCATTTTGGACATTTTCTTTCTCACCCCTTCTAAGCCGGATGGTGGATGACATTAGACTTAAATGCCATCCCGGAGTATCGCTATTCAGTAGATTCAACGCCAATGTAGGTGGTTTTCGATTATTTCCACATGCCACTCCCTCTCCAATGGACCCCTAGGGTTGATAGGTGTGTTTTACTCCCACGGTATTTTTCTCCAGATAGTATTAAATCATACGTGTATCAAGTTTGGTTAAAATTGCAGGTTTACTTATGTTTTCTGTCACTTTTATATCCTTTAGCTTTGCCGATATCTTGACGTAAAGATATTGCTCCTTAACTTATGCAACCTGCTAAGTAAAGTGTGTATTGCAGGGTAGGGTAATCCTTCGCCTGTAATTACTGGAGTGATCATTTCATGATTTTTCAAAGCTAACTGAACTTCGAGACCAATCATTGCCTCATGATTCACCGGAAGGTACAGTCGAAGGTACAGTCAGTCACATTTTCCTTTAATGGAGCACAGCCGGGAAAAGTGACTAGGGTGGGTGGATGCAGAGTGGGTTTCGGCCCTTGGGTTTCGTCCCTTAAGAGGCCACGACTTGCCCGTGGTCCAACAGCTCTGTACTCTGACCGGCCAACCGAGCAGAGGAAAGTTGGCCACGGCTCTACCGTGGCTCTACGCCTCTGCATTCTGGAGACGGGCCTGGGGCACAGTGCCGGACTTCACGCCTGGCTCCACCCGTCGGCTGTCCTGAGAATGGTTTTCCGTGGTTTTCCATTCTCCTGCACTAAGGCGAATGCCGCGACAGTTCCTAGTATAGGCCACGGCCGCCCAACCCCTCACCTTCGCCACACATCTCCTTCACCGCAACAAATCTCCCGGCCTGATAGACGGCGTCACCGTCTAAGAGGCCCGCCTCCCCCTTCAGGGGATGAATGAAAACGTTTAGTAGTAGTGAATTGCCCGGACAAGTTGATGTTGAATACTCCGTCCATTATTACTTTAGAGTGAATAATAGTTTATCTTGATAGAAATACCAAACTGTTTATTTATTTATTTATTTATTTATTTATTTATTTATTTACTTGTTTATTTTACCACGCGGACCAGTGTAAACTGGTAGGTCCAGTAGGATTGTAACCTGTTCAAAATAGTTTAATTTTAAAAATTACTAAATAACATGAAAAATTAACATATCAAGTGTATCATTAATAATCTGAATATTGTAATTTTTTGCAAGTGGTTTACAATTATAAACGAACCGGTGATCACGGCAGCTGCTCCGAAGAAACGTTGTAGAAAGCTCTGGAGGAATGTAGGACAAATCGTATTAACTCTGTTGCTTCAAAATACGGTCTGCACTTTTCTACGCTGTACCGGCACTACAAATCCGTCTCTATCAGGAAGCAGTTAGGCAGATTTAGAATAGTTTTTAGTGAGGAACAAGAACTCGAACTGGTTGACTATTTGAGAGAAATGGGCGGTCTCTTTGATGGACATACAAGAAGGGAATTTATGACATTGCCATATGATTTTGCTAATGGAAATAAAATCCCCCGTTCTTCAAGTTGAAAAAAAATGTTAGTGCTGGAGCTAAATGGGTGGAGGGGTTTTGAATTCGCCATCCCGAAATTGTTTTGCGGACACCAGAAACAACATCAGTTGCAAGGGCTCGCGGGTTTAACCGCCCTCAAGTGGATCGATTCTACAGTATTCTATGGGAAGAAATGGACAAAACAATATAGCGGCAAGTATTCTGTTCAAGATGGATGAAACTGCGATTTCTAGAACAACGAAAATGCCCTCACAAGTGTTATCTCTGGTAGGAAAGAAGCAAGTTGGTGTAATTTCCAGCACTGAAAGAAGTGCATTGATTACGGCAATCTTTTGTTGTAATACTGCTGGATGGTTTTTCCCAGCATTCCTCATTTTTTCAAAAAAGGATGGAAAAGAGACTACTTGATAACGCTCCACCAGGAACACAAGCAACAACGACTGAAAGTGGGTGGATAAACGACGAGGCTTTCTTGGAATGGTTACACTTTTTGTCGAACATGCTCGTCTTGGACTTGATAACACAGTTCTTCTCTTGCTTGACAATCTTGAGTCACATACATATTACCCTGCCCTTGAGTCTACATCCAGAAACAATGTTGTGCTTGTGTCGTTTCCTCTTCACACGACTCATAAAATGCAACCTCATAATGTTGCAGTTACAGCCCTTTGAAGATATATTACGAGCAAGAATTTAGTACGTTCGAGAAGAATCAGAATCATCCTGGGAGAATGTCCGACTCTTTGGCTGAATGGTCAGCGTACTGGCCTTCACTTCAGAGAGTCCCGGGCTCGATTCCAGGCTGGCTCGGGGATTTTAACCCTCATTGGTTAATTCCAGTGGGCAGGGGGTTTGGGTGTTTGTGCCGTCTTCAACATCTCTGCAACTCGCACGCCACACATAACACTATCCTCCACCACAATAACACGCAGTTACCTACGCATAGCAGATAAAGCCCACTCTCATCGGAGGGCCTGCCTTCCAAGGGTTGCACTCGGCTAGATATAGCCACACGAAATTAATTAAATCCTGGGAGAGTAATTATTCAGTTTGACGTTGCTGGACTGTTTGCACCTGCTTATTGGCTGAATCCATCACCAATCGTGAAGTTGATCAGGATAATCCAATAACATCTCAGATTCAAGTGTCTGATGAAGCTGAAGGAACCACACACTTCACTGAGGAACCATCAGCAAGTGCCGATAATTCAAAACACTGTAGCCCGAAAGAAATGAGGCCACTTCCAAAGATGACACCTCAGGTGAAAGCCAGGAGACGGACCTGCCAGAAAGATGATGTCCCTACAAGCACGCTGGTAATAAAAATAAGCAGAAAGCTAAAATGTCTAAGAAAAGGATAAACAACGCTGGATCTACATGTCAAGCCAAGAGAAAGCTTCTAAAGAAGGGAAGTGAAGAAAACGGTGCAAAAACACCAGATTACTCATGCACAGTACGTGATGAACCATACACAGAGCCTCCATCGGTAGACTGGATCCACTGCACGAAGTGTAAGGCATGGAGTCACGAGTCCTGCACATTTCATTCTGGGCTCTGCCACGAAATTTGAACAGTGATACGAGGACTGGAACGGGGTCCACTCAGCATCGGGAGGGGGGTTCGATTCCCAAATCACCCATCCTCGAAGTGGTTATCCTTGGTTTCCCCCCACTTCTTCTCCATGCAAATGCAGGGATGGTACCTAACTTAATGCCACGGTCACTTCATACTTCCTTGCTTATCCCTTTCGATCTTCCAATCCCCCCACAACGCCCTTGTTCAGCATAGCAGGTGAGGTCGCCTCGGCGAGGTACTGGCCGTACTCTCCAGTTGTATCCCCGACCAAATGTATCACGCTGAAGGACACTGCCCTTGAAGCGGAAGAGATGGAATCCCTCGCTGAGTCCGGTCAAATCCAACCCTGGTGGGTGATCGGGTTAAATAAATAAATAAATAAATAAATAAATAAATAAATAAATAAATAAATAAATAAATAAATAAATAAATAAATAAATACATAAATAAATAAATAAATAAATAAATAAATAAATAAATAAATAAATAAATAAATAATAATAATGTAAACTCGTGTCCTCATCCCGAGGTGGTCCAGCTCTTTTCGAGTACACCCCCAATGGAGATGAGCTTCATGTTCCATTTTAACCACGTACCAGCCCTCCTGCAATTCTTAGATCTCTGGCAGTACCGGTAATCGAACCCAGGCCTCCGAAGACGGCAGCTAATAACGCGAAAAGTTACGCTACGGAGGCAGGTAATAATAATAATAATAATAATAATAATAATAATAATAATAATAATAATAATAATAATAATAATAATAATAATAATAATAATAATAATAATAACAACAATAATAATATTCGTATGGCCTCAGCTACCTTGTGCAAGCATTAATTTGTCGCCATCTGACTGCTTGCTCGTCAATTTCGACGTTCCGTTTTACTCTAGGCCTACTAGATGGCATTGCAAACCGAATATATGGGCTAAGTTTTATTGAATTTTGTCGGGTAAACACCAAATGTCACCAGAGATGGTGAGACATGGAGTGTCGAATGGACTTTCTCCCACCTTTCAAAAATCCGACTCCCTCAGCTATCCTGAGATCCGGAGGCCGACATTCTACCACTGATCCAATGAGAGAGCTTAACAACGGAAATAAATCGCGTGTTTTAGAATTTTTTTGCCACCTGTTTAATTTCGGTGACTTAAACTAGAACTTGGTTATTTGTGTTCAAGAGAACGATGATACACGAACAATGACGTGAGAAAAAAAGATGCTCCAGTATATTTCCAGATGTTTTTATAACGTACAGGCATGGAATAAAACATGCCCACGTTTCCTGGGGAGTGAAATGCAGAATATTGTAGCATAGTGTGATGCAGTATAAATAGTCTGGTTGCTTAGAGTTGGATCGATGCTGGAATTCTCCCTGGCCCCTACTCCTCTTCCACAACCAGCCACCTGTTCACCAAACAGAGCTTCTCGGCTTGGCGTTCATTACAGCTTCATTCATCATTTAGCGACGAGCTGTACCACTGACTGTGAGCTTTCTGTACGGTACATCGCAAGCCAGCCTCCATAAACAAGCTGTGGATGAGGTGCAGTTCAACTTTTTCATATAACATTTGTGTATGAAGATGCTGGATTTAAATAGTTAAATTAGTAGTATTTCTTGTAATGCAATCTTTCCATGGAATTGCTTGTTGTACTGTTGTTGTTTTAGTTGGTGTTGTTGGCTAGTTAGTTCAATCAATCACTACTGATCAGCATTTAGGGCAGTCACCCAGGTGGCAGATTCCCTATCTGTTGTTTTCCTAGCTTTTTCTTAAACAATTGCAAAGAAATTCGAAATTTATTGAACATTTCCCTTGGTAAGTTATTCCAATCCCTAACTCCCTTTCCTATAAATGAATATTTGCCCCAATTTGCCCTCTTGAATTCCAACTTTATCTTCATATTGTGATCTTTCCTACTTTTAAAAACACCACTCAAACTTATTCGTCTACTGATGTCATTCCACGCCATCTCTCCACTGACAGCCCGGAACATACCACTTAGTCGAGCAGCCCGTCTCCTTTCTCCCAAGTCTTCCCAGCCCAAAGTTTGCAACATTTTTGTAACGCTATTCTTTTGTCGGAAATCACCCAGAACAAAACGAGCTGCTTTCCTTAGGATTTTTTCCCAGTTCTTGAATCAAGTAATCTTGGTGAGGGTTCCATACACTGGAACCATACTCTATTTGGCGTCTTACCAGAGACTTGTATGTCCTCTCCTTTACATCCTTACTACAACCCCTAAACACCCTCATAACCATGTTTTTTATTATCTCTTGTAATGTTAAGCCGGTAGTAAGCTCAACCGTACGGCTCAAGCCGTAGTGTTAAGCACTGGAAATACGTTGTGTGTGAATTTCTATATAATGCTGCTGGATTCAGAATGTTAAACTAGTGGAATTTCTAATAATATTTTCTTTCCATGGAATTGCTTGTTGTACTCATGTTGTTGTTGTTGTTGTTGTTGGGTAATTATGGTTTAAACTTTATTATCAAGCGACCATTACCACGGGGATATTTCCCAATTACGATGTATTTGTTGGTCCGCCTCTGTGGTATAGTGGTTAACGTGATTAGCTGCCACCCCCGGAGGCTCGGGTTTGATTCCCGGCTATTCCACGAAATTTTAAAAAAAGGATTGCGAGGGCTGGAACGGAGTCCACTCAGCTTTGGGAGGTAGACTGAGTAGAGGAGGGTTCGATTCTCTCCTCAGCCATCATCAAAGTGGTTTCCCACTTCTCCTCCAGGAAAATGCCGGGATGGTACCTAACTTAAGGCCATGGTCGCTTCCTTGCGTCTTCCTTATCTATCTCTTACAATATTCCCATCCCCACTAAGGCCCGTGTTCGGCGTAGCAGGTGAGGCCACCTGTGCAAGGTACTGGTCCTCCTTCCCAGTTGTATCCTTCGACCCAAAGTCTCACTCTCCAAGATATTTCCCTGTGTCCGAAGGAAAACCAAGCGCTGGAGCGTACACGGATTAAGAAAGAAAGATAGGAAGAAAGAATCGGTGTATTTGTTAATAATAAACATAATAAAATTTTCGTATATAAAGCTTGTTGTACATGATCAAATGTTTGTCAAATTCAAGACTTCACAAGAATTTTTAGTACTTCACAAGTTTACTTGTAAAATAGCTTGCAATACTTGACAAGTCTTGAGAATTCTTCAAACGTCTTTAAAGTGAATTAGAACATGTTCTAATTGATCAAAGAATCGCAAAGTCTTTGACAGAATTGAACAATGGAATTCGAGTATTAATGGTGCGCGCTATCCCGCTAGGCATGCTGGGATTGCCGAGATGAGAATCAAAGCAACAACATTGGCTTCTTCATGACTGAGGGATGTTGTATGTTTATTAATTGCTAACTATGAGGCACACCCCTGCATATATTCAGTGAAATCCGCAGAGCACCACAAAAAAATGATTAAAACTGTAGTGTGCGAGGAGATTGCAAGATAAATATCTCAAGGAAGTGGACAGCTTTTGTGTTTATTACCATGCGGTAACCTATGAATTAACACTGTCAGAAATGATCGATGTATTATGATCTTCACACTTTACTATAATGGAATTCCTAATATGCAATAAGATATGCATTTCCGTTGCATTGATATAATTTTCATTCAATTAATGTGAATAAATTCGATATAATATAACATCTGCATATGATATTATGGGAGTAAATACATTGCAAAAAGTATGTTGAAGAAAACCACATTAATATTTTCAACATATAAATTATGGTTTGTTGCGTGTTTCTCTTTTAACCCTGGACGAGTAAGGTGGGATGCAGCCACATCCCAGAGCATTTTTATTCTGGGATGATTTGAAGTTGGTAGCATTGATTTTTTCATCTTTCCTGACTTTGTTTGTCTCTCTAGCAGGTAGTCAGTGCCACTCTGACCTTCGGTATGCGCGTTTATTAGTTGTTTGGACACTGTCCTTGGGGTATCTTCTCACGTCACCTTACTCAAAGTGATACTTTTTCTCGTGCAATTTCACTGAACTGTTTATTATTCCTGGTCTATATATATACATCACACATATGTAACCACTTCAGATTTAATTGTGTACATGTTTTCGTGATGTAATTGTGTAATACAAAAAGACAGTGATGACAGACATTTGTAAAATGAAACTCTCTGCTGAATGGAGTTTGTCTAAATGTCTTCATCATCCTTCGCCACAACCTAACATCAGCAGGTCGAAGTTCAACAAACCTAGACTTGCTTTTATTGACAGTAGGAGAGCAGTTAATGATTCCATGGACGGAGAAACGACTTCTCATTAAAACTATTCCTATATCTATCAAGAGCAGCTAGGCAAGGAACTTACGATCAGAGCTCCAACTCAAAGGCCTTCTGGATCTCAAGGTGGATGCCATACCTGTCCGAGAAGCAAAGAATACAAAACCAAAGTTTTCTGTGGTGTTTGCAATAGACCTGTTTGTCAGAAGCACAAAGTGATCACCAGCAATTGAAATATCAGAAAAAAAAAACCACCATTATTTCTGAAAATTACATTATAGAACCTTCTTTTGTGACCATTTTTTGTGTTTTGTGTAGACTACTGGCTATAATTTTTAAAGAACTTCATTTTATTTGAATTAAATTGATAATATAATGTTAGGTTAGTATCTTTAATATTTTAAAGGAAAGTTCAAAATGTTTCGGCTCGTTATATTTAAACTTCAGTGTGTAGGGTTAAGAATGTATCCCACTTCTAGTCCAAGATTCACAACTGTTGTTTGCCTTTCCTCCATGTAAAAACAAAATACTATCAAACCTTGCCAAAACTTTTCAAATCTCGTCAAACCTTCAGCAATCTTCCCGCCTACCGTAGTGCAGATCTCTCAAATTCCTGATTAACGACCAGCGACTCAAACGTTAAGCAGCATCACTCCCGGATAGTAACCAGATTTATGGCTGTCTACAGCACGGGTATCAAAGTTTGCTCGCCGTAAGTTCAGTGTGAGGTATAGTAGCTTACCACCTCAAGGGCAGTGTCCTGGAGCGTGAGACTTAGGGTCATGGATACAACCGGGGAGATGAAAATTCAACGCCAGGAAATACTCAAAACGGTTGCATTACATTACATATAATTATTTATAGGACCAGTAACTCTCCCAGGCGGCCTCACCTGCTATGCTGAACAGGGGCCTTGTAGGGGGATGGGGAGATTGGCAGGGATAGACAAGGAAGAGGGAAGAAACCGGCCGTGGTCTTAGGTTAGTTACCATCCCGGCGACATTTGCCTGCAGGAGAAGTGAGAAACTACGGAAGAATACTTCAAGGATAGCTGAGGTGGGAATCGAAAACCCCTCTACTCAGTTGACCTCTCAAGGCTGAGTGAACACCGTTCCATTACTCGTACCACTTTTCAAATTTCGTGGCACAACCGGGAATCGAACCCTAGCCTCTCGGAGTGGCAGCTACAGTAATTTAAAACTAACCATTACACCACAGAGGAGGGGTATTCTAAATAATTCGGGCTGGTAAAGAATAAATTGAATTTATTTTGTCAAGTATTAGAAGTTCCATTCAGTAATAACCTTTATAAAGAGATAAAATTCACGTTCAGTACATGTTCGTTTTAGTACATCGGTATTGAAAAGTAATTAAAAGAAAGCCAATGATGATATCTCGGTCAACTATGTATTCTTTAAAGGACACATGTTCACCCAAATATGCAACTAATAAGAGCAGAACCAATGCAGGCGTTTAGGCACGAGTGGTATAGTAATATGTAGGGAACTTGTAAATTGAAACACCACTGGAGTTAATAAAAAACTTACTTGGAGACTGGAGTTTTATATTTTTATTTAAGTAATAAATTTATTGGCATTTGGCCTTTGGAGGCGTACTGCTCCATCCATTGTTATCCTGTATTTTAGTAACACAATTAAAAAAGTACTGGTTTTATGACTGTAACTAGCTAAAATCTATGTGGAATAGTAATAATAATAATAATAATAATAATAATAATAATAATCGTATGGCCTCAGCTACCGTGTGCAGACATTTCGATTTGACGCCATCTGGCTGTCTGCTCGTCAATTTCGACGTTCCGTTTTACTCTAGGTCCGCTAGATGGCAGACAGAGTAAACAGGATCTCTCTTGGGCGTCTATGGCTGAGATTTAATTAATTTTGTCGGGTAAATACTAAATGTATCACCAGAGATCTTTTACATGCCGACATCGTACGACATGGAGTGTCGAATGGACTTTTTTCCACCCTTCAAAAATCCGACTACCTCTGCCGGGTTTGAACCCGCTATCTTGGGATCCTAAGGCCGACACTCTACCACGGATCCACAGAGCCAGTGGAATAGTGATTAGTGTGATTAGTTGCCACCCCCGGAGTCCCGAGTTTGATTCCCAGCTCTGCCACGAAATGTAGAAAGTTGTACGAGGGCTCGCACGGGGTCAACTCAGACTCGGGAGGTCAACTGAGTAGAGAAGGTTCGATTCCCACCTCAGCCACCCTCAAAGTGGTTTTCTTTGGTTTCCCACTTCTCTTCCAAACAAATGCCGCCAGGATTGTACCTAACCTAAGGCCACGGCCACTTCTTTCTCTCTTCCTGGTCTGTCCCAATCTCCCCGTCGCCCTCCCAAGGCTCCCAAGGCCCCTGTTCAGAATAGCAGGTGAGGCCGCCTGGGCGAGGTTCTGGCCGTCGTCAGTTGTGTCCCGCCCGACTCAAAGTTGACTGCCCTCGAGGCGGTAGAGGTGGGGTCCCTCGCTGAGTCCGAGGGAAAATCCAATCCTGGACGGTAAAGGAATTAAGAAGAAGAAGAAGAAGAAGAAGAAGAAGAAGAAGAAGAACTGCCTAGAATACCCGTTATTCGCATGGACTTACAAGCAAGGATTAAAGTGGTCGCGCTGGGTGTGAGGGACCCGGTTCGATATGTTATTTTGCTTTTCCTGTTGTCGGCATGCACCAAGCACTTCTCCTTAGATACCTTCCTACCTCCTCCCCCCTCCCACGAAACATAATAGCCAGTCTACAGTTGTCCTTGACAGTTCATGCGTACGCACTTGTGTCTGAGGGACCCGGTCATACCATTTTTGGTCGCCTTTATTTACAAACTTCTCGTTGTTGCTTTAGTACATTTTGCAAGGGCGTAGCAGAGGGGGGTTACTGCCACAGTGGAAATTAAACAGTAACTGACAATAAACAAGTGAAAGTCGGCTTGTTTATATCCACAGAGAAAAAATGGAAACACGAACGTCAGTTTTGAGGGGTCCACATATCAAGAAAACAATGCCTGGTCATTACTCAGTTTACTCACAATCAGGGCTTGTTTTCTGGCGGAACGCACCGGAACGGCGTTCCGGAACCTCTTCGTGGATACAAATCTCTAAAAAGTATTTAGACTTCAAATATGATTTTTTCAGGTTAAGGAATTTTAAAAATATTATTTTCACTGTTCCCGCGCTAAATGACCTTAATTGAAAAGGAAATATCGCATATCGCCTCGTTATTTCGAGAATCGAAATCAATCGAAATCGAAAACATTCTTCCGGTTTGCGGGCAGCATGGATATACGGTATTCGTTTGTTCTTTCTTTGCTCACTTTGTAGCTGTTTTGTATATTGGTCCCAGTTCTAGTTACGTTTCATCTGGATTGCCCTCAATATAGAGTACTGTTGTTCGTTGATGTAGATAATTGCCTGTGTTTGTTGCATTCTCAGCCGTAGTTTGTACTACTTCTTACGCGGCAGTAGACATAACCTACATCTGTCAACCACGAGGCAAGAATGAAAAGAATTTCAGAAAATTTTTGTGTGCCTACCACCAAACGCAAAAATTGCCCAAGCAGTTCATCAGTCCATCAAGCTGGAGTATCATCAAACTCAAGTGTGGAACTTGAAGCAACAGATGTGTCGACGAGTTCCATAACGGTCTGTAAAGTTCAAAGTGAATTTCGAAGTCTGTGGCCTAGTTGTTGGACTGTAGAACAAAAGAACGATTTTGTAAAGAAAAACGATTGGTTGTATTTTCATGACGGCAAGTTAGGTTGCTCAGGGTGCAAAAATGTTGGAAGTTTAGGTGTACAGAAGAATGTGGTTATGCGAGTATCAAAAGAGTGCATAAACTGTGAAATTGTGTCTTATGGAGAAAATCGTAAACAGAAGCTAACATCTCTCAGGAAAATATTTTTGACCAAAAAGAAAGTGCTGGATATAAAAGTGCTAATAAAATAACTGATGAAGGGAAAAAAGAAAAACTTGAGACAGTATGTCTAAAGTCATTAGAGAAAGAGAAGGAAATTACTTGTAAAGTATTTCGTACTGCTTATAAGGCGGCAAAAAAGAACCAGTCTTTCTACAATTTTGAAACTGAAATTGATTTACAAGGATTGAAAGGGACTGATATGGGGAGAATTTTGCATTCAAGTAATGCCTGTATAAATATAGTAAACCACATAGGCAGTGAAATGAGAACAAGTTTGATAAAAAAATGTACTTGATTCAAAGAGCAAGTTCTCTGTTATTCTTGATGAATCAACTATTCTAAGTCAAAACTATGTTCTGATAGTATACGTTCGCACCTACATTGAAGAAATAAAAATGGCAGAACCGGTCAACCTTTTCATTGATTTAATTGAGTTAGATGACGTAACAACAAATGGAATTTACGAAAGCATGAAGTCTTCTATAGGAGTACTAGCGTTCACAAAAGATTTTCGAAAGGAAAGTTTAGTTTCATTGACGTGTGATGGTGCCGCAGTAGTGCTCGGAGTACGTGGAGGAGTTTCAAAACTTTTCAAAGACAGATTTCCTGCCATTGTTTTGTGGCATTGTACTAACCATAGACTTGAATTATCAGTACTCGATGTTGTGAAAGAGGTTTCTGGTATCAATAGATTTAAGAGTTTTTTGGACAAATTATATGTTATGTATCATGCTTCTCCAAAGAATGCAAGGCAGCTCCAGTCATGTGCAGCTACACTGGAGATGCAGATTTTAAAAATGTGAAGAATTCTGTCCACAAGGTGGGTTTCATCCAGCTATAAAACTGTTTTGGCTGTATGGCAGGAGTTTGAAGCACTGGTACTTCATTTTAAAGAGGTAAATCAGAAGATGGTTGTGACAGAAAGGAAAAAATGCACTTATGCAGGTCTTCACAGGAAAATAACATCTGTGGAATTTATTTTTGATCTGGGGTTAATTTGCGATACTTTCAAAGAACTGTCTGAACTAAGCTTAGATCTGCAGGAGAGAAATGCCGATCTTTACAAAGTCCACAGCAAGATTGCGTGTCTTGTTGATATTTGTGACAAGAGGAGGTCTGTCCCAGGGCCTTACTATCAGAAAGCTCTTGAGACAGCTGAAATCTACAGTTTAAGGGTGTTCCATTGCATAAGAAAAACATAATTTATGATCCACCAATCTCCCCGAATGCTTTCTATGAACAACTTAAAACTTCTCGACCGAAAAGATTACTTTCCGAAGAAGACACTGAACTGTCAAGATGTGCAAGAGTTCTGGATTATAAGAATTGGCCTGCAAACTCAAGAGAAAATATTCTGTATGGAGAAGCAGAAATAGGCACACTGGCAAGAAGATTCCAACTGAATGAAAGAAAAGCTATCGGAGCCTTCAGAGATCATCTGAAATTCAAAGAAGAAATGCTCAGGGAACTTTCTCGGGTTCGGAGGACTCTCAACACAATAGCTATACCTTCAAGTGAGTGTGAAAGGGGATTTTCTCAGATGAATTTGATTGTGACTCCAGAAAGATCATCTTTGTCAGTGAAAACCATTACCTCATTACTATTTATAAGAATTGTTGGACCTCCTTTTCCGGTATTTGATCCAACGAAGTATGTCAAAACTTGGTTGTTACAAGGTCGTCATTCAGCCATGGATACAAAAAGCAAGACCAGAAAACGAACTGAGGAGGACGATGACGTGTCAAAATTTTGGAAATTGTTTTGAATTCAGTGTAAGTAGGTTTCGATGAAAATTACATGCTGCAACCTTCGGGTCAGGGTGACCAAAGTTATTTTCCCAACTAGTCAGATAAACGTCTCCGGGTATCCATGTTTCCAGAAGAATGGTTAATTTTTCTATAATTCCGTTTAACGTGCGTCCAAAGAGAAATAGTGACACCCTACACAGTTCAAAATTCCGTAATTCAACGCTCAATTGTGAACTCCGCTTACGTATATTTCAATCAACATTTCCTAAGACATATCCGCTTATCAAGTACCTTATTCACTAAATACAACTATAGTCTATCACTACAAATGAGAACTCATTCAATTATATAAAACATAATCAAGAAACATATTTATTAAATTACTGAGAATCGCGAAAGAAATGGTTAAATGTCAAAAATAGTTCGTGAACTTTCAGTCATTAATCTAATAAAACAAGTATTTTAACTTCTGAATCAATTATTTTAAGTTAGCGCTGGCTTATTTCTAATCTAAGTTTGCATATCACAACATTCTGGGTTGAGTATTCCTGAAATGAATTCACATTATGTTTCATCTTCCTATCAAAACTTAAGTCTGGTCATTTATGTACATAAATATATCATAATCTTCTGACCACAGTCACAGTTCAGTATTTTAATAAATAATTCTATCACTTGCGGTGTTAACTATTCACCATTATCAAAAATGCTACCATTACATTATTCATATTATCGTGGGAATGATCTGAATTTCAATAAAAATGTCCTGAATTCTAATAACAGTGATCTGAATTATATTAAAAATTATCTGAGTTCGTTGGTACTGAATAAAGTGAAGAAAATGAGAAATCGAATGACGTACTAAGTTTCTTGCTCCGATTGCCATTTAAAATATGGCTCCTAGCTTAATATTCGCTCTTATAGTATTTCAAATTAAAAACATCGATGATATCCTACGTAAATCTCATATTATTTCCCTACTCTAGCTAGATAATTTCTTATGTAACGTATTCCAGCTCAATATGCACACAGCCAATAAGCATTTATCATATATATATATATATATATATATATATATATATATATATATATGCAAGTGCCTTCATTACGATATCTCAATATTATATTATCATACTGGTTACATACTAGTTTCATCTTCCATGTGGGCCGATGACCTTCGATGTTAGGCCCCTTAAAACAACAAGCAAGCATCTTCCATGCAATCAACATTCACTCAGAATACGACGTAATCATGCATAAATCTACCCATCACCAGTTGTTACTACTGTCAAACCACTCTCAAACTTCATCTAAATATATATAATTTTACTATCCATAACTTGCTATAGTTCTTCCCTGGGGCATACTTCCTTTCCGTAGTTGCTTTACTTGTGCCCTTATATCGCACATTATTTATATCATATACGTCTCATTTCTTATTAATCTGCGCAATATTTCACTTAAAACATCACTTACACTTCCATTATTTCATCTATAACCTTCATTTCAACCTATATTTAACTTATTCAACATCTGTAATTAACGCGTTTAACCTCCAATATTCATTAAATATAACGAGAAGTGACATTCTTTTAGCGCAGAATTCATTTCTTACAACAAGACTTATCGTACAATTCAACACATAACCCCAAATACGGTATCTACTCTTCCAATATAATCATTCAGCAAAGAGTATGGTAACTTAAATTAAACAATTCAAAACATGCGTCCCTCTATGACGTAATCTGGGTTCGGATGGTACTGTATCATTCATGGATCATTTTAGCTAACCGGGATTCTTTGCAAATATCTGTTACACTATGTCACTTTTAAAATAGTATTCTCACTCCTCTGGTTAAGATAATATAGTAAATACGTAACCGTTATATCACGAGATATCGTTTTAAGTTCAGACTGACTTAATATATGTTAATACCATCTTAAATATTTCACACTGCACTTCCTTATATTAATTGCACACTTAATTATTTCACGCTTAGGCTATTCAGTTTTATTGCATATACTGGTAATACTTTACATAAGAAATTATACTACTTATTACTATTACTTAGCTCGCCATTCAATATTTCAGGCCTTAGTTGCTCTTCTTCAACTGCTCCACGGTCTGGTCACAGGCCTTGGATCGAGAATTGGACGGGTCTTTCATCTCTGGTAGCTCGGGTTGAGTGACCTCCTCCTCTCGGGTCGGGTGGTTTTAACTGCCAGGATGACATCTCTCTCCAGGTTGGTCTATGCCGATTTAGCAAGCCATCATTTCCTCAGGAATACTGTAGATAATATACGTCAATTCTGAAACATATGTATTCATCATGGTTCTGTGAAGTCTTTGTATTTATCGTTGATAACTGTATATATATTTGCTAGCCTTCCTCCGCAGAAATATTTTCTTATTCCTTGAGGCCAGTAGAAGATTATTTGCTTCGTCTAATCGTATATTCAAAGTTAGCTTATTTTCCTTTGTGAAGTATACTTTTTCAATGATCGCCTCTTTATTTACGATATCGTTGCTATTATTTTCTCCTGTTGTAGTTCAATCTCCAGCTCTCGCGTCTCGGTCAACCTTTTGTTCAAGACGATTAGCGTATAAGTATCCGGACGAACGTTTCCGAAGTTTATATCCTCCTTACTGTATTTCAGGGTTTAGCACTTCGTTTCCTACAATATTTCCGTCGTCTCAACTTAATATTCTCGTTAGAAACTATCAATCTTACCTAATTCTTGAGAGCTATGTTCAGCACGTCTTGTCGTTACGAAGTCAATTATTTAAGTAAGTTTTTATAATAATCCGTTCGATCCTTCTTATTTTTTTAAAAAACAATTCAATCGATTCTACTCTGTTGTACATTACCTTCATAGTGGTAGGTTCAAATCAGTCATGGCCTTCTAACATACATAAATATCGATACTCTGCTACACATTCCTTTGCCTTGGCTGGTCTCTACCTTCCGTAGGCGCCATTTTGGAATACGTCCAGTAAATGCATCGGGTACAATGCTTTGTTAAATTTTCGGTAAATCCCATGTCTTCTTCCTAAATTTCCCTCCTGTGGGTTCCGGCACCTCTTTTTCCAGAAAAAAGCCCTGCTCACAATCCAAATCAGGTAAGTAATTCATTTTTGAATTCACACAAAATCAAACCCAAACCATTATTTAAAAATCTGTTTTATATAACGAAGAGTGCTTTAACAACATTTAGTGACAATAAGTGATTTCGTACTGCTTAAAAAACAGAAAGTGGCTCTCCTGAATATTTTCGCTTTTTGACTTATCTTGTTATTTACTGGGATAAGTGAAATATTACATAATAATAATAATAATAATAATAATAATAATAATAATAATAATAATAATAATAATAATAATAATAATAATAATTGTACCGGCTGGTACACCTCTACGCCGCACATTTGAATTTTCCGCCTTAAAGTACTCCTCTACAGGAGAAACTGTGAACTTAAAACTGGATCTACTAAAACTTTTGCTCTGAAGATATCACTGTGTTAATTTCGTCGTGTTTTTGTTTACTATTTATCAAGAAGTTTGGACATTGTCTCATAGATGTCTCTACTAAAAAACTATGATCATGCACCCTGGTGCGAAGTGAGGGAACATTCTTGAAATATTTTGTACTCATAAGTTTTATTATTACTACATTTCGTTCTTTCATTTGTGGGTTGGCAATATTTATCTTTTCTTTCCGCCTGTTTTGAACTTAGCCAATCTAGAATTTCTGTAATTAACTTTTGACCAATCGTGTCTTTCTTCTTCGATTTTGATGTGTTACTGTAAGCTACCCAATAAACGCCTGTGGGTGTGTCTTAATTATTCATGAAAGGTCTCGAATCTTCCCCGAGGGTATAAAAACTGCTGATTTTCCTGTCTCTCGGCCACATCATCAACATTTAACTTAGTGTATGGACATGTAGCAGGAGGCGGGAAGCGCCCCTTTCTTCAGGCAGCAGCTCTTCAATAAGGTAATGGCGCTTAACATCTTTATTTCTGGCTAGCTCAGCAGTTTAAGCCTCGGGGAAGGTCCGAAACCTTTACCATGTAAATTATCTGTTTATGTAAAAACATTTAACTGTAAATCGGGGATAGAGAGTGCTTTACCCTCTCGAGCTCCCCTTCATTTTGATTTCAGGTGACTACGTTTTCGTAACCGTTTTTCTACTCTTCCTTAATGTGTTAAATTTATTCTGTATACGAGTCACCTCCATAGTTTGGGAATAGCCCCTGTTTCATCGGCCTCGTGCCTCTTAGGTTTTAAGAAGTTTCATGTAGGATTCACGCCTCCATTCAGTTTTGCATTTTGGGCCGTTTACTTAACCTATTCTTTTTCTACTAAGGCCCAGTAGGTTGGGTACAAGATACTCCTGTTTCTTTGTAAGTGTGCCTTGAGGTCAGTTCATGGTAAAGTTTGTTGTGGCCTTTGATAGGCTCAGAAAATTGAGAGCGGGCCAGTTCTTTTATATGTGGTAAAAGTGTCTCTAGGAGGCCTGATATGGTTCAAGGAGCAAATGCTCCTTGAATGAAGAGGTTTTCTGCCCTTTGGACAAAAATGTGCCTTGGTAAAGTTGAGCGGAGAGCTCAGAAATTGTAAAAAGTGGGGCTTGAAGCCCAGATTGTTAATTTGTCTCTAAATCTTTGCTTTATTGGTCTTCTACCTCATTGTCGGTTAATTGTTGACTTTGTTGTTACTTGTTAAACTTTGAAATTCTATGTGAAAATTGTTAAGTTTTGCTATTTTCGAAAATATTACCTTTAATGCAATTTTAATTCATATCTCGGCCTTGTATTTAGACCCATTCACCTCGGCACCTTCTTTCACCTCTGCTGATCCACCAAATCACGGTAACAACAACAACAACAACAACAACAACAACAACAACAACAACAACAACAACAACAATAATAATCTTCTTCTTCTTCTTCTTTCTTCTTTTCTAGCCTATTTCAATCCACTGCTGGATATAGGCCTCTTCCATGTGCTTCCATCGTCTTCGGTCTTGAGCCACTTGGAACCAGCGTGTTCCAGCCAATAGCTTTATGTCGTCGAGCCATCTCTTCAGGGGTCTTCCAATGCCTCTCTTGTGTCCCCATGGTCTCCAGTGAACAATCCTAATAATAATAATAATAATAATAATAATAATAATAATAATAATAATAATAATAATAATAATAATAATAATAATAATAATAATAATAATAATAATAATAATAATAATAATAATGTCTGCCTCTGTGATGTAGTGGTTAGCATGATTAGCTGCCAGCCCCGGAGGCCCGGGTTCGATTTCTGACTCTGCCATGAAATTTGAAATGTGGTACGAGGAACGGGGTCCATTCAGCCTCGGGAGGTCAATGAAGTAGAGGGGGTTCGATCTCCTCCAGGCAAATGTCGGGATGGTGCGTAACTTAAGGCCACGGCCGCTTCCTTTCCTCTTCCATGTCTATCCCTTCCAATCTTCCCATCCCCCCACAAGGTCCCTGTTCAGCATAGCAGGTGAAGCCGCCCGGGCGAGGTTCTGGTCCTCCTCCCCAGTTTACTCCTCGACGAAAAGTTTCACTCTCTAAGGCACTGTTCTTGAGGCAGATGTGGGATCCCTCGCTGAGTACGAGGAAAAACCCAACCCTGGAGGGTGAACAGATTAAGAAAGAAGGAAAGAACGAAATAATAATAATAATAACAATCAAAGATAGAAGAAAACTGAATTTGATATTATTTTATTTTTAATAAAAGAATTGAAAATAAAATGATGTCAAATTTTCCTTTTGGAAAATCAATAGATCGTAAGTATCTCTTAAGTATGAAATCTTACAACCTGTTTTCTAGACAGTGACCAGGTCAGGGATGGAATGAATGAAGCCCCCATCTTGCGGCGAGGATAGGAATTGTGCCGGCTGCCGAGGCCTGTCGCACTCCTCTGGGGTCAATGATTAGTGACTGACATATTAAATGAAACGATAGTGAAGAGTGCTGCTGGAATGAAAGATGACAAGGAAAACCGGAGTACCCGGAGAAAAACCTGTCCCGCCTCCACTTTGTCCAGCACAAATCTCACATGGAGTGACCGCGATTCGAACCACGGAACCCAGCGGTGAGAGGTCGACGCGTTGCCGCCTGAGCCACGGAGGCTACTTATCTCTTTCAATATAGAAAATTAAACTTGATAAAGGTTAATTTATTTGCATCTAACGAATCGTTTTCTAGAGACAACTGTATGGAATGGGGAGTGGACAAGTGTAGGATGCAGTGTATCGAAAGGCGGAAACTAATTCAAGGCCTATGAAACTAGCACGAACAGCGTTGCATAGCTTATGTTAATGCCTTGCCTGCTTCCCTTCGAGCACTGACTGGCCTCATTATCAGCAGTGTGAACCTGCTTCACTTTCTGTTGAACTACTTCTGAGTGTCTTATTAGGTACAAATAAATAGAACCACCTGTCCTGTCACTGCGACATCAGGGATATTACACATCTGTAGATAATATAATTTGTAATTCAGGACAATATCGTTGCTGTTCGGGCAAAAGATCATATCTCACAATGTTCTTGCTAGCCATTACAGTATTTTCCTTAAGACTGGCCACGCCTCCCATTCACATATTGATATGCAGTCCATCAGAAAAATATTCGTTGTGTTCATTTTCATATGCTAACGTGTAAAGGAAAATAAACCTTAAGTACATTATACTGTAGGAGTGCGTAAATAAGTAGTCATGCAAACATACATTCAAAGAGTGCGGTACGGTAAGGTTCAGTTTCCTTTACAATGAAGTATAGGAAAATGAACACAACGGTTATTCTTCTGATGGACGAAATATTCAGATGAGGCTGGGAGGCATGACAAGTCTTAAAGGAAAATAATGGATAGGAAGAGCGTTGGGAGATACGACCTATTGCCTGAACAGCAACGGTATGTTCCCATTGTTCACTCAGAAGAAGTCTGCACGCTATGTTCCATATAGTCATCAAAGATACTGTTTCCTTCATATGTCAGAAGTGACCTCGTAATTGAGAGATAATACTTCCTCTGCCATGTAACAACAATAGCTTACCTTTCTATCTCTTAATGAACGCAATAAGAATTTGCCAAGTCACTAAAGCTAAATCATTATACTGCAGGTTCCTGAAATATACAAGTACACATTTTAGCTGATATATTTTAAAGAAAGCCTCTGTGGCTCAGGCGGCGCGCGGCCTTTCACTGCTGGGTTTCGTAGTTCAAATCCCTTTCACTCCTTGTGAGATTTGTGCTGAACAAAGCGGAGGTGGGGCAAGTTTCTCTCCGAGTGCTCCGGTTTTCCCTGTCATCTTTCGTTTCAGCAACACTCTCCAATATAATTTCATTCCATTTGTCAGTCACTAATCATTGCCCCAGAGGAGTGGGACAGGCTTCGGCAGCCGGCACTATTCCTATTCCCGCTGCTAGATAGGGGCTTCATTCATTCCTTTTCTGACCTCGTCGATTGACTGTCGAGGCACTGGCCTTCTAACCCAGCTTGACAGGTTCGATCCTGACTCAATCCGGTGGTATTTGAAGTTGCTCAAATACGTCAGCCTCGTGTCGGTAGATTTACTGGCACGTAAATGAATTTCTTCAGGACGAAGTTCCGGTATCTAGGCGTCTACCAAAATCGTCAAAAGTAGATATATAGATAGATAGATTTAGTTATCATCAACAGGTTAGGCTTCGATCACATTGGAGGCACGCTTGTGCAAGTAATTTGGTGGCGCGCGCGTGCGCAAGCGTGCACATATAAACAAAATCTGCAGGAAAGGGACAGAAACAAGTGGTGACTTGTCCATCGCCACTTACACTGCCCGCCACAAGCAAGTGCACGCTTGCGCAAGCTTGATCCGACCCAACTTCGAAACAAAAATATTTGTTTTGTAGTTGCAAGCGTGCGTGATCTCAATTGATTTCTGACCATCGAAGCAGTGACAGTGTAGTGTTTTGGAGCTCTTCAGGTGATACACACTTTTGGAAATTAGATTGCCTCCTTATTATAGGTGTGGTTTTGTCCAGTATATAGTAGAAAGTGTCTGTTATCATTCTGAATATTCAAAAAACTTATCAGGCTGTCTAAGCAAATCGTTGAAAATTCGTGCATACTCTCCATCTTCCTCTCTGTCCAAAAAATACTCGTTCACCCACATTTCCCTGATTTCCTGCTCATCCAAAAATAAAAACTTCACCATTTTCCAAAACAATGTCCTCATCGCCTGACATCTCCATTTCGACTGACCTGTTCATAACAATTAACTTGCACCTGCTTGCATTTAGTATGAGCACTTTGCTGTTCACGCCAGCTTGCGCACGCGCGCGCCACCAAATTACTTGCCCAAGTGTGCCTCCAATGTGATCAAATCCTTACTTTCCCATTTAAAGATGATTCAATAAAACATAATATATAACCATTACATCTTAAATAAATAACACTAATTTCCTAAAATAATAACCAAGTTCAAACTAAATCTACAGACCTTTATATATGCATATTTAGACCAACAACCAACAACCAACCCCATGGCACTACAGCCCTTGAAGGGCCTTGGCCTACCAAGCGACCGCTGCTCAGCCCGAAAGCCTGCAGATTACGAGGTGTCGTGTGGTCAACACGACGAGTCCTCTCGGCCGTTATTCTTGGCTTTCTAGACCGGGGCCGCGATCTCACCGTCAGATAGCTCCTCAATTCTAATCACGTAGGCTGAGTAGACCTCGAACCAGCCCTCAGGTCCAGGTAAAAATCCCTGACCTGGCCGGGAATCGAACCCGGGGCCTCCGGGTAGGAGGCAGGCACGCTGCCCCTACACCACGGGATATTTAGACCACCTTAAATAAATAAATAAATAAATAAATAAATAAATAAATAAATAAATAAATAAATAAATAAATAAATAAATAAATAAAACTAAACCTATTTACATAATTGACATTATTAAACTATATCTAGTGACATTTGCATATTGACGAGTACATATTTTACAGGTAGGGCCTTACATTCATGAGGTCATTAGGGCACGTCTGATTTTAGACGGGGGTGAGCAAAAGAGGTCCGCTGATTCAACTATCTCGTTCAGTGATGTTAGTGCCCTCACAAGCCATGAGTTAGCCCGAGCCACAGTTCTCACTTTAGGCAGATGAAGAATGTACCTTTGCCTCTTATTGCAAGGAGGAACATGTAATGGAATCAGCTCCAATAATGTTGAGAAATCTATTCTATTTGCCAGACACTTATAAAGAAAGAGGGCATTGGAACATCTGCGGTGTGAGTGCAATGTCATCATGCTCATTACCTCACAAAAAGACTCGTAATCGGACGGAGAGAGAGAAATACCCAAACCCTTGTAACTGATCCATTTCATGAACCTTATTTAGACTCTTTCCATGTTTTGTATTAAATACTGCTGAGAAGGTAGCCACCTCGCAACAGTATTCTAACGATGGCCTGCTTAGAGCGTAAAACAAAGTTATTAGAGTTCTAGGAGAAACAAATTCGGCGCAGTTTCTTTCCAGAAAGCCAAATAATTTAAACCCTTTCCTAGAAATCTTGTCTAAATGTTTCTCGAAGGAAATACCGTAACAGTTTGAAAGTGTCACACCAAGATCATTTATTTAATTCACACGAGTTATTTGGAAATTGTATAAATGGTGAGGGAAATTTACTGGTTCCAACTTACGTCAAAGCAAAGTCACCTCCGTACAGACCATGAAGGCCATTGGAGGAGTGGAAAGTAAAGTCTTCCACCATTGTTAACCTCGGCACGTGATGGGGTAGAGCGGTTAGCTCTACGCCCGGCCGCCTTTGCCCCCAGTAATTAACCTGGTACTCATTTTTGGTGTAGGCTGAGTGAACCTCAGGGCCATATGCACCTCCGGAAGTGGAAATCTCGTTTCTTAAATTTTACGACTTCTTGACGGGGGTTCGAACCCACGTCCTTCCGGGCGAACCGAGCACGCCTTTACCGCCTCGGCCCGGCAGCCTCTGTAATTGCATTGCACATTAAAGAATTCAAACCAAGCAGCCACTCTTTCCACCAGTTACTTAGGAGGTTTAAGTCAGACCGTAGCAACTTACAGTCCAACTCGCTATTGATCATCTTAAAGATCTTTAGATTGTCAGCATAGAGAAGGCAATTACTGTGTTGTATAAATGATGATAGTGGGACGTAAACACATTATTATTATTATTATTATTATTATTATTATTATTATTATTATTATTATTATTATTATTATTATTATTATTATTATTATTATTATTATTATTATTATTATTATTATTATTATTATTGTACCGGGAGGTACACCTCAACACCGCTCATTTAAAATAACCGCCCTAATAAACTCCTCAGTTGATCAAGAGGTGACACTGATACTATATGAAGTTGAAACTTTAATCAGAAGATGTCACCACTGAAATGTTAAGTAATTGTGTTGTTGTGAAGTTTCTTAAACTGATTGAATTTCTCCTGGTTTTGTTTGCTATACATCAAGAAGTTTGGACATTTTTCCACAGATGTCACTACAAAAAAAAAAAAAAAAACTTTGATCATGCACTCTGGTGCAAGACGGAAGAACTTATAACTTAAAGAAGTTTCATATTCCTAGGTTTTCCATAACTGTATCTATGTTAATTTATTTTTGGGTTGGCAACACTTTCCTTTCTTTCCGCCAGTTTTGAATCTGGCCAATGAAAAATTTCTCTAATTAATTTTCAACTTATCACAGGCTTCTCGTTCGATTTTGAGTGTAACTTTTGAACTTAACAAATAAAATTGAAAGGGTGTGGCCGGTTTAGTCTTGAATTCTCTCGAACCTTCCCTGAGGGTATATAAGTTGCGGCTTTTCGTGTTTCCTTGCCAATTGATCAACGTCTTTCTGTGTGTGTGTTAAGGCAGGAGGCGGGGCCGCCTCTTTCTTCTGCCAGCAGAACATCTATAAGGCAATGGCCACATAAATTCTATCTTTCTTGCTGTATCCGCTAATTAATCCGAAGGGAAGGTCCGAATCTTTAATTATGTAACAATACTTTTTTAAATGTAACTTTTCTTTCGGCTAAGGTAAAAACTTCATAAGATCTTTAATTGTAAATCGGGGATAGAGAGTGAGTTACCCTCTCGAGCTCCCCTTCATCTTGAATTGTGTATGCGTTTTAGCAACCTTTTTTTCCTGTAATGTTTTAAAGTTATTTCCATTCGAGCCACCTCAGTAGTTTGGGAATAGCCCCAGTTTCATCGGCCGAGAGCCCTATAGGTTTTAATATTTCATTATCTGGAGCGCAGTGTTCGCCTCCATTCAGTTTGTGTTCGGGCCGTTAATTTATCCTGTTCGTTTTTTGCAAATACCCTGTAGGATGGGTACGAGATACCTCTGTGTAATAATATTTCAATTTGTAAATAGTACCTTGAGGGGCCAGAGATTGTCAGATTATCTTGTAATGTTGCCTTGAGTAGGCTGGGAAAACTGAGAGCCTGTTAGCTCTTTTTCAAAGTTTTGTAACAGTAAAGTGTGCCTTTGGGAGGCTAGATATTGTAATTAATTTAGGGAGCAAGTGCTCTTGAATTAGGAGATTTCTACCCTTAACTAAATAATGCCACTTTCAATTGTAAATTTGTAACCTAGGGGCTTGTAGGCCAGAATTGTCAAGATCTGAATCTTGAATTTTCCAATTTATGAAATTGTCATTTTACCTGATGTTTCATTGTTATGTTTATTCAGTGAAAAATTGTTGTTTGAAGTTCTAAAAGAAATATAACCTTTTATAATTTTAATTCAATTCTTGGTATTATAGTTAGACCCATTCAAGCCCGTACCTTCTTTCATCATCGCTGCGTTTCACACATACCCCGGAACAATTATTATTATTAAATAATTAAGGTACAGCCCCAGGATTTGCCTGGAGTTAAAATGGGTAGTTACGTGACATACAGTAAAATACATAGCCAACTTGCACGGTGATTAGAGTTAAGATAGGACCTTCTTCTTCTACCGCTTTTCCCACACCTATGAGCTCTCAGGTCGCAAACAAAATCTGAACTCGCCATGTTTTACGGTCGGATGCCCTTCCTGACGCCAACATTTTAAGGAGGGATATATTCAGTATTGCGTGCTTCTCTGGTGGTAGGTAGTGTAGCGTGTTGTCCGAATATGAAGAGGAGAGTGTTGAGACAAACACAAACAACCAGTTTCCGAGCTAGAAGAATTAATCAGACTTCATTAAAATCCCCGACCCGGCCGGGAATTGAACTCGGTACCCTCTAAGCTGAAGGCCTCAACTCTGACCATTTAGCCACAGAGTCGGATATTGAGTTAAGAGAGGATGGTTGCCAAATTGCCCTTCCCCTTAAAACAATAACTACCACCACCACCACCACCACCACCACCACCACCACCACCATTTATACCGCCAAATGACACCATCTACAACTCCTTATTTTTTATCTTAACTACGCCACATCGAAAAGTTATATACTACGTCCACAGTTTGAGACAGGACCAAACTGCGTACAAGAAGAAGAAGAATGGATAAATCATAATTGAGAGTGGTTTTTTTCTAAATATTATGCAGCGAACTTTTTGTTGCCACTCTCGTTTCCAATGACAGGACTAAAACAGCAAAATCTCCTTTAATGAGTATTTGCTCGTCCCATTTACGTCCTCATAAGATTAAAATTTTTCAGTCAAATAACTCAAATCTACCAATGGTCGCTGTCAATAATTTTTACATCCTCTGACTCACACAAATATGGGATTATGACTCTGTCATGGCCCCTGATTCTTTCAAACTGTCGATCAAGGCTAACGACAGGAAGGGAGAAAATAGGAGGGTGTTGTCTGGGAACGTGACTGCCGCGGACAAACTGACGAAAGAGGATTTGGGCGATCAAAACGTATTATACAAACTTCAGTGAGTCACCACAAGTTCCGATAATGCTAGGGCTTAGCATAACTTTATAACGCCCGGCATCAAACTTGACAACTCTCCAGGGCACTTTTTCTTTTTTTAAAAAGGATTTTACGAATTAGTAGCTCGGTGAAAGTAGAAGGAACTGTTTCTAATACCAGAATTTGTGACTTCACTTCAGGTATCAAATTTCATCACCAACAAGATGATATTATGCTGTAATTTAGGAAGTTAATTTTCGTAACTGAAATCTTAATTCCTACAATAAATGATAATCAAAATAATCATATTTTGGATTTATATATTTACTCATAAGCTAGATTGAAACTCAAATAATAATAATAATAATAATAATAATAATAATAATAATAATAATAATAATAATAATAATAATAATAATAATAATAATAATAATAATAATAATAATAATAACAACAATAGTGTGTAGAGATTGCTAGGGTTTCGCAGATGACATTGCCTTTATTATAGACACACCAGAGAACGCCAAAATCCAAGTCGAAAATGTAATAGAGCAAGCAGGAAAAATAGATTCAGAAATTTTCTTCCCAAACACAGAATGTATAATGCTGAGTGCGATAGCTGCTGTCGCTTAAGTGCGCCAGTATCCAGAATTCGGTAGATAGTGGGTTTGAACCCCAATGTCGACAGCCCTGAAGATGTTTTCCCGTGGTTTCCCATTTTCACACCAAGCAAATGCTGGGACTTTACCTTAATTAAAGACATGGCCGCCCCTTTCCCACTTAGAGCCCTTTCCTGTCCCATCGTCGCCATAAGACCTATCTGTGCTGGTGAGACGTAAAACAACTTTACAAAACATGAATTCATAACAAATGGTAAAGATTGTTCTGATAAAATCGAAACAAAATCAAAAAAGTCAACTCCTTTAAAAATTTATGTGGATGGATGAACACAAACAACAGCGAAAAACACAGTTTGGCGGTAAGAGCAAAGAAGATTAATGTAGCCTTCCAGATAGCTAGAAATGTATACAAAAAAAAAAAAAAAGTATTTCATTAGACACCAAAATTGAACTTTGCAATACAGTGGTGAGGCCTGAGGCTATGCATGGTTCGGAAACACTAAAGCTAATGCAGAAAGGTGAAATAAACAACGTTGTGTGCAAAGAAGGCTGGATAGAATCTTTCTTGGCTCAAGGACAACGGCAGCAGAATATAACAGGCCACGATCTAATAAAGAAATCTATGAACATGTGGAAAGAAAATGGCGCATGGCTTTTAGTGCCGGGAGTGTCCGAGGACAAGTTCGGCTGGCTAGAAGCAGGTCTTTTGATTTGACTCCCGTAGGCGACCTGCGGGTCGTAATGAGAATGAAATGATGATGAGGACGACACACACATCCAGCCTCCCTGCGAGCGAAATTAACCAATTATGGTTAAAACTCCCGACTTTGCCGGGAATCAAACCCGGGACCCCTGTGACCAAAGGCCAGCATGCTAACCATTTAGCCATGGAGCTGGACTGTACACGAGGAGAATATACTATACATCATGTGTAAAAGAAGATTGTCATTTTTCGGACATTTGAACACAATGAATAATGACAGACTTAAGAAATAGCCTGCTTGATTCAAGAACTGGAAAAAATCCAAAGAAAAGCAGCTCGATTTGTTCTTGGTGATTTACGACAAAAGAGTAGCGTTACAAAAATGTTGCAAGGTTTAGGCTGGGAAGACTTGCGAGAAAGGAGACGAGCTACTCGACTAAGCGGTACGTTCCGAACTATCAGTGGAGAGATGGCGTGGAATGACATCTGTAGACGAATACGTTTTAGTGGTGTATTTAAAGATAGAAAAGATCACAATATGAAGATAAAGTTGGAATTCGAGAGGACAAACTGGGGCAAATATTCGTTTATAGGAAGGGGAGTTAGGGATTAGAATAACTTACCAAGGGAGATGTTCAATAAATTTCCAATTTCTTTGCAATCATTTAAGAAAAGGCTAGGAAAATAACAGATAAGGAATCTGCCAGCTGGGCGACTGCCCTAATTGCAGATCAGTAGTGATTGATTGATGACCGACAAAACAAATATTTAATAACATAAAGTACAACCAGCATGGTTGAAGCAGACATTAAATGATCTCAAAGAAGTTAGCATTGACATTAAGGATAAACATAATAGAAAATTATTTAGGGACAAAATTCAAAAACTGATCTTCAAGGACAAACAAGACAGAAAAGAAAACAGCGACATAACATAGACCAGCTCCGGAAACAGAGAACAGATCGAATGAAACAGATGTGGGCGGAGGGGAAGGAGGAACATAGCAGAAAGTGAAGTATTGATTTAACGTGTTCTGTAAAAGTGTTATTGAATAATATAAAAATAAAATAAAATAAAATAATAATAATAATAATAATAATAATAATAATAATAATAATAATAATAATAATAATAATAATAATAAATACAACGACCTGCTCGTAGTGCGAATTGACCGGAGGAACGCTGGTTCTAGTTTTGATTGCCCGGCCTTCGAAGAAAGATGTAGCGCTCCTTGCAGACAATCTCCAAACAGCAGTGAAGGGAATCGAAATATTGCAAGAGATAGCTTCAGAGGTTCTCCTTAGAAAAGACGAAGTACAAAGACACGGAGCAGACAAAATCAGCCCGAGAGGTTATGGCAGCTTATGGAACAGTCGGGAGAACTGAAAAATTTAAATACCGAGGTGAGATCGTTTTTCCTAATGACAATGAAAAACAAGCAGTGAGAGAAAGAGCGAGGAAGGGGGAATGGCCATAAAACTATGTCTATAAATCAAGACCCATCTCTTCCAAGGCAAAATTGAAACATTATTCTATAGTAGTCAGATTAGAGATAGATCGCTACAGGACCTTGGACAGATAGATTCCGTAATTGATAAAAGGAAAATATATTAGGGCGTAGGAAAGTATCCAAAGTGTTAACGATCCATCTGAGGTCCAACGCGGAGTTGTATACAAATATAGAAAACATATCTTCCACAGTGCGAAGGAGGAGGTTTATAATAATAATAATAATAATAATAATAATAATAATAATAATAATAATAATAATAATAATAATAATCATCATCATCATCTGTTTACCCTCCAGGTTCGGTTTTTCCCTCGGACTTAGCGAGGGATCCCACCTCTACCGCCTTAAGGGCAGTGTCCTGGAGCTTCAGACTCTTGGTCGGGGATACAACTGGGGAGAATGACCAGTACCTCGCCCAGGCGGCCTCACCTGCTATGCTGAACAGGGGCCTTGTGGAGGGATGGGAAGATTGGAAGGGATAGGCAAGGAAGAGGGAAGGAAGCGGCCGTGGCCTTATGTTAGGTACCATCCCGGCATTCGCCTGGAGGAGAAGTGGGAAACCACGGAAAACCACTTCTAGGATGGCTGAGGTGGGAATCGAACCCACTTCTACTCAGTTGACCTCCCGAGGCTGAGTGGACCCCGTTCCAGCCCTCATACCACTTTTCAAATTTCGTGGCAGAGCCGGGAATCGAACCCGGGCCTCCGGGGGTGGCAGCTAATCACACTAACCACTACACCACAGAGGCGACATAATAATAATAATAATAATAATAATAATAATAATAATAATAATAATAATAATAATAATAATAATAATAATAATAATAATAATAATTCTCCTTTCTTTCTTTCTTCCTTTCTTCACCGGTTTACCATCCAGGGTGGTTTTTCCCTCGGACTTAGTGAGGGATCCCACCTCTGTCGCTTCAACGGCAGTGTCTCGGAGCGTGAGACTTTGGATCTGGTATACAACTGGGGAGGAAGACCAGTACCTCACCCAGGTGGTCTCGCCTGCTGTGCGGAACAGGGGCCTTGTGAAGGGTCGGGAAGATTCGAAAGGAAAGACAAGGAAAAGGGAAGGAAGCGGCCGTGGCCTTAAGTTATGTACCATCCCAGCATTTGCCTGCATTAAAAGTGTGAAACCACGGAAAACCACTTCGAGGATGGCTGAGGTAGTAATCGAACCCCCTCTACTCAGTTGACCTCCCGAGGCTGAGTGGACCCCGTTCGAGCCCTCGTACCACTTTCAAATTTTCGTGGCAGAGCTGGGAATCGAACCCCGGCGTCCGGGGTGGTAGCTAATCACACTAACCACTACACCACAGAGGCAGCTATAATAATAATAACAACAACAACAATAATAATAATAATAATCATAATAATAATAATAATTGTTAAGGAGATATCCGTGGTAGTTAGAGGTGAAAAGGTGCGGGCTGGAATAGGTCTCAACTACAAAATTAAAGTTAATTTAAAACTTTAACAAAGGTTATATTTTCAAAACTTAACAGTGGTGACATAGAATTTGAAAACTTAACAAGTCAATAACAAGCCAAAATCAGGTACAAAGAAATTATAAGTGTTAGGGAATAATACAAGCTCTGGGCTTCTAGCCCCACAATAACAATCCTTGAGCGATGAGCCCAACTTGACCAATGTATCCAGTTCACACAAAAGGGCCAGAAAACCCCAATCAAGCCAAGGAGCACTTGCTCCCAATTACCATGTTAAGCCTCCTAGAGGCACGTTTCACACACAAGAAAGAGCAGATGCGCTCTCAAAGTCTTCAAGCCTATTTAAGAGGCCATAAACTGACTTTACATTAACTGCCCTCAAGGCACACATACAGTGAAACAGGGGTATCTAATACCCAATCTACTGGGCCTTCGCAGGAAGGAAAACAACACGGGTTAAGTAAATGGCCCAAAATACAAAATTGAATGGAGGCGATAACTTGCACTCCTACACCAAGTTTTTGTCTAAAACCTACGTGGCGCTAGGCCGATCATACAGGGGCTAATCCCAAGCTAGGGAGGTGACACGTATGAGAAAACTTTACTACATTAAAGAAGAACGGTTATGGAAACGCAGTCACCTCCAATTCAAAAATGAAGGGGAGTTCGAGAGGCTGAATCACTCTCTCTCCCCGCTTTACAGTAATTTATAGATTTTACATAGACAGAAAAGAATTTACATTTTTAAAAGGTAGGTTACATGCTAAAGGTTTCGAACCCTCCCCGAGAGTTAAACTGCTGAGCTAGCAAGAAATGAAGATGTTAACAGGCCATTACCTTGTAGATGAACTGCTGCTTGAAGAAAGAGGCGCTTCCCGCTCCCTGCTACATATTC
Organism: Anabrus simplex; assembly: GCF_040414725.1. Classification (NCBI taxonomy): domain Eukaryota; kingdom Metazoa; phylum Arthropoda; class Insecta; order Orthoptera; family Tettigoniidae; genus Anabrus; species Anabrus simplex. Next base: position 1,755,734,817 of record NC_090265.1, read on the forward strand.
ACACACTAAGAAAGTTGTTACTGAAGTGGCACCGAGACAAGAAAATCAGCAGTTTATATACCCTCGTGGAACATTCGAGACCTTTCAGGAATGAGTAGACACACCCTCTCGCTTCTATTGGATAACAGCAAAAACTAATACACAAGACGAGGAAGAAACACCTTATTGGTGGAAAATTAATTACATAAATTCCTGATTGGTTACATTCAAAACGGGCGGAAAGAAAGGATTTATATTGCCAACCCACAAACCACAGAACAAAATTTAGAAAAAAACAAAACTTAGGAATACAATATTTCTTCAAGAACGTTCATTCCATTGCACCAGAGTGTGTTAACATAGCTTTGGGTAGAGACATCTGTTAGAGATTGTCCACACCTCTTAATCGTTGAAAAGCAAAAGGCAAATAAAAACACTCAGTGACATCTTCTGAATAACCGTTGAATTAGTTCAGTAGTTAAAGTTCCAAGTTTCTCCAGTAGAGAAGTTTCAATTGGCGCAATATTTGAATTAGCGGCGCTGAGGTGTACCGCCCGGTACAATAATAATAATAGCTTTACGTACCACTAAGTACTTTTACGGTTTCCGGAGACGCCGAGGTGCCGGAGTTTAGTCCCGCAGGAGTTCTTTCACGTGCCAGTAAATCTAATGACACGACGTTGACGTATTTGAGCACCTTAAAATACCACCGGACTGAGCCAGGTTCGATCCTGTCAAGTTAGGGTCAGAATGCCAGCGCCTCACCGTCTGAGTCACTCAGCCCGGCAGAAGGTTTATGATTTATGGGTATCTGAGGAGAAAGAATGCGGAAAATTTGGAATAGGCTGAAAGATACTTGCACACTCAGGAGAAATGGAGAAAACCTATACCCACTGTCTGAGAGAGGTTTATAAAGTTCTAAAGACCTCTGGTGGATAAATGAATTATGTAAAGAAAAAGCCGGGATGAGTGGTTCAGACGGTAGAGCGCTGGGCTTCTGCACCCAACTTGTCAGGTTCGATCCTGGCTCTTTCCGGTGTAATTTGAAGGTGCTCAAATATGTCAGCCTCGTGCCGGTAGATTTACTGGCTGGATAATTTTTTTTACAAGCTGCTTTACGTCGTGCCGACAGAGATAGGTTTTATGGCGACGATGGGACGGGAAGGGCTAGGGGGTGGGAAGGAACCGTCCGTGGCCTTATACAGCCCCCCAGCATTTGCCTGGTGTGAAAATGGGAAACTACGGAAAATCGTTTTCAGGGCTGCCGACAGTGGGATTCGAACCCATTATCTCCCGAATACTGGATATTGGCCGCACTTAAGCGACTGCAGCTTCGAGCTTGGTTGTATAGTTTTAACAATAATAATAATGGTAACTTACTTAAGTCCACGGGCGCTTCCTTCCCTCTTCCTTGTGTATCCCCTCCATTCTTCCCATCCCCCCTCATAAGGCTCCTGTTAAGCATAGCAAGTGAGGCCGCTTGGGCGAGGTACTGGTCATCCTCCCTAGTTGTATCCCCGACCCAAAGTCTCACGCTCCAGGACACTGCCCTTAACGCGGTAGAGGAGGGATTCCTCGCTGTGTCTAAGGGAGAAACCAACCCTGGAGGGTAAACAGATTAAGAAAGAAAAGAGAAATAAAGGAAGAAATAATAATAATAATAATATTAATAATAATAATATTAACATTAATAATAATAATAATAATAATAATAATAATAATAATAATAATAATAATAATAATGTCCGCCTCTGTGTAGCGTACCCAACTTAAGGCCACGGCTGCTTTCTTCCCTCTTCCTTGTCTATCCCTTCCAAACTCCCCATTCCTCACACCAGGCCCCTGTTCAGCATTGCGGTTGAGGATGCCTGGGCGAGGTACTGGTCCTCCTCTCCAGTTGTATCCCCCGACCCAAAGTCCCATGCTCCAGGACACTACCCTTAAGGCGATAGAGGTTGGAGCCCCCGCTGAGTCCGAGGGAACAACAAACCCTGGAGGGTATACAGATTAAAGGAAGAAAAGGAGCATTTAGGCTGCCAGTGTGTCAATTTCGGCAGCTCGTTGTACTCTACGAGATGGGAGAGAAACCGGAGTCTAGCAGAACGTAATTTTGTTCATTTTCTGTGATAAACACCAAATGTGCCTCCGGAGATCTTTTACATGGCGCCATCGTACACATGGAGAGACGAATGAAAAATTTTCCGCCTTTCCAAATTCCTAATCATTAATATGTTTACTATCGGAATATTTACGATTATTACTTAATGTTACTATTACCAGAACAGTAATTGAGTTTGTTTTGTTTCTATGACTTCACCAAGTTGTACCAAACAACTTCAGAGTAATGAAGCCATCGAAGTCGCAGTAGCCAGCAAGTGCTGAGAAGTAGGCGGTGGTATTGAATATGTTCGTATTCTATAAGGAAGCCGCACAGCGTCACCACGACGGACCATTTGGAGCTATCTTCACCAGCGATTATTTCTCCCAGTTGGCTTCACCTGTCTTCTAACGCTATGATGACAGCCTTTGCCTCTTAGGAAAAAAACTCACGCCATTTGAAAGCTCCCAGTGGAATCGTTGAGAGACCAGCAAAAGCCTCTCACACAAATACATCTCCAGTACACAGTGGAGGGCTTCAGGAGCGAAATTCCAATATTCATGTGTGGAGTAACACGAGAAGGCTTGCAAAACGTCGGTCCCAGTTATGGAATAATTAGAGTGCTAGTTTAAGGGGAATAATGTGTAATCAATTTCACATTAATCCGTATTGAAGAGCAATATTGTGTAAAACGAAAGCTAAAGGTTTCCACCTATTCAATACTGCTTGTTGTAACTTGAAAAAAGTTACATATATTTGTTGAAACTAGTTTCGGTCTTACCAGAGACCATCATCAGTCAAAATCAAAGTAAAGGCAAAACATGAATAAAAAGAAAAAATATATATGAAGCAAGCATGAAATTCAAGACAAGTAAATATTTTAAAACACTCATCCCAGTCACATATCCTGTGCAAGCTCTCAGCTTGGACTTGAGCGAAATGAAATAGCTCTCGCGGACCAAACACACACCCCCTGTCGGTGGGGTACGCATACGAAGAATACACCCATGGTATCCCCTGCCTGTCGTAAGAGGGGAGTAAAAGGGGCGACTAAGGGATGGTCGGATTAGAACCATGAGACTACTTGTATTTAGTACCACCACGCGGGGAACACCATGGGTCGCTTTTACTTGCACGTAGTACCACTTTATTAGGTACAAAATAGGTTTGTGATTAGTAGCAACAGAATCTGCTGTCGGATTTTACAGTACCTGTGATTGGTACCACTATATGAGCGACACCATGGTTCTGCCTTGCCTATGATTAGTAACCACTATATGAGGAACACCATGGTATAGTACGAGTGCCTGTGGTTAGTACACTTATGTGATGAACACCATAGGTTTGCGTTGTCTGTAAATGGCGCCGCAATGTGAGAAACACCATAGGCCTGTGTTAAACGTGTGCATTACATTACCTGTGAGTAGTACCTAATATGTGGTCTACCGCGAGTCTACGCCATTTTGATTAGTACCGCAACATGACAAACATCACGGTTCTACTTTCCTAGCGATAAGTACCATTATGAGGGGCCGATGACCTGGATTTTGGACCCCTTTAGACTAGAAAATCATCGATTCAGTATTGTGCTTTAGGAGAAGTCCCTTGGTCAGTAATGCTACTGTTTTACGCCATTTCTGTGATTGTGAGGGCATTGCGGGTCGGATCCACTCATTGTCTTAAATTCATATCCATCCATTCATTCTTTGTCCTCACGTTTTGAATTATGGTCAGTGGAGGATTTTGGACTTTTAATTTGTCATTACAGTTCGTGTCCAGCTCCACAACTAAATGGTTAGCGTGCTGGCCTTTGGCCACAGGGGTCCTGGGTTCGATTCCCGGCAGGGTCAGGAATTTTAACCATAATTGGTTAATTCCCCTGGTACAGGGACTGGGTGTATGTGTCGTCTTCATCATCATTTCATCCTCATCAAGACGCGCAGATCGCCTACGGTCGTCAAATCAAAAGATCTCCATACACACTCCCCTTGTTCATTAATTATTACTGGAATGTCCTTTTTGGAACCTGTTTCTGCCTTAAAATACCTATAGTCTACATACCCTTCCAATTTTTCACTAATACTTGTATGACTGCCAGTTATGCTTGCCATCATGTTATCTTTAGCTGCCTTCTTTGCTAGATTCAATTTTCTAGTAAGTTCCTTCAATTTCTCCTTACTTCCACAGCCATTTCTAACTCTATTACTTTCCAGTCTGCACCTCCTTCTTAGTCTCTTTTTTTCTCTGTTATATTAAGGTGGGTCTTTACCATTCTCCACCAGCATAAGATAAGATCTTAAACTCACTGCTCTACCGCCGAGTTGAGTAGCTCGGACGATAAAGCACTGGACTTCTGAACCCAGCTTGGTGGTTTCAAACCTGGTCAGCAGGGTGGTATTTCAAGGTGTTCAAATACGTCAGTCACGAGGCGGTAGATTTACTGCCACGTAGAAGAAATCCTGAAGGATAACATTCCAGAACCTTGCGTCTCCGAAAATCGTAAAGGTAACATAGATAGTGTAGCGTAAAATCAATGTTATTATATTATTATTATCATCATTATCATTATCCACAAATCTGGATTTTATATTCTTCTTTATTTCTGACGATGAACTGTGCTTAATGTCTCTTCAGTTATAATGTTTTTGAGGAACGCAAGAATGCTGGAATTTTGGCTTATAAATGTGACCATTAACCCGCCAGTGAATCTTCCGACAACTCTCTCTCTTTCCTAGAGTTTTTTCTCTATCAAATGAGGTTGGCTGTTCGGTTATACATTCGCCATTTGGCCCAGTCTAGGACGTCTCCAGGGTTGAGTTCCGCAGCACGCATATCTTCTATAATGTTATCCGTCCACCGCTTTGACGGTCTCTCCCGTGGTCGGTCAAGATGAAGGGCTGTTTATTCAATTTTCATAGCTTCGCATGACTTGGTCATACCACCGGAGTTGAGCCTCTCGCTTTCTCTATGACTGGGACCATACCATGTCTACGTCACAGGTCTTAATTTCTCACATGGTCCAAGAGCGTCCGTCCCAGTGATCATGCACCATCCTCATTCCATGCATGGAGCGGCCTATGTTTCCTAGTCAAAGGGTCTTTCCGTACCAACTACTGACATTAGGCTAGGTTATTTGAGCGCCGGATAAAGCCGTCATCGAAAGTCAGTACTCAGCTTCAGAGCCACTCAGCCCGGCGCTGTGACTGTTTTTAATTATGCAAGTAATTCAGACAGTTATAGTGGTGTTGTGAGAAACAAGAAACTGCAGCTGGTATACAAATCAGGAAAGTCAGTTTTATGGCAATATCTCGATAACTTGTTTTTACCGCCGTCATAAAATCAAGCCAAGTCAGTTTTATGGCAATATCTCTATAACTTATATTTACTGCCCTTATAAAATCAATTCTTCGATTGTTGTAGTACCAGTCATTAAAAAGTGAAGACAGAAGTAGCTTATGTTCTAAGGCGATGGGCTCACTCATTGAATACCAGCTCAAACCGCTGTACCAAGAAACATGAAAACTGGAGTGTGCATTTCTTCTATTACGTTGGTAAGGGACAAGAAAATAAATCTTGAAAAGGGGCGTGTATGTGTGAAGATGGATAAAATTCAGTTTGAAAATAATGCTCACATCTTAGAAGTTTCTAAGTTTGGACATGTGCTATTATGCGTATAAACTCCTAATCAAATCCGTCACTGTGGGGTAGTGGTTAGTGTGATTAGCTGCCATCCCCGGAGGTCCGAAATTTGAAAATTGGCACGAGGGCTGGAACGGGGTCCACTCAGTCTCGAGGTGTCAACTGAGTAGAGGGGTGTTTGATTCCCACCTCAGCCGTTCTCGAAGTGGTTTTCCATGGTTTCCTTACTTCTTCTCCAGGCAAATGCCGAGATGATACCTAACTTAAGGCTTCGGCCGCTTCCTTCCCACTTCCTTGCTTATCCCTTCCGATCTTCGCGTACCCCCACAAGGCTCCTGTTCACCATATCAGGTGAGGGAACCTGAACGAGGTAGTTGTCATCCTTCCCAGTTGTATAACTCACTCTCCAGTACACTTCCCTTGAGGCGGTAGAGGTGGGATCTCCTCTGAGTCCGTAGGGAAAACCAACCCTGGAGGGTAAGCGGGTTAAAAAAGAAAGAAAGAAAGAAAGAAGGAAAGAAGAAAGAAAGAAAGAAAGAAAGAAAGAAAGAAAGAAAGAAAGAACTTCTAATTAAAAATAAAGAAAGAAATGTTTAAGTGTTCTCTGAAATTCAAGGGCGTGAAAAGTAGTTTAAAAAATTTCTATGTTCTATACGTATTTCATTTGCCCAACAAATGTCGTAGCTAAGATCATATTACAGAGCCCTTCGTTTATGTAGGTTTAGATTTTGTTCGAGCTGTTCCCGCGGTTACACCCGGAACGATATCACCTAGATCGTTTTGTGGGAGCCTTATTTCATGAGGTGGGTATGGATATTCTTGACACAACTAATATTTGAAGCAGGATTCATCTCTATTCAATATCCACTGAAAATGAAAACCTACAACCTGCTTTCCAGTCATTGACCGGGTCGAGAATGTAATGAATGATCCATATATAGGCCATTAGTACGATGGGGCCGCCACTCCCAAAGTGATTTATTAATGACTGACAAATGCTATGAAATGATAAGGGAGAGTGTTGCTGGAATGAAAGGTGACAGGGAAAACCGGAGTACCCGGAGAAAAAACTGCCCCACCTCCGCTTTGTCCAGCACAAATCTCACATGGAGTGACCGGGATATGAACCACGGTATCCAGCGGTGAGAGGCCGACGCGCTGCCGTCTGAGCCACGGAGGCTCCCTCAATATCCACTATGTATGTATGTTCAGTCTTCAGCCCTAAGGCTGGTTGGATCCTCAACAGCTCTGCCATCAGCTGTCATAGATGGCCTAGACATCACTGAAGAGGCGTACTAGGGAAATGAGGAGTGAGGTAGTTTCTCGTTGCTTTCCTCACCAAACCAGAAATTGCTATTACATATCAGTCTGCCAAGCCCACTGAAATGCATGCACCAACCGACCCTATGAGCAACGTTTTCACAGCATTCATAGCAGGGACTTGCTGCACAAGGAATGGCATTACTAGTCAATGCCAAGGATAAGACAGAGACAGATCAATGAAAGTAACAAAATTGTTCTAGCCCATACCAGAAGACATAGTGCACAGTAAACACTAGGTCCCGCCAGCAAAGGCATATATCCACTATAGTCGCAAAAAAAAAAGAGCGCATAGTATTTTATGTTCCTCGCAATTAATATTTTAACAGATTTAATTTTAATTATTATCAAAATATAATTCACCTCTCATGTAGATACAAACCATATGAAGACTTACAACAAACATAATATTTTTAGGTTCAATTGTACTTGAGATGAACTATGAAATGAAATGGCGTATGGCTTTTAGTGCCGGGAGTGTCTGAGGATATGTTCGGCTCGCCAGATGCAGGTCTTTTGATTTGACTCCCGTAGGCGACCTGCGTGTCGTGATGAGGATGAAATGATGATGAAGACGATACATACACGTACACCCAGCCCCCGTGCCAGAGAAATTAACCAATGATGGTTAAAATTCCCGACCCTGCCGCGAATCGAACTCTGGACCCCTGTGACCAAAGGCCAGTACGCTAACCATTTAGCCATGCAGCCGGACTGAGATGAACTAATACGGTACGATGCGCTTATTCTTTCTTTTGGAGACCGTACGCGCGTAAATAAACACCGCACGGACCAGGCCGAGTCAGATCACTAGTGTAGGAATATTTGTCTCCATTTAAGTCCTGAAACCTCTTGAGGTAGTTTTTTAAAAGTAGACTTCCTCGATAATGTGTGCATAAAAAGAAAAATTTTAAGACGCTTTTAGTGTCGCCGATAGTATTTAACTTATCCGCCTCTGTGGTGTAGTGGTTAGCGTGATTAGCTGTCACCCCAGGAAGTCCGGGTTCGATTCCCGGCTCTGCCACGAAATTTGAAAAGTGGTACGAGGGCTGGAACGGGGTCCACTCAGCCTCGGGAGGTAAACTGAGTAGAGGTGGGTTCGAGTCCCACCTCAGCCATCCTCGAAGTGGTTTTCCGTGGTTTCCCACTTCTCCTCGAGGCGAATGCCGGGATGGTACCTAATTCAAGGCCACGGCCACTTCCTTTCCTCTTCCTTGTCTATCTATCCCTTTCAATCTTCCCATCCCTCCACAATGCCCCTGTTCAGCATAGCAGGTGAGGCCGCCTGGGCGAGGTACTGGTCATTCCCCCAGTTGTATCCCCGACCCAAAGTCTGAAGCTCCAGGACACTGCCCTTGAGGCGGTAGAGGTGGTATCCCTCGCTGAGTCCGAGGGGAAAGCCGAACCTGGAGGGTAAACAGATGATGATGATGATGATGATGATTTAAATTACGATTATGTTTAACGTCTCAATTGACAAATACAAGAGGTGGCTACATGTTTCAAAAAGAAACTGAAAATATGAAACGTAGTTTGAATGAAATAGCGCTTCAAAGTGAGGTAAAATTTGTGCTAAATATATGACGTCACACGCATACTCGGTTATAACATGGCGCTGTGTTGACCCGCGCGCTCATCCTTCGTCGTGCAGCTACGCTAGAGAGCGTATAGGAGAGACTAGCCCAGACTTCCAGCACACCGCCCGTCAAGAGGATAGCATCGCCCCTAGCACCCGCTAGCTCCGCACTACCAAGGAGTCTACCACCACGCATACGGCCTTGCCGCTAGCGCTCGCTAGCTGCGCCCTACCAAGAAGAAGACTACTGCAGCCACTAGCCACACTGGTGGCCCCTGAGCAATTTGGCAGAACAGCTTGGTGCCCTGTGATCGTGCATTGTCCGTGCCGTCATCCATGTACAAAATCTAGCCTGACACGACACAGCCAACAAGTTGAAACTACCCAGCCCGGTCCGCAAGTGCGTTTGACCGTTCCAGTATTTCACTTCCATCCCTTCCAACCCCACCATACTTAATACCGCCAAGACCATGCCCTATCACCTGATAAATAATAATAATAAGAAGAACGAGCCCGGTGGATCGAGTAGCCGGGCCCCTGTTCGAAATTCATTCCTGGACACCCCGGCCTCACCCATCGATGACATAGCCAAGCAAGTCACCCAGTATCTCAGTTCCCCTAGCCCATCTCCCTCTCACTCCTCAGTTCGATCCCCGTCGCCCGCACTCACCCATAAATAAACATCCACGATTTACTCTCACCATGAACTCGAAGACGCAAGCTTCGAAGACCCCTTTCGATATGTCAAAACCAACTTTATATCTCCAGTCTCACCCAAGTGCAGTATATCTCTGATCTCTCTTGGTATCCAAGGACCTGTGCCCCTCAATCGGAGTACAATACTTGGTGCTCTTTCCAACATCATACCAACCCATATTGCAGTAATAGAAGAGACTCACAAAAACTTCCTAATGGCCACCCCTATTCGAGAATTCCTCATGAAAGAAATTCTGTAGAGGCTCAACTCACTCCCAGATATCCCCCACCCTATAATCATCAACCCCTCGGACTCCCTCCAAGGCCCTGAACCAGAAGACAAAGACGAGGAAGAAAAAGAAGACATTGAAGAAGGTGAAGAAGAAGACGGCTCAACAGAAGAACTCCCTTTCTGGGAATGCGGCATCCAAACCGATCCACCTCTGTCTCTAGTGGACACCAGCTCTCAAACTGACCCTAAAATCACCCACCCTACATTCACAACATATGTCCAGACTGACTCTTCTAACTCTGAAACGGACACCAGCTCTCAAACTGACCCTAAAATCACCCACCCTACACTCACAATCTCTGTCCAGACTGATTCTTCTAAATCTGAAACCACTCTAACAACACCCACATCACAGCCTGTGGTAATCAATTCTGCCACCCCCATCCGAAACCGAACCACACCTCGCCCTAAATCTTCTCTCATTGTTATGTGCTATAACTACCTCCAACTGCATCATACTGCTGCCACCTGTACCTACGAGATCCGCTGTAATAGATGCGGCGAACACCATCATCACACCACCTGCCCAGTCCCTCGCGAACAGGCCAAATGCGCAAACTGCAAGGGAAACCACGCCGCATCATATCCTGGATGCTCATTTCTTAAAAAAGCTGTCAAAGACCACTACGTCGCTAATAAAAACCTGTGCCACCCACAACCAACCAACCAATCAACAACCACCATCGCTACTAAGCCTAAAACTTACCCCCCTCCCACATACAACAAACAACCACAAACCACTTCATCCGCCATAGAGCTTCTAAAATGTCTCCTCATCTTCCTCACCACCACAACATAATCCACTAGCTCCCCAGTCCAAATCCACTCCCCTTAATTACTGTATGCCCCACATGAACAAATCCGTCGCGCGCCTACGAACTCCTCAACACCTCAACGTCTCCAATGCTAACACCTTCATTACCCTCGTCCGTTCATATCAGTTCGCCACAACCACATCTCAAATTCTCCTATTCGCACCTGTCCCTACCTTCCCGAAATGCTGGAAGCTAGGACATATAAGCTCAAGTCACAAGGAGCAAAATGTCGCCAGTCCTCTCTTGAAGAGGACCGTCGCTATGTAAGGAAGTTGCATCAAGCAAAGGAACACATCAGTCGTCTTAGGACAAAGGACCTAAGAGAAGGTCGGCGGTCCCTACAAACGAACTGTAACCTCGCGACCCCCGATGGTCGCTACTTCAGAACCCGCGCGCTCAGTTGGAGGTTAGCTGTCGTTGTGAATACATCGTGGTCAGTTGTATAGAATAACAAATTTAATAATGGAAAAGAAAGATTTGACTAGAATTTGGTAATAACGTTCAAAAATAGAGTTGAAAATAAAAAGGAAAAGTGAATGATGAAGGAATAAAAAATGAAACGAAAAGTGCGTAGTAGGCGTTGCTATGAGAAATTGAAACAGCGAAAACAATTCATTTAGAATAAGTAACTATTTTTAATTAAATGAAGGTGCCTCTACATCAAGTACGACTTTGTTAGACGACAAGAAAAGTGAACCAGTGGATTCGAAATAATTTGTAATACGTAAGTCTACAAAGCCCTCAATACGCTGCGGCAACGCAGGGAGCGAAAAGGCTAGGATTGGGAGGAGAGCAGCCGTGGCCTTAATTAATGTACATTCCCAGCATTTTCCAGGTGTGAACATGTGAAACCGCAGAAAACTATCTTCAGGGTCTTGAGGTAAGGTACTTAAGGTTTCCAATATCTAAAATCTCAGGACTAAGGTGGTCATATTTTTGACGATTGCCTTTGTCATCGGGAATTACTCTGATTCCTATATCTCTTGTACGTTCAGTGAATTGTCTAAATTTCTTGATTACCTGGGGAGAAATCGAAACTTACACCCATCCAAGTGATCTATTAAAGTCTTTTAAAGCCTCTGCATCTAATCCCTCAGTGAAAGGTGGCTAATTCAATGAGATGTACTTACATTTCACATCCAAGTTGAACGAGTTGCTTTCAGAATCTCCCTCGGTATTGGAGGCCACACATGTGTACAGTCCAGATGTGTTTCTGTCTACAGACTGTAAAACTAACGTCTGATTGCTAAGAATGGTCCCAGCACTGGCGTTGTTGTGAAGAAGACGCCCCTGTAATAAGAAAGACAGAAAAACTGTTTTATCTTACAGGTTGTAAATTAAGTTTGCTGAATTACGTTAAGACTGCTTACTGGTATCAAAATTCTTAAACAACAACATGATCTTAATATTCTTATGTAGTTAAAATAAGAAGTTTGAGAGATACAATACATCTGTAGGCTATCAGAAGAAAAAATGGTGAAATTTAGGCAATGATTAGCACTTTAGTTCGGGTATTCTGAAATTATTTAAAAAAGGCAGACAAATTACTGCAAAAGTTATCAATAGCTGACTGCATCATCTGATTTAACATATTTAATTTACAAGAAAACGTAAACCTAAATCAAAATATAATGTGTTTTGTTTATGGTTATGGGTATTACGAATTAGGATGCGGTCACCAAAGTGTGCTGAGGATTTTTGTCAATTATAATGATGCCAAACTATAATAGGCCTGTTTTTGTCTCTTAATTGTAACTATTCCGTTTAACGGAAACATGTTATGTTTACAGATGAAGTGTATTGTCATTTATTGCATAATAAATATGTTATCATGCAATACGTAAATAAATAAATAAATAAATAAATAAATAAATAAATAAATAAATAAATAAATAAATAAATAAATAAATAAAGATTGGAAGCCTTTGACGTGGTGTTTACAAAAATGGTCTTGAAGGTAAGATGGGTAGATCGAAACAAACGATGATATACTGAAGAGAGCTGGTGAGATAAGAACGATTTTTGTGAAATTTGCTAGAAATAGAGATTAAGTTGGTGGGACACATCTAGGACTTTTTCTTTTGTTTTGTAGGTAAGTATGGTAACTTAAAGGGAGACTAAAGCATGAATATGGCGGATTAAAGCAGATATTGCATGCACTCATTACATAGGGATGAAGAATTAGCACTAGATAGGGTGGCATGGAGAGGTAATAATAATAATAATAATAATAATAATAATAATAATAATAATAATAATAATAATAATAATAATAATAATAATAATAATAATAATAATAATAATAATAATATTTGTACCAGAGGTACACCTTCTCCGTCCATTTGAACGGCGTGCCTTCTAGAAGGCCATCTGTAGTGTGAATCATAAATTATGTATCTGAAGATACTTGGATCTTTAATCTTTAGATGTGTCTACTATCGGCTTATGTGCCCACTCTAGCGGGAGGACGGACAATTAATTTTTAAAGGAATGTTATATTTTTTAGGGTTGTAAACCTTAAGTGTTTGTAGATGACTTTTTATGTGCTGAAGTTGTCAGCATTACTACAGCTTCCTTCTTCCTTATGTTATGAACCAATCAGAAATTTTTGTATATATTTTTGTAGCCAATTAAAATTGGGGATGTGTACAGGAATTCTGCCTAGGTCGGGAACCTCCGTCCTGAGTTACTATAAAAGGAGGCACTTTAGGGCCGTATTGTCATCTTTGTCGCTCCGGTAAAATAATGTGTGTGTAGGGTGTAAGTGGGGGTGTAAGTCGGAAGGCCCACCAGCAGCTCAAGGTAATGGCAGACATCTTTTAATATGTGATAGCTCCAGAGAGTTAACTTGAGGGGAAGGTTTCAAACTCCTTTCTTAATATAAAATTCTAAAGTTTAATATCACCTTTTAAATGTCAATTTTCAGGCAAGTCTGAGGACTTTGTTCAAATCCTTGCTGGGAAATATGTAACTTAGGGAATAAAGAGTGTTCACCCTCTATTAATTCCCATTCAATTTGGTATGGGGGTGACTATGATTTTCTATAACTCTAAATTTTTCTAACCATTCTTTATATTTCGCATCTAGTCACACTTCTGTAGTGTAGGCTTAGCCTCTGTAACTTCGAGCTATAAGTCCATGTAGGATTTTAAGTGTATTTCAAAAGGAGTGCAAGTGTTTCGGCGCCTAGCATTTTATTCATGGCCGCTCTCCTAAACCTAAGGCCATTTAGAAGGGACACTTATTTCCCCTGTTTACAGTGTCATTAGTTATTGACGAGCTTATATGACAGTAAACACTGCTTTGAAGTTTATGTAGTGTAAAATTTGACAGGTCCGCCTCTGTAGTGTAGCGGTTAGCGTGATTAGCTGCCACCGCCGGAGGCCCGAGTTCAATCAAGGCCAACTAGATATACAGGCCATAAGGCTCCCCCTCCACTTCGGGCGCTACGTCACACTAGTCGCCAGCCGCTTCACTTCTCGCCAGTGACTTATAAGCTGATCTGAACTTCGCAGCAGTGAGGCTATCGATGGTGTTGAATGATTTAAACGTGTGTGAACATTGTGAATTATGGCCACGTCGTGTTGTATACCTGGTTGTAGAATAAACTACAGTTCAAAACAGCCTAATATTTCAGTGTTTAAATTTCCTACTGGCGTGTTTCGGAAACAAAAGTGGATCATAGCTATCCATCGAACCGAATTCATCCCTTCAGCAAGCTCAGTTGTGTGCATAAAACACTTCGACGAAGTTTCGTAATTAGGGACGATTCCGTTAAAAGACCTGATGAGTCTCTTTTAACTGTAAAACCTAACCATTTAAAACTCTCAAACGATGCTATTCCTAAGTTTTAAAATGTGCCTGCCTATCTGTATAAAAAATCTTCCAACAACGAGCAAAAATCCTTTTCAAAGACAAGAAGAAATTGAAAAACGGGAAGAGGAAGGAAAGAAAGAAAGCTGAGGAAGAATATGACAGGATCAAGGACTTCGACGACGTTCAGGGTAATTTCAGTATTAAACGCAAATTAGATTTGGACAAAGTTTCCGTCAACTTTAACAGCCAAAGTCTGTATTTTCAAAATGTATGTGACTGAGCAAAATATTCCGAAAATTGGTACTTCCTTAACATTAAACGAGGCTCTTGATTT